>NC_139405.1:33207500-33832500 GCF_905368555.1 Meleagris gallopavo | reverse complement strand
CATGCTGAGAAACTTCAGAATAGATTCTGATGTAAAATCAATGTGAAATCAAGTTTGCTTCTGCATACTATAGAGCAGCAATCATGCTTTTATGCTTTTAGTGATGTTATGCCATCTTGCTGATGTTAAGAAAATCAAAGAATCAGAGAGCAGTGAGATTTAAAAGTTAATATTATGTATTGGGAAATGTTTCAGCCCCTCTTAAGAATACTTGTTTAGCAGTGGTTCTAGAAAGTTTTTCAAGAGTGGTTCATTATTACACTGTGTGTTGAATGGTCTTCTCCTGTTTGGAGCTGATTTATGTCCATCTTATATTCCCTTTGTCCTGGTGTCAATGACTGTGCAAAATAATTATTTTCTGTTAAATATGTCTGCAGAATACTTTGCAAAATGACAGAGACCTTTTTCCTCATGTATGTAGATTACATCACTGCACTCCCACTGACCTTGAGTTGGTGATCTTTCTTTTGGCATGTCACTGTGGAGCAGAAAATCGGTTAATGATAATCTATTAAAATTTAATTAAAATAAAGGCTTCCTTTCAAAAACTGATTTTAAAGTAATTTCTGAAACTTTCATGTTACAAATTGAGTAAACAAGTTGAAGAGGAAAAATCCAGAACATTTCACGAGCAAATACAAATTCTCTGTGGGGTGCTGAAAGCCAAAATGAAAATGGAAGATAACCATAAGGCATTTATTATAGTTCAACATGGTTTCCTATATTTCAGATGATTAGCTTGTTTGTTGTTATTATATTTGGACTTCATTAAATGCATTTAATTAAATCTATTGTAAATCTGTTTTATTCCTAGTGGGCCAGTTAATGTAATCTCAGTGTTTGCTTATAAAAAATATCAACCAACAGTTCCTGCCCTAATTTATCTTTAGGCCCTAGTGGAGTGTGCTTTGTCAGTTTACGTTACTGTACAAGCTCCTTGGGGCCATGACTTTTTGCTATGTAGAAGAAAGATACTCATTGCTGCTGTGACTAAAAGGTAGAGAAATAACTTGTTGAAGATTTTTTAGGGTGACTTTTATGAGGAAGAAATAAATAGCTATAAGATCTGACTATACACTTTCAGATAATTTTCATAAGCTGATATTTGCTCTTAAGCTTCTGGGTTTTTATTGTTAAGTTTTCTATTAATTTTATTTGTTTAATTGTTTAAATTTAAATGTTATCGTGTACTCCTGTCTCTTAGGCTGACAATGGAAAAACTGACCAGGGTATGTAAAGGATCAAGAATAAATGTTATCAGATGTTAATAGTAAAAGTTAGGGAATGATAAGGCTGCAGTGAGGCAATAATTAATATCAAGAACTGGAAAAACATGGTGTCGATCTATGTACTGTGAGCCGCTTTAGCCATCAAAATGCATACAAAGTGTGCCTATGAAGGAAAGAGTAAATAATTGGCAATATTTACTGTGAGCACTGCATTCCGTAGTTAAACACACAAACTAAGAAGATGCATAAGATTTTGCATGTGAGTGTAATTTATTTGTCTTTTGTCCTTCTTCTAGATAGCAAGTGACTGATATGAGATCAGCTTCATTCAAGCTGTATGTAGGCTACCCTTGGGTTGATCTGAATTCTGTTTAACTGGAAAATAATCCTTTAGGAATTAAGTGGTTATTATTTGTTCATCCAAGTTCTCATAACAGTTTATACTGACTGAATTTGAAAGAATATCTTCTTTGAGGGATTTTCAGTTTTAGTGCTGCAGGTTAAGAATGTTAAACTGTTTCTCCTCCTGCCTTTTCAGAAAGTACTGCAGAGCACAGCCAAACTACAGCCAGTAGCTCCTTTCCTTCTATCATTTGCTTTTCAGGACCATGCAAGTTTGAAAATGTCTGTAGTTTGTATTTTCCAAATTGATCACTGATTTTCTAAATGCTGTCTGAGGAAAGTAAAGGAGTTGCAACCTGAATCTTAAGTCAGTGGTGAGAAGAAAATTTTATTAATCTGATATTATTTAACTGGTCAGGAGAGATGAAGAATGGTATTAATTGCCCAGTCTGCAAGTGAGCGTGCACTAAATTCCACTTGAGAACTGATATCACGCTTCAAGTTCTTAGATTGACAGAGACCTACAGGGAAAAGTGGGAGTGTGGTTTCCTTACTTTAAAACTGTCATAGTGAAGATAGATTATGATGGTTCTTGCAGACCAAAATGTACTGGGAAAAAGATCATTGCATGGATTTGAATTAAATGTTAGGCCAGCTTTGGCTAATGTGATGTTCAGCTTGGGTCCCTTTTTAAAAAAAAGAAAAGAAAAAAAAAAAAGACTTGTGAATTGAAAATGGTCAACTGAAACAAATGTGCGTGAAATTGTGACAGAAGTTGCATGCAACAAGAAGTTGCAAAAACACAAGTAGCTTGGAAAATAAAAGTATACTAGAAGTGTATGTAAAAGTCTGTCAATGCATTTGGTGTTGTGCAGGGAATACCCATTCCATTTGGTGGAATATCACTGCAAGTGCATATCCTGAAGCTCACAAGTTGACCTCTGCAGAGCTGCTGAAAGGGGACTGGGACAGAAGGAGGCGCAGTCCCTGGTAGTTTACAGCGCACACAAAGAGCTTAATTTGGTGTTGAGTATGTGTTCCTTTTTTTGCTTTCATTAGCTGAGACAGCAGTAAATCTAGAGTAAACAGAAGAGAACAACATAGCTCAGCACCTAGTCATGCCTATAGAATTCACTGCAGGAAGAGGCCTCTAAGTCAAATACTTAGTTGAGTGATTTTTATGATAGCTAATAACAGCTGTAGCGCTATGCAAACGAAGGTAATAAGGCAATCAAACCTATGCCTTAAGGCATTCACCTTCAGGGCCAGGAAGGAGCTGTTTCTGCCTGGCTAGTGGTTTTGTTTGAAGTCTCTTCTGACACCTTTTGAATCCTTTTCATGTATTCCTGTAAAAACTGTTGGCTGCTGCTGTCGTAAAATAATTTTAAGACCTCAGCAGGACATTTTTATTATTAACATGAAAGTAAGACAGGTGTTCGGGTATTGTGACAAAGATTAGAAAAACGAACCTTGTTAAATTGCGAGGTCACTCCTGCAGATGCATAGCTTTGTAGAGCTGACTTTTTATATCAACTGCATACTGACTTCTTTGGAAATGAGATAATTTCATGGCAGCTCCTATTAGCACCAATAACTGTGAAATTAGCTATTGCTTCAACTCAGTTTTGACAACACGGAAGGATGAGGTAGCTACACAAAGCCAAAGGGCAAAGCGATTCAGCATGACTTACGTTTTGAGACGGTAGATTAGTCTGTGGTTTCTGCATCTACCAGAAAGTGGAATTTTTCAGCATGGAAGTTGAAACTAAATGCTATTTCCCTGTGGAGACAGAGGAACACAATATTGTTATGCTTTTTGACTTGAGAGGTTGGCTGGGATCAAGGTCTTGCAAGGAATTTGCACTGAAAGGATATGCTCTTGACTTCGGAAGATTGTATCAGCATCTCTGCTTTCGGGAAGGAAATATTTCTATTTCCTAGGCGAGTGCAAGGCTCAGCCCTGAGCCTGTTCCAGATGGAATCTAGCCCCTAAGAGTGCCTCTCCTGCAACACCAGACTGTTGGTGCTTCTTGTTTCCACTTCTACACACCATCTGTATGTTTTTTGACTAAGTAATAGCCAGTTAGTTCCCTGTATTTACATTTTGACCCGCTGAACCCTTCTGTACATTGGGTGTAATTTTTGATCAGCTCTGTCTGCAACCTCAAATAATGGCTCCTATTTGGGTATCCAAGACTACATCAGAAAATAACAATTTTGAATGAAAATTTGAAGCATCAGCTTTAACATAGTTTCATCCCAATGCCATTGTAATATTACTTTAATCCAGCTTTAGGGTTCTGACACACAAGTAGCTTAGTTTCTAGCAAGTTTGCTAATACATTTGCTAATAGATGTGAATGCCTGGTTTTAGCAAATTCAAGCTGAGTAGACTTTGTTTCTTAACTCTAAAAAAAATGGTTGCAAAATAATCCAGACTATCTTGTACTTGCCACAGGGCGTATACAGCATGTGGACAGTTGTCGTGATGCAGTAAAAGAATTCCGTGCCTGAGTTGTTATAACCTTTTGATGAAATGGGAGGCACTCAGAAAACCAACTGGCTCCTTGGACAATATTACAAATGATAAGCTGGATGGGTCACCTGAATATGTGGAACTTCAGTGATACTGATTTTATTTTGAACACTTAAATGAATATAGAAGCATTTTAATAACTAAATCTCATGCAGGAGAGTGGCTACATTTCTTTTACAAATGCTTCATGTAGAACTGAGCTCAAACAAAAACAGAAAAAAATGCTTTCTCCTTCAGGAATGAGACAAATTTCTCTTTTTAAGAGGAGAGATCTTACTCCAATGCAGGTGCGCACTGGAAGACATGTTGCAGTATCGATCAAGCTAAATTGAAATGCTGAGAAGAAATATGTCAACGTAATGGCCAGACAGCAAGGTTTCAACACAGTATTTCAGTTTTTAAACCCTTTTTATCCTCCTGCAGGTTTCAATGGCATTTTCTAAAAGAGCTGAGAACATTCAGAACCTTAGATCTGTCCTGAAGTTAACAAAGCATTGAAATATGCATTTTAATTTTTATTTTACTAAGTGCTGGATTAGAACATACAAGACTCTCCTTGGAATCCTTTCAAATGACAAGTGGTTAATTTTTCATAGCAGCAGCGAAAGAGAGCTGCGCGAACAGTATTGATAATCAGTGGTGTCAGAGGTTAACTTTTATATAATCAGCTTTTAAAAATGTACTTCTACATAGAGATGATTTAGGGAAGTGCATGGAAAACGATACTATAAAGTATATCTTCCAACTTAAAATCTTTGAATCAAGAAGGATTTTCAGTCTCTCAGCTTAAACTTCCTAAATGCCTGTATTACTTTGTCCAAAATATACCTGGCTTCTAAGTGAGTTGACTCTTCACTTAAAAAAAAATAGTCACAAACTTGCTGCGTTCTGTGTCTTGGGCTGAAGTCTCTACAGACTTTGGGAGATAGGAGTCTCCTGGAAAGGTTTGAGTCGTCATAGTACACTTCCCAAAATGATTTTTTTTTGTTTCTACAGAAATCCAGTCTGAACTTACTATACTCTCATGTAGGGATAAGGTCTCTGCTGTTGAAATAAGGCAAAACACCTTTTAGTGCTGTAGCTTTCCATGATAAGGGCAGTTTGATTTATAACCTTTTCAGAGACTAATTGGTGATTGGGAGTTGTACTTCTAAATTATTAACTACACAGGTTGCTCCAAAAGTAATGCCTCCTACTTATCTCCATGGAAACGACAACAAAGAGTGCGACAGCACTATTTGATAAGGCAAAATCTCATCTATGAAATGCTGTTTTTCAAAACTGCTACCACCAGTAGCTATGCATTTTGGCCAGCAATGAACAAGAGCCTACATGACGTGCTTGTAAGAAGCTGTTCTAGTGGAAGTGACCCGCTATTTCACAGCTGCTATGACAGTGTTGTTGCTGAAAAGCATCATCCACTGTCATACTTTGCTCATGTCCACTTTTTGGTCTTTGTGAACATTCAGCAAGTATTGATGAATGTCAGCCGGTGCCATTTTTCTGCATGGAGGAATTCAGTCCCACACCTTTGCTTCATACACACTTCCATGCCAGATGCCATTTTGTCAGACTGCCCCTCTGCTGCCATCTGTCACACAGCAACAACATGTAACTGAATACTGGTGGGAAGGTTCAGCCTCTTCTGCCATACCACCAATATGATGGTGTGTGTGATGTCATAGGCCAACGTAATAAAATAGGATCCAAAGTTCATGTGAGCTGGGGGAAAAAAAAGTAACTAAGAAAAATAATGTAGCTGAGAAGTTAGTTTTTTTTGTGCTTGTGCAAAAGTTTATGCCTTGGATGCAAGATTCAAGTCCTCTGGTTACTATAAAGCACTTTATGAATGATCATATTAGTTAATGCACAGAGACATTGTATATTACTGTGCTACTATCTGCCAGTACTGCTTTAGCTTTGGCTGCAGTTTACAGAAAAACTGACATTTGTAATTCTTTGCAGTGGAGAATCCAAGTTTCAAACAAATTCAAGACATTTGCTAGATCTCTGAGGGTCGAACTCGCTCAGTCTTCTGTGAGTAGCTGGGTAAGAGAGGTGTCAGGCTTTCACTGATCCTATTCCCTCAGAATGTGAGCTCTTAAGGTGATTGTGTGTGTTGCCTTACTTTGTTATGCCACATTTTTATGAAGCAATCAGTATGGGAATCTCTGTGCCTGTCAGATTTTTTCTTTTCACATTGGAAAGTAGTTGTTTTCCCTACGTTTTAAGGGTAGAATTTATCATATATCTTTTAAATAAAGACTGACGATCTGATTCCCACACCTATCTGTGGGAAAAGTAATGGTATTTCTTATTGCTTACTCCCTTGCTGGCTATAGAAAGAGGTTGCTTTCTGGGTCAATAATGCCATTTAAGTTAAGTCCGCATGCTGACACACTCTGGTAGCTTCTAGAGCTGCTCTTGTCAACTGACAGTGAAAGGTCAATGGCTTACAGATTGCTGTTTGTGATAGGGAAACATCTATGGTAAGATTTGAACTCCTTATAATGTGTTGATGTTGTTGGCACGATAGTAACTGATCAGGGAAATGAAAGTTTGTTTTCATAACAAATGTAATGCTCCTGCACACCGTGAACTTGAAAAGAATCTGCCTCAGCTGCAAGGGTACAGCCACTTCATTTGTCTGCTGCATTATGTGTACAGGCGGAAGTCAGGTGTGGTCACCTTTCATTGTCCACACACATGCTTTTGCCCTAGTTATTTTAGCACAATTAGCCTGGCCACTGATGTCTTGAAAGGTAGATGATGCAGAAAAGGTTTATGGTGTGACTGCTCTATCTACATTTATGCAGTCAACTTTAAATGAGCCACACAAAGAAGGTCCTTTTATTACGTAAGATACTTTCTTTTATGATATGTTAGAAATCTGATAGTAAATAAAAGTCACAGTAGAAAAAAATCCAATTAATTTCCAGGTGCATGTAATGCAGCAGCCACATTAAAAGAATTAATTAAAAGAATTACAAACTTTAATGAAGTAGACTAAAAAAAAAAAAAAGTAATTCTGAAAGGTAGGGGCAGCCCTAGCTTTCTCACAGATCGCCGTGTTATCTCCTTGATGAGAAAGCAAGCAGATTTTATTGTGTATACGTGTACTATTATTTTTTGCATTGCTGAAATGCCTAGCCACCCAAAACTGGGACTAGAACCTCTATTAGTCTGCTGCTCCTATTTTTTTGTTTGTTTGTTTGCAGAGTAATTATGGGAATATGCTAGCTTGGAAGCCTTGCATTGCTGTTCTGTCTACATAAGCTTGACCGGTGGAGCTTAATGAATGAGAGGAATATCTGGATATAGTTGATAGTACTTTACTGCTTCACTTGTAAGGGACAGTTTGCAGTTTGCAAATGTCTGTCCATGGGTAGTCTGCTTCTCTGCAGTGTAGAGAGTGAGAAGATCTGCACCGTGGGGCAGCTGTCCTTCCAATGGCTTCCTTTGGGGGCAACAGGAGAGGCTGATGCAATCTTGAATGGATGTCAGACAATATAGAATAATGAAGAAGGTGAATTATGATAGCTGTTTTTTTTTGTTTGTTTGTTTGTTTTTTTTTTTTTTTTGTAACATGGTGGAGACCTTACCTTTCAGAAAAAATGTTGACAATGAAGTAGTAACCAATAAATAAAATGTGCAGGGTGTGACATACATATTGTGCTATAAGAGTACTAGAGTCTGCAACTTCCATACAAGGATACATTCACTGTAGGTGGACATATACTGTTCTGAATACATAAAACAACAAATGTAATATTTTTACATTTTTGTTTTCCTTTTTACTCAATAAATGTATCAGTAAAAAATAAGAGAGCTAGAAGTAAGCTTGGCCAATATATTTTCATATTCAGAATAGAGATTCCTTTTAATGTAGGTGGAATACTAACCATTCTTTCCATGGTATAGTTAGCTTAGGAGAGCATTGGCAATCTGGGAACACTGAGTTCATTGCTAAGCCAAGTCATCACTGTTAAGCCAAATCAATTTAGTCCCTCATGCCTCAGTGCTGGAGGTTGCTTGGGAATGTGCACTGATATATATTTACAGTGCTATGGTCTGTATGGAAATTTGCTGATCAAGTAAATGAACTATTGTCACAGACTTAATAGAGCAGTTGTTTTCAGAAAACAAAGCAAATCAAAAAAAACCCAAAATTTACCAGTAATGTTTAGTAGGTATTGTTTTTGAAGAGACTGCACCATTGCTTTGCATGTTCTTGAATTTTTTTTATTGTTTCACCTTTTTTTTTTTTAACCAGTACAAAAGCTAGGGCAAGAAAGTACACTGAATGAGTAAGTGGAAATAAGGAGAGTACTGGATGCTGTCATTATTTATTTTGGAAAAAACAGGGTATAAATAAAACTTCAGAAAAACTATTTCATGAGGCAGAACTCTTGGGGTGAAGAGTCAGAGAAATATGTCTTTCAGGAGGGATAAACTCAGCATTAGTGAGATCAGCTTGTAAGTAATTAACCTTAAGACATTCAGTGATTTGCTGCAATATACTTAATGTTATGGGCTCTTGAGTGTGAGATGTAACTATATCATAACAATTTTGATGGGAGGATGTTTCGATGTCTGCAAAAACTGTGATTTTGCCAGTGCTGCTGAGTGTATTAGATCTGTGTTAAATAGCTATCTTGTTTATACAAGGACATAAGAAGTGGCTTCCACAGTCAAAGGTCACCGTTCTTCTGGACAGTGAGAAGCTGGAGACTGCAGTTAAGCTCTAGGTGCTGTCATGGTTACTAAGTAGTAATATTTTAGTAAAAATAGTTTATGCTAGATGCAGCCTGACTCTTCCTTAGAAGCGAAACAAAGAATAGAATCATAGAATCTTTGAATTGTTCAGGTTGGAAAAGACCTTAAAGATTGAGTCCAACCACAACCTAACCATACTACCCTAACTCTAATAACCCTCCAGTAAATCATGTTCCTGATCACCACATCCAAACGGTTTTTAAACACATCCAGGGATGGTGACTCAACCACCTCTGGAGGAGCCTATTCCAGTGCTTAACAACCCTTTCTGTAAAGAAATGTTTCCTGATATCCAACCTAAACTTATCCTGGCAACTTAAGACTATTTCCCCTCGTCCTGTCACCCATCTCCAGTGAGAAGAGACCAACCCTGCTCTCACTGGAAGCACCTTTCAGGTACTGAAAGAGAGCAATAAGGTCTCTCCTCAGCCTCCTCTTCCCCAGACTAAACAGCCCCGGTTTCTTCAGTCTCTCCTTGTAGGGCATATTCTCCAAGCCCCTCACAAGCCTTGTTGCCCTTCTTTGGATCTGCTCCACACCTCAATGTTTTTTCTGTACTGAGGTGCCCAAAACAGAACACAGTACTTGAGGTTGGGCCTCACCAGTGCCATGTTTAGCATTCTTGCTATCCCAGTGATTCCTAAAACTTTATTCTAAGTGTGCACTGTTTTGTCTTTCAATACAAAGTATTGACGTATTCAAAAATATTTCAGATCTCGTGTGAAAGTATTAATAAAGCAGGAGCAAAGCATGCCTGAGGACCCTCTCAGTTTCAGTTTTCACAGTGCCTTTGATAAGCAGCATTTGGTATGTCTACATCACATACTGCAACTAAGATCATGAATGTAGCGGATATTGTGCATGTCTTTTTTCAGCCTTTTTCTTATTCTTTTGACAAGAAAGAACTATCAAGAATTGCTATCTTGCTCTTGTTCTCTCAGTCTCTGTATCAGCAGTTAGTGATCTCCCAATGTAGCAGCTTAGTATTCTGCCATGTGAGAAAAAGGTCATAATAAAATGCCAAGATGCTATAAGGCTGCATCAGTGCCCTTAGCTACAGGAATTTGTTGCTGTTCAAAAATGATTTCTTTTATAGGTGGATTTTGTCCTGAATGTTATCTGTTGTAGTGAGTGGTTTGTGGTAGATACAGAGGATGTCCCTCCTACTCCATGGTATGTTAAAGACTACTGACTTTGCAAATCACTGCTGTTTTCGGGTTGTTGTGATCCTTTTTGCCTTGTGACAGATGTGTAAAAATTAATTCGTGAATTGTGTAGGCAGTAAAAGATTCTCTATTTCCCCACTCCCAAAGCTCCACTTCAGTTTCAGTAAACTATTGGATTTACCTCAAAGTATTTGGATATCTGTTTAATGGTGATCTGTAAAGCTGACTGATGCTAAAGTCAGCTATTTTCACATGATAACTGGTCCCAGTAACACACTAGAGTTAGGGAAATTAAATATATAAAATGTCAAATTATCCACTTTTCTCTGTAATCTGAGCACAGTTGATCCTAGCTGTTATCTTGTTCCTTGAATACTATAATAAAGAACAAAAAAGTGCAGCTGAAAATTATCATGCAGAACTTACTGCATGCTTGTTTGCAAACTTACGTGTTTGGTAGAAGGGATGATGTCAGTATTTCAAAAAGGGCTCAGATAAAGGAGTCACATAACACACTGTTATTTGATATATTCTCTTGTTGAGAGATGTCTTTCTGTATTAACTTAATTTTTCTTGGACAGGAGAATGAGGTACTGTGAGATGCCTCTCCTATTGCCTGCTTTGTCACTCCCACAGACCATCATATAGAGTATTTGGGCCAAACAAGAATAAAAACTGTATCATGTTATGACTCAAAATTCTGATGAGCCAAATGGACTTGGGCAGGAGGTAAAAGCTGAACAGAAGAGCCAGAATACCTGGTTGTGCATAATGGAAGGCTTACAATTAAGCTAGTAAATTTGTGTTCTAAGCACACATAGAAGAATTTATGATGGTTTTGGAGTGTTGAAGCTTTTGGAGATGGTTTTTTTTTTATAGTTTCCCTCCCATCTTATAAAGGGGAGTCTTTCACGAGAACCTGTTTCTTGACATTTAGACATTTGCTTTTAAATAAATCTGGAAGTTATTTCTCCAAGATTTATCATGTGAAAAATTCAGAGTGCTGCTCTGAATCAAGAGCGGGTTGCCAAAGAAGTCGTTCATGAGCCTGCTTTTTTATGAAAGCTATTGTCAGTTTCTTCTTGCTAATGGGCTTCTCTTCTGAGAACAGGATCTTCTACACAGTCTCCGATGTCACTGTGAAACACCCCTCAGATTTTTATCTTGAATTTGGCTTCAGATATGGATATGTTTCATACATTTTTGTACATTTAGTTCATTCAGCAATCACTGAAGTGTACTAGATTTTAGGAATGTTCGTGGATATGTCACATTCTCCAAAACAAAGAATGTTTCACTTCTTTCATAAATGTTCAATTTTAATGGCACTTCCAGTTGGAGTCTTCAGTAAGGAGCTTTAGAAACATTAATGAGCTTGGCTGTAAAATGCCCTTATGTAAATATAATTAACCTCATACTGCAGATGGCAAGTTTTATTCACAGAATCTCTCCTTAATTGGAATAGGAAGAGACTCTAGCCTGGCTAACCCGTCATTTAACTCTATTTCTTATGAAATTGAGAATTTAAATTGTGACTTATCTCCAACTCTTTCTGTATGCTGTCAGAAACAGAGAAAGTAGAGGTTAATGGCTACCTCACTTTTATGAGACAGGAGAAAAAATAGGGCCTGAGGAGGGACATCTGTCTTATTCCACGTGCACTTGAAAGGTTTTTATTGAGGCATGAAAGGTTGCGTTGTTCCGTGCTTTGTCCTTTTGTTGCTTATCTGTTCACTGATGTGCTGCCAATAATTCAATAAAGGAATTTCTTAAAATATATCCTATTAATTTATCTTAAACCTCATGTACGTGGTATGTGGGCAATCAAAAGGCAAGAGAAAGAGAGTTGAGGAATCTGTTTTTCTTTTCCCCCTTAAATCCAGAAACGGTATCTAGTGAGTGAGACACCGATGCTGAAGGGTCAGATTTGGGAAGTGTCCTCACCAGGCATACGTTATTTACTCTCCACCACGCCCTCCCCCTCAAAAATCAAATAAACAATTCCTGAAGAATTGTGTTTATTAACAATCAAAACATGATTTTCAACTATGTCTTTTGAACTAGGATAGAGAAAAAGAAATTTTCTAAGATTTTTAAAATTTTACTATTTTAGTCACATCTGTATATGCATGAACTTCAGCAAAGTGTCAGAGCAGAAAGGGATTTTTTGATACTACAGCTGGAGGACAAAAGGAGTGAGATGGAAAGATGCTTCACAAGCCCACTTTTCAGTTTGGTACAACAGTTTAAATTATTTCCATACTCCCTGGCCTATGAAGCAAAAGAAAGAAATGTAGTGGAATTAGTTGGTAGTCTCTGGATACTTGGGTATGAATTATCTGGACTTATTTCTGTCCACTGTCTTGTGTATATAATGAACTCTTGGAAAATATGAGGATTTTACAGATATTGTGTGTGTCCAGGTTTCAGGTGAAGTGCTTAGTCTGTGTATTGACCCAGAGGTTGAAACTTCTGCAGTATAAGCAGTGCTGTAATGAGCACTGGACACCAAAAAGACTCCCATCCTGGTCAAGGTTTGGCATCACACTTAGTGCTTCATCTCCTGTGGCTGGGTTTCCAAAGGGACAATTCCTTAATTAGATGTCATAGTTTGTTCTGCTCTTGCCTTCCTATAAGATAGCAACATAGTAACTTGAGAAGCTTATTCAAGCATAACCAGTTGTTCCATTTGAGGCTGGGTATTAGGAGTATCACTAGGTACTTTCGGGTGTTTTGACTTGTATAGCAGGGAATAGTGCTGCACACTTCCTAGATGAGAAACAGTAAAATTTTTGAAATTGAGGGAAGTATTTCAACTTTTATTGCTTCTGGAGACTGTTGAAAATTCAGCTTTGGCAGGCAAAGGAAACTGGAAACCATTCCTAGTTTAGGAGATCCTGGACTGTGGCTTACGCAAATTCTTTTGTCTTAATTTATCTACGCCTTGTTTTAAGCAAAATAAAATGTGGTCCCATTTTGGTATCTTTTAGTGTATACGTTTGGGAGTTTGATTCTGTGAAAGCTCGCGCTGAGAAGTAGAGTTTTGCCCAGAAAGTGAAAGTGTGTTATTGTGGGTAAGAAAACCACACAATGGTGCCAGACCCTCAGGACCCGAGAAATACTTAAGACCAATTTGCCCCATTATGAGTGTCCATCTAGTGCAGTTCTGGGAGGGCTCTCTATCCATAGCTGTTTACACTTGAGTGCTGTTTTTCATGGTTGATGCATCACTGTCAATATCAATAGCTTTCTGCACCAAAGCAAGTTGTGTGAATGAAAAAAGAGGGACAGCTCCAAGGAATTTCTGCCTTTCCAATAGACTCTTGTGGTCAGTACCATACAGATGTTTCACAGCCTGCCGTTTGAGCAACTTTACCATCCTTGTATTTAGACTATTGTATGATGTGATAAAAATAGTAGTACTACTGACAAATCATAGAAACATCCCCACGCATGCCGAGAAATATATGTTATTTCTAAAATGAGTATTATTCATACATTTTCTGTCCTACAGGTTGTATGGTACTCCACAAATGCAGAATCTGTAAAGATATTGGATTATTTCCTGTTTCTTATTCAGTTCTTTTGCATTTTTCAATATAAGAAAGTATGGTCTAAGTACAGTCTTTTTTAAGATACTCAACCCCATTTATTAAAAAGCATAAGTGTATGTTTTCCTGGCTAATATCTATTCCTGTTTGAGTGCATAGGTGAGGAAGAATGGTCTACGTATGTATTTTTCTAAAATAATCTCATGTCTCCTAGGTAAGAGAGTGTTTGATTTTGGACTGTGTTAATACATCTAATCAGCTTTTGAAGAAACTTGACTATAGTACTTTTCAGGAAATGTTCACACTCAGTTAGTGGCTCTTTATTTCTGATGTTTGTTCTGTGGTGTTCTTGGTAATAGCATATATGGATATGAGTTTGGATCACCTAAAATTCTCTAAAGCTATTTAGTTATTCCTTTTATGACCATGGCATGGTGTGTATGTTTTGGATATCTCAAGTCCTTTCCCGTTATGCAGTTGGCTGAAGTACCTCTTTCAAGCTTTGCCACCTTGCACTTTCAGGGAATCTGCTGACAGCAATAGAAATATGCTGCAGTGGCTGTGGAAATTTATATTTGGCAATAAATGGGGAAGTTATGATTGCAATTGAGACTGTCATTGAGATAAGACACCTCGTTAGCTTAATTGCTATCAGGTTCCTTTGGAGTAGGTGTCACTTCCTGTTAACATTCAGCACTGTCTGAATTGAATAACGATCACAAAAAGATAGAAGGATTTGGGTTGGAAGGGACCTTTAAACATTTTCTAATTCCAATGCCTCTGCCATGGTCCATATAATCATAGAATTGCTCTGGTTGGAAAAGACCTTAAAGATCATCGAGTCCAACTATGACCATCCCTAGTTAATTCCCTGCAAATACAAATAACTGAATTAACAAGAATTATGCAAGCTTTGGCAATTCATTGTTTAGTGAATTCAAGTGTATTGGATGCCTCAAGTGGACTTATATAGGTTAGTATAGCATTGAAGAGTCTGGTTACCTGTGCGCTGGAAATAAGTGGAGGTACTGGCAGGTAGTCTAAAAATTCTGAGTTTTGCCAGTAGTGTGAGATGATTTTAAGTCCACTATCTCATTGGTAGCTTCTGAGAGCACTGCTCAATCATTATAGTGAACCTGTGAATCAGAAAGGAGCGGTGGGAAAGAAACGTGATTAGGGCACTTTTATCAATTTTGCTGGTTCCTCATAAAATACAGTAGCTAGTGTATTAGTCCATGAGACATCACAGTTGATTGACCTCAAATATGTAAAATGTGGATGAACTTTTAGACTATCTTCCAGCTGTAGTAAAATGGATAACAGCTAAACTAAAGCAAGCTTAACTGGAAAATGAGTTAACTACAGGGTGATCTCAAATAATTTTCTTGATGTACCTCACAGAGATATCTTCTTGTTATTGTGGTGATAAAGATAGGCACAAGAAATGAAATAGAATGCAGGAGACTGGTTCTAGCAAACTCTTTGCAGGAGGAAGGAAGCTATGCCTTGGAGTATTGCTAGCATTATCTGTTTTTCCCAGACAGAGAAAGGCTGAGGTGAGTTTTTGTAACAGAGACAAAATGCTGACTGACCATCAGAAGTATGAAATCATGGGGTGTTTAAAACCTTTTAGGTAAGCCAATGAAAATGAATGGTAATGATAAATAATCTAGGTTCCCAAGGGACTCCTTCCTGTGCTGTGTTGGCTTTCCTGAAGAAAAGTCAACAAAAATAGATATGTGCTAGCACTGTGTTATTTTACAAAGGCAAATAAATTTGTATTTTCTATTTCCTGAAGCAAAATATAAATATCTTACACATTTCAAGGCTCTTTTGGTTACCTTAATGTGAAACCCCAAAAAGATTATGGTTTACTCTTTCTGTATGGATGGAAATTCATTGACATTATTGACATTTGTAATGATGGGATTAATTTATCCCATTAATTTTAATGCAAAGAAGGTTAGGTCTGAGACAGAGTAATGTAGATTAGCATGACAGATGCAATAAACTTGTTCACAGAGCTGCAAAGATTTAGTGAATGAAATTCCTCTCTCACTCCATCTGCAACCCAGAAACACTTCTGGATGAGGAGGGGGTCAGCTAGTGAGCTTTAGCTGATTACACTCACTGCTTTTTTTTCTGTCTTCAGATATCTCAGCTTATGACAGAGACTAGTCGAGAGGGCCTGACTGAAGCAGCATTGAACCGCTACAATGCAGATAAACCCTCCTTGTACAGCTTCCCTGCTTCCCAGAGCACGTATGTCGCTGCTGATGTATCCACAGGCACCTCGGTGGCAGCATCTTTTTTTGCCAGGTAAGAAAGACCTCTTAGATTTTACTTCTCTGGAAATATAATTTATTTCAAAGGAAGTTATGTAGTGAAGACATGGGATTGACTAACTACAGCACGTGTCAAGAGGTGTATCTAAAGAAACAACTCTATCACAATCTTGCTGAATTACCATGAAAATGTTTAATGCACTTGAGTGCATTTGTCTCTAAGGTGGGGATGATGCTTCTACCCTTTTCTTTAAAATAACACTTAGACTCTTGATTTAGCTTAAAATGTGATTGCATTTGCAGAACAATACCAGATTTAGTGTGATTTTTTGTGGGGATTCTCTGAAAGAGAAGGGTGCAACAGAGTTAGTTTTTGAGACAGGCAACAAATTATATTGCTGTCTGGAGGGGGATAGTTCTCTTTGGTAGACAACCTTCTGATTTCTGTAGTGAATTTTACTTCCATCTAAGCAAATTATCAAGACTTATACCTACAGATGGATCATTTAATGTTTTTATTTCAGATTCTGTTTCTCCCATGCTTTTGAATTGACCTGATGGTTTAAACTTAGCCTCAGAAAACCCTTTCTGTTGAGTACTGAGCCAGTGTTTCCAATTGAGGAATATTATGGTTATCTCTATTAATTTGTTGGTAAAATGATTTGTTAAATAGGCATAACAGGTAATAAATGAAATATTCACTTTTAATAATGGAAATATTTTTTTCTGTGCAGAAATATGCCTTCTAAATACCAATCTTTTCAGCCCACTTGAATCCTGGTGTAACTGACGAAGTTGAAATAATCTTTGTCTTCTAATACTCTTCAATAATTAGAAGATTGACTTGGGATGAGTAGTGGAAATAATGAAATAACAAGAAAATAAACTATTTTCAAATAACATATCTGAATTTCAAAACACTGAGTGAATTTATGAGTAACTGCCCCAGGCGTATTCAAATTAGCTTCTTTCCCTCTACAGGGCTAACTATTAGTAATTCCACACAATTCTATTTCATTATCAAGGCAAATGGAAAAATTACAAAGTTGCTGAATTTTGAAGATTGTAAGTCTGGAATGAAGGTATTCCTCTTCTGTTTTTTTCTCATGTGAGGACTGTACACGTTCAACCAGTGTAGCATGATAAATGTATCATGTAAGAGGGTTAAGAGAAGAATTTTTAGGGGAACTAGTGAATGTTGTTTGGGACAGCTCCGATGTTTTTCTTAACAGGTGTGAATGCTGCAGTAGCAAATATGAATGAGGACAGTGGTCATGATTTGCTATCATTTTCTATTCAACTTCAGGCAGTTTAAATTAAAAGTGTTGAATGTAATGTCTAACTCACATGGTAATATCTAACTTGAACGCAGTTTGGGATTAGTGCAAATATTAGCACGAATTGATTATGAAGATTGCTTAACTCATTTGCTCTTCATTGCTGCATTGTTTATGCTGATAGAATTCATTTTCTCTAAATATACACAGCTGGAATGCAGGAAACTAAATTTACTCAAAATCCATTGTGAGAATCCCAGCATTTTAAATAATACTCTTAGTTTCTAGCTGATGATGTGAATTCTTGGGTATCGTTGGCTCAGAAGTGAGATCCCACATTTAGGCTGTTTATTTTTTTTAGCTGTACTTAGCAAGATGGAAGGGACTAGTTTAGTTTGGATTATTATATTTGATTAGTGTCATTTATATAAGTCTGTTTAGCTCTGGACTTCATATTATTTCATCTGCTGATAGTTCAAGTAGAAAATCTTTACTGCATAACATTTTAACAAGAAGGTCCACAACTTGCTTTCAAAATGTGGCCCCTCCTGTTAATTTTTCTTTTGTATCTCAAGTGTCTTGCATTTTGGTCAAGTTCTAGTAGAAAGGATAAAAATCTGCATGTTATATGTGTCATAAAATATGAAGTAGAGGGCAATGATTAGGAAACTCATTACAATGGTGCTGTGTTATAATAAAAAAAAGTCATTCCAGATTATGAATCCTAAGCTTTTTTGGATGTGCCACATGGAATAGTGACTTCCTCCAGCTATGCCTGTTTGTATGTATATTGTATGTGATGTTATGGTCAATAAGTAAGAATTGACTACATACAAAAATTTACTAATTTGTAGTTGAGGCTGGAAGTAGAAAAATGGAAAATATTCTTTTGGAATTTGAATCATATCACACAGCATTTCATTCTGTTCCTTAACAGCAAAGCAAACTTCAAATGAGCCTCAGATATAAGTCATCCATCATCTTGGGAAAAAAACCCAATTAACTAAAATGTTATAGTATAAAGGAAATGCCAAGGCATTCATGAGAACTTTTGGTCGTAATTACTTGAGAAACATCAGGAGTGAAGTAGACTAAGAATTAAGAGCTTACTGTTTTTCTGTTCTTGGGTACTGCTGGTCCAGTAGTGCTACACACTGACTAGTCTACAGCTGGCAATGACCTATGGAAAAATTTCTGAAGGCCTTGTTCTGAGCAAAGTGTAAGAGTGTGTCACCACCGGCTAAGGAGGAAGTGTGTTCTATTGTTAATGTTACTGGTCTGAGAGAAGGACATTCTATTGCAGGTCTCTGTGGAGATCTAGCAGGACAAGGAGTTTTGTACTAAACCTTGCTCTTATCTCTGCTAGTTTCTACGTGGGGAAAAATTCTGGGACAATGGACTTCAGCTTTGACTTGGCTATTCCATAAATAAAGTTGCCTTTCTGAATTAAACTTTTCTGTTGATCTAACCTGTGGAGTCTCTCAAACCATGGTAACACAAAGCAGGACCTAGAAGTCGTGTACATGATGCTACTCTTGTAGATGCCCTAAGGCATGTATACATTTTTCAAAACCAGTACAGAAGTATCTGGGATTTTGAGTTACGTCTTATTTTGAGAAGGAATAAGAATATAAATCTTTAGCTTCGTATATAACTGACATGTAGCTGCTCAGCATGAGATAATCTACATTGAGATGACCCTCCATTCCTGGAAGAATGCTGGTGACCCTTTCCACACTCAGTCCCCATCACTGTTAGTTTGGCAGGTGGGGGAGGTGAGGCAGTGCTGTACTAGAAAGGGATATTGTTAATGTCGTGTTCAAAATGCTGCTAATTGCTCCATGAATTTCCTTTCCATTCATGCAAATGCTTTTTTAATTAATTGATTTATTACGTTCTTTGACCTAGCACTCCAAACATACCCAGAACATTGAAACTCATGCATACTGGATCTTTCACACATGTGATAAGTTATCAGCTTGTCACACAGCTTTTGATTTTTACTATATATTTCTTATAGATGCTATATTACAGTGCTTCTGTTGAAGTCTGCACAATCTTTCTTCCTATGGGGGAAAAAAAAGCCTTTGAAGCCTGAAGGCTCGGAATTGAGGAACATCAGGGTTTACACTTTTTATTAAAGGTTAGGAAGTGGTTTAAACAAATTCTACCATTTGAAGTCCAGGCTTGAATTTTTCGGAGTCTAGTGAAAGTTCACAGAAATGACAGTATGGGCTTGTATATATGCAGCAAAAGTATGTAAGAAACAGAGGCAGTGGCTATGCTACTTTTCTGTATCTTTTCTGTAGAAAGTTCTGATGAGATTTTGAATGTTTTCAAATAGTGTGACTGCAGATAACCCCAAAGAGTGGTGGAGGACAGCAGCAAGCTAGGCAGTAATTCACTGGCTTAAACTCTGCTTGAGAAGTTTTAGAGGTCAGATAGTGCTGCCCTCAGTCTCCCTAAGAGAATACTATTTTCTGAGACTTATGTGAAAACTTATTTTGGTTTCTTGCTGTTTAGACTCTTTATTAACTCAACAAATAGGGTAAATGATTAAATTATGGTCACGTTCTCAGATATTTTTAAGGACTATGTATTTGTCATGGTTTTAATAAATCTGATCAGAATTTCTATTCTTTTCTCTTATCCTCATAACATACTTGATAATAAATGAGTAAAGAGTAGGTTGTTAAGATTAAAGGTCCATGAACTGTCAGCAGGAATTCTGGCAACAATTTTTAAAACATCAGTAAATCATTTTTACAAATATTTCTGCCTTTCAAGACTGTATTGGGCCTGACTAGTCAGGAAAATTTCAGTGTCAGCGATCTCAGTCAACCTGTAAGACCATGAAAGAATATTTTAAATAGGCACCTAAGTTAGAGCGTACCATTTTGGGAGCTGGTTTTTTGTACTTGCTCAGTATTCATCAGTAATGTAGGACACCTGTGTTTGTAAGCACTAGTTTTCTGTGTTCCGCATTGGTGTAAGAACCCTAACACATGCTGTTTCTTCCTTTTATTGGTGTTATTTCATGTGTATTAAGTAACTGCCAAGCAGAAGGGAAACTTGACTCCTCCAAAGCCAAAGAAAGCTAGTAGCTGGGGCCTAAAGAATACACTGCCTCTTTTTCTCTGATTTGATGTAAACAAAAATGCCCCAGCAGAAAAGACTGTGCTGCCTGCTAGAGTAGACTGGTAGTTGAATCAGTGATCTCACATGTTGAAAAAAAGAGTTTATTGTCACATCTGGACGAGGGAAAGCAAAGATATTTGAATAATGTCCAGTTTTGCATGGTTGCTTTATCTTACTGAAACAAAAATTTAAGAATCTATATTCAATTTAGCCTTGGGTTGGAAATCTGTTTGTGATATGTTTAATTTGGCATTTGCTGTAAACAGAAATGGTTTGAAACTTCATGCCAATTAGATGCACTTTTTATTGGTGGCAGGTTAATAGATGTTATTCAGAGCTTAAAATTCAACTAATGGTTTTTAAACAGGATTTTGGGAACAACCCATGGAACCATGAAAAGAAATAAGCTAAAGTAGATTATCAGAACCGTATACTTGTGGAGTTTTCTCTCTTTGGCCTCAAAGCACATAACTGATAAAAGGACATAATTCCTCCTTGTATTCTAGTATCAAAAGAAGACACTTCAGATTTACAGGGAGGCTTACTGTAACTTATCAAGTATAATTTTCTAGACTGTGTTTTATTAATAATTATTTAGAACTTGTACCTAATCTAAAGTAAAAGGTAACTGTACAGGTAAATGTATTCACTGTTGAACAGAGAAATTGGAATTCTGATCCGTGAAAGGTATCTTACTTTGATGTTATGCCTGTACTAAAATGTGCTGCACCTGCTTCTGCATGAGATGAGTGTTTTCTCATCCATATTTGCTCCAGATCTAGAATGTATTATATTGATGGTGATGCAATGAAGTCATTACTGAATAATGTTATTTACTGAATAATATTATTGAAGTATCCATCAAGATTTGGAGTTTCTTGTATGACATGTCTTTCACAGCTTTTAGAAATCTCAATAATGTACTAAATAAAGCTCCCAATTCCCATCTTTTTCTTTTGAGACTACTTCTCTGTGATGCAATCCCATTTCATTTAATGAATGTCTGGTTCTGCAAACTTTTATATGATCAATTTTGTTCATTTTAAAATTAAAACAAAAAAACAACTTGGGGAGATAAATACAATATATTTATTATATATACATATATTATAAAACACTTAAAACAAAATTGAGGAAAAATTTTTGTACATATTCTAATGCTGTAACATGATGGAAAGCATTGCACTGACAGCGTAGTAGCTATATATATATATATATATATATATATATATATATATATATTGTGAAAATGCTAAGTCACGGCTTGAACCAGTGATTGAGCACCTGGTAGGAAGGCAGGGCCAACCCAGGGCAGCTCAGGTGCATGCAGTGTGCTTGAGTGACCAGAAGGAGTGGAGCCAGGATCCACCCCTTCCCAGACCTCATTGCAGTGGAGGCAAGGGCATTTTGCTGGAGATCCCTGCCTACATGAGGCCTTTCAAGGGTAAGCAGATTCTTTCTTTTATTTCTCTGCTCTTGTCTGCCACATTTAAGCATATCCTCACTTGTTGCAGCATAGGACTTCGCTACTACGCTGTCAGTGCAATGCTTTCCATCATGTTACAGCGTTAGAATATGTACAAAAATTTTTCCTCAATTTTGTTTTAAGTGTTTTATAGCCCTTGTCAAAGCAGAAGACAACCAATACTTTCTCTCCTTGGTAGTTAGCAGGGCTTTGGACTAATGTTTCTGTTACGGTGGCTTTCTCTGTTAGTGCTTCACTGATTACTGCTGTTACGATAAGAAGCTTCAGATCTGCAAATCACAGCGTGGGGCCATGTTCTTGTTTCAAGCCAAGTCTTAAGTGATGTGAACTGATAAATGCTTTGTATTAGAGAGGAGAATTTTGGATGCTATGATATGTCACTGAGGCACTGATTATCTTTGTGGGTTGTTAAGGAAGGAGGCTATTTTCATAGACTTGCATTCTTAATTCTCACAAGTGATTTTGAACATTCAGTACTAAAGTGTATGAAGGTTAAATTAACTCTGCTCTCCATACCTTATATTGGAATAATGGCAATTCCTTTAATTTAATGGTAACCAGTGTGATTTCCTGCTGATTTCAATAAATTTCAAAGGGGGAGGATGACTAAGGATGGTTTGGCCTTCTAATTTCAAAGAGCTTTTGAGTACTAGGCTATTTACAATGTGAACATCCGCTCCCTCTTGATTTTAGGAAAACTTAAAAGAAAATGAGGCTATCTCCTTCTCTGACAACTCCTCAGCACTGCCTTTTGCTTCACCTGACATGAACATTGAGAATAATTGCTTGTAGCAAATGCAGTAATCCTGCAGCACCTGTTACCAAAGGCACCTGGTGCTTAATCTTGGCTTTTGCTTTTAGGGCATTGGAAAAAAAAATGGACAGCATTAATTTTCTGACTTCTAGTGTTGCTGTAACTGCCAACTATAGTAGATGCAGCTTCATTTTGATTTACTGTTTTGCATATTTCTTGCTTCCCTTAAACCTTGATGTAGGAGATCTGATTTATGGTGTCTCTGTCTTGGTTTGCAGAGAGAGAAAGATGAATGGATGTAGTTGCACTGTCTATAGAAGAAAATTATGGGCAGTGCCAGTTATTTTCTCTCTGTTTTTAACACACGAGACTAACCTTCTCTCAAAGAGATCATAAATCCATAGTAACAAGACTTTTTCCTAAACACCTGGAAGTTCAGAACAGCAAACTTTTTATTCTACTTACTGATTTCCTGTTTCAAGAAGTACTGTTACAGTTCTGTCTGAGTAGCCTTGAAACTCCAGCTATGATATACCCTGTCTGCAGAATTCTTCACTCAGCTGCTCAAAGATTCAATTTGAAATGTTGATGAGGTCTGCCTCTTCTATTCAGTTGCCTATTTTCTGGAGATGAATAAATATTCAGTTTCTTTAAAATCTCTGTTTTTCTGGTTAAATTTCTTCCATGGATATAAATATCCATTTAGGGTTTAGACAAAGAAATTCACTTAGATTGTGTATTAATCATCCTCATTTGAGTAACCAGACTAAAGACTGGTACTGGTAACTAGTAAGACAATTGTTTGTTTTACTATCTCAGCAGTTATGAGAGAAAGAGACCAAGTTACTCTATTGTGCTAGTTATATCAATAGTCTGTTTAAATTTAATAAAGAATGACAATTAAGTGAAAACTAGAAATTTAGACAAAGAGAGACAAAATAGTAGAAATTACTTCAATTTCTTGTCAGAATATCTCTGTATGCAAATACAGGGTAAAATCAAACATCATTTCATTTATTTCATCTTCCTTTCAGAAAGGAAAAAGTACATTGAAATTGGACAGCATTATGTCTTTTGTTCAGGCTACCTGTAAGCAAGCTGAGTTGCTAATCTGTCCAGGAGAGAGCATATCAACACTGTACAAAATTTCAAAGTTGCCTACTTCTGCTTTTTTTTTATTACTGAAGTGGAAACTATAAATCTAAGCTTTTTCATTTCAAGAGCTGTTTCATTTCCAGTTCTTCTCTATTACCATGCTTTTTCCTTTCTGTGGCAACATTGACCTTTTATTATGACAGAACTACTTTAATTCATCGATGTGATCTTGCTTATGTCCACCTATGTGTAGGATAGCACAGTCAGGAGGTTCCTAAGAGCACAATGACCTTTGGTTTAGGACAGTTAATTAGCTTTGGACTTAAGATTTTAATTTTGCTTATTTTGAGTCATCTTGGGTATCTCCGCATGATACTGCATAATAGAGAATGCAAGTAGGTGAGAATACCTGTAATGGGATACGATAACAAAAATAAATGAATAAATAAATGTAAATGAGTTTAGGATTACAGAAAGTACATGTTGGTCATACTGTTATGAAATGTTTCTCTTGAGGTTACTACAGTGCTCGTTAATAAAGCACAACTGGTACAATGCATGTGGATTTCGCTGAGCTATTTGGATTAATACTCTGTGGACTCTTAATTAGAGTAAACAAACAAAATTTGGAATGCATTTAATAGACAAAACTAGATTATACTGAGTACTATGTTAAATTACTCATGTTGGAATTTTCCAGAGATAGAGGATGTCACAGGACATTAACTGGAAAAATATTACACCTTTCAGGTGGTGCTCAAATTGTGGTGTTGGGAAGATTGTTATCCGGGCAAGTGTTATATACCACTGTCAAATGTAATACCATAAATTCAGGAATAAAGAATATAGACCATGCTTACAGATTAGGGGTCTGTGTACTGAGAAGCACTTACTGGAAAGGATCTGTACATTGTGGTTAATTAGTTTTATTATGAGTGCACAAAGGGCCACTGTGGCCAAGAAGGCTAGTGTATCTGTTCAATATCTGCAAGAATAAGAAGATATGAAAAGAGATTGGGACGTTACTTTAACTCTGCTTTTGGAATAGATATTCTAGCACTGCTAGGATGTTCTCTCTAATTCTGATGTGTGCAGCTCAAGAAAGATGCTGAAAAAATGAAGAGGCTTTAGAAGAGACACTGAAATTGTTTGAAATTTGGAGAACATGCCTTCCAGCAGCTTGACTTATTTAGTTTATCAAACAGGTTTAGGGAGAGATGTTGGCAGTGCACAGGAAACCCCAGTATGGAACAGAAATATGATACTAAAGGACTTGAGTCCAGCAGACAAAAGCTTGTCAAGTTGTAATAGCAGGAAGTTGAATCTAGACAAACTCAGTGTTGTAATGAGATGTGCATAGTTAAGAAAGGGCAATGACCCGTTGAAACGAACAAGAGTAGCAGTGCATTTGCTTTTAGTGTGTGTTTTTTCAATTAAAAAAGATATTTGAACAAGAAAAAAAAAGTCTGTTGTTAACCACAGTTTGTGGTTTTTAAGAGATTCAATGTTGGGAAGATCCATTGCTTTTTCTATGCAGGAAGTTACATTAAAGAATCATAATAACCTCATTTAACGATCTGGGAAGACGTATTCATTAGTGTTCAAGTTACAGCACTGAAGAGTACTATTTCTGTTCCTCTATCAGCCAAAAATGTTGTAATGAAACGAAAGATAAAATTGCCATGAAGAAATATTCATTTTTTTTAATTTAGCTAGGAGTGATTGGCGAATAGGTTATGTCAGATTTTTTTCTTTTTTTGTAATTGAACTTCAGAGGGCTTTTTATGTTTTTAGCTATATTTAGTGTGTAGAATTTTTCATTTTTGCCTTATATGCAAGAAGATGTGGGAATCTGTTTTCTTTCCTATCTTCCCTGGGCAAACATCTGGCTTAGTAATGCATTGTTTTCCTCATCCTGCCAGTTTCTTGTCTGTTTCAGAAAGTGTGTCAGTGTGTATCTTAAAACAAAAAACCTCAAGAACAAAACGAAAAAAACTCTAAAAAGTTATTAATTCTTTATTTCTTTCTTTGCATTTGGATTAAAGATACCAGTCAGCAAAGATAATGGGTGTTTATCACTGACACAAGCATATTAATCTAAATCATGTGAGTGAGAAAAGAACATCTTAATATTTTCACATCAAAAAAGATGAGAAGTTAGCAGCCAAAGCTGAAATAAAAAACATACTGTATCTGAAGTCAAAGACTTTGGGGTAAATGTATGTACTTGAAAATTACTGGGATGAAACCAATGTTTAAAAAAAAAAAAAAAAAGCAACACAAATCCAGCTGTTTTACTTGATGGATCATAAAATCTGAATAAAGTTCTTCAAGGGCTTTTTTTTTTTTTTTTTTTTTTTTTTTTATAGTGAGAGACTTTTTTTGTGTATAGTTATAGCAGCATCTGTTTCCCATCTCTGGGAATTCAGAGAATCCACAGGCACTGACATGCTGTCTGCTGCAGAGAAGCTCTGCAACACAGACAAGTGCTCGATATGTAATATAATTGTCTGCAAGCTAGAAAGATGTCGTTGTTTGCAGGAAAGAGGTGAAATCTAAATCAGTGACATAAGCAATAAGAACAGACCTTGCATAAGACTTCCTTTGTTCATCTGTAAGGAGGGGACTGATAAGCTAGCAACACCTGAGTCAGTAAGATTAATCAGCTGGAGAAGGTAAGCAAGGCATAGCAAGAGGACTTGGTGGCTTTTTACTGAGGCTATATCCTTCACGGAGGGTTCAAACAATGGAATGGATAAACTAATTGTTAACAGATTTGAGCCTGAAATATAAGGGCCCTTTTAATAATGACACTGGATTTAGTTACTGTTGAATGATGAATTTGTCTTCATTGTTGTTTCTGATTTATCACGTTTTTCATTCTAATGCCTAACCTTTTCTATAAACAGAATTTATGTATAAGTAGTAATCATATTGTTATCTTACGTGAAATTATGTTACCTCATGGTAAGAGTTTGTTACATGTTATTGACATCTGGTGTCACATAAAGCTAAATCTTCAGGATGCCATGAATATGAATATGGATACAGCACTGCTTTTTTTGTCCATATTCAGTGCGTTCACTGTGTTGTTGCTTAATTACTAATATGCTACAGGTAATGGAGAGGCCATGTAGATGTTGTGCTTCTCTTATGGGTGGAGATGAACTCAACCTCAGTAAAAGTCAAATATAAATTGCATTTAAAAACACCTCTGTGCTTGAATGAAACACTGCATTCATTCTAGGGCACCTGCTTATGCACAAATATACAGAAGAGATGATGGAAAATACCTTGTAATCCCCAGAGGACCACCATTGTGCTGTGTGAACATTCTTTATTTTGTATAGTAACCTAGAGTATTGTGCATTTGTCCAGGGAACTGCAGAACAGGATTCTAGTCTCCTTTGAACCTGAAATTTGTTTGTTTGTTTATTTTTTTAAAAAAAGCTCTTGCTACCCAAAGGAATGCCTTACCGTTGTTCCAGTAATGTAGAAAGGAGTGGCAGGATCTACAGGGCTGCTGACAAGGAGGGAGAGTCCCTTCACTAGGCTCAGAGAGCATGATCAGGCAAGCTGGAGCTGTTGTTTGCCTCCTTCAGCTGCCACCTCTAAAAGAAAGAAGTGCCAGCCACTGTCTGTGAATTGTAACTCAGTCCCAAGAAGAAAGCTGGGGCTGTGACTCTATATTTCACACAAGTCCCTAGTTCTGTTCTACAAAAAAGTGGTTAAGGAAAGAGGTGTTAGTTCAGAAATGTCTTTCTTCAGTGTTAGCTATGGATCAGCTTGTGTTTCTGGTGTGCGAAGCCAGAGTGTTCTTGAGCAAAGTTCTTGACTCTTCCTATATCCTGTATGTAAAATTAGGTTCCTCACGTGAGTTTATGACTTTATCATTGTCTGAGCTGCTAGGAAATCCCTGTAATTAAGGCTTTTTATGGACTGAGGCTGAAGTTTAAATCTGAAGAATATGTCCAGACTAAAAGTTTCAGCTTTAATTTGCTTTACAAATAAGTACATTATGAATACAAGAACCGTAAGTTCCTAGAGTAAAATGTTTAAAATTGCTGAAGAGATCAAGTTTACAAGGATACTGAGGTGAGAATGATTTGAAAACCTAGGTCCCAGTTTTAAAAATAGAGTACGTATGAGCTTAAGTAACAGTGGCTATCACTAAAATCCAGACTCCTGAAATTATAGGTAACCTCTGAAAATTGTACCTGTGATGATTACAACTTTTTCGTTCCTTCCACGAGACAGGCTTTATAGTTGTGCTCTGATTCAGATCTATCTCTGGTTCTGTCATAAAACACTATTCCTGTATTTTGAACATTAATTTTAATTCCTAACAAATAACTACAGTAAAACTCCAAACACATTATAGAATATGCTCACTCCAAAGGACAGTATCTTAAATGGAAACAGATCCTTTTCTTTTTCTTCGTGCCAACTCTTTGTTTAGTAGTATGGCAATTGCACACGCATATTCCAGATGTTCCTAGGAACAAAATTCCTCCTTAATTTACAGCAGAATCTGGTTTTATCCCTTGCTGGCTTTGCATTTGTCAAACATACAAATGTTTAAAGCCTTATACTCAACTATGCTACAGTAGTCTTTTGTATGCCTCTTAAAAACTGTTGTTTATAAAATTACGAAATAATTCAGGTTGGAAGGAACCCCTCCAGGTTTTCGAGTCCTACTCCCTGTTCAAAGCAGGCCCAGTTGCATCAGATTGCTTATGGTTGTGTCTCATGGAGCTTTGAATATGTCTGGATGAAGTTTGGACAAATTCCCAGGGTCCCTATTCTGTTGGTTGGCCATACATTCATGGTGAAAACAAGATCTTTATGTAGGATTGGCATTTCCCACATTGCAACTTGTCTTTTGCCTCTTCTTTTGTCCCGATGTATCATCAGGAATGCATCTGGCCTGATTTTCTTTAAATCCTCTCATCAGCTGTAGACAGCTCTAAGATTTCCTATTTACCTGTTCAGGACTGAGTAAACCCAGATGTCTCAACATATCCTTGTACTTTACATGCTCCAGCCCACTGTTGTCCTAGATGTTTGTCTCTGTGGACAAAGAAATAATTTGCATTGGAGAGAAGGTGATGGAAATATACCTTCAGTGAGATAATGTTCTAGAGATATAAACTTCTTATATGGGAAACCTGTCTGTGGTGCAACTCAATCAGTTTTTTTCTGAGATTTAGAAAAGATGCAAGATTTCAGATGTAGTCATTTCTACAGCTAATATTTTCTCTGCTGTTCTCGTAGTGAATATTAGTGTGGAACACCCATGGCAGTTTGTTCATATTTGCAGAGTCTTTGGCTGAGAATCAAACAGCATTGACAGCCCTAGCCTCTGTTTCATATCCTCAAGAATCATTAAACATTGACATTCATGGAAAAAGCCATCACCACAGATTGGGCTGATTTGGATATCAGATAGCTGTGTAGTCCACAAAAGGATTGCTCCATGGAAAGCTTATACATGCTTGCTGGTGCTCTTGTTGCAGATTGGAGGGGGTAAAAGGCTCAGGCAGTGCTGGGGTCTTGTCAGGGTGCTGCAGGGGTGGGGGACTGTGGGAAGCTGGCCTTGGTGTGACCTTGCTAGCATAGAGTCCCAGGGGCTTAAATGGGGTCCTGAGCCTGGGTAGGTTTGGAGTCAGGCCCAGGAGATCAGAGAGATCTGTGAGAGCCTTTGTGGACTTGGCAGACTTGGAACCAGGACTAGGAGGAGCAGGGGCGAAGCCTGGACTAGCAGTGGGTGTGAGGCTGGAAAAGGGGTACAGCGCAACGGTGCAAGCTGTGAAAAGGTTTATTCTCTGACAGCGTGTTCATGCAGGCCACGGCTCTGGTGCCGAGGAGCTAACGTTTGGCTAAGGCGTAGGGTTAGGATGAGATGGGAAGAACACTGAGCTGCTTCTGGCATGAGGCTGACAAGAAACTGGAAAATGACAGAATAGGCTGCAAAACATTTCTCTCTCTGAATTTCTCCCTCGATGACCCGCAAAGTAATTTGACTGAGTCAGTTAATACAGCAGAGGGAGGAATTGCTGTGTTGTCTGCAAAATTGCTAGCGTAAGCATCTATCAGTTTCTCAGTGCTGGTGTCAATCCTATGTCTGTAGCATATGAAAGACTAACAACAGGACATGCACGCACTGTAATTTTCATTGGACTATTTAGTTTGCTTAGTAATCTTTATTTTTGCACTACAACCTGTATGATTTCATACTTATTTTGACTCCCACTGTGGAGAGTCATCAGAGGTGTGTATAGTATTGGCATTTGTTTCCGTGATTGCATTAGGAATTAACTACTACAGCCCTCATTTTCTCATTGCTTCAGCTATTAGCAAAACGTGACGGTGGAGAAATTCATCCCAGGTACTATTCATTTTTCACACGAGTCACAGAAAAAGAGCAGCAAGTGCTAACTACAAATTTCAAGTTGAAAGTTTCTTTGTGTCTGTTTCCAAACAGCAAATTTCCTCCACGCCCACATATTGGAGACACAAAGAAGATACTGGAGCATGCAAATACATATTTTTCTATAAACTTATTTTCTCCTTTATATGACTATCAAAACAGGAGATTGTCTAGCTTGGTCAGTTGATCTGTCTTGACAAGCAGGATCTACCTAGATTTACCCAACACTTTCTGACCTGGCAAGCACAGGAATATAAATCTGAAGTGGTCAAGTGCTCTTTGATATCCAACTCCTTCCCATGTGCTTTAATATGAAAATGATTTCTTTTTCCCTTGGTGCTTCTGAACCACTTTAAGTTCACTGGCTTGAAATTCACAGTGTTTGTAATGATGTTGCCCACAGCATTTCATTGGAATGCAGTACAATTGTCTAGTGATTTGATCATTTCAGATTTGAATGATACTCCCATTATATATATCTTTATCCTCTGAAAGAGTTTCTCACCTTTGGAGACCTCCTATGGCCTGCTGAGATCCTTTAGCGTTTTGTGGTTCCCAGTCATCTCTGCTAAATTTTCTTACTACATATTCCAAGCACTCTTATTGCGTTCTCTTAGCTCTTTCTCATATTGCATTTGATTTCATGCTGCTCTTTGTTCATGAATGTTAGAACACTGTTGTTGTTCAACCCTGGAAGTTAAGTACCACAGAGCTGTTTGCTCTCTCTCCTGAGGTGGGATGGGAGAGAGAATCAGAAAGGTAAAAGTGTGAAAACTCATGGGTTGAGGTAAAGACAATAATTGTGTGTGCTGCTTTTGCTTTACCCAAAGTAAAACAAGAAATTCATTCACTACTTTCCATTGGAAGACATATTCAGACACTTACAGGAAGGAAAGCAGGATTCATCTCGTATAACGGTTTCTTGGAAAGACAAATGCCATCACTTATGAACATCCCCCTTCCTTTAGCTTTACCTCAACTTTTATTGCTGGGCATGATGCCATATGATATGGAATATATCCCTTCAGTCAGCCCAGATCAGCTCTATTGGTGTTTCCCCTCCAAACTTTTACTGCTCTCCCAGCCTCTTGTCTGGCAGGGTAGCATGAGATGTAGAAAAAGTTTCTTTCACACTGTGTAAGTAGTGCTCTGCAATGAATAAAAATATCAGTGGATTAGCACCGCTATTTTCACTGAATATTCAAAACACAGTATGATACAAGCCTTTATGAAGGAAACTGACTGTATCCCAGCCAAAACCATAGCAGACAATAAAAAGCAATATTGTGGGTGGAATAAAGTTAAAATATTCCTCTTCTTCATCTTCCATCAGACAACTCTTCTTTCCCTGGTTTGACTACATCTTCCTTTTGGTTGTGTTGATTCTGTTCCTGAGATGGGGCAACCTTGGATATATGTTCAGAGTGGGGGACAAGAGGCTAAATAGCTGCCGTACAAAAAGGGACCAGGGTTTCTGGCTCATGGGGAGTTGAACTTGCCACCAAGTGGGCGGAGGGATTGTCCTACTCCTCTCTGTGCTGTGCCGCCTCACCTTGATCACTGGGTGCAGGTTTGGATGCCACAGTATAAGTTCATAAAACTATGAGAGAGTGGCCAAAGGAGTGCAACAAAGATGGTGAAGGAGCATGAGGAGCATCTCAGGTCATTTGGTGACCAGAGTAATAGCGAAGCCTGATTATAAGGTAACGGTGACCATGTATATACAGCAGATTTCTTAGTATAAATTGTGTGTGCACAGTGGAATGATGGAGTTTGTTGCTGCAGGGTTATGACCAGGGGAATAGCAGCTTAGGCTGTTGTCTCAAAGATTTTGGGGATATCAGTGCACATTAGGTATTCTGCAGTCAGGCAGATATTTATCCCCTTTGTTCTGGTAATAGACATTCACCTGTTCTTTGTGTGTGAGGATTCCCAGTTTTCTTCTGTGTCTTCCCTCAACTCTGACCATCCAGTAGCTTTTTCTGCAAGAAATTATCTGCTCTGCACTGTGCATTTGAGTTGCTTTTTTAGGACTCAAGTGTGAACTTAAGGATATGTTATATTTGGTTTTGAACAGCTACCTAGCTGCTGTGATGTGATTAATTCTCTGCTGCTTTTTCAACCTCCTTCAGCATTTTGAAAGCACCCTGTTGCTCACGCCAATCCAGATATGTACCCTGCAAAACAGAGCACCATATTCAAATTAATAAAGATTAATTAGTAAAGAATTAAAAGAATGAAAGATAATTAATGCCAATCAACATGAACTTACAGAAAATAGCTCTTGTCAAAATGACTTGTAATCTCATCAGAAAGAAATATCAAGTGGAGTTGATTAAATATAATTGCATTGATGTGAAATTTGGAAGTTGAGGACTCTTAAGTCTACTGGGTGTGTAAAAGGAGGCAATGGCTAAGAGATGAAGGAAGAAAAGCTGAGAGTTGAAGTAATGTCTATACTATAAGACAGTTTTAACTATTGCAGTTCAAAGAATAGTAACTCTTTTTAAAGATGATTTCTAAAAATTTGAAGTGGAGTTCTGTGGCCTGTTATGTAAGAATGGAAGCATGATGATGATGTAGCTCTTTTCTTGTTGTATAAACCAACGAATTTCAAAATGGAAAAGCTCTTAGAAGAGGGTGGCAGGTGTATCTTTGAAAAAAGAAGCAGCAAGGAAATTGTAACCGAGTCAGGAATGGGGATGAAAGAGACAAGCTCAGAAGCAGTGTACTTCAAGGAACAATGTGAAACTTGGGAAGCAGCATGTGTGTTTTTCAAAGAATAAGTATTTATGTTACAGTTAATGAAATATTTAGTTTGCAAAAGTGTTTTCCTAAATGTTTATTAGTCAAGCAAATTCCCTGTTACTAAATTTTGGGTCTCTTCCACCTTTTGTCATGTTGCACTGTGATTGGTATCTGATTTTTTTTTCTTTTGTATTTTCTATAAAATGTTCTGTTGACGTGAAGGTCATACTAGTTGCTGAAAAGTAGAAAATCTAAACGGTTGGTTATTGCCACTTATTACTTACAGTAAGTAATACTATGAAGGTACTATTTAAGTCTGTGGAAAGATATTCGTCTGAGCAGGACATGGGTATTCAAGCTTCATCGCTTTGAGAAGAGTCTCAAGGAGTGTTTTACCTGAGGATTGAAACTTGAGTGAAATTGAGCTTAAAAGAGCTATGGAGCTCTTTTGTGCTTCAGGGCACAACTTCTTCTTTTCTATGTCTTTATTATAGGTTAGATTTAAAAACTTGTAATTTATTTCTAACTAACTTCCATCATCATCATGTTTTAATGTTTATTAAGCATTTCAATTGCACTGGCAAACACAAAAGGAATAAAAATTCAGGGAAATAATCCCTTTCTTTCACCTTTCGGTCCAGTCCTAACCATCTTGGTCTGGCATAAAAGGGTCAGTTCTGACTAAAATATTATTGTTATTTTTTTTAATTTAAAGCTTTGCTAACAAAGTTCTCCTGCACAGAATTTTTTTGCACCAATCTACTATGATTGCCTGCCAAGAACAAACTGGGTTTGTAATGGTTAGAAACTAAACATTGTAGACTGACTCGTTTTCTTGAGATACAAAACTGCAATGAGTAAAAGTGCAAATTGATAGGCTTGCTGTGATTTTTTGCTTGATGTGATTGCCTTTATGAAAAATTCTGAGGGAGGAATGACAGCTAAGTGTGCCCTTTGCTTTCAACAAACTCAAGCATCTCAGTGATGCATCACTCAGGGTGATGGGGGGGAAGCTTTTGCTTGTGTGTTTTTTCTCCACTGTGATAGCAAATCTCTCTTCTAGCCAACTGTAATGCTAACCTCATTCAAAGGTTCAGAGATAGAAGTATATTTTTCTGTGGTTCTGTCAAGCAGCTTAAATAGTTTAAAGCTATTTACAGTGCAGAACTTTTTTAATTTTCTAGTTTTAATCTACGGGGTAAAGTATCTGGGAAGTATCAAGCCCACCTTTAGCAAGGCTCTCATGCTCCTGTCATGTTCCCGCATGTTGTCCCTCACTTGCCCTTCCTCTGTCGCTGCTTCCATTACCTAGTTGTTAGAGAGCCTTCTACAAGGACCTCAGCAGCTATGTGACAGCATGATAATGAGCCTTTGTCAGAGTATCGAAGCTATCCTCCTTTCTTACTGAGAGTTGTAGTTAGAGTAGAGGCTCATGAAGATGCCAACTATGCATGATTAGGAATAATAATTATCAATTAAAATGTTCCCATTTTTAAATCACTGGGAGTTTTTCCTATCAGCTTTGCTCATCAAGCTTTATCCTAATAAGGGGCCAGGCCTGCTTGCCTTCTCTTTCTTAATCCTTAAGCAGTAGCTAACAGTGGAAAGGTATAGTAAAATGCAGTTTATTGTTATGGCTCATTCACCATGTCATGGTCTCTTCTACTGGAATCAGTGAAAAGTTTGTGAAATGAGGAGTCCTTCCTTGGTGTTACCTTAATTCGCATGCCAAATTACATGTCTCTCTTGCTGCTGAGCTTATATTAGTCTTGTTGTTGTTACCATCATTTCTTTGTTTAGAGATGTTCATGGTTCTTAAGACCTCCTATAGATACGGATTTTGTGAATTTAGAAATATGTGAGATATAGTACAGTTCTGAGATGTTTTTGATTATTTTGCTGGCTCCCTGGTTACCTCTATGGTATCTGTCTCTTCAACTGAATGGATTAAAATATCTGTATTTGGCTCAAACTTTGAAATGAGTTGTACTGTAATCTTTAATCATCGTAAGTCTTCCTCAGTTTCCTAAGTAAAATCAGGAAGACAAGTATGTGTGGTAAACAGATTTCTTTCTTTCAAATACAGATGTGGACAAAATCAAACTTCTGTAATAAATATACAGTTTGTCCGATAGTATTTTGTAGTTGTTTCCAAAAGAAAGGAGTAGAAATGTTGTATTTGGATTCTGCTCTATACTGTAAGAGTTGCAATAAAAAGTTATTTTACTCTAAACTCAACTTGAAGAAAGAAGTGTACCCTGTAGCCATTCTAAATATGTTCCTTTAAACCTTTTAGCAGTATATACATATAGAGATAGACCTGACAGCTGATTTAACTACTACACTCTACTAAAATATAAGAAAATGCTGAATGTTGTGTTTTTTTAAACGCACACTCTAGTTAGTATTCATAAATAATTGTTTAGCATAGGAATGTGTTTTATATTTTTCTGTGGAAGAAAAAGGTAATACTGTTTTTTTTTGTTTTTATTTGAAAGTTTCCAAGTCACTCTACAAGTGTGGCTCTAGACATCTGATGTCAGGGTAATTAAACAACTAGGATTTTAGCCAACCCCCTGAGTTCTGTCACTGATGGCACTGTTTTTATCGTCAGCTTTACCACCGCTTCATGTTCACATCTATCTGCATAATGTATTTGTGCAAATGCAAATGTTAGATCTGAATCATCATCCTTGAGTTTTGGTCATCAGGATGAAGAGGTTGATTCGGTGGGGAAGCCCCCAAATGTTTTCTGTGTTCGAGTATTTCTTCTGCTCTTCGACCTAGATGAACGTCACCTCAGAGCCTTTTATGTTTAACTTAAAATTTGGGCATATGTGTTGATATACGTGCATACGCAATCAGTGTAAACAAATGCATTTTACTTCTTTGGAATTAATTGTTTTATTTAATAGAAGAAATTCAGAGCTTTTAATTGAACAAATATCACAAAATATTTTAGGTAGTACGGGTTGTAGAGACTGATCTAGTTCCCACTGAAGTTACTAAAATTCTTTAATATTATGGAAATTGGGTCATATTCTTCATAAGATATTGTAAATCTGTTTGGTGGTATTTATTGCATTTAAAATAACACTAATAAGAGATACTGCATTGTTTTGGATTAAAATTCTATATATAAATTTTTTTCAATTCTACTGGAAACAACTTAGATTTGTTTTCCATAAATATTTATAGAAACAGATCTTGTCAGCAAAACTCGAAGAAACAAGTGTCTGCTGATGTATGTGTTTGCAGCTGAAGAGGGTATTCTGAAAATGTTCCTTGCTTGTCTGAGAGTCAGACAGGAGGCAAAATTTACATTGTGTAATTTATCTCGCCAATCATTCCTTTTTTGTTGTTGAGAAAGAGCAATGATAAATTTTCAATCATCTATGTGTCTGTAAAAGCAAGCTTTTGAGTAGCCTCAATTAAGGAAGAAATTTCCTATAACCTAGTTATTTCAGAAGTTTGTCAACAATGGGTCATAGGATGAACCTATATATAAATGTAACATTCAGATCTCACTATCAAAACAACCTGGATCTGCACTGACAAACTAGGTATGAAGAAATTCCCATTCCATCTTTGGGTTTCCTTATAATAGTCTTTCCAGTGTGATGAGCAAGCAGGAGTAGATAACGAGTTCAAGGAATGAACCAAGGGAACAATCTGATCAGAAATAATGCAGCCATTGAAATTTGGTGTAAGTTTATACTGGTAGTTTTTGTCTACTGAATTTGTTTACTGTAGCTGGAATTGAAAGAGTGGAGTTTTTCTTATGCCAACGGAGACAGATTACAGTCGGTGTGTATCACTTTTTGTGAGGTGAAGGCAAAGACTAAGTCTACAGTGCTCTAGAAGGAAAGTCTGTCTGGCTTTTAGCAGTGACAAACTCTTCCAAAAACAGACAGTCTTTATCATCTATCATCTATCTACCATATATCTACACTGTCTACAAAGCTTTTGTTGATAAATTACAAGCCCTTCACATACAACTTTGATCACGTCTTCCCATTTGCTGTCTTCTGACTGCTTTATATAGCACTGCCAAATGGATCTGACCTCAAAGTCAGCATATCTGGCTGGCCTCCAATTCAGGGGTGCTGCCATGTCCCTTTTTATCTCTGTCCCTGAGATAATTAAACAAAGGGATCTTGACATGGCTTTCTTCTGCTTCCTCATTTCTCAGCCTTTCAGAACTTCTGTAACTTGGCATAGAAGGGCTGACTCTTCGATTCATATCAGAAAAAGGACAGTGTATGCTGGAAATGGTATGATTTTCATTAGTGTACCACAAATTCTCCAAACCTCTCAGTGTGAAGATCTTGTGGCCGTTTTAATGCCAGAGGTAATCTCTTAGTTGAGTGTTTTGTCTTCTTTCACTTTATATTCTAATCTACGTGGACTAAGGTGTTTTTTTTTTTTTTTTTTTTGTTATTTTTCTTTTTTTCTTTCTTTTCTTTTTTCCAGAGGGAGAAAGCTTTAACTTTGCAGAAAGTTTGTGCAGAAAGTCTGTTTGAAACTAGAGCTGATAATTAACTGGGTGCCAGTCAAGGTAGTTTAGATAGTAACATAAGAAGAACGCACACTCATTAACTCCATATTCCTATTAAAATCAAATTTATTTTCTCTCTCTTTTCTTTTTGGCATTTGGATTATAAATTGTACACAGTGTCATGGGCCACTGGACAGTCATCTGAGTGTGGCTTGCTCCGAATAAATGATACTGAACAGTCCTAGGCAAGCCTCATTCCTTTACAGAGATAATTTTAATTAAATTTCAATTGACCTAAAAAAAGGAAGAAACTAATTAAAATTATAAAGAGGTATTTCAGTTGACGTAATCTGTCAGTAAGAAAAAGAGAAAATCAATCTGCCACAGAGTTTTCTGGCACCACTTGTACACAAAGCCATTGCGTTACCTAAGATCACTGCTTCTACGCACAAAGCAGTTCTGAATTGCATTAACAGAGAGGCTTTCTCCATTAAATAAATGTTAGCTCACTGTTTTCTTAATGTATGATTTTCATCACGTATATTTGCTTTCAGCACAATTCCCTTTACTGTTCTTATGTGTCTCCTAAATGTCCCTGAACCAGTGGCCATGGTAACCCTTGCTCACTGTATGTTAAGTTACCTGCAAGATTGCTGGTTGTTAATGAGCATCATTTGCCCATTCACTTGTACAAGGTCATTCTTAATTTTCTTCTGGATTTGGCATTAGCTTAACATTGAAGAATCTCAGCTCTAATATCTCTTAGATGTTTTACCTTAAAAAAAAACAAAAAAACAAAAAAAAACCACAACAAACAAACTAAAATATGTATATATGTGTGTATATTTACATATAATAGTGCTTTGGTTAGTATTTTTCTGATCTGATGTGACATTTTATATATTTGCTATTGATTTACTCATCTTTTTATTGTTGAAATAAGGATTTTTACTAATTCATATCTCTATATCTTTTCACTATAAATTCTGGGGTCTTCCTGTGTGCTTTCTAGTTACGCAGATAAGATCTGAAAAATTCTACATATACTTATTGCCGTGTGTCTGCCTATGGGCTCAGTGTGTGGTAAATGTGAAATAATATTTACATGCAATTATATAGTTGTACTCTTGTTGTTAATACATTAATTGTGCATCGCTGTTCTACGAATTGACAGACTCCTATAAGGCACACTGCAAACTTAGCTAGATAGCCCTATGTGTATCAGCTTTAGTGGAGCTTCCCTTGCACCTGGGACATGACTTACTGAGCAGCATGGCCAGAATAGTTGGACATGACTTGCTTTTTAAACAAGAGGTATCTTGGAATAAAGGCTAAAACTATTTGCAGTTTTCTGCTGCATCGGAAACTCAGTTCCAGTTCTATGGGCCAGGCTTGTTTAAGCTGAAACAGAAATAAAAGTGAAGCTCAAGAACTTTTGCCAGTACTTTGTTATTTTCAGTCATTTTTCTTCTCAGAGTCAACAAATTCACAAGTGGCCAAATAGGAGATCACTGCTGAAAAAAGCTTTTTGGCTCCTGTATCAATTTACAAATGCACAAAAAATTTTTGTAATTGTGAACCTTGAAGTTTATGATGCTCTTAAAAGATTGTAGCTTACACCAAATGTCAAATTTTACAACAGCGATTGAGACAGAGTACAATTGTCATATGTGATTATCACTTCTTTTTGGCTACCTTATAAATAAACTGTGCTTTACATTTAAGTAACTTTATTCTTGCTGGATTTTTCCCCCTCTTCAGTTTGCCCTTCACATTTCAAATTGGAATCCTTAGCTATAAAGATAGGTTTTAAAATTGGCAGAAGAATGTAACTATTGGCATTACAGAACCCATGAAACCATGAGAAAAGAGGGTTTCTTTGTCTCATCCATTATTTTCCTTCAGGAGGCATGGGGTTGTATGTGCCTCCTCTGAGGCATGAAGGCAGACAGCACAAGGCAGCTCACCTATACCAGAGCTCCCATTGGCTGTGAATATGTGAGCCAGAAATGGCACAATTTTCTTTTGACTTGAGTGTTTTGGGCTGGCAGTAGAAGAAGAAGAATCTTGTGAATTTAAAGCCAGAGTTAATTTTCTAAGGATAATTGAAAGACAGTGGAAAAGGAACTTCGTGCTGCCTCTTTTAGCAACATTTCAGAGTGGAAACAGCTGGAGGGTTCAGGGCTTACCAACCTGAATAATATGCAAAGAAAATTAAATGGTGCTTGAGACACTATGGTTGGCTTCTCTTTTTACTGTGCAGAATATTTGTTTGGAGGTTGTTACTGAGCTTCCTTCTCCAGCTGTTTCAGTCCTCACTCAAAAATTACTTATGTTAGTATTTCTTGAAAGGAACAAGAAATCCCTTCTGGAAATTAAATTGCTAAGCAGTGTTGCAGATGGTTGGGTAAAACTTATTGGATTCTCTACTTCTGGCAGGGCTATGAAACTAATTAATAATTCTAGTGCAAATGACATATCAGCTGGAAAAACCAGCATCGAGAAACTATTGGCAGGTTAAACATTCCTTATCTCTAAACATGACAAAGCTGCAGTAACATGAAATAATCAGACTAGGGTGTTGCTACTTTGTGAGAAATAGAAATGTGGTTTCTGGAGAAGAGAAAAAGTTAGATGGAGTGTTATGTTAAGACCTGTTCTGAAGAGAAAGCTGCAATTATAGCAGAAACTGTGCAGTATCCTGGACTACATCAAAAGAGAGGTGGCCAGCAAGGCAATGGAGGTGATTGTCCCCCTTACTCTGCCCTTGTGAGGCTCTGTGTGGAGTAATGTGTACAAGAATGGGGCGCGTGTACAAGAAGGGTGTGGAACAGTTGGAGAGGGTTCAGAGAAGGGCCACAAAGATGTTCTCGGAAAACCTCATTGCAGCCTTCCTGTACTTGAAGGGAACTTACTAACAGGATGGGGACTGACTTTTTATACAGCTTAATGGTGACAGGACAAAGGGGAGTGGCTTTAAACTAGAAGAAGGAATAGTTAGGAGGAAATTCTTTACTGTGAAAGCGGTGAGGCACAGCCACTACTGCCTAGAGAAGCTGTTGGTGCCCCATCACTGGACGTGCTCAATGGGGCCCTGGGCAGCCTGAGCTGCTGGGTGGCAGCTCTTATCAAGACAGGGTGTTGGAACTGGGTGGACTTTAAGGTCCCATCCAACACAACACTCTATGATTCTCCAGGGTCTTCACTGAATGTAATGCCTCTTGTTTGGTGGTATGGATGTTGGTGGTATGGCAGTAGTGATTGAACTTTCCTACCAATGTTCCATTACTTGTTGTTGCCATGTGACAGATGACCAGAAGTGCAGTCTGACAAAATGATGTCTGGCATGGAAGCACATGTAAAGCAAAGGAATGGGAGTAAGTTTTCCCATGTGGAAAAAAAAATGGTGCCAGTTGACGTTCATCAGTACTTGCTGAATGTTGATGGAGACCAACGAGTGGATGTGAGCACAGTGAGGTGATGTGGAGTGTTTCAGCAGTGGTGAAAGTGATGTGAAAGGCAAGCTACATTCTGAACCGCCGTGCAGGTTGTGCAAAAATGCACAGCTAATGGTGGTGATGATTTGGAAAACAGTATTCCGTAGCTGAGATTTTGCTATATCAAATAATGTTATTGTAATTCTTGTATCTAATGTTGTTTCCATGGAAATAAATAGGCATTACTTCCAGAGATAGAAATGGTTTCGCTTCTAGCACCTTTCTTAATGCCAACTGTGTGTAAGATTCCCAAGACAGTTCAGCAGATGCAGTAAGCGATTGTCTTGATTATCTTGCTTGATACAAGGTGGAACCTTTACACGTTTTGGTGGAACTGTATTCAAACTAAAGCACTTGCATTTCTGTATATGCGAGCGTGAGTTTGTATTTTTAGTTTCCATTGAATAAATGAAACGACAGATATGTATGGACTGCATTTACAATTGTCCTATTTTGGATCTCTTTATCGGTTTCATTCTGAAGCATCTATGTTGGTGGTGTTCCCATTCTCTACTTAACATAAGCATGTATGAGAAATATAGGAATACAAACCAGTTGCTCTTATTTTCTTACTGATGTAGTCTCTGCATGTCTGAGTAAGGCACCGCATTTTGTACCTTAGTCTACTAAGGCATTGTAGTGGAAATGCTAAGTCATGGCCTGAACCAGTGAATGAGCAACTGGTGGGAAGGCAGGGCCAAGCCAGGGCAGCTCAGGTGCAAGCAGTGTGGGTGGAGCCAGGATCCTTCCCTTCCCAGACCTCATTTAAGGGTCGGCAGTGGAGGTGAGGGCATCTTTTGCTGGAGATTCCTGCATATTTTTGAGGCCTTCCAAAGGTAAGCAGCTCTTTTTCTTCATTTCTGCATCCATGGCTGCTGTATTTGAGCTCGTTCTCATTTGCTGTAGCCAAAGACTTTGCCACCCTGTTGTTATCACCCCTTGTAGCATTACGGGCATGTACTACTTATTTTCATTACCTGTTGGAGTTTGTAGTGAAACTGCAAAATGTTGAGGATGTACGTCAGTGATTTTTGAACTGAGATTTTTCAATATCAGTAGTGTTTCTTTCAAGGGGGAGCATCAACTAATAAAGATAGCCAGGTACTAATTTCATGAATGGGTAAATTCATCTTACGGCCATTTGGAAATATATGAAAACTACTCCAAAGTGGTACAAATCACTGAAACAGTGGTAAGATGCCCTACCACTTCATGCTTATTTAAGGTATGTAAAAGGTTTATTTGCCCTTGCAAGCTTTTTTGGCTAGATAACATAATATGTTCTCCTTCCATTCTCAGAAAACACAGCATGGAATGCTCCTTCTAATGATTTAGCTGAGAAATGTGATCGCTTGTTTTTCTCCTAATCAGAGCAAGTTGTACTGCCAGGTAAATTGAGATTAACAAATGTGGAATTAGCAGTTGCGTAACCATGATGGTAATTTTTGAGGATTAGTGTAAGAAAGTATGGAGGCTCAATTATGACAGAAGTCATAAACAAAATTAAGTTGATGAGTTGATTTGAATGTTGCTTATCATTTCCTAGCAGGGAAATGCTGTTCTCGTAACACCCACCCACGTGAGATGATGGGTATGTAGTGAAGTCCAGGCTGATTAATCTGCTGGTTATTGGGCTCTATGTGGCACTGCAGGAAGCAGCAGGAAGGGTGCAGGGGTAAAACGATGCTGATGAATCAGTGACGTGACTCTTGTGGGCTGAGGAAGTATCTGTAAAGCTTTTCTGAGGGGGAAAAAAAAAAAAAAAGGTGAGAAAACCAAGACTGTCATGGATATTTGCTGGCGTGATGAACTTTCACAAGTTGTTTTGCTTTTTCTTTGGTGTGGGTCATGGTCTGCTGCTATCACAGTAGGAGTGTTTAACAAGTTCCAGTAAAAGAGAACTGTGTATGTATGTGGAAGCAGCTGTGCAGATTTGAATGGATGTTAGAACAGAGTAGCAAACAGTCAATACACTGAGACATACATTAAGTGAGACAAAAACTAAATGAAGATATAATTACATATTTTCTCTGTGATAAGGAGTGAATCTTTGTACTGGGAGCTCCGCTATTCAATAACTTGCAGCTTACTTCCAGGATAATGTCTAGTTTCAATCATAATGGTTTCAGAACAATCTCCCCAGTATGCTGTAACTGACAGTGACTGCAAACTCAGTGTTAAGGAATTGTTAATCCTCTCTGAATTGCAGCCCTACTGTGTTGGTGGTTAGCACGCTGCTCTTGGTTTACATTTTTTCCATTGTAACATAACGCTTCACTGGTTTTTGAAGAACGCAGCAAAACCTTTGAAGATAGATAACAATTCTTTTTTTTTTTCTCGCAACACTACAATCCCTTATTGTGAATGCAAAGGGCAATGAAGTGTTCAAGCAGGAAAGACTTTTACTGGATAAATGGACAAGAGATCTGATCAAATGCATTTCTGAGAGTTGTCTAGAAGAATAACTGAGATTTGTATTGCCATCAGACCACATTTTACCCAGTCCTCTACTTCTGGTGGTTCACAGTGGCTGTTTGACTGGGGAGCCTCTTAATAAGTCAAATTAATTCTGAATATGACCATGAGAAAGTGCCTGTACTGGCAGGTGGATTTTCTAGTGCTCAGCCTTCCAAGTTCAGCACTGATGGTTTGTGTGGGCTAGGTCAGAAATTGACAGAGGTGGTTGAGTGTTATGTTAGCAGTTTTAAGCATCAGAACCAAAAGCACAAGATGATATATATATTTTTTTTCTTTTATAAAGCTATGATAATTTTATTCACAGTTTATTTAAAACATAACTTAAAGAAGGCTGCAGCTTGAATTCCAAAGTCAAACTTGAATGAGAATGCTTAATAATTTTGTCAATTTACGTGAGCATGTTAATTATTAATATACATGGATCAGAGATGTAGACAGAGAAATATACTTGTACGTATACTGAATTATTCCCTTCCCTTCTGAGTTCTTTTTGGTGGGAAATTATACAAGATACTATGAAGTTTTAGAGTGGAAATCAAAGAAATGTCACCCTGTGTGATTGGGTGTAATGGCACCAAGGGAGCCTGAAAATATTGTCTCAATTTATCATTTCCAAGAGAAGTGACTTGCATTTTAAATGTAGCAAGAAAGCCTTCAGAAATGTTTGTTCATAAAGCTCCACTTCTACATTTCTTATTTTCCTAGTATGTTTGAATTCTTGGCTTTTAAAATATCCTTTCAGTGTTGTTGACTTACTGCTGGTTTATCATATATTTCTAGCTAAAAAAGGGAACTAAAAATTTCATTTCCTACTCCCTTCTACTGTCTGTCAAAAAAAAAAAAGAAACAACTAGGCAAAACTGCTGATTTTTTTTCTTTCTGGAAGTTGTCTGACTGAGCCCACAGAATAGGAACCAGCATGAATGCCTCTTGGTTTTGTTTGTTTTGTTTTTGCCAGTTCAGTATTTTCTTATGCTAATATACCTCATCTCTTATTGAGTCCTTTTCACTGATAGCTTTCTATCTTGTGCTCTATTATAACATTTTAAATTATTCATTCATTTGCTTTGCATTTCACCATTTCCTATCAGCTACTAAGATGTAAGAAGTGAACTTTCATGATTGTCTTCTCCTATGTGCTGCCCTCCTGCCTTTACTTGCACTGCTGCTAATAGAAATATGCAATAGAATGAAGCTTACTTGGAGGAAAGCGCAGAGGAAAGTTTTCAGACGTTTTCCTTTTGGATCCCTCCTGATGAGGGCTAAGGTGTTTATTTTACTAATTAAAAAGTCCAGTAGAACTTGGTCCAGGGCTATCTCCTACTGATAGACTTCTTAAAGCAGCTTATAGGATTTGAAAGAGTAATGCCACTGTACTGTAGAACTCGATTAGTTACATAAATATCTCTCTGAACTCTCCTATGACCCATATGTAGTTTGGAGTAATTTCTATAGAGTTTAATTTATTTCAGACTTTTATTGGTTTCTTCCTTATTATATTTGATAGGAATTTCCCATGAGATGAGAGTAAAAATCCAATGAAGTATGACTTGAAAAAAAAAATACCCTCTAGTTGTATATATTCTTTGTAAAAGAAATGTAGAACTGTGTTCTTAATTGGTAACATAATAAATTGATTTAGCTGCCTGCATTCTCAATTTTCTTTGGGAAAAAATGTGAAATTACAAGCACTTTTGAATTATAAAAAACTTACTATAAGGTTGAGTAAAACTTTTTTTTTTTTTTAAATCATAATGTAGCACAGATGTACTTCACTAATTTCCTCTACCTCTTGAATGTCAAATTTACATTATGATATAAAACATGCTGTATTACATACAATATGTACTTTGTAAGATAAAACATAGTGTCAGAGTAAATGAGAGGGAGAATAACAATACAGAGTCTAGCACTGGGACCTTACTACTTCCTGTGCCTTTCAATATATATTGAAATATATACAACATAATTGACAACTTGGAAAAAAAAAAACAACTCTACTGTTGTCTATATTTAGAAGAATTGCTCTGTAAGTACTATCTTCTGTTTATTTCCATGGAAACTACAACAGATACAAAGAGCAGTCATACTATTTGATAGAGGAAATTCTCCAGTACGAATAATTATTTTTTTGACATAATCAATGCCACTCACTATGCATTTTCCCTAGTGATTAACAAGAGCCTACATACTATGCTTGCACAAATCTGTATGCCCATCAGAATATGATTTATCACCACTATTGGAATATACCTTCCACTGCATCACTGTGCTCACATCTGTTTAGGCTCCAGAAACATTCAGCAAGTGTCAGTGAATGTCTATGGGTGCTATTTTTGCCATCAAAATTCTATGACCTTTGCTTCGTACGTACTTCCATGTCAGACACCACTGTCAGAGTGCACCTCTGCTGCCATCTGTCTTGCAGCAAGAAAATGTAATGGAATGTTGGTGGGAAGGTTCAGCCTCTACTTCCAAGCCACCAACATCTGCCTTTGATGTCACGGGCCAACAAAATAAAATAGGAGGCATTACTTTTGGAACAGCCCTTGTAAATATAATTATAGTCAGTATGTGTTTTACAGGATTTGAATTTTGTTTTCTGTTGTACTTTATTCCAAAATTCTAAAAGGATAGCATGTGGCTTTCCATTCAGTTTTAAGCTATTATGTCTTTTTGCTCTCTTTTTAAGAGTACAATCTAGGATTGCTGTGACTTCATTTGCGATTCAGACCTTTCCAAAGTCAGCCATCTGACTGCATGGGGATGAATTAGCGATGAATGTGCAGGTACAATTTGAGCTCTAAGTCCGGCATTCCCATACGGGTTGAGAATTTCCAAGGTATTCTTGAGCTCTGCACTCCAGTGACTCAAGAAACAGAACATTCAGCAGTTTTTGATGTTGTATGGAAACATGTACATGGACCACTTGATGGATAAGAAAATTGGCTAGATGCTCACACTCAAAGTGTTGCTGTCAATGGCTTGATGTCCAAATGGAAAAACAACATGGTGGTTAATGTTGGGGCTATCGCTTTTTAATTTCTTTGCTGACATGGACATTGAGATTGGGTGCACTCTCATTAGTTTTGAAGGCGATACTGTGGTAATGTCAATACACTGAAGGGAACCAGTGTCATCCAGAGGGACCTTGATGGGCTCGATTGGTGGGACAGTGCAAACCTTGTAAAGCTGTACAAGGCCAAAGTCCTGCACTTGGGCTGAGGCAATCTCAAGTGCAAATACAGTCTTGGTGGAGAATGGGCTGAGAGCACCCCTGGGGAGTAGGACTTGGGAGTGTTGGTCAATGAAAAACTCAACATGAGTTGATAATGTTCCTTTGCAGCTCAGAAAGCCAGCCATATCCTAGACTGCATCAGAAGAAGAGTGGCCAGTAGGTCAAAGAAAGTGATTGTCCAGCTCTACTCTACTTTCATGAGACCCCCACCTGCTGTACTGCATTCAGCTCTGGGGCCTCCATTTTAAGAAAGACGTGGACCTGTGGGAGTCTAGAGGGCAGTCATGAGGTGCTCCAGCCCTCTGATCATTCTCTCCTCAGAAGACAGACTGAGGGAGTTGAAGTTCTTCAGTCTGGGAAGGAAGAGGAGGCACTGAGGGAGATCTCGTTGTGGCCTTTCAATACTAGAAGGGAGCTTATACAAAAGATGAAGAGAGACTTTTTACAAGGGATTGTAGTGACAGGAAAAGGGTTAATGTTTTTAAATTGTGAGACAGTTAATTGGAATCAGATATAAGAAATTCTTTACTCAGAAGGTGGTGAAGCAGTAAAACAGGTTGCCTGGAAGAACTGTGGATGCCACATCCTTGGAAGTGTTCAAGGCTGCATTTGATGGCACTTTGGGCAGCTTGGTCTGTTGGAAGGTGTATGTGGGTTGGAATTATGTGATCTTTGAGGTATCTTACAACTCAAATTGTTCTATGATTCTGTAGACAGAAAGGACACCGACTTTGTTTCTTCCTTGTGTTTTCTATTTATCTTGAGACTCCAAATCCTATCCTTCTGAATATACTTCTTGTATGATATATAGGTGCTATTTTCACATACTTTACACTCCAATCAAGTAACACTCTTGTGCTTTATAGCCAGTTAACCTGTAAGGGAAATGAACAAAATTAGAGAAAATTTAACACAATTAAACTTCACAAAATCTACAGTTACAGGAGAATGTTTAGACTTCTAAACATGTTGGATGCTAATTCAGTAAATATGTGGCAGTTTTGTTTAGATCATACATGGAACAACCAAACAAAGATCAGCAGCTCAGTTTAAACCACTTCTTTAATGAGAAACAAGGCCTCTAAACAAAGAGAAAGCAGAGATTGCAAGTCTACTGATATTTTGTCATGGGTTAAACAGATAACTGAAATGAAAACGCATCTTTATCTTGTTGGTTGGAGTTCCTGTGTTTCAGATTTTCTTACTTGCAGGGATTTTGTTTCTGCCATCTAAGGCTTACAGTTAGTATTGCAGGACAAATCAGGGTGTTGGCCATATTGCACTACTTGCACTTTCAACCTAATTATTTTTGTATGATTGAAGAAGCTAGAAATTGAATTGGAAACCTCAAGGGTCTATAAAGTGAAAAGTCAGCCAGAGATGCAAAGGTTATCACTATCAGTTTGGTATGCTTAATTAGAAGTTGAGTAGCAGATTATCATTTACTTTACTGGTGTCAAAACCTTCATTAGAAATGAAACTGTGATGAAGAGGAGCATGTGCTGTACAGAATCTATGAACCATAACTAAGGTCTGTTTATCTGGGCAATGACTGGAAAGAATGAGAAAAAAGAAATGCTGAGGCAGGTGTACTCTGGGTTAATAAAATAGTAAATTTAAGTTAGTACTTCTGGGGAGCTGTTGAAACAACACTTTTATGGTGTGGGGGCTGGAGAAGGGAGAGTTTGCAAGTCTTTATATCTATTGATTGCTGCCATTTCCTTCATACTTAAACAAAATCATTTAAGGACAAACAAGAAGAGCCCAATGTAGACCAGTACCCAGATAAAAGTGGTGAGGTTAAGGGGAATAATGTTCTGAGTCTGTGAACCAACAGTGGATTTAGGTGTCCTTCCTCACTACGGGGATGCTATGTCATTTCTGAGCCCTTGTTCAAAACTTCAGCTGCTAGTCACTTCCCGTATCTTATTCATACCTGGCAGCTAGTGAGCTGCAAATACCTGCTCAGGTAATTTCAAATTAGCTTAAAAAAAATAATATTGAACTTTAATTGCACACTTCACTGTTGTGTGAATGTTGGTGTGGTGTGTATTGGGCTTACCATGATGGAGTCTTTTCAAGCCTCAGTGAGCTAAGTCATTCCTATGTGCATGTGAAGTCTTGTACACAGGCTGGTTCTGTTAGCTCTGATAACCACAGCATTTGCATTTTCACCCTCAGCTGCTGATTTACTCTAGTGCTTTCACATCAGATAGCCTGCTTAAACAGAGCTAACAGACAGAGGAGCAGTCACTAAGAAATCTGCAATAGCTTAGGTGAGCAGAGTGAGATTTGTGGGTAAAGAAGTTCAACGTTTTAGTTAAAATCATTTACCGTTGGATGCAAAAGAGGTGTAATGCAAGAACAGTTTTCTCTGCGTTTTCTAGTGTTTCTTTATCTATGGTAGATAACTGGTGTATCTACCTGTTGCTAGTGTAGTTCTCATTTACCTTTAATGCAGACTATTCTATAGTGAAACAATTCTAAACAATGTGAAATGTCCTTTCAAATACAAGGTTAGGCAAGAGTTACATATCTGATTTGGATTTCTATTCTGCTCGTAATGCTAGTGCTGCTACCAGCTTTAATGGGAACATAGTATAAACTGAAGTAGAGGAGCTAAGGTGTTCTGAATGGAGCAGTACAGGTGAACAAAGTCTTGTTGCAGTGTTCTTTGAGCAAATAGTGGATAGTTTTATTAGGCAGCAAGAAATAACGGCCTTACTCGTTGTTGCTTGTTCTCAGAAGTCAGCCTTTCACCTGAGTACTGAGTACTACTGAGGTTACAATTAACAAAGGTTACCACAAAGAGACAAATGTGTTGTCCAGCCCTGTTCGGGGATTGCCTTTATTTATTCCTGAAACAGGAAAGTATTATGCTTGGCACTGTGGAGATCTAAGGTTCAACTTTTTCTTCCCATAACAAATTTGAGTGGGTGGACTTGATAGTTGTGTGAATAAGTCCTTCTTTGTCTTTTTCTGTTCCCAGGGAGAGCCGTGATCACAGATGTATCAAGATAGCTATGAACCAAGTAGTCAAAGGCCTTTAGCAGAAAGCTAAAGTATCACATTTTGCTCAATATGTTTATACCCCCCCAAATCAGCCTGTAGGTTGCATCTATCACTTCCCAGTGCTGGCCTGTGTCTTGTTTGTGTAATGGATGTGCTTCGGGCCATGAAACAAGGAGAGGGAGCAGGGTGGCCAGAAGCTAGCTGATGAAGCTAGAACAATTCGTCTTCCTGCAGCTTGCTCCCAGCCTCTAGACAAAGACCAGACAGGAAGGTAAGAGTGTCAGGGAATCATTTGTAGGTGGATGAATTGCCTTGACTGATGGTCTTGTCTGTGCTCTGTAGGTCAGGCATATGCTGATGCCTGGAGATCATTCTCTTCTTAGGCTTTTTGAGCTTTCTGGATTGGTAGTGTACTGATGACAGTGATCATGATGCCAGTGAGGGGAGAGTATTTCTTGATGGACTCCTAATGCAGTTAAACATAAGTTCAACAAAAGCAATGTGTGTGGCACCTGGTCTGCTGCTTGCCAAGATCTTGAATGCCTCAGGCATCTTGGTAGTGCTTGTAGGTACTATTGCCAGCAACTTGGCAAAACTGACTTCGTTTTCTTTTAGAACTCCCAGAAAAATCTCAAAGAGAATCTGGTGATCCCTCTAAGCCTATCTGAATAGAGACAGGCTCCTGTCCAGCCCTGAGACCATACTGAATGAAAAAAGCTAAGATGGAATACTCTCTGAGAGGTAGGAACAAGCATAAAGATGCTCTAGCTCCATGTGACAGTAAAGGCAATTCATGCTTTGTAAGAATCTGTCCAGTGGATGCCAGAGACATTAACTTTGCTTGCATACCTCTCCCTTTATTTATTTACTTTTAATTTTATAGTTGTTACTGCATGCTGTGTAATATGTACACAGCTGGGACTAATAGCCATTTTCCTTTGACTTAGCCATGAAGGCAAGTTCTAGAATGAAACTTTGAATTGAAATCTTCTCTGCCCATTGGCAAGTTTTTTTTCAGTTTTTCCACTTAATGAAAAAGACTCCACGTAGAGAAAGAAAAACATTCCCTAGGTGAACATATTCAATGTGCTTTATTATGGACCATACGTAGATGTCACAAATGGATTTTTGTTTGTTAGTACAATTATCATCTTTTGTCGTGCAAACCATCTTAGGCAAGTTTTTGAACATGCTTAAATGAATCCATAGTGCATTTTATGGTTCATGCACAGAAAATTGTTTTCCACAGTCATTTTCTGTATCGGACTAGATAGTACCCATGCTTGTTGGTAGTGTCATATTGTTACTGATTTGGTTTACATACTTACTGGTTAGCTACTTGATCACAAATGTACCCCCTCAGAATTTGCAGTAGTTGTGTACAGGAAAATAAATAAATAAATAAAAGCTTAAAACTGTTAGCCTGTGAAAACTGGAAGAGATTTCTACAGTGAGTGAGTTATTTCTTTAATGTATTTAAATGATATGCGGTACCTAAATAGAAGGTATGAGCTCAGTGCAGTACCTGCTAAGTGAGTTTCTGTGGCTTGTGTTATGCAGGTCAGGAAGGATTGTAGGACAATACTTATGACTTCAATACCAAAAAGTCTCTTCTATAATATAGCTTATTCAGAAACTTGCTCTACTCTTCCCCTGTGCAGAATTTCACAAATTAGGCTGCTGTTGTTGCATTCTGCTGTTTTCATAGAAGCTTTAAAAAGGTAGATTCACACAGAGGTTGTACATTGAAGAGTGTTTGTATGCATTTTATATGTTTGACTATTGCCATGGTAATTATTGTCACTGTTGCTCAGTTTATAACATAATGAACTATTTTTGAGAAACTTCACTTGCTGCAGCGCTTGAGTAGGTGCATACAAGCTAATGCACACACATGCGTGCCAGTGCAATCATATATACCCGCGCTTCTGTCCCAAATATCCAATTTCAAACAAACTCAGTGAATTTGTCTGCTACTTTGTGCATACATAGTTTTAAAGGAATAAATTTTCTTGCATTTGGAAACTATCCCCATCTTATGTCAAAAGTGATTGCTGGCTTGTGAAAACCTTTACCAGTATTTATCATAATTCCACATTGCAGTTGATTGTCCCTTTTCAAGACAAGTGGGGAGCTGAAATAAGCTGAAAAACCCAGCTAATGCAGTATTGAGGGGAGACAGCTGAGTGGCCATTATACAAAGCCAACATTTTGACAGTTTGGCTAGGAGTGTGCTGGAGCTACTAATCTAATGCTGACTTCTGCTGATTAGACAGGAGTCCAGGATTATTTGCTCACCCGGAGCATCCATCTGTGCTGCTCTTCATTGCAGCTAAGATGATTTCCAAAAACCTATGGACTGAGGAAATGTTGCCTGAGTTGCTCAAGTTGGGGACATGTCAGTTTGGGTCTGGCTTGTCTTGTTAGCTGCAGATGGATATTGTCCATACAAAACCCAGCCTGGCCCCATGTAGAGCTATTCAAATGCATCTGCAGCACACATCAACATGTCCCTCTGTGACTGGATCCAGCAGGAGCTAATTTCTTGGGCTCTGCTTCAAGGGCTCTCGTGGTTGGTGTTGTGTGTTTAGTGGAGCACCAGGGCTTGTAGCTCTGGCAGGTCCTGGAGAGGCAGGACAGAAATGGTTGAATTGTTCTGAAATACAGGAAGACTGACTAAACTTATGAGAGTCTGGTCTCAGAAAGCCTGTTTTGTTACTTGAGCTGAAGAAATCAGTCCTGTAACTGGATATAAGTAGTTTTTAATACTTTGTCACGAAGAAGACAATCTGCATTAAAGCAATGATTGTATGTAAAAGATCTCACTTTAAACTTTTGTAGCATGTCTTTACTTACAGAGCGGTTGTGAATAGGGTTTATCTTGAATACAAAGTGTGTAGATACTTTTTATGGGAATTTAAAACATTTTATTGTTGTCTACATTTTATATTGCATTTTATGTTAAGCTTTTTATGGAAGAAGTAACCCTTCTCCTTTCCCTTAAAAAAATCTGTTTATGATTTTATGTGAGCTAAGATCTCTATAAGAGCAGGTGTTGCTGATGGCACAAAGCTGTGTGTGCCTTCTGTGAAGGAAAGATTGTCCAGTAAATACCCCCAACTATTTTTATGTTCTTAAATAAAAACTTTCTGTTATATCCCTTCTACAGTAATTGGTTTTAACCAGTCATGCTGCTAAGACAGAGGAAGAAAAAATAAGTACTCTTGGGAAGAATTTCTCAAGCTTCCTGACTGCAAGGAAAGCTGAAAGCATCATATCAAGCAGTGTACAATTGCAGGGAAGGGGTAAAGAGCCTTATCTATAGGATAGAGCCTCTTGAACACTTCAGAGGCTTGTAGATGTGGTGTCCTTGACAGTCCTTGACCCTTTAGACATTCTCAGCATACATAGCCTGTTCTGGAGAGCCTCTACTCCGTGATAACTGATAAGAATCCTGCCAGTATTGCTCAGAGGAACAGGATATCTAATGAGGAAGTTTGAGATCATTTTTCCATATGCATGTTATGGATCATTTAACTGTATTGGTTAATTGTGTTCTGGTGATGTAATTGGAATTCTGGAAATATGAATTAGTGTCATCCTTAAAAAGAATCAGAGCAGAGTGACATTTTTTATTGGTTATTCCATTTAGTTATAATGTAATTTCAGATACTTGTAGGATTATAACATTGAGTCCTGATATGATAGATTCTTTAAGTGGCTAGACTGGCTGCTTGATAAAAATTAATAGTGAAGCAGGTCGGTCTTATATTCTGAAGCAGAAAAGATCTTACCAGTTTTATGTCTGAAGATTCTCCCAAAATATTACTTCACCAATCATTTAAACATAAATCAGGGTATTTTAAAATCTGAAAAATTAAGCAGTACAGATTAGATAAATGTTTGGTTGATTTTTTTTTTTTTTTTTCAGTCTTTCTAGTTTTATTATGGCATATACTCTATGAGCTCTGAGCGTCTACTACAATGGACTCCTTGGACTGAGCATAAGAAATAGAAGCTGTTGATCCTGCTTCAGAGATTCCAACTCAAGTTAACAAAACAGATATTTGAAGGAAAAGATCAGAAGTGATCAAGTAGATGATTAAATGCATTCCTCCAGTTGATTCCCTTAGTTTTCTGTCTAAAATACATTTGGTTGTGCTGTTCATCAAGCACAATATGAGAAGAATAATTGGAAATGAAAGAAGAGGGAACCAGGGAGCACTACACGAGAAGATGGGACTCACACTGGGAGAGCTAAGGCTGGGGAGATGAGTACAGTATTTTCTTTGTGTGTGGTCTCTATCAAGTGGAATTCTGCTTTGCACAGCCATACTAGTGGCAGCTCTCAGGATTCTGATCATTCTCATCCTAAATTGGTTTCTACAGTTACAAGTCCAGGAGGAAAAGTAAAGCTACAAGCTGAATGTAAAGGCTTTCTGATTTGGCTTGCAACTTGCTTGAGGGCTGCTGAGTGTCTGCTTACAGGTCATAAGTAGGAATGAGTTTTCTGTTTACAAACAATGCATTTGACATGGCTGTGGCTGCCCATTTAAAGAAAAAAGTACAAAATGTAGCATAACTACTTATTTGAAACATAAAATAGTTTGTAATCCAAGGAAGTTCCACTAAGATTTTAATACTATAGGTCATGATATAGAATAAACTCAGTAAGCATTGTAGGCACATTTTTCAAGGGAAACGATGCAGATTTTTTTCAATTTCTCAAGGAGAAAACTGTTTTAAAGCTCAGGATAGTGCAGGTAGTATTTACAGAGTGAAAACTTCCAGCCTGAAAGACTAAGAGAGCATTTCGGAAGAGGGAGTAAGAAGAAAAACAAAGGGGGGAAAAAAAAAACACACTGAAGAAAGAAGACTTCAGGACTTTGCTTATTTGCATGTGAAATGTAAGGGCTGATTGTAGTCTTGATTTCTCTTTCCTTCACTGAGGCTCCCTTGACAGTCCTTGCCTGCGGGGACAGGGAGCAGGTGGGTGCTAGCGGTGAGGGACTTTGCATAGCAGCTGCCCCTGTCTTCTTCCTCCTTGTCCTTTCCAACTCCTTCCAGCAGGAGCAGCTTTCCTATCTCTGTCCCAAAAGCGGCAGCTTTCAGTGATTGTTTCTATAACCCAGGCTGAATTTTCTCTCTGAGTGACCAGCTGAGGCTATGCTGAATTGATATGAATAGATGAAAGTGGTATTTCCATGTGCTTACCCACTTGTCAGTCTTTCTATTTTTATACATACCTTATCAAATCCTTAAAACCTGTTCTTGTCTCCATCTCTCACAGTCTGTTGTTCACTTATGGACTTCTTGACTGTAGTGTGGATGGACATAAGCCTATGCTTTTTAAGAGTTAGCATGGCTGTTTGAGACTCTGTGAAAAGATCGACAGGTATAACATGGACCAGAAGTTGTCCCCAGGAGCTGTGTTCACTTACAGAGACCAAGTTTTGAGGGCTGAGAGTTTGTCTAAATTCCATACCAGCTGGTCTTCCTTGCCCATTTTGGGTATGAGCATGGGTACAGCCATGGGTTCAGTTAGTACTGGTGGCACTGTAAGACTTATCCTGGTGCACTTTCCTCACACGTGCTGCAGGAGGTGGCTTTTGCTCAGAACTAGCACCCTTGTCTGTTATGCTTATTACTGGAAGAGGTTGTTTTTGTTTTTTTTTTTAAGTTCCAAAGGAGGGTTCTTCAGTAGTCATGTGCAGGAAACACATCTGAGTGTTGGTGGATGCTGTTGATCAGCAAAATGTCATTTGGCTTCGCTTAATACTGAAAGAATGGATTTCTAAAGACCTGTTTTTAGGTACTTAAAGAAGCAAATTAAAGGTGCATACAAGTGTGCCTTGCCTGCTTAAACATTTCTTAAAAAATAAAAACAAAAACCATCTAACCATGCACCTTACCACTTCTTTTTAGTGCCAGGAACTTTTTAGCTCTTTTTAATTTGGTGATGAGGGTTGTTTCCTTTCTGTGTGTCTAGAGTGCTGTAAGGAACAGAAACAAGTAATAGTTATAATACATTTGGAAAATTTCCTAATAGGAGAACTGGAGTGAATTACTTAAGAAGATTGTGAAGCTGACTATTAGATGTCTTTAAAATGGGAGTGAACAAACATCTTTCACAAATAGCATGGGTATAGTCAACTGTGGTCAGAAGATCTGGGTCTATCAGAACAGTTCAAAATTTTTGAGACAAGTTTTCATGATACAGAGTAAATAAATTGTTTCTGTCCACAGAAACTGAAACTGTTATTTCTGTACAGAAATGACTGGAATAAGAAGATATAACTGAGGGAAACTTGTTTAAAAATAATATCACTGCAGTTTTTATTTGGCTTTGAGTGGTTTTACACTGTGGCTGTCGACAAAGAATGATTTAGATGGTGCAGATAATCGCAAATGGAATTTTCTGCAAACTTTGGGCAAATCTGTTCATTCACCGTGACTAGGTTTTGCTGCTGAATGGTTTTTTTTTCTGTGTGCAAAGGGAGTTTATGATGAAAGATTTCTCTGTGAAGGACTTTATACAGAGGGGCTGCTCTATTTTTTCTGTTTTGGGACAACTCTGCACAGAAAGTATCTTCTGACAGTGCACTGACTGTGTTGACTGTGAATGCAATATGCATTAGAATTGCAGCAGATAAATCATTCTGGATCAGGCAGGTAACACCAGCTACGTTGGACTGCAGGGTGCTCAACTATATATTGCATTTTGACACATTTTCAGTGCTCCTTCATGATTTCCAGTTGCTTCTGTTTGCCTGTACTGTGATTTATAATTCACAAAATTCTGTTCATGCATTGTTCTCTGCTTGTGTTTATTTCTTTTCCATGTCCCCTGTGTAGTAATCACTGACATACCAGGTGCCATGATGTCCCTTCTCTCCCCATGTTTCCTCTGCATACCGCTTGATTGATACTGCTTGAAGGAAGCATATAAACAGGAGGGGGAATGACTGTTTACGTGGGTTGATAATCATAGAACAAGGGAGAATGGTTATAAACTAAGACAGAGGAGGTTCCTGGTGGATACACTAATGAATAGATGTTTGCTTGTCTTATCATGAAAACGGAGTATTTTACTTCTTGAGATGTAGGCAGATGTTTGTTTAAAGGAGCCAGTATGGAAGAAAACTTCATTCTGAGTCAGGAAAAGAAAACTGGTTTCTTGGAAGACAAATTTATGGAATATGATTATAAAGAACAGCAGACACATAGAGGTGCTTCTGAAGTTGAAGACATGGAGACAGATTGCATGCGCAACTCGGGAAGGTAGTAATAGTTTTGTATTTTCTGCAACTCCCCTGAGAAGGCTGTATTAGTTGCATGTTGAAGTATGAAATTATATGCAATGGAGGATTAACCACCTGATAAAATCTCAATGTCTGGTGAAGCTGAATTCTGACAGGTTTTAACTTAGCATAAGAATCTGATAAGGATGGTCTCAGTTGTCTTTTGGAGGAGTTGATCTCTCTCTGTAGACTGTATAGAGGCTAGAGGTACTACTTGAGAAGCTAAATAAGGTTCATGTGCTTCAGCATTATGTATATATTCACTTCTTTTCTATGCTCTTTGTCTCAGTGGAGATGACGTAAATGTGAATTTAAATGCAGATCTAGGAGGAGGGAAGAAAGTTACTGATTCAGCATTTGGCACTCCAATTATTTGTTACTGCTGTCAGAAAAACCCTTCTGAGAGGATCCTAGCTGTGACTTCTGCTCTTGGACTCCTTTCTGATGTAGTCTGTACATCAGTAGTGTCTGAGGGACACCCTAGCACTCTTCTAATAATACATAGGGCTCTTGCTAGAGAAGAACTTCTATGCTTTTAAGCTCTAACACTGTCGTAAACCTAATGGGTCTGGTGAATTCTCTAGCAATAGGCTAACCAACAAGTAGTTGCTAAGCCCTATCTAGTCATACAGTGTAGCTGCTGTTTTAAATCTTAGGCACTCCCAAATATTATCAATTTTAATGAAAGCTCTTAAATAATCTCCACAGTTGTAGTTAGAATAGTTGCCTCTAAACAATGTTTTCACTGATTGCTGCTACATAGCTTACTGTAAGACTGCTTTCTTTTCCTGCATTCTATTCAGAATGTAAATTAATCTAGGTTATTATCATTTGCCTCAGATTTTGCCGATTAAAAATGAAGAAAGATGGAATAGTATTATTGCTTTGAAAGTGACAATTAGATATCTTGTACTGCCTTAGGTTGTATTTCTGTTTGTTTTCCTAATTTCCTTTGAATACTGCTTTGCATTTTTCTGTCTTTTCGCCTTTTTTATCTTTCATAGGGATTGTCAGCAGAAAATTCTAACGTAATTATTCGTGGATCCTGTTCTTGCCATGAAATATCTTTCTTGCCACAAATCCCTGTGATAAGATTCCCTGTGGTATTTCTGGCTGACATCCTCCTGGCTCTGCAGTTTTCCTACCTGTGTCCTGGTCATGTCATTGAGGAGAAGGAATATAAAAACCTCTTTTTGTAAAAGATAAATATCATTACATGTTAACTTTAACTGGCCTGACTGTTGAACATGAAATGCTGTCTGTTTCCCTATGCAACAACACAAAATGTCGTAGGTCTGCTATGAACTGTGGTTTATAACAGCAGATCTGAGGAGTCAGGTGGTGGTCACTGTCATTGAGTAGATATTTCTGTGGCCGTGCCTGCCAAATCAGACTACACACTTAAGAAACAAAAATGACGTGCTAATGAAGCAAAGGCCAACCCATTGCAGTAGGCAGACACGAAGCAGTTGTGTTCCCATTTGTGTGGAAACCTTTATATGTCGGCGTGTAACCAAGTGTTGAACTGGTGCATTAAGCAGTTGTTGCAGAACAGAAATAACACTGAGAATATTCTCTAACAGGAGAGATAAAGGAAAGAAATATCCTGGAGAAATGAAGGAAATACTGTGTATCCAAGTCCTCAGCTGGGCTAGGGTGGCATTTACTCAATGGTATGGATTTAATACAAAGGTCTGCTAGTTCAGTTGCTCAGTTTTAAAGAACATATTAACTGGATCTAAAAGCCATTCTTCTTGTTGTTTTTCTTTTGTTTAGTTTTTTTTTTTTTTTAATGTCTTAGCCTTCATTATCCAAGATTCTAGTCTACACTAGATTAAAAAAAAAAAGTAAACGTTAGGTGGAATGAAGATTTTCCTTTTAGAAAAAGGAATTTCTTTTAGCAACAAAAAAGCCCAAGTCCCTTTGTCAGAAGAACTTCTGCAGCTGCATGTAATTACAATAGAACAGCCTTACTAATGAATGCTGGAATATGTCAGTGTTATATATTACAGTCTGACACCTCATACTTGTACAAAACATTTGTAGACATAGCGAGAAGAATCTAAAAAAAAGCCCTAGATTTTTTTTTTTTTTGCAGATACAGACTAGTGTGAGCATGAAAGAAAGACATGAAAAGACGAAGTGTGGCATAGATCTCAAGCAAAGTTTAGAGGTTTTTGACAGCGAGCAGAGACACAGCATATGTAGCTAACATTTGGACTTTGTGGTCAGAACAGTCAGGTTTCTGCTAGAGGATTACGTGTTATAACAGTAGATAAGAATATTTGGTTAATAATTTGACCTCCTATTAAATAGTAATGAAAATATTACAAATGTCAGTAGAAAAGGTCCTTCACTGGTGTAGTAATTAAGGCTTTTCCAATTTTTTTCATGTCTTTGGCATACTCTGACATGGCAGCACCTGAAAATCTCTTGATTTGACATTTGAATTTGGACTCGGTGAATTTTATCCTTAGACACTGTTTCATAATGTCATCTTTGTCAGAGACTGTTATTTTAGTATCTGTGGACACCTGTGAACAAGATACAACTCCTATACTCTTTCTTTTTCTTGTTACTTAAATTGTGTAGGAGTCTGCTCTGGCCTTACTTATGTAGGTGTGTTTAGAGGCTGTGAGAGTAATGAGACAGAGCATCCTCTGCCTCCATACATTGGAAAGATAGAAGTAAACTTGCTTCCTCTCCTCTCTCTTTGCCTCTTCAAGGGGTACAAATTATCCAAGAAGTGGAAAAAGGGATAAAGGTAACTGGATGACATATGATGTCATCCACTGAGGAGAATTGATACTGTGTGAGGTAAGATGTAACCCATAGGGATGTGCCATACCTGCTCCCCAGTCTTGGTTTCCCCAAGAGGGAAGAGAGAGAGGTTGAGAACTATCTCCTTAGCATTTCAGAGCTCTTAATGAACGAGCCCTGTCTACTGATACTGGCAGTGAATCTCCTTGTTTCACTGAGGCAGTGCCTCTGTAATCATGTAATGCTCAAAATCACTATTTTTATTATTATCCTTGATGATTATTAGGATTATTACTTGCAGAAGCATATTGCTGCTGTTTTTCAGAAGTCAGTTTATTTTTACAACCAACATTTAAGGAAAGCATCTGTGGTGACAGAACAGTTGAATTGCTAAAAAATAAAGTAGGATGGTAGTGGGAGATAATTATGCCTATCTTCATGTTGGAGCAGCACTGAAAATACAGCAATGGAAAGGAAATTGATTCGTAAATCACAATATGTGGTTAATGGTACTTAAGTCAGGTATTGTGTATTTAGACATTTAATATTCAGTCATTTTAGATGTTACTGAAATCACATAGAAACTCTTCAAAATTTGGCCCTTTTATTATTGCAAAAATGAACATTGTATTACATCTTGAAAGAGAGAGCAATGCATTAAAAAAAAAAAAAAAAAAGACTATGAGAAATGAACACAGTTTCAGATGATGGAGAAAGCCAACTCTTAATCCTGTTTGTGGGCTTGGCTCCAGTTGGGCTAGCCATGTGGGTAAGGGAAGCAGGATTTGGCACTGGGAAGCAATAATGCTGAGGAAGGCATAGGCACAGAGAGATGGAGGATGCAACAGCTAAGCTATATTCTGCATTTCTAGAAACAGTGGGATGCAGAAAGGAGAGTTCCTCTCTCCATTGGTGTGATGGAGGAATATGGGGAATACTGACTGCATTGTTTTGAGAGCAACTGAAGAATTTGGGGAGTTCAGAGGAGGGGATTAAAAGTAATTAATGAAATAGAATAAAAAGGACTAAATATGTATAGTTTGGTTAAATGGTGACTAATGTGGCCTGAGGGGAAAGAACAGCCCACAAACACTTGAGGGATGGAATTCCTCTCGAAGAGGGAGAGAAGAAGAATTATTTAGCATAAAGGATGAGTTCTAGTTATAAGTAAAAGGAAGAAATAAAGAAAAACTTAATCTGAATATTGAGAACAATTTCCTGAATGAGAGCCCTGTTGTTGCTTCCTGGAACAATAAGCCCAAAGAAGCGTGGGAGCCTGACTTCTCCCTGTATTAAACACTTGGCTGAAAAAATAACACAAATATTCAATGGGAACTGTCTTAACCCTTGCAAGTGGGAAGAGAGAGGGTGGTATCACCATGGGCTTACTGCCCCTTGATTCTCTGAAGGAATAAAACATTCCTGAATATATTTTTCTTCCAGATTTTTTTTTTTTCTCCTGAGAAATCATTTCAAATTTCACAGTACATCAGCAACTATAAATGTGAGCAGACATGGGTCACAGTGTGCCCTGGCAGCAATGGAGAACACCCGCACCCTGGGCTGTGCTGACAGCTGTGGGTCAAAGGAAGCAGTTATCCACTATGACTGTGTTTGGGCATTGTGTCCAACTTTGAGGCACAGAGTACAAGATGCATGGAGAAGGTGGAGAGAACTCAGTGGGGCACCACTAAGACTCTGGGTTGAGCAGGGGGATAGACAGAGAACACCCTTCCTACTGAATTGTCCTGCGGTCTTACGCAGCATTAGTTTGGTTTTGCTGGATGCCAGCAGTGTACATCAGACAATCTTTAGAAGTTTTTCTAAGGATGATTCATTCCAGTTTATCTTACAGTAAAGTATGAGTTAATGTACAAGCTTAGGAAGAGAGTGAAGAACTTTACTGGTATAAGGCCCACTATGATGTTTTTTTTTTTTTTTTCTTGTTAATAAAGTCTTCACATTTTTACTTTGTACAGAACTCGTACCATTGGGCTACACTGATAAACAGTTTTTCCTGGGAAAGAAAGAAAACTGATGCAGAAATAGTGTAAACAGCATCGAATCCTTGAGGCAGTTCTGCTTGTCTAAGCCATGCATGTCCCCACTGTTCCGGTGTTCCCTTGATGACATATTCCTGCTGCTGTCCTCACTCACATCCCCTCTGTGCTGGTGATGCTGGTGGCAGTGCCTTTCTTCCAGGCGAGTTACGCTGTGCTGGCTGTGCAGGCTGTATGAGATGCCATTCTGCTGGCAGTTTATGCAAATGCCCTCTCTCTGGGCTTCTGCACACATGTAGAGAGATGGTGCAGTGCTGCACAGAGCATCTCGTTGCTCATAGGAGATTGAGCTTCACTTGCTCTGACATTCTGCCTCTTGTGCTACCATTACACCCAGACCAGCTGAGGATAAATTGCTTTAACATCTGAATTTTACGCAGGTATAAACAATTAATGAGTTTGCAAGGCAGTGAAAAATTAGGCCTCAGATCCTCCGCCCTACATGTTGCATCATTGGCCCTGAGCAGATGCCGTCAGTATGTGAATAAGGAGGAGACATGCAACAGTGACTTTTAAACTCTCAGTACATTTTTTTTTGTCAACACTCTTAAATCAAACTGCATTTTGAACACTGAAATTGAAAGATATGTCATGGCAACAGCTGGGAGAAAAGTAACAGGCTGGAGGGGAGTGGGTAGAGACAAAAGAAAAGGGCCAAGGAGCACAGGAACTCATCTCTCACACTGCTTCTTGTTGCCCCTTGAGTTCATGCCACAGCGCGTTGACCCATCTCCCCTTTTCTTCCCTCTGCTGTATGGACACAGCTCTGTGCAGGTCTGCGATGTGTGCTGGATCATTGAGACGGAAAGGCAGCTGTCTTGCTCTGCTCACTGCTCCTCTGCCCCACAGGTTGTGGCCAGCAAGGCAGCTGGGCACCTGTGGCTCAGTTTCACTGGGACCTGGGAGCATTGGCTTTTGCACCCAAAGGATTGGATTTGCTCTTCATAGCCACCTTTCTGACAGCCCAGATTTGAAAGTATACCACAAAAATATGTGCTGCAGCCAGGTATATTACATATTCTTTGCTATGTAAATTATGCTTAGCTCATTTAGTTGCAGAGGTAGAAATTACATTATGTGCATGTGTATATCAGAACAGTGTATATTTTAAAGATGTAACCTCTTGAGCTGTCTGCAAGGGAATTCTCGAGTTACAAGTTAGATGGAATTCCAGCATGCCTTTCTTTCCCTGCTTCTCCAGTCACGTGTTTTGTGTGCATCGGTCCTTCACATCCATGTTCACACATTAGATAGGTGGAAAGAGAGAAACAGATGCAGCTTCTTTTAGGAAGCTGAAGGGAGAAGTTTGTGAAGTGCTATTCAAAACCTGCTTCCACATAAGAAACGTATAGCAGGAGCAGGTATCCGGTGGGTGATGGGAAGTTACTGTGAAATTCAGTGGGGCTGTGTTCTTGGATGAAGTCTTTTCAGCACCGGCAGCGTGTGCCAAGGGAGTTTCAGCTCTTCCATTCCTTCTGGCTTTGCACCATCCCTGTGGATTTGGGGATCTATGCGACTGTCTTTTGTTATCTCGGTACTATTGCCTTTGAAGAAAACTGCAGCTCCAGCCAGGAACAACTGAACAAAATGTTTTATTATCACACATGAAGAAAAGTTGCTTGCATTTGATTATCTAGCCATAATGTAGTAATGATGATAATGGATTGGAAAGCAATGTCAGTAATGCATTATAGTTATTTGGATGGTGAATCAGAGAAGTTTCATTATGTTCTTTGCTTTTTTTTTTTTTAATAACTTCCAGTAGGCCCATTTTAAAGTGTAATCAAAACAGCCTGCTTTCTTGGTTTATGCATTATTCACTATGAAAAGTTGCTAGCATAGAGCTATGCAGATGTTTTTTTGTGTGTGTGTAAAAGATGTGCCTACATGAGTCATTCTTTTTTGGTTCAGCATTTGGTTAATGTTTGGTTAAACATTACATTAGCCATTAATGGTACTCATAGTTATTTTAACTTGCTGTCTTTATTTTTATTAGTTGACCTAAATTTCATCTTTTGTTTTTTTCCGTCCTACTTTAACAGTCATTTATGAATTAGAAGGGTTTTAGTTTCACATCTAAAGAGGCAATTTCATAGTAACTCAGGATATAGAGTGGGGCAAATTTCAAGGACTCCATGAACCAGCTGCTATAAAATCAGACAGAAGTATGTGAAGTGGCACCAACTTAGATTTCCTCAAAATTTGCCCTAGATGTACTGTGTATAGTTATATGTTAGTGCATAAAATATTTTTTTTTCTTTTTTCCTGAGTTCTGTAAAGTTTCTTGGTTACAGTGCCTTTCTGTGTAAGTTAATACTTCTGAGCTGTACACCTGAGCAGCCTGGGGAGAAGCAACAGTGGTTTGCAGGAGGAAAGCTCCACAACCCTAGGTAGTGTCTATAGAATAGATTATTTTATTTCTCTTTTCATGTATGCTGAAGCTTAAAAGCTTATGCACTGAAACATTTCACAGGACTTTGCAGAATTCCAGTACATCTCTTTCTCCTTCACATTTAATGGCCATAGTGGTGATGAGTTGACAGTTGCACTAGATGATCTTAGAGGTCTTTTCAAACTTTAACGAGTCTCTTCTTGTGACCAAAGCCACGTGCCAAATTGTGATTTGCCTGGCTATTTGTCCAAAATATGAAGATATTCCAGTTTCTTTGGTAAATGCCAAAAGATGCCTCGTGCTCACAAATGTCAGGTTTTAAGCTGCTCACCAAGTGGCAACAGTAAGTCATCACAATAAGCGGCGTAAAAGAACCCCTAACCTAGAAGCTTAGGAAACTGAGGACCATATCCTGCTCCGTGTTGCTCCTCTGTATTAGTAGGGAGGGAGCATTAAATCTCTCCACCAGGAACCCTGGGCAGCACTGTAGCACTCACAGGCTAAGGTGATTCTTTACTTGTTAGCTTTTGGATGGGAAGGTCCTCCTTCACCAAGAAGCAGCCACATACCTCATGCCTCATTGAAAAGATTGTCTTTCTGTCCCAAGGAATTCAGACCAGTTGTGTACAACACACTGACTGTTGTCAGTGTTGTCAGCACTGACCTGTCTTTCCCTCATCTTTGGAATAATTTAGATATTATGGAGGCTTAATCTCCTTGGCACTTTCTTCCACTAATTCAGCCTAGAAGGATTTATGTAACCAATATTATTATGGACTAATTAAAACTAATAATCTTCAAGTGGCCTCACGTAGTTATTTATTCTTCCTTGGCTTGTGGCAATGTGACAGACGGTGTTCAAGCATCCAGAATAACTGTGCCTGCTTCCTGTTACATAAGATGAGTCCTTAAAATAGACTAATGAGACAATTTCTGTTGGAGCTTTTTTTTTACTACTCAGCGAGCTTCAGAATATCAGAAAATTGTTCTTATTTAATAAGCCATTGTGACTGCCCTTCTGCTGAAATCTTGTTTAATCTTGGTGGAAAAAAAAATGAAAATAAGCTTTTTCTTTTTTGTAATTTAACTTTTTCTTGCATTATCAGAGAGAGAGAGAGAGATGGTATAGTCACATGCCCTTCATACTCCCTTTGTTCCCAAATGTGTTCAGCCAGCCTCTGTGTGCTTGCAAGCCACTTTTACTCCCATCCAGGTACTTAGGAGTTGATGTAATTCAGTCATGCTTGAAAAAATTATGTGGCTAGCTTGGTAAACAGTAATAGTGTAATCAAGTCTTGCCCTCTCAATCCCAGTTTGCCTGGCTACCCAACTGGACAACTTTGCTGAGAACCTCTCACCAGATCTGTCATTTTTAATGAGCTCTGTTTGCTGCCTCATCGTCTTCTCTTCTAGTCTTACAGTTCCTGTAATCTCTCCCTTCAGGTTACCGAGTGTTTTCTGCTTCCTTCAGTAGCAACAGGGATACACATCAGTGTGTGGAATGGGGCCCACAAAAAGGAATTTCTTTCATAACTCAGAAAATGTCTGTTCCTGAAATGCGTTGTTCCTGAAATGTTGATCCCATTAGTTTCAGTGGGAGCTGAGCTCACATCACAAGAGGTGAGGTCCTTGCAAAACTGAACTTGTGCAGCAAATTTATCGTAAATTCAGAAACAAGTGAATCTACGATTGGCCTCAGTGAGCTTCAAAGCACTGCTGTCTCCCAAGATTCATTGAAACTGCCCCTATTGGTATTGATTTGCATTTAACGTGATGTGCACCTCCATGCAGCAGTAAAGATGTGAAATATAAAGGTACAAAAAGCCCCTGTGGATACACTGTTTCTCCTGGTACAACATGCTGTCTAATTATGTGTCACACAGTCCATAGTTTTTCTTTCTGTATCTTCATTTTCAGAGATCGTTATCTAGAATAATATTCAAATAAAGCCAAAGGGGAATATAAATGAGCTCTAGCCTGGAGAAAATGGCAAATGAAAGTCTGACTTTATGTAGTGAGCAGGATTTGATAATAGGGTAAGGACTGCAACATCACTCTTGAGTGGCCACAGGTGTGTGTTAGTGATGGGCCAAGTGCATTTTATCTACCTGCTGAGTTTCTAGTATTATTTGATTAAATGACTTGATGGGACAATAATGGGAAAAAGGAAAAAAAAAAAAAAAAAAAAAAAAAAAAGAAAGAAAGAAAGAAAGAAAAACGCCAAAAAAACCCCAACAACAACAAAGAACAAAAAAACAACCCCCCTCCAAAAACAAAACAAAACAAAAAAAAACAAACAAACCATAGCTTTTTAATATACAAGATCATCTAATAAAATGACAGGAAAAAGAAGCCACTGACATGGTGCTGTTCTATCCCAGCTTAATTGTGCAGCAGGGAGGTGATGTTTGTCCAAGCTAACAAGACCCTTGCCTGTACCATGTTCTTCAGTGTTATTGCTCTTCAGTCTCTGCAAGCAGGACTGGCATGGATTGGAGATGTGTTCAGGGAAAAGTAAGATGGTTCCATCGTGTCTGTGTGTTCAGACATAACCTAGTAAGGGTCCTTTTGATGGGAGGTGTATTTCTTCCTGCCAGAGTAATTGTGTCAGTACAACATCCTCTTGCATAACTGCAATTTTATCATTAGTTGTACTTTATGTTATATTCTGCTATTCCACTTGCTGAATGAGAATAAACTGTGTGCCAGAATAAATATCTTCACACTAAGAGGCTTGTTTGCTATAACCATACTGCTGAAAGTGGTGTAACTTAAGTTTAGTTTTTAAACTCTGTGGCTTGTTGAGAGTGCTTTTTTTAGGTCATGAGAAGGGAAAGTATTATAATGTTCTGGTATCTGCTAACAGTCTTTTAGAAAGGGCTGATTGTAATCTCTGTTTGCTGCGTCTGAGGACATGGAAGAATCAAGGAGGGAGGATGAAGGGGGAGCCTGCCTGGAGCTCCTCAGGGTTCTGCGCTATTTTGTTCTGAGCCCAGGAGGCCTAAATTGATAAAGCTAGGCAGCCTAAATAAATCTCAAATGGATACCTTACAGATGTAATGACTTTTTCATTTTGATCTTAAACTTCAACAGGAGAATTTTTTACTACAGAGAAGATGGAGAGTTTAATGCAAAGAGGAGACCCCAGATGTGTCAGATCACCATTGGGTTACATCATTTTAACTACACTGCCCATTCAATAAGGTTGCTGTTCTCTCTTGTTTAAATCGGATAAAAAAAAATCAGTTGAGAGCAGAGTCTCATGACATTGGAAACTGAATTCTCTGTTTTATCTTCTGGCTAGCTATTGTGTATAGGGGTTTACAGTTAGTTAAAATGACTAATATGCCAAGTGTATCAGGGATGATCAGAGTTTCAGATTGGAAAAAAGGGGGTAAACACAGAGTGGAGAAGCATTTGAATTGCTTGTGCCCTGCTGTAGATAGCTACGGTAGAACAAAAGGGAAGAATGTGATTCTCTGTTATCTTTTTGTTTGGAAATCAAAGTATACTCAGATCTTTCTGCATTCAGGATTTGATCTTCCAGCTTACCAGTAACACAAGCTGCAAGGTATCAACATAGACAATCAATTTTTTCAAAAAGATGGGAAAAAATCCATTGCATATATTTCTCATCCAAGATGTTTAATTTGCCATTATGAAATGGATTATCAAACAATTCTAATTCCAGCTGATGGGTTTCAGGGTCCTTCCCAAGGACCAAACTGATACCTTGTAGTACTCTGCACACTGTATATTCTAGTCCTTCTTCCACAGAGCCCATATCCTGGAAAAACATACAAAAAAGATGAACCAGAATTCTTGTGAGAATTTGTGATGACACAAAAGCACTGTCTGTGGAAAGATGAGGCAACCAGCCTAGGAGATAGACAATTCTGGAAGGTGATTGTAACCATATGCCTGTTGAAAAAGGAAGAAAGAGAATGCTTCAGTTTTAAAAATCAACAATAATACAAATTGTGCAAAAACTGATTTTTTTTTTTTTGTGGTAGCTGCATAAAATCATTTAAATTGTTTGAATAATCACCTCCTTGGTAGTGGATTTCTCATGGATTGGAGAATGGGCTTTCATTCTGACTGTATTGCATGAAACATTCATACCTAGTTCTCATTAAAGCAAAATGCAACACTCCAGCACGTGAATGAGAAAAATATATCACAACAGTATATCACAACAGCAAGATCTGTCACAGAAGAAAGTAAATTTTTAGTTTTCATCTTGAGAGAAAAGATTTTTCTGGTGTGCATTTGCCATGGGCCTATGGGACTCAGAGGCTGCAGTCCCTTTAACAATCTAGAAGAGCCAACAAGACACTTGCTTAATTTGTCTGATTCCCTACCTCCAGAATCAGTTTTGGCTGTATTTTGTTTAACATGGCCTAGTGATAATAAATTCATGTAGAACAGAGGGTTGCATGTGGATATGAATTGATCAGTAGAGGCTGATGTTCAGATGAAATCAAACAAATTCTTCTTTATCTATGATAGGATGCATTTAGAAGATTCCTTTTTTTTTTTTTTGCCTAAAATTTTGAACTGTTATAAATAATTTTAAAAAGAGGTATTTTTATAAATACTTTTGCTAAGAAACAGAAATACGTGGTAAATGCTTGTTTGTTTAGCAGTTTGCATGAGAAGTACCTTCAGAACTGAAAATAAATTGGCTTTCACTGAAATTTGTACAGGTAATAAAAGAAAAGCTGCAGATTAAAGTCTTTCTATCTCTTACTGGTCTAGCGGTTGGTGACCCTGCCTGTGGCAGGGCAGTTGAAACTAGATGATTATGGTCCTTTTCAACTCAGGCCATTCCCTGATTCTATATCAGGACCACACCTCTCTGCTGTTCACTTCTTCCTGGCAATGACTTACTACTTTGTGTTTAATTCCATGTTTTTCATTTTGCTTGACTGGAAATAGGAAAAGTGCAAAAGTGTTGCTTAAGTAGTAACAATAATTGCCAACTATTACTAATGTTTTCCAGTTTCATAATTTTTTCAATAGTTCATTCTGGAGCATGATTAAGGCTAAATGTTAAGGTCAGCTCACAAAGGAGCTAGTAGAATGCAGAGCAAGAGGCTGGGCAGGGTGCCTTGTAAGATGAGGACATTTGATTCCTTATAGAAATGATTTCTGAGGCTTCAGTAGTTAGAGAGAGAAGGTCTTAAAGCACTGGAAGTGATGTGGATGAAGTTTTTACCCAACTTTTCCCCTGTAAGAAAAGTAGATTTCAGTCAAATTATTTCATCGTCTTCTGATGATTTAGTTTATTTTTTTCCCAGATTAAGAATTAAGACTTTTAAAAATGTATTTTGATTATGCATTTGCAAATTTTTTTTTCCATTTGTAGCTGGAAATCTGTTTCAGTTATATTTGAATTAATATTCTAAAACCAAAATCTTTCATTTTAGATTGAATAAATTGCTGAGACTGATGCTGAATGATTTAATTGAAAACTTTCAGAAATAAGATATTTTGTAAGACAAAAGAGCCATGATATTTTTATTCTGTTCTCAGAAGTGCGCTAACGTGTGTTAGAGTACTGCTGGATGAAGTAAACTGGAAGGGACTGCAGGGTCTTTCAAGTCCCACTCCTTCAGAGTCTACTCAGAGCAAGCTCATCTCTGAGATCGGATGATTGCCCAGGGCTTGATTTGTTTGAGTTTTAACCCACCCCTAGGACGGAGACTGGACAGCTTTGCTTGTCTGCCCACAAAATATAGAATCGTTTTCTTAAACCCCATCTTACTCTCATTTTTCAGCATATGCTCATTACCTTCTGTCTTCCCACAATGCACCACTCTGAAGTTCCTGACTCCATCATCTTTACACCCTTCTTGTAGGTACTTTTGGGAGGCTCTCAGCCTCCCCAGAGGCAGAGCAAGCAGTTGTGTGATTCTGCTGAGGAGATCTAGGTTAAATTGCTATTTGCCATAGTTTATGAATTATGTTTCAGTAGGATAAAGGTGGGGTCATAATATTCAGTTCTTTTGTTTTCTTTGCTTTGTGTATAAGCTATAGGCAAGTGTGCAGCCTGCTAATAGCAGGACTGTGGTCTTGGACCTTAATGTATTATATATAGGTCCAGTAGCTAAAGAACTAAATTACTTTAGGAAAAGATGTACAAGGTGACTTATTTAATAAGCTGGAGCTTCTTTAGAACATGCACAAAACAAATTATACATTGCAAAACCCATGCTGTGCTTTAAGCTCGTACCTTTTCAAATTGTGTGTGTCTTTCCAGTATGCTTCTGCTGGGCTCAGTAGAAGAAAGATGAATTTGGAAGGGCCAAGAGAAAGCTGAGAACAAATGCAAGCCTTGGCTACATGTTAGAGATGGAAAAAAATATCACTCAGTAATTGAAATATGGATGTATTTCAAAACACTTCATTATAGTGGTGCTTGTTTTATGCCACCGCTGAGGAGGAAGAAAAGAAGCCTCTCTTGAAGAATTATTGTTTCTAGGTAGTGACCTAAGTAAAAGACAGGACTTTAAGGAACTCTCAAACAAAATATTTCTGACTATGACAGAAGATTGATTGCTCGTCAGAGATGAGCTTAAGTGTATTGAATTTCAGTGCATCTACATTGTCAGGATATTTTATCATTTGTATTCAGGTGTTACTTTAAATATACTGGCCTTGGAAATATTAACGAGGCAAAGAAAATGATAAAGCTTACCTGCCGTTTGGCCTTTTCATGTATCTTTTTAATTGTTCTGCCAACCGGAAAGTTAAACAATGACAAATTGGGCTGTGAATCTGTGTGCTGGCTGCTTTCCTTCCTAGTATCATGAAAGATTTTTGCTGGATGGGCCAGAAATAAAGCAGAGTAGTTTTCCTCACAGTGTGTGTCCAAGTTTTAGCAATGAAGGTAATAAAATAACCTCAATCTTATAAGACTCATAAAACTTAAAATTAAAAGAATGGCTTTATGTGATTTTAAGGACTGTTATTAAATGGCCAACGGTTTGTTGCAGAGCTGCTCTTAGTCATGTTTCTGAGTTATGGCAATAACTGTAATTATTTCTTGATGATGAGGAGAGTCAGCTGTGGACTGGCTAACCAGAAGTTCTGCACCAGGGGCTGAGGTTTACTGGGTGATCTCAGACATGAGGGGCAGCTGATTGCCAGCCAAGCCTGGTGGTACTTCCAGCAGAAAACAGCGTAACAGTACATCTATGCCCCTAATATTTTCCAGTTAATGTTTGAAGACTGACAGATCTGGGTATGTTTCTTGTTCTACAAAATAACAGTGCAAATATAAAACAGTGCACATCAGTTTTAATACTTAGGGGCAATGGTAACATCTTATTATCTAAATCTTAACTGTATACAGGCAAGAATACTTAACGCACAAAATGTGAGCTGGAATGGAGCTTGTTTAAGGCCTTTCCTTGAAAGATACTACTGCCCTTTTCTTCAGCAATGTGAGATAGAAATTAGGGCTACTCTGGTCCGTGGCTATCAAGCTCCTGCTTGTGCAGTTTTCCCATGTGGCTTGAAAATTCATTGCCAAGTAATCATGACAGTAATTGGTAACTACTTATATTTGAATTTCTTTGAGTTACAGTATATGTAGCTGTTTTCCTTCCTGTATTAAACTAGGGCTAAATATCTGATTTTATTTTATCCAAGTATAATGATTCAGTCTGCCTCATGCATTAAGCGTGCAGTGGACACGTATTCAACTCATCCTTAAGGTTTTCCAGGAGCGGGATAATGCTGTCATTAGTTGTTTGTGTGACTATCATTTTTTATAAAAGTAGTTTTCAGATTAAAAAAAAAAAAAATCATAAAAACAACCTCTACGTAGCCTTTAGAATAAATTAAGCAACTTGTGATTGTTTTCCTATGTTTTGGTGCTGAGCATTTTCTTAAGAGTTGGTTCTTTCATCTGGTGTTTTGTGGATCAAACAGTAATGACGTGAGAAGCAGTTTGTTTAGTATCTTGTTGTGTCCTTGTAAATGTGAGTTTCACCCAAGTAATAGTAGTATAGAACAGAGTCCTCTGTCCAGCAGTATGTATTTGTGTAAGACTTGAGGTTCCTATTAAGCTATAGATCTTCAAGCATATTGATTTTTCTTCATCTTGGAGGAACTAAGAGCAGTTCTGATTTACACAAATTTGAACTTAATATGAGAGCAAGGCTGAGCTGTTAATTCCACTGAGATTACCTATGCGCAACAAGCCTCACATTTTATAAGGCATGTTCTGAATAAGCCCTATTTTGAGTGAATTAAATAATAAGTTAAAAATAATGAATTTCTGGACAGTTTTAATACAGTTCTGGGGGAGAGTACAGTCGCTAAGGCATTCTGGTCAAAACATCTGAATTAACCACCCAAGAAGTAAAAGACAGCAGCCTAGGATAGCTTTATTGTTGCTATGAAATTGAAGGCATGCATACAAATAATGAGAACAATAAGGGGCAAGTGTTTACTGGGCATTAGAGAGATGTTTATTATACCTTCTACAGCATAAGCAGAAAGTGCAAATTATCTCCAGATTTTAAAGGCATTGTAAAATAATTAAATACAAATACTAAGGATCTTCCTGGAACTACAAATCTAGAAAATGTTCCTCTGAGGATTCTTATTTCATTCTTTACATTGCTCACTAAGCTGCAATACCACAGCCCTGGATTTAGCCACACAGAGAATTACAGTGGTGTGAAGTTGCCTTGATTTTCATTCTTAGCTTATTCCTGTTGGAGGGCAGGGTCTGTGGGACATGGCAAGTTGACTGCAAGTTTTGTAGCTCTGTCCTTTTCCTTTCAGTCTAGATGATAAAAATTCATGTATGGATAGGATAAAAGCCTTTGAGATCATTCTTTCTCTGCTCCTGTAGCAAGCTTCTCAGGCGATAACATCTGTTTGCAGCAGATGATGAAGAGGCACCTTTGTCCCCCTGCACCAAAACACCATTCACTTGTTAGTTAAATATCCTGTGAAGCATCTCCTGGAGAAGCCATGGCTTGGACAGGTATACTCTTCACTGGGTAAAGAACTGGTTGGATGGCCAGGCCTAGAGTGTGGTGGTGAACGGAGTAAAATCCAGCTGGTGACCAGTCATGACTGTGCATTCCCCAAGGCTCAGTATTGGGGGCCTGTCCTGTTCGATATCTTTATTGATGACCTGGATGAAGGCATTGAGTGCACCCTCAGTAAGTTTGCAGATGACACCAAGTTTGCAGGAAGTGTTGATCTGATCTGCCTAGGGATAGCAAGGCCCTACAGAGCAATCTGGGCAGGCTGGATCACTGGGTTGAAGCCAGTGGGATGAAGTTCTGCAAGAACAAGTGCTGAGTCCTGCACTTTGGCCACAACAACCCCAGGCAATGTTACAGACTTGGGGTAGAGTGATTGGAAGACTGTGTAGAGAAAATGGACCTAGGGGCATTGGTTAACGCTTGGCTGAATGAGATGAGATTTTGCGTGAAACCATATTTAGTACCACATGCCTTAGATTTTAAGGTTGGCAAAGTTCTTGCCATAGTAATTCAGATATATTAGCCATGTCAAGAAGATATGATTTAGAGCACTCAGTAGCGTGATGTAGTTCAGTAGGTTAAATCAGTAGCAGCCAGCCTTAAATAAGTTTGAGGAAAGAAGAAAAGGAGGGGAAAGAATGATACAGACAGGACAGTGGTGCAGATGGAGCCTCCCATTTTTGCAATAGTAACTAGGTCATCTCAGCTGTAATGTCAGCTCAGTGAGCCTGTATGATCTGTATAGATGACTGGGAGAACCAGAATCTCTTTGGGGTAGATTATGTCCCTGTAATTGGAAAATGTGAATATCACTATCAGCGTCCAGTTTGTAAAGGCCACATGTAACTGATAAAATTCAGTATCTAAAGATCCTCAAGAGGCAGCTGTAGATTGACACCGTGTAGCCAAAAAAATCAAGACTGTCATTTTTCGTAGAAAAAGGCCTTATATGATTGTAATTTTGCTATATCACATTGGTTCTGATGATATAGCTACATGCGGACTTATATGATACGATGACTCATTTAAATAAATATGTTTACTAGAAACAGAAAATACACCATGAACCCACGTTTGTAAACATGTCAGTTGGAAGTAGTAAAAAATACTGGCAGAGTTCCAGAATGTTCTTGTTTTACATTCTATTGGTTAGTTAGGATTCTAAGCAGACTATAATTTACTTAGTAGGTGGCAGTCAACAATTTCTACTTTTTCTCCAGGAAGAATTATGGCCTGTTTTTTAGTTTACATGTCATCAGCAGGGCTTATGTGTGGAGGATGAGGTTGAGCAATGTTTTCTTTCACTGGTAGGTGACCAATCAGAGACCATAGAAATTGATATGTATGAACATTTCACACTGAGTAACCAACACTGTTGGTCACATATGTATGTTACCTCTAATGGTGTATTCGTACACATATACTTAGGAACTTGGTTCAGGAGACTGATTTCCAAACTAAAGTTACGTCTGTTTTTCAACTCAGCAGAAAGATACATCAGGACAGGTAGTTTTGTGTTATTACAGGTAGGGTTTTCATTATATTAGAGCAGACCATTAATCTCCTTTGAGGTTGTAAAACCAGATCATCTTGAAGTAAGACATACTTCCAGATATGAAGTTCATGCCTTGCTCCTTCAGAACTGCACCTAACAGAGAGTGTTCTTCCTATGAAATGAAATGTATGCCTCCAAACAAAGAAGAGAGAGAGATTTTCAGTTATAATGCAGATGTTGAAATCAAAGTTAGCTAGTGCCATGATCATTTAGCCTCCCTCAAGTGCCATTTTCTCTGTGGAAAATAAAATATGAAAGTGAACATAATTTCAATTTTTATTTTGTCATAGAAAACTGATATATCAGCTCACTGGACTCTGTTATCTCAAATTTTGTTTCCAAGAGTAATAAATACTAGATGCAACATAGTGTAATATAAAACTCCACTAATGAATAATTATAGAGATATGCACCTAAGGAAATTTCACACGTCAGTGGTAAAAGGTTTGTCAGGCACTGAAGTAGGAGTTAGTTTTACTTGTCTGTGATGATCTCCGCTGACACAAATGTGAGTAATATTTTAATTAGACACCTAGGTGAATAATCTCCTCTGAATCTAACAAATGTGTTGGCCTGACTGACCTCTACTTTGACAGTGAGTCCTAGAGTTTTAATTTTGCCTTGGATGATGTGTAACTGAAAACTTAAATAGGTGTCTCTTGAATTTTATTAGCAGTACCTTCTTTCTTATTAAATGAGAGGAAACAAATATGCTATGAGCTGTCACAGCCAAGTCCCACAAAGTTCATATGTTCATATCTTACATGCAATTATGCCTGCACTACTCTGTTCGAGCTGAATGTATGTGAGCATTATGTATTGCAGGGAGGTATTATTTTCTTTAAGCAGTGTAACAAAAATTTTTGTTCTCACTTTTTTTTTTTCCCCATGACTATTGCTTAGGAAAAAAAATGGTATATGGAGTTGTCCTCAGTTTCTTGAAACTGCTTCTTGTGAGCAGCCAAAGTTAATTTAGAAACCATGAATGTTCAAGCTGCTACTTCCACCCTGTTTCCTTGTAAATGCTGTACTGTATTACCCAGATACCTTTCCAAACAAAGTATTTACAGTTTTCCACAATGCCTTTTATTTTGTCTGAAAAGTTTCGTCATCTTCATAGTTCATTCATTTATTACTACAAGTAGTATGAATAATTTTCCTATCTACCCCAAAGAGATGCTTGAGTCTCCCATAGCAGTGCCTTTCTTCTATGTTAAAAATTTATTATTTAATCAATTTCTGTTAACTCATCTCTCTAGACTTGCTGAAAGGTATCTGAGAGTTTAGAGATAAAGTGTATTCTTTGGAAACTTACCCAGAGTACTTCCGTTTCTTCTATAAATACCACAGATGATCTTCAGTTTTCAGAAAGTTTTTATCAATCTTGAATTGGCTTCCACCCTAAGGGAGTTAGCTCTACAGTGTATGTGTCTGACTATCCTAACACATCCATGGAATTTTGAGAGAAAACAGTATGTCCCCATTTCTACATAGGTGGGAGGTGCAAAGAATTTTAACTGCCTCAAGATATACCTTATTAAACTTGTACTTTGCAACAACAACAACAAAAAAAGCAAATAATGTTTCTTCGAGAAATAAATTCAGTCTTTTCAGTGAAGCAGCTGGACATTCAAACCACTTCCCCTTACCTGCCAGCAACCTGTCAGTTTGATTTGGAGTGAATTTTAATCAGCTTTCTAACACCCTCTTGCAATCTCAAATCTTGATCTTGTGATTTTTTTATTATTATTATTATTTTTGCCACAAATCTTTTAAGCTTTCAAAAAGTCTCCATCTGCTTGTTTATACAGAGACTTCCAGGAAAAACATTACAAATTAACTGAAGGTGTGACTACTTCAGTGATGCTAAAGGGCTTTAAATTAGTCTTCCTTTGGAAGACAGCTCAGTGAAATACATTAAAGACACTTCTGTTGTGAATGAGTGTGTTCACACCATGGTTCGATCCTGTTTAAATTACCCAATTAAGAAGTTTAATTTGGATCAAGTTTCTTCAGTGCTTCTGCGAGCACTGTCCCTCTCCCTGTTGTACTCCACGTAGTGTATCAGCCTGCATCATACAAGAGCCCACCGTGCACCCCTGTGTAGTTCACAGCTGATATTTCTTGGCTCAAGTGAGATGAAAAGTAACTAAGAGTGTAACCAGCTTATTGCCAGTACATGAAACCAGGCTGCCATCGTCGCCAATACTGCAGCAGTATGCATAGTCGCAAGCAGAAATCAGATTCCTATTATAATAGAGACTAAATGAAAACAAATTAGCTGGCTCCTGTACAATGAGCAGAGTATTAACAGCTGCTAGCTAGGCTGGGCTGGCAGTGAGCTGCAGGAATATTGGCTCTCCCAAGGTCCAGCGTGGGAGAGCCAGGCCTCTGACTTGCCCAGAAGAAAAAAATGTGACAATTTCTAATCTATGCTAAATCACATGGGCAAATCAGCTGCAGCTTATGTGACCAGCAGCATTCAGTGTAATGCTAGCTGCCCAATCTGAATGCTTTTATTCATGGAAATATGCTTACAAGAAAGCCACACTGTGCGAGTTTGTGCTGCTTTGCAGTCTAGATCTGGCTAAGATATACTTTCCTTCCTAGTTAAATGCTCTGGGAATTACCTGAGGCTTATTGCCTTTTTGATCTCTTTCAAAATTCAGTGAAGTCTAATATGGCTCATAAATGATTTTCTTGCCCTCTATTCATTGATTTTTCTCTCCTTGGGGAAAAACAGAAAACCCTACAAAGTAGAGAGATATAGTTCATTGCTTTTTTTTGTACGTTTTACCAGTTGAAGACCAAAAATATGAAGTAAAATGCAGGTTCTTCTATTTGAATGCAATCTCAAAGGTGTAGCTGTCAAAGTAGAGCATAGCTTCAAGGTTTTGAGTAGATTGGTATCTTTTCTTTAAGAAAAATGCCACCTATGGGCTTGATTGGCTCAATAAATAGCTTGTAGTAAACTATCAGCTTTGTAAAAGGAACAGCATAATGTACAGAAGCATTTAGCGATGAAAGAGAGGTAAGGCTCAGGCAACTTAGAAAATGTTTTCTAGAAAATACATATTCACCTGAGGTGAGTCAGCAAGACCATAGTGGGTAGAGCCTTTATTTGCACCTGAATTAATGAGCTTGACAATGTAAAAACCGTAGTAAATTTTCCATTGTGTTTGTTTAATACTTGTACTTTCAGTTGCACACAGTAAAAGATTTTGCTTTAAATGTTATAATGGAACCAAGGCACACAGAAGATCTTTATTCAGCATGGACACTTTATAAGTATGTGGAAGCTGAAATCACTGAACCCTTTCCAGTTATTTAAATATTACTAGGAAGAGGAAAAAAAATGTTTTTCATTTGGTTTTGACCTACTCATTCTGATTACACTTCCTAAAAGAAAAAAAAAGAAAACAGACAATCTTAACTGAGAAGACCAAGTTATGAATAGCAGTGTCTTAATAAAGAAGGAAGGGACAAGGGCAAAGACAAGGAGATAATACAGAAACTTCTGAGTTGTAATTTTTTGTCAAGTAAATTAAAATCCCCTACTTTTCTTTTATTAAAACCTAATCTGTCTGGAACTGCTTTGCATTTGCTATTGGCTAAAAGAATACACACTGGGAATGCATGCAGTGCACTCACAATCAGCTGACATATGGCAGCTTCATGCCCAGAAGTAATTTGTTCGTGTGTTTGAGATATCTGATACAAACACGAGGTATTTATGTACCAGAATGAAGAAAAAAAAAAAAAAAATTACACACAACACTAACACATTGTACAAAAATACATTACAATACTAACTAGCATTAACAATGACTGCTTATATCCAAACACTGCACATGTATTCATTTTCCAACTGGAGATTTATGAATGACAAACAGTTCTGTGTCAACCACTTGGTGACTGAAATTAATTTTATAACAGAAATTGACATATAGCTCATTGATTTAATTGGGGGTTTAGGAGCTTTCTTGTAAGCTTATTTAAACAGATGAGACAGTGACAGAGGCCTGGTTCAGACCCTACTTAATGCAAATTATACCAGAATATAACCAGAATAATAAAACTGTTGGAATCAGAGAGGTCAACGTTGAGATAGATCCTATGTGGATGGTAACCTGATAATAACCTTTATTTATTCTTGACTGCTTGTGTTGATGAGTTTTGGATTGATTTATCTTACTCTTGTCATTTTTCCTACAGAGCCGCTCAGAAATTGAACCTGTCCTCCAAAAAGAAGAAGCACAGGCCTTCTGCGTCATCTGTTCCTGAATCTCCTCTCTTCACTACCAGCTTCAGCAGTATCCTTCAGGCTTCCCCACCACCTGCACCACCTTGTTTGTTGAGAGCAGTCAGCAAGGTGAAAGACACCCCTGGTGTGGGCAAGGTAGGCATCTCAAAACTCAATTATCTATGGGAGATAATTTTCCTTTCTTGGGGTAAAACATCCAGTGAATTAAAAGAGCACGTCCTTTCTTGCATGGAGTGTACAGTTGGTCCCTGCACATGGACAAAGGACTGGCAATGTTAATTACTTAAATGTGTGACCTTGTGATTGGGTTGAAGTTGTCTTGAACACAGGCAGCCCTAATCGTGCAGCAATAAATTTTGAGCTCCTAGTTACACAAAGTGCTGTTGCACTGGAGCCTCAGTGGTACCTAGTGGTGATGAGGTGATGATGTCCATTCTGTTAGCATTTGTGGTGTGGATTGGTCCCTGTGGCTATGTTTTAACTGTGTAAAAGGTGCTTGCCGTGGCATGTTCTGGGTTCCTGATCCTCTTGTTGTTCAGCCTGGTATCTTGGCTGAACGACTGTAATTTACTTCTGACTCATGTATCCTGACTTTCTTCCAATACAGTCAGGACAAGGCTTGGTCACATACCTGAACAAAGCCTATGCTAATAATGATGAATTACTCCTTTTTTCCTTCTGTCATGTTACTTCCTTCCATTCTCTAGGATTGCGTCCTCTTAAGATACTGTTTAGGTGCATACTTGCGATGGAAAATGGTTGAGGCAATGGAGAAGGTGCCTATATATTTTGCTATTACTATCTAATTTGTCTGAGTGGCCTTTATTCCCTGTCACAAACGGAGAGCTTGGTGCATTACATCTGGAAATGAGTGCATATAGTTGCTGAGGACATCAGTTTTTTTAATCAAGGGAGTTTCTTATGCAAGCATCTGTGTACATGGCTTTTCCATATTCATTGGATACAAAGCAGAGACAATGAATTTGTTGCAAATCTTTTTGTTTAGAAGAGAAACTATAATGCATAATCTAGGAGTACTGAGCATAGGATGTGCTTCAGCATTTCTATTGCTGATTTTGGACATGGACTTTGGGAAATTACACAGTTCTCATTTTTTCATAGAACAGCGATATTACTTTTATAGCTGCTCTGTGCCCATTTGAAAAGAGTATGTTGGGTTCCCTTCCTGCAGGCTCCCTTTCTTTCCTCTGGCCTGCACAAAAGTACAGATCTGTCACAATGTGATAAAAGTAGTGATGGATACTCTGATTTCAGCGGGACGAGGAATAAGCTGGGACCTGTTGGTGTAAGAACCTGCTAAGGAAAATAGTTACAAAAGAACATCTCCTCTGAGAATTCTTAAATTTCTGTGTTTGAGTCTTGCAATATCTGAATACAAATAAAATTTCAATTGAACAATCATGGAGGAAATATTCAGGAAAACAAGGGACTAATTTTCCTTGTTGAAAAGCATGGATACGTTTCCAATTGGTTTTCACCCTTCCTGAGAAAAGGGTTTATATTCCTGCACACATGGAAATTTGTGGAAGGACTATAAGCTTATCCTGGACTTTTCTTGCTCCTCTTATCTTTGATTTCTAGCAAACAATTCTTAGAAACCAGTTTTACAGTATGCCCAATTTGTTCCTCCACCAACACCATATGGCAGAACAGAGTCCAGGCTTTTCAGGTCTGTAAGTAAAACAGAAATTTTGCATTCCAGCAAAAGAAAGAGCTATCAAAGTATTTAAGAAATAGTTAAGAGTTTTAAAAAATGTTTTAACACAACCTTATCCAAAATAGGAAACCAAATTGGATTAGTTCATGTAGCCATAATAGAGGAAGTTCCTTTTTTCACAGAATCACAGGATTGTAGGGGTTGGAAGGGACCTCTAGAGATCAGTAAGTCCAACTCCAAAATTTCTCCACAGTGTTCTCATTAGCAATAGTATGTCTAGCCTGCAGTGTAAGTTCTGTTCCATTTTTTTCCTCTCTGATTTCTTCTAGTAATTCTGTATTTATTTAATTCTGTAATTATGACTTAAAGTTCATATAGTTTCATCAGTTTCCCGTCATATGTAGCATAATTTACATTTTAATATGTCTGTGTTAGGTGTGAGACTTAGCGAGTAACTGCTGGATAACAATGTAACAACTGTCAGAATGGGAAAACTTCAGATGAAGCAGTGGAATTCTTGGCTTGTTTGCTTTTAAATTGCTTTAAATTGTTGTTGTTTGTTATGTATCTTATGTTCAATTTGGGCATATGTTTTGATATGAACATGCAAAAAATCTGTTAATTTTCTCAGCAATTCCTTTCATATAATGTTTTCTCTAAGTTTATACATCTGTAATTTGTGGACCCATGAGGAAGAACTGGGTTTGGGAAAGCTAATATTTATTTTCATTAACTTCTTTTTTTTTTTTTTTAATAGCGTGTTACCAACAGTCCCAGTGTGATAAAACTCTGGTTCACTTTGGGTTTGAATGGACTGGGAATTTTCTACCAGAAAAGTTTGTTACTGGAAATCCTGGCTCAATAGAGTTGGAAGGCTAGGACTTGCCAAAGTCCTATGTTTCCAATGTCCCATGGGATGACAGCGTACAAAGAACCCCAGAACTGGCTTCTAGGAAGGCAGGATCTTAGATGTGGGGCAGCACAGAAGTAATATGTTACTGACTTGCCCTCAGCTTGAGATCTCTCTGTTTGCCAGGGTTGATGAATATCAAAGAAGATGCACAGAAAGTTGGGAACTTGGAAGCATAGATCTTCTGTTAGTAGAATTTACAAAGATCTACAAAGTTCTGTTTCAAAATTGATGAGAATTATTTACATAAAGTTCTGTATTTGCTTAGGAATGGATCAACTGTCTTGTACAGACATTTTTTTGAGTGGGAGGATTCTACTACCAACAAAATATTTAAAAGTTAATTAGCCAGCTCAGTTAGTATGGATATGGATAAAACTGAAAAGTCTGAAGTGACAAAGAGAATACAAGGGCTGCTCTGAAAGTAATGCCTACTGTTTTATTACATTGGCACACAATGTCAGAGGCAGATAGTGATGGTATGGCAGTAGGTTTTTGAACCTTCCACCAATATTCCATTACATGTTGTGCTGTGTGACAGAGGACAGCAGAGGGGCAGTCTGACAGAATGGCATCTGACGTAGAAGTGTGAATGAAACAAAGGTGTGTCATTGAATACCTCCATGGGGAAAAAAATGGTGTCCAGTGACATTTATCAACACTTGGTGAATGTTTCTGGAGCTCAAACAGTGGATGTGAGCACAGTGAGGCGGCGGATTGTGCATTTCAGCAGTGGTGACTGCAGGTCAGCTCTGCAAGTGAAGGTTTTTACAAGTACAGTATACAGGCTTTTGTTGTTTGTTGGTGGAAATGCATAGGGAATGGTGATGACTGTGTTGAAAAATAATGTTTTGTAGGTGAGAATTCCCATAATCAAATAGTGTTATTGTGCTCTTTGCAGCTGTTGTAGTTTCCGTGGAAATAAATAGGAGGCATTACTTTTGGAATGAACACATAGTGTACACACTGTGTACACACAGTGTATATGTAGGTTCACCGTTTTTCACACAAAAGCCCTTGCAAAGTATGCTGTACTGTACTGGTATTTGGGAGAAATATTATTTGAATGTAGCATTCAGCTTTGCAGGAGGAGGATGAAGTAATGAAAATCGGCATTTCACTTTGATGTTAGATACACCTTTGACCCTAGTGGAAATACAGCATTGTCAAAGCAAAGTAGTAAAGGATCTAATTTCCAGAATCTCTCCCCAAAGTAAACATTTGTGACTATATCACAAATAAATTATCAGTGGTGCTTGTACAAGTTGTGACATACATGTTTGCTTTGGCTTTGCATTTCCTGGCAAAGGGAGCTGATCCCCAGGGAAGCAGTCTGTTGTTCCTCACAGTTTTTTCTTGACAGCAGTGTTTTCTTTTGGGCTGAATGATGCTCCAGCTCTTTAAGCTACTACAGCCTAAGCATCACTTTTTCTTCTCTCTATGCTGCCTTTGAGTTATTGAATTCTGAGCTATTGTGTAAAGGAGAGTGGCAGCTTGCTTTTGCTGGACTTAGAGTGGCACTCTTCTGGATGACTGTACATGCTATTTCCCCAAGTCTCATTTTCTAGAACATACTCAAGTCTGTTTTGTTCTTTCTGACAATAGGCCAAGAAATAGGGGGGAGAAAAAGCAGGCTTTCCATGCAGGAAAAACAAATTACTCCATGACTCAAGTTTCCTTGAATTTGCTCCCCCAAGCTGCTTCCCTTTTTCTCCCAACCCCCATGTTATGTTAAACAAAAAGTAAACTAAACCAGATTTTTTTTTTTAATGAAAACCTGAAATGTTCTTTCTGTCAGAAACCATGTTTTGCTGACTCTCCCATTCCCTGTGAAAAACAGCTCAAATGAAAAATTTGCTGCCAGCCTTAGTAAATGGGTTGTTTTCAGGTGGCACAAAGTTTAGGATGAATGGATGTGGTCTCTGTACTTTCTTTCATTTATTATTTTCCTATGCATACTATTACAGAACTCTGCCACTGAAAGGTATTTGATATGTTTGGGCAGAGAATAATTGAACTTCAGTTACATATTATTCTTCTGTGTGAATTACTTGTTGGTGCTTGTTAATCAGAAAATAAAACAGCGATATTTGCCCATAAAAATCACCCCTCTGCAACAGATGTTAGGGAGAAGCAAGTCATCACTGAGGGCTCTTCGGCAAGTCACTTCAACCTATTAGCAAAATGGACTGAAATTCGCAATACCGTATTTACTTCTTATTTTTCTGTAGCAATGGGATTTCTTTTTAAAGAGCCTAGTCCCATTTTGCTAAATAATGTATAAATTCAGACAGGAAAAAAACAAACAAACAAACAAAGCCAACAGTGGAAAAAAGAGTTTCTGCAGGGAGGAAGACCAGACAGATAGAGACAGAAGGCAAGAAGAAACAGAGATATTATTGTTCATCTTCATAGTGGTGTCTTCAACCCGTCAACAGTCTAATATTAGATACCCCTTGCTGAGCTTTGGTAGGCATTGTAGAAGAGAGATTACTAAAACCTTTGAAAGGGGAGTAATAAGTTGCACTGCCGATGCTTCTGAGGAGCTCTTTCTGAGTGTGTAGGGCAGGGTAGGAGGCAGCACAGACAGACCTGTTTTGATAATCTACTGAGTGAGATGCAGGAGCCATTGTTCTGGCAGGGACTGAGCATGGAGCCTGTCCTATCTAGGAAGGGCTGTGAGTAGGAGGTGAACAGTGACTATGGCCAAATGCCAGGAACGGTTGCAAAATGCTTGCAGTTGATGTGATAGACTCTCCTGAACTGTTCTCCTTTCTCCAATGTCTATGTATGACATATTAAAGAAGATCCAGTTAAAAATATTTTTAAACTGGAAAATATTTTTAAACTGTAAGAATTTAATCTTCCATTAAGTAGTAACGTGTTAAAAATTAGAAGATGGTCTTATGTCTTACCATCCCACTTTGTCTATTGACCATGTAACGTATTATTATTCTTTAGATCCAAGTGGCTAATAAAGAAGCAGTGCTTTGCAGTTACTCCATTTAAGGAAAGTGATTATAAAAGGAATGGATCACATATTTTTAATACGATTCAACTCCTTTACAAAGTAAGACAAATTCTTGCATGCAGATGGACAGAACAACCAAAGTTAATTTTCCCTCTTACACCACCATGATCTTTCAGACAGGACTTTGATATCCCATTCCTTCACCTTTTAGGGCTTTTCTTGATTCCACAGTACCAAGCTTTTCTTGACCAGGTTTTTCTTTCTGCTTCTCCACTTGACTTTCTGTGACTTTCTTTCGTCAGTGCAAAAGGTAACAGTGAACAAAGCTTTACTGCTCAAGCCATTCAGGTTTCTGAGTAGGTTCAGAACTGTCTTTAGAGGAACAGAAGTACATGCCAATTCTCTGGCTTTGCAAACTTTTTTTTTTTCTCAGCTGCTTAAAAATAATTTATTGGACTTTTCACTAGATAGGGCAACAATTATTGCACTGGCCTTGACATGCTTTAATCCAAGTTTTAACAGTACAGTACATATGTTAATAATAATTATTCTATTGGCTACAGCCTGTGTGAATCATAATTTGAACAGTATTTGTCAAAATATGTTTTCATAGCTGTGTTCAGTCTTTGTATCAGTTCAATGAATCATGATTGCAAAGATGACTTGAAGGGAGCAAAATTGGTGTGTGTTTTGACTAAGCTCACAAGAGGAGACATCCCTTTTTATTCAGAGAGTTTGCATTTTGACCATCTGATGCAGATGTTAGGATTATTTTGGCAACATTACTGTATACATTAAATAGATATCTATGAAAACCTGTGTTGTGATCAGCAAAAAGACCAATGCAACTTGCAAGATATGTTCTGTAGCTCACTTTACTGCCATCCATCTTGAAGCTTTTTCAGAGAGAAGCAGTTCTCTTCCCTTTGTAAAGTAGAGGTTCTCTCTCCTTTATCATTCAGGTGTATAGGAAGAAAAAGTTAACTGTTACATGATAAACCCTTTATTACAAAAAGCAATTTCTGAGGTGGAAGCTGTTTTTGTCCAAAGTTACCATGGTTACTGAAAGGGGGAAAAAAAAGAATGATCCCTTGAGGCGTTTAAAGGAGACATATGTGTTCATCATTCTTGTCAACATGATTGTTGTATAAATTAGTTAGTTAGTTCCACTTGGAATTAAATCCAGATAGCCTTTTGCCATCCAGATAGAGTTGCTCAGAACTGGGAATTTTCCTCTTCAAATGTTTCAGCAGATCCAGGCAGGGGCCTTCCTGCACTTCAATTAGATTTCTGCTAGGTATCCTTTTTTTCAGAGGAGGTTCAAGCTGCTGTAAGAAAAAGATGAGATTAATAGAACCTGCAGGAATTACTATAAAAAATAATTGTTTACCTCATATTTTTAATGCAGTTATTTTGTCTTTTTCTGATGTACAGTTAGTTGTGGTTGTGCAAGTGCCATTGCAGGAGTCTTTCAGATTGCATTTAGGTTGGCTGTGAGGTTGAAAGAAAGGTCTTTTAAAGAAATTTCCACCCAGTCGCGTTTTCACACTTTAGAGAGTAATTGCTGTTCCTTCTCTTTGCAAAGCATAAAAGGTGCTGCTCCATGGGAAACAAGGAGTACATATCAGCCAAGCTTGGTATGGAAAAACCCATCCCTCTGCCCACACCAGACAGAAATCCTGTGTGGAAAAGCAGGGCTGCATTTCTGCCATATAGTCTGCCCTGTTTGGGAGGGGATTAGGCCTCAGCCCATTAATGAGCCAGCCAGTGGACAAGCAATTCATTTTGGCCCACCTACATGCAAGCTGTTGAAAGCTTGAGAAGTGGCCTGGCAACTTGTCACTCCAGGTAGCAGGACTGCCAAGGTTAGTTGGTGAGGAGCAGATCCTGTAAAGAAGGAAGTGGTTTTCTAGAGCACTGCATGTGCATGCAGGGGAATGGAGCTGACACCAAGGAATATGCTTATATCTGCACTGGGGAAGTTGGAGGTGGGATCCACGTGCTGTCCTTACATCTCAGTCCACAAGTGGAGTAGTTCTGTTATATGGTGATATGGTTATATGCTCAACCAATTCAAGTACCGTACTTAGATTCCGCTATCTATTTCTTTCTTTGTTTCTTTGCCTCTGGTCATCTTCTATAAAATAAATATTTCTCTTTTCGCTGGGGGGAATGAAATGAGCAAGAAAGAAAGAGAGTTTTTTCTTGAGAGAAACTTACAGCCCTTAAATGAAGCTCCTTGGTTATTGAAAAAAGCATATCTATTTCCATATGTTATTGTAGCAGAACTAGTAGTTTTATTTGAGCATCAACTGTTAGAGATAATGAATATAGGTAACAGTGTTGCTCAGTAAACTTATTTTTGCCTCAAAAAGTAATTAAAAAAATGTTATTTTTAGTGACAGCTTTCTATATCAGTTTAGAAATTGTAGTTATAGGTGAGCTTGTGAACACAAGAGGTGGAGGATGTTGCCAGATGAAATTGAAAGAGAAAATAATACCAAAATGGGGTACAGCTTTTCTCATATTTTATCTATCTCTTTGTTAGAAGAATCAATCCTTTCTGTGGTTTTATGGTACTTCACTATAGTATGCTTCATATGGGGAAAGAGCTGTAAAAACTTAATTTTGTAATGTTTGCATTGGCCTGTTTTGATGAATTTTTTTGTAAACATTGAGTATCAAAAGAAAAAGAGATTGCTTAAGTCAATTCAGGCTGGTGGTACAAAGTTTTGTACATTCCTGAGTGACTGTATGTATACAGTGCCCCCTGCATTGTCATGGATGTATGATTTCATGCACAACAGTCCTTGACTTTTAGGCAACTTGGTTCTTATATCAAAGTCACTTGTTGTTATGAATGATCACAATTTGATTAGGAGCTTTGAAGCACAGTCAGATGGCTCAATTAGTTTTAGCTTTTCCATTGTTGTGAACCTTCATTAGCTGCAAAAATCTTTAACATCGATCACATGCTAAGTGTGCTTTAAACATGTTTTCATGCTGTTGAAAAGTATCACAGCACAGTGGCCACACTTAAAAATCTCTTAGACATTAATGTTTATGCAATTGGAGTGAAAACTACTGGAATTTTTCTAGAATAAAAACTCATTTTTTTTTAAGACTGATTTCTTCAATTGTTTTCTGAGATATTGTATTTCCATTTCCTCTGCTTTTCAATTTCATTTATACTACTTGTTGATATTTTTGGGCTTCATTTCAAAGACTCAGTAGTGCTTTCTGAAATGTCCCCTGCCCTTCCCCCCTCCAACATATCTCACCCCATTAAATTGCCGTTTAAATCCATGAAGAAGAGGTTAATATAAATCAGGAAAGTCAAGGTGAAAGAAATTTAAAATTACAAAGGTGTTTTTCAGACAGTGCTGAGCAAGGAACCTAAATGCTGAACAAATTGCTTAAATCTGGATCACGGTTAAGTTTTCTGATATCTTAGGCAAATTGCAGGCAGTGTACTCTAAATTCTCAACTGTAGACCTTACTACATTTTTTTTTCTCTTAACGTTTCCTAAAGCTCTTCTCTTCCCTACTTTTCCTTTTGTATTTGTCTCCTCTCAGCATGTGTCCAAAAGCAGAGCTCAGTGGGGACACTGCAGAGGCTCTGCTGTAGCACTGGTGTAACATCGTGGACTAATGATTGGGCTGAGCCTCTTGATTGAGCTGCAAGGTTGTTCTGCTTTCCATTATCCTAAAAGTCTGGGTTTTATCTCATTTATCAGGTAAGACATTGACTTAAATAGATAACCAGCCCAAGTGAGAAAGAGTCTAGAGTGAACTCTATTGTAATACTGGAAATACCATTAGATAGAGCTCTTTTAGTTTACTGTCTTTTCTTTTTCACCTCTTTAAGAATCAAACCAATTTGGGGAAATATCTCGTTGGATACACTTACCTTATTTACCTCTTTATTATTATTGTTTTTATTTCTTTATAGAAAGCTCTCTCTCCATGCTCTAAGTCATTATCTCTCTTTTTCCTCACTGTTTAGAGCCTCAATTATTGCACTCTCTTAGGCTGGGATTCATGGTGCTAGGTTAGATAAACTGACTGCTGCATTTCTGATCTAAGCTAGTCATTGAAACTCTTCCTATGGATGAATGGAGAAAAATGCTGTCTCTGTTAGGACGGGCAGACTTTGCCTACAGGATGCTTGCTTTATTTTTCAATTGATTGCAGGGGTGACTTTAGACTTCTGCCTTAGAGTAACTGTTTTTAGTCCTTTAAATAAAGTGAAAAGAGTCATGATTATGAACATGTCTTTTGTTCTGCTCTGAACCTTTAACTTCAACGTGAAAACAGATACCAGGAGAAATAATAGGAAGATACTTGCAGAAATTTATTTCTGCCAGGATGGATCTGTAAAGCTGGTGGTCTTATTTTTGATATGTAACAATATTTCAGTTATACATAATAAAGATAAAATGCAATTTAAAATCACTGACCTAATCAAAAGGAGATCAGAACAATTTTTAAGGTCTCTGTCCCTTAAAACATCTGTGAATCTCAGAAGTGATAAATTGAGCAAGAGGGATGGATGGGGATGTATGCGTGCAGTACACACTATAGACACGGTGTGTATAGATGCATCTACTAACATACATAAGCGTGTATATATGCATGCAGATATTCATCTCTACCTTCCCTCAGCACAATGGGAAAGCACTGCAAAGATCTGTGTATGCTTAACAAATTACCTGAAAAGCTGAGAGAATAACAAGCTATAGATCTGCACTTGTTTATTAGCTAGTGGATTGTTTTAAGAGGAAGAGTTTGGTGCTCTCTTTAAGATATTCCCAGTAACTTCTCATGCATTTTAACCAAGAATGTTATCCTTCTTGCTTAGATCAGTCCTCCTTTACATTGCATGATTTTTCTCTTATGTGGTGATTGAAAATGCTCATACAAATGGCAGCATTTTATATTACATTCTCTAGATATCTGTGAGGCTCTATTACCCTTCTGTAGATTTCAGTTGGTCTCATCCATATTAATAGCTGCTGGATTTTTCCACAGATCAGCTCAATTTATAATATTTGTTCTGAAGGGCAGATGCTTAGTTAGAAAAAAATATGGTGTTGAAATGTGGTGTGTATTAAAAGGCCAGGAGAAATTCTGTATAGTAACCTTCATAGCAGCACATATTCTGTTACAGAAATATAGGTATGAGAAAACTTGAAAATTGTCTATCCTTTCTTCCTTATCTCCTTTTTCCCACAGAAAATATAAGACAGGTATTTCCAACTGTACAGTGTAAGCCTAACTATCTTTGCTGTAAGTAATGTCTTGCCCCCTTCTTCCACCATTTTGTATTGCTGGGGGATTAGTCAAATACAGATCTTGATTTGCAGCAGAAGTTTCTTTTTTACTAGCTCAGAACCCCAGCCCAGATTCTAGAAGCAGCATGCCTAATGTAGCTGCCTCTTTCTCTCTCTCCCCAGGAAAATACCTTAAACATTGCATTTTTGTCTTTAAACTTCTGTCAGCTCTGAGGAGCAGTGCTAAGGTATGTGCTGGCAACAGATCTGACAGAGGCACCGAGGCTGTGGATTGCTTGGCCACACACAGAAGGAGAAGGCATGCACCCTGATTGATAACAGCATGTGCAGATGTGATAAATGTGAGGAGGCCCAGACTGCTTTTTGGGAAGCCAAACAGGAACACAGACGAGGACGTGGGAGTCCCCCAGGGCTCGTGCTTGGTGAGCAGTGGAAGTCATGAATCTCTTTGGATGGAAAGGCGTTATTCATCATAAAGACCATTATGCCATGTGGGGCATTGCTGAAATGGAACACCATCGTGCGATTTCCTATCTTATCAGAGTGTATTAATAATGCAGCAGTAATAATAGAAGCACAAATTAAAAATAACTGGATGGGTAGATAAGCAGAATTCTTGTGATTAAGGGGATTGGGAATTGCTTCAAACAGTTAATTGCAGAGCAACACATAGAGGGAATTTGCATTAGCTATTTTGCCTTTATTTTTTTCTTACTCTTCATCTTATCTCTGCAAGCATTATTTCTGGGGCTTTTACGAAGAGACTAATAGGCACGCTATTCCTCCCAATTTTAGACTATTCTTTTTTTATCTCCAAAGAAATGAAGTATCTTTTGCTGATCCATCTAATTCAGCAGAGACTAATAATGCTGAATAAGAAGAGTATTCTGATTATTAGCCTTCCTCTACATAAACCGCTTATCATTTTCTCCTCCCACTTCCAGCCCACAACATAAAGGCAGACAAGATGTTACAAATGTGAAATATTCAGGCTTTGGAATGAATTGACTGTTCCCTGGAGGTCTGTAAGCTCCTTTTGAATCACAGCAGCATGAAATCCCTGGCGTCCTCAAGTCTCTTGGGGCAGAATAGTTGGGCTGAGCAGAGAGAAATGTGAGCAATCGGTTATCCAGCACCTGGTGATTGTGGTCTCCCTCTGTCCTTTCTTGTGCAGCCCATATCTGTCTGCTGCTGGCCTGGCAGGGCTTTACCTGATTTTAGGGCTCTGCAGCATACCTTTCAATACCGTTAAAATAATGACTTGTAACCATCCTTTGGTCACCTGCTGGGTACCCAAATGTGCTTTTTCTTAAGGCGTGAAACTATGAAACTACCACTGCTTTGATTTCAAATCCTATTTTGAATATACTCTAATTTTGCTTTGCTCCATGACCTATCTTATTGTAAGTGCAATGTACAGCTGCTTTGCACAGCTCCATGCAAGCAATGCTGACCCAATGAGATGAGGCTAACAAACCCACTTGATTAAATGCCTGATGTGGTGATGGAGCAGAAGCTTAGCAAAGGACTGCAGTGCAAATTTTACTCCACTGTTTTTCTGAAAATTTGTAAAACTAGCAATATGGAAGGTCAGTGTCAAAGACTATAAATCTTTAGTCGTCCTGCTTTTACCATGATTTTAGTGGTCCAAAGCTTAAGGTGATGCAGTGCAAGGAGGTAAACTATACTGGCCAAATGAGAAGTGGGCAGACTCCATTCACCTGTGCTTACTCTTGAAAAAACAATGTGTGGAATGTTTTCATATTGTTAACTAGATGACTGAAACACTGAGCGTATGAATTAAGGTGGGTGGTAAAAATTTTTAGGGATCATAGCCTACAAATAAGCTGAGTGTCTGTGTAAAGGTAGCTATCATACCGCTTAGTCCACCAATCCAAATCCAAACTCTCTTCCTTTCATTTCCTCCCCAGAAATGATTCACAAATGTTTTCTATCTAGCCATCCACTTGTCTGATGTGCATCTTATTGCCACTAACTGCCTCTGATGTCACTTGCTGATCTCAGTTTGGCTGTTGCAGCTCTACTGACTGGGATATTGTTCTGGCCATCACTGCATCCTCAGTGGTCTTTCTACCTGTGTCTGTTCCACTCTGAGCAATGCATCTTAAATATTGACGCTCCTTCTCATTCCAACTGCCTCCCCTCCTTATTCCCCCTATGTGATTTACATATGCATCAATAAAAGTTTTCTCTTTCTCATGCGTCTGGTGGGTGGAAAATAGAAATGCGTAGTTAGTCACCAAAAACTGGAGATAAAGCATGCAAATTGAAGCTGCTTTTCTCATATGCTTGGTCTGTAAATTCTCAGACAATCATCCCAAAACACAGTTAATCAAACATTCCTTGTTGCAAGGTATTGACATCCTCTGCTGTCTCTTGAGGACAGACTGTGGAGATTCAGTCAGACCTGCAGACTGTACCAAACAATGAGGCTATTAATATTTCTTTTAAAAAAATTTCCAGTTACTGTCTAGACAGCTAATGTGGGTGGGTGCCTAGCCTGCATTTATGTATATACAAATATATATTGCTTTCTCATGGAAGGTTTGTAAGAACAAAAATACTTCCAGGCTGTTTTCATACCAAGCTTTTGTCTCTCAGTGGGTTTTTTTTTGTTGGTTTTTTTTGGTGATTTTCTGTTTTTGCATGTCTGTTACACAATGATGTATATCAATTTGTTCTAGAGCATATGGCTAGAGAGGCTATGTCCTGTCTAAAAGACCAGGTTCAAAGCTCAAATTTCCTTTCTCTGCAAGTTACACTTACGTTTATCTCTCTCAAGCATCCTTCCACTTATGCTGAACTTTTTCCCTCATGGTCCAATTATTTTTTTTCCTCTTTTATTTTTAGTTTACTACTGTAAGATAGAGTATTCAACAAATTCTCTGCCTTCTATTGGAAAACTTCTGAAAACATGCAACTAAGTAAACATGTCCATTACTTAGTCCAGGATCAAATGACCTGACAAGACAGATAAAGCTGAGATAACACGCTCTCTCCCTCCCTTCTCCCCGCCACCTTAATCCTAAAGCACTGCTTCCCACCCATACCCTTCATTCATCTCCTTGGAGGAATGTTAGCATTCTTCCTTAAACAGCAGGGTCAAAGTGCACACCTTACACTGCAGTGCACTTCCTTGTTTTGGAGCACGTGAGTCAAGTCCAAATTTGTGATAGTTGTTCAAAGTCCAACTGATAAGAAAATCAAGCCATGAATAGTTAAAGGCTGGCAACTGATTTTCACACTTTCAGGATACTAACCTTTCGTACTTCATAGCAAACAGTATTTTCAGTAAATTGTGGAAAAGCAACAAGTTGCATTTCTGAACTGGAAGCTAAATTGAGTATTTGTCAGGCAAGTGTTACCATTTGAAGTCACTTTCTTTTAAGATTAGATGTCAAAACAGTCTTCTGAGTGGAATAAAGGCTTTTATACCTGTGTAACGCTTTCTGAACCAATATGAACCCAATTCAGCTGCGATTCTCACAAGTAGAAGGCAAATGTTGCAATGAGTGCTTCCTGATCACAGTGTCCTCCAGCTACTGGGACTTGAAGAATGGAAAGGTAAATTGTAGCTTGCTTTTCCTGACTATGCAAGCCTTGAGGATTGCTGGCAGATCTGCCGCCTTCCACTCATGATAGCATCGTGTGTGGTAACTGAAGTTCAAGGAGTACATGGGACAGCAGTCACCCCACAGTGAGCAAGGGACCCTCAAGCAGCTGCCCTTTCCTGTGTGGCATTGTGCAGGAATTCTGTTCTTTGGATCCTCAGAGAGATGTTGTGCTGGAAACAAATTTTTCAGGGAGACCATGGGAGCGTTTTATTTCAATTTTTTTTTTTTTTTTTTTTTTTTACATCCCCAAACAGAAACAGAATGGGAAGATACTTTCTTAAAAGAAAATGGTAGAGGAGAGTTTTAAAAAGACTCTGATATTTTCAAAATCCTGGCAGCTCAAGATTGAGAGCAGTGGAGGGAAGGCTGTTGGTGGTCTTTCCCTGAATAGACAAATAGATCAGAAAAACCATAATACGAATTAGCAGTCTTGACTGAGAGCCTAAGATTAAACAGGCAGAGACACTAAACAATCCTCTTGCCCCTTGAAATGGCCCTGGCTAAATAGAGCTGAGGTATGTTAATAGGTAAATTGATCTTAATACAGATTATGCTCAGTACCTGGTCTGTTTAGAGAAACATTTTGGCCTCCAAAACTGTCAGCATGGCATCTTGTGTAGCATTTACTTCATTGAAAAAATATTACAAAAATAAATCTTGCTTCGTGCATGTTGGGCAGGCTGTCCCAGCAATCGTGCCTTCAGCTCAAATCCTAACCTGTGCTTGCAGAAGTCAAACAAAAACACCTCTGTCACACTGTCCTACAGAGCTACCTTTTGATTTATATAACCCAAATAGCTGCCAGAGACCACATCAAGTTCAAGACTAACAGGGAGGAGGAGGAAGGATGAAGGGATTATAGTCTGGCAGGAAGAGCTTCATGTTAAGTGAGATGTTAATTTGCATTTGCTGATATTTAGTTGAGTTTGGAAGTAAAGGCTCTTGGAACTCCATCATATACTTACTTTTTACTTTTGCTTCTGCTTTTTTTCCCCCCCCACTAGGAATCGAATTCGTCTGTATTTTACTGATCTTAGGGATAAGACAGATAGGGAAAAATCAAACCTTCTTCTCAATTCACACTAAAAAAAAGAACAGCCTTACCCTTAGCCCCATTTAGACATGCCTTTGTCGTCGTGATTCAGACCTGATTCCTTTGAAGAATTTCTTTGAGTCACCATTAAAAATGTCACAAAAGAAAGAAGGTAAAGAATAAATTGAAATTTCTTAGACCTTGCCTGGCTTAGTACTTTGCCTTAGCAGAAAGTATACAAGGTGACAGTTAAATCATTATCACAGACTAAGGAATACTTTTTATGTTGTTGAGTAAATTGCTTTATTTCACCACTGATGTTTATCAGATCTTTAATTTGTGGATCTGCAAGGGCTTAACTTACAGTTCTTGGGTTTACTGTCATTTGAATTATCAGGGAGCAGAAGCAGATGAGACAATACCAAAAAAAAAAAAAAAAAAAAAAAATCACAGATAATAGAAGGTAGTGTAATTGAATACAGAGTACAGGTCAGAGATTAAAGCAGCAAAGTATAATTATGAAGGGTTCCTTAGAAATAATTCTTTCTTTTGACTGCCTGGTTTTTGTCTTTAAAAATAGTTGTAATTAGTGCAGATGATGTGATGCAGAAAAAAAGATGGCACGAGCAAAGGAGACTGACAACTGAAGTATCAAAAGTGTAAATGGAGGTGTGCTAAGGACTAGTGTCCTGTGCTCAAATGCTTTCTTCTGTTGTTTCCAGCTGCTCTATATCACGAATATCCAAGGTTTTTTTTTGTTTGGTCCTAAAGAGGTTACAAGGATATTTCTGATATATTTGCATTGATTCTGCTTTAAGCCCCTGGATATTGTTCTCAGAGGACATTCATTGCTCTGTGCCTTTGACAGACAAAGAAAAATAATTTCCAGCTGAGAAATTAGGTGCTTCTGCGGACTAGCCTTTTAGAATAGTGTCTGCCGTCAGAAAGGCTAATCGTCCAAATGATAGACATGCATGGTTGACTTTCCTCTTTATGCTGACTTGATTGAGACAGGATGAGCATGCTGCTGGCCTTTACAGTGGATAATTTTGTTAGAACAATAACCTTCAGGAAAGGCTTTTATACAGCAAGGATGACAAGTGTGGCAAATTGCTTACAAACCCCAGACCTAGAGGCTTTCTGAAAGCTGCCAGCCCACAGTGTAACAGTGCTCCAGAGCTGTTGTAGAAAGTGCTATAGGAAGTGTCCCCCCCCCTTTTTTTTTTTTTCCCCTCAACCCTTTGTTTATTTTCTCAGAAGGCTTGTTTTCAGAGGGCCAACAAGTTTGGGAGGCCCAGAGTACATGAAAACTGAACAGAACCAAGTGTTCCTGATGAGAAATGCTTGTTATTACACCAGCAGGGGCAGAAGTGATCAATTCTTGATTTACTAAGTAGGGCACTATTGTCTCCCTTCCATTCAATTTGTTACAAAAATGTTGTCTATGTAGTCTCCCACCCTCTAGTTTGCTTGCTTTTTATATTTCTCACTTTTGATGAAAGCAGAGTGCAGCTGCTGAAACCATCATATTTCATGGCATTTCTCATAGATTTGTAGTAGCTGCAACAGAACTATATAGCTTGTGGTGAGCTGTTCTTCTGATAATGGTTAGGGCTCTAGTTCTAATTGCTTATAGTATCATAAGCAGGTCTCTGCAATAAAATGGAGAGACCGGGCAGCATGTCATTACCACAGTAGGTGACAGATCCCAAAGGATTTATAATCTAATTTCATTTTCTTAATGACTGTGATATTTAGCTCTTCCACCCTGCCCTTTTGCTGTGTGTGCCTAGTTTTCAGGATGCAGTATCGCTCTCCCTGTACATAACACATCCCCTTACTACAGCTTATTTTGTGCCTCATACCTTTGCTTCCAAAATACAGTCCATCCACATTGTCTTTCTCAATGCCACTTTTTCCCTCTCCCCCATTCCCTCAGAATTTCCATCTGTGTTGTATTCCTTTTTTTTTTGGAATCTGCCATTTCCTCTTACACCAGTTGGTGTCTTTACTCCCATCCAGATTCCCCAGTGCAACCTGCTGACATTACTCTGTTATAAAAAGAGAGGAAGGTATCTGAGCCATAGTTGAAGACTGTGATTGAATAGATCAGGGCAGAGCTCTGTGAGAACAACTGCTCATCAATACCTACTTACATCTGGTAAAAGTCTGATACTAATATCTTAGATGCTTGAGCCTAGTTCACTATGTCTCATTTTCTTTATGACTAGATAGGACAAGCAGACAAATATTTGGTTTCACCCTTGTTATATGAAAAGAGATGTACAGAAGAATTGTAATTGGCTCAGATGCCATTGATGCAGTAACAAATGTCTGTATTATCTCATACTTGAGATATGACTTGCTAGAAACAGTGTATTAATGGACTTACCAGAGACAGAAGCTTCCCATCTGCTCAGCTAATGCTGCTGTTCTCTTTATGCAACCAGGGCGATGCTACCAGCTCCTCATTACCTCCCTTCCTGATCTCTCTATGCAACCAGGGTGATGCTACTAGCTCCTCATTACTTCCTAACCTCTCTCTATCGTCTTCTTATGTGAGACCATTGTGCTACCATTTCTCCCATAACACTTTTTATTTCGGCTGGTGCCATGATCTTTACTGTACCTTTAGGATTATATTTATATGTTACAAATTACATTTAACTCCCACACTGGTTTCTCTTTTCATAAACAAGCCTTAAATATCTGTGTTGGGCAGCTACATATAAATTTGAACCTTTTGTTTTGTTCATAGAGAGGATTAGGTAAATGATGAATTGCAATAATAAAATATACCAGTGTATTGCTGTATATAAGCTGGTCCCTTATGGTATAATATACCTCTTTTCAGCCTTATATCAACAAAGTGTTCAACAAGGCATTCATTTAGAAAAAGGAAAAAAATATCACCTAGTCTGAAAGTTAAAGCCTAGAATTAGTACACTGTCAGGGCTAGTGAAGCATACGGACGCTTCTTTGTCTAAACAGTGTGCCAAGGAGAAAAAGGCCAGAAATGACCCACCTGGAATATGGAGACATTGAGACTACAAATGAAGAACCTCATTGTCACTTCTATATAGAGTGTGCTGATTTTCTCAGAAAGCAACAAAAGCTGAATAGGCTCTTCTGACTTGTATATACAGTGGGAAACAGCAGAGTTCTGATGCTTTTGCAGTTGTACATAACTGAAGATGTTGTGTCAGGCTGTACGGTAATAATTCTAGAGAATAATTCAGGCAAATCTTGACTTTTCCCAGCCTACCCTTCCACATCAAGAGAACTGTTGTCATGTAGAATTGAAGTAAATCATGGCTTCTATTGCAACTCTCTGGAGATTATCAGCACAGTTAATTCATGTGTTGTGGATATTGTTGGAGTTGATATCACATCACAGATCAGAATTTATTTATAATATTGGTTTGGAAGTCAGATAGAAATTTATACATATTCAAAACAAAATCAAAACAACAACAACAAAAAACCAACAATCTTATCATTCATCCAAAAGAATAATAGTTTTTCTAGGATAGGAATAGGATTTTCTGTCATTAAACTGACAGGATGTTACAGTTGCTGTGAGTAATAATGACTGCTAAAGTGTTTAGATCTTTCTAGTGTATGAATCAACCAAATATGGATTAACTATTTTCCTGTGATGTGGCTTGCACTAACCCAATGTCCTCTGACAACAGGAGAAGGCCTTGATTAGAATATTTTGGTTTATCCTCTGTATATTGTTCAGTTTCTCAGAAATCACTTCTCAGCTTTATGGAGTTCAAAGTAATATTTCAGAATCTGTTACCTGAATGATGCCTGGGGAACATCTGTGCAGAGCTTATGTTGGGACGTTGGAGTTGGATGCCTGTCCTTAAGGACAAGATTTGGACTGGAAGAATTTGGAAGGTACTAGGAACAATATTACTCCTTAGACTTGAAAGTCTGCAGATTGGTGTTATGATGCTGTACATTCTTAGTCCCTCATGTGCTTCACTTTATACAGGAATGATGTGAGGGATAACAGGGGCTCTAGGTGGATCCTGACCTTCCCCTTGTGTGTGGTTTGTTCACAGTTGCAAGAGCAGTACAGATGCCAGACTGCTCTGGTGTTCTTTCAGTGCCCCTTCCAGTAGCCTTTGCTTTTTACCTGAGAGTTTTTGGAGTGGCACGTACTTTTTCAGCATTTTCTTTTCTTATGACATGCCTTTAACACAGTGATCCCATCTGGGGCTGGGCATTGAGAACAGATTTCTCAGATGTGCTGCTGTACCTTGGGAGACCCATACTTTGTGGCTATTATGTGAAGATTGGATTCAGCAGCTCAGTGACTTTGTCAGGCTGCTGCAGTGAAATAGAGAAACTGAACTACTTTCTGAGGTTGACAGGCAGACAGACTGCTAGCAGCCATCTGAATTGAAGGTTTCATCTTCACATTTTAACAAAAAAACTGAAAAGAAAGTATTAAAAGTGACAGCGGTAGAAGTCAGGCTTTCTGGTACTCTGTGCCATCATTCTTCCCCAGATATCATTATGATCTTCAACAACTAACTACTCTTTCTGGTAATGTCACTTTTGCAATCTTCTGCCCCTTTTGGTCTTCAAATTTATAGCAAAATTATTAGTGATTAGTGGGAAGGAGTGGGAGAGAGAGGAGAGATTGAACAGAAGAAGCAGTAGTAAGCTACTTTCATAGAATACAGGCAGGTTGGTAGCTGAATAACTTCACTGAAATCGTCTTGTAACAAAGCAAAGGACTGCTTATGAACTCAAATGCCTGAAAAGACTCTGTTCTAGCTGGGGTTAGCTAATGAGTTCTCAAGACCATTTAGAGGTGTCTCCTAAGTACTAGGTGCTTGAACTTGTTAGGATTTTCAATGTGTATTTGAAAATTTTCAACGCTTTTAATCTTGGTACTCTTCCCAGAAATCCATGTTTACAGTTCCAGAGACTTTCCACACTTTGGAAGAATCTACATCTGGTCACATAGCACCTAAACACAGTTGCACTGCCAGAGATGTGCCAAAAATTTTAACACGGCTTAAGATCTAAGGAAGCTCGTCAAGTCTCGAAGAGTGTGTGAGACTAACTGCAGCTGAATCTCTTCTCAAGCTCCCCTATGGCTAGGACTTTATCTCCTGGTTCTGAAACCTAGTGAAGCCTCCTTCCAGCTTTCCGTCCTGCTGACTGGAGTGCTAATTAGCGGTTCCCAGTGTGGTGGGCCAAGATGTGAGAGATGGGGCTGAGCCGTACACGTTTCATGGTCTGACTCTGAGCTCTTGCGCCATATGAGTAGATCTTCATCCATGCTGTTCTGTGTGCACAGGGTGCCGGTATGTGACTTGAGATGTAGAACTACATGCATTGAGACGGAAGAAAGCTGAATTAATCAGACATCTGTTTTTTGACTCCCTCAACAGACATTTTATATCCTCATGGATAGACCCACGTAGATTTTCTCTTAACTCTTTCAGCACTTATTTACTTACAATCTTTCACCAGTCTTCCGTAGAATTTGTGAATTTGGCTCCGTCACAGAGCTGTGATGATTTGAGCAGCCCAGAGGAAGGGAGAATAGAGAAGAGGGAAAAGGAAGTAACATATGTCTGCATGGAAATTTAAAAACTCTTTATTGGGTGAAGGGCAATACTGGTGCAGAGTAATTTTATAGTGTAAATGATCATTTCAAATGAACTCATGCTAGAAAATAAACTCCCCATTTCTTTTCCCCCTTTTTCATACATTTGGAACCATCTGAGAAGGAGCTGTATGTAAAAGTTTTGAAGATTCACAGCTGGGTGGAGGGAAGATTGATTTTATCATTTTATGTAGACATATATATCCACAGACAGAAGCCAAGTCATTGTAACAGTCAATAATAAATGATTCTGATCCAGAGATTCTATGTAATTAGATTAGCCTTTGGCCTAGCAAACACTTCATAAAGTTCTGTTAATACAATGTGAAAGACTTGGTATAATAAAAAGAGGAATTTATTGTGGACTGAAATAGTAAAAAAAAAAAAAAATCTATTCTTATTTAAAGTTCATGGCAATAAATCCACTCAATAAATTTATTTTCCAGCTGGTCACAATAAGAGTGGTAAACAAGAAGCACTCATCCAGTGGTCAGTCTCCATGTTTTTAGAGCAGTACCTCTCTACAGCTCTCAGATGAGACAAATTTCTGTTCCATTATGCACTGAAAAACTGATATTCAGTAGCAGTTATTGTTGTCATTTTTATCTTCGCCATCAGTGTGTTCAGTGCTGATTCAATGATTCTGTTTTCTAAATCAGTCTAAGAAAACAGATTACATAGATCACAGAAAACGTAGGAACCAGGATATGGACGAGGTTCAAATAGAGGAAAAGAGTCTGAAGTGTGGCATAACATATGGATGAGAGAACAGAAGAGCATGGCGAGGGTCTACTCCTGCTTGGCTTGGCTTTAGTGTCAGCCTGATCTGTTCTCTGAAGACATTTGGAAAATGCTCCTTGATGTCTGATGGCTGTTCCCTGTGGTATCAGTAGAAGGTATGTTGTCTGTCAGTGAAAAGACAGCCCAATGCAGAACATTTATTTTGTTTTAAGTGTGATTTACTATTACAACCCTGCTTTTTTCACTGAAATGAAGTGCAGCCTTGTTGACACAGCATGAGTTTGTTATGAAAGCAGACAAATAGCACAGTACGTTAATGCCATAGTCTATCTCTAGACATCTGGATTCACACCCGTACTCAAGCTTTGTGTAAAAATGAGTCTGGATTCCCAGCAGATGCTTTAGCACACCTCATTCACAGTACTCCTGTGTGTTTTGGCAGGTTTCCATCTCTGGCCAGAAGACGCTAGGGATTGGAATAGCTGTAGAGCTTTTTCAGGTGAGAAATGAAGAGTGCTGATAGAGAATTTCAAGAAAATTGTTCAGACTCTGGCAAATGGGTAGGTATTCCACCCATTACGTGCAGCATTTCTGGTAGTTGTATGGACACTTCATGTCATTTGGTCCAGACAGTTACAGTCTGTATTTTTATGTTTTCCTTTTGAACATGAATGATACTGTAAAGAAGGTTCTGCAAGTTTATGAACTATCTAGCACTTATGCTCTTGGTGATTTAGGAGCAGTTTTTGAAGTTTCAGGCTATGTACACTGCCTTACTTTTAAAAATTTCATTCTGCAGAATTAATCAGGAGAGAGTAGCACTTGGCCTGACTGAGAGTTAGATTTGTTGACTGCTAAATGCTCAAAGCAAAGAGCTGATCTTTCATCCTCAAAAATATTAGTGTATCTTGTAAAGTAATTAAGAGCGTACAGCTAATGAGGCATAGTAGTAAGGCCTGAACAATTGTTTTGTATATGACTATATAATGGAGTAGAGGGAATGAGGAGAAACCCTGCTCTAGAAGACAGCAATGCTGGAGATGCAAGGACAGATTCTTTACTAACACCTGTGGACAATTAGGTGACATGATTTGGCAGGATGCTTGATTCTTCCTAGCACCCTCTTGGAACCATAACAGAAGAGCAAATTCTGTTAAGGTCATATCATCATGTAGATATTAGAAAAAGTCCATAAATCCAGTTACGGTGTTTATGTTAATAGCCTTATGCAGTAGGGAATACTGCACACTGAAGAGAAATGCTTGGCATTATCACTCTTAGAGTTGCCCTGCTTAAGAATTCAAAGTGAATTTCTTATTTCACCATTTATCCATGAGATATTAGAAAAAAAAAAAAGACATCTTCATCACTTTGTCACTTGCAAACCTTTCCCTTTCTGTAGTCCTCAGTAATGCAACAGCAGAGTTCCCAATAAATGGAAACTAGCTGAGCCTAGGCATGGAGATTATTTCCCATTTTGGGGAATCATACCGGCCATACTGATGGAGAAATGTTCCAAGTGTTCAGAGATGCGTAGACTTTCATCCTTCCTTTCTCCTAGGTCATCAGCAGGCTTACAGCAATTGGCTGTATTCAAGCCTTGGTGCATGATGATCTCTAGCTAGCCCTTCCTCTTTTTTTGTGAGAAAAAAAAGTGGTGGATGAGATGGAGGAGACTGAGGCCAAGTCCAACCTTCAGTCCCCATCTCCAGATACTCTTCTCTTTCTAAAGAGTTTGATTAGTCTTAAATGCTTTTCTTCCATTGAGAGGAACCCACTTTGAGGGAATATTCTGACCATAATCTTCCTTTTTTTTTTTTTTTTTTTAATCATATTTTGTAGTGGAATCTCTTCTTCCTGATCTGAAAAGATCCTGCTATCCTGCTAGTCTTCAAGAGTTACATTAATGAGATCCAATGATTATCTATCTTGCCTGTAGTTAAAATCAGTGTTGCAAGGATTTCATCTTGTGTATTTTGGCTTGTCTGTGCGTAAATACTAACTAGTATTTTTTAAAAGATTGTAAGTATCTATCTGTCATTTTTGTTTATAACAGTTCTGTATGCTCCTACATTTTTATTCTTATCATAGCATCATAGAATGGCTTGGGTTGGAAGAGACCTCAAGGACCATCAGGTTCCGAACCCCTGCCACAGACAGCATTGCCAGCTGCTGGATCAAATACTAGGTCAGACTGCCCAGTGCCCCATTCAGACTAGCCTTAAACACCCCCAGGGATGGAGCATCTACAACCTTTCTGGGCAGCCTTTTCCAGCACCTCACCGCTCTCCCAGTAAAGAATTTCCCCTGCCATCTAATTTAAATCTCCTTTCCTTTAATTTAAAACCATTCCACTTTGTCCTGTAAGTATTTACCCATGTAATAAGTTGATTTCCCTCATGCTTATAAGCTTTCTTTAAATACTGGAAGGCTGCAAGGTCTCCCCACAGCTTTTTCTTTTCCAGGCTGAACAACCTCAGTTCCTTTTTTTGCAGTCTTTGTAAAGGCTATATAATACAGATTTCAATATGCTTTTCTAGGTTTACATATAAAAAACATGCCTGTTTTCAGACCCCTGGAAAATGTAGGTTTGGATTAATATGAAATGTATGCCAGTTCCTATTCAAAGTTTTCTGCACAAAAAAAAAAATTTGGCTTTTAGGCTGGATTTTGGAGATAGTTTTTATTTAGCTCAGATTGTTTCATCCAAAGATGATAAATTGGTTTTATTAATGGGGAAATGTGTTAGATATATGTAGAGTTTGAATATGCATCTCTAGAGAGTGACAAAGTGTAGATTAGCTCTACAAAACACGTGTAATATTACTTCAAAAAGACATAATTATGTGTGTAGTACTCTCTTTATGGACATCAACTTGCTCAGTCTTATTTTCCTCAATTTTTATTAAGTTTAATATAAAGTTTTAAAAAATAGTATTTTTTTTCCCCCTGAGTTTTGCTTTACGCTTCTGGTATTTAAGTTTTTAATACATATCCAGTTAGTAGGTCTCGTTCTATTAATTATTCTGCATCATCTTTTATATTAGTTGCAATATTTCTGAATAGCTCTTCACTGTCATGTCATGCTAGTCCTCAGTAATCACCAAATCAGATTATTTAAAAATGGATTGGATTGATTGAAATTTGGAGTAATGATTGAACTAGGAATAGTAGATTATTATTTTTTTTTTAAAGCACATTTACAGGATTCTATAGGTAAAGAGTACTTTTATTTCAAAATTATGCTTTATTTATGAAGATACAGTTTGCATTATGATTTATAATGTATTATTAAAGTCAGTAAGAGAAAAGTAATTTGTTTTATCGTACCATTCATTTTAAATTTGTCCAAAATAATTTTAGCATGTCTCAGAAAATTTTGGTCATGGAGGCTTTTATTTCTGTGCAAAATAAAGCTGTGTTTTGGTCAAAGCCTCTGCTCTGAAAAGAAGAACAACAACAGCAACAAAAAATGCCCAGAAGATCTGAGTTGCAGGAAAATAAATGCCATGTTGCAGAGATTTGACAAGATAGGCTTCTAGATCCATCCCTCCTACAGGTGACAGCATACTGCATTTTAATACCTTTTGTAAATATTTGCTACCATGTCAGATGGCAGAGCTGAGTGGACTGAGTTTTATCTGTACTGACTACAGATGGCTGAGCACCATGCAATCTGAAATACGTTTTTCCCTTGCAGTGTTTCCTACCTGATAAGCAGAGGTTTGATCCTGTCTACAGAGGTATTTTAAAGGTGATTAAAATATGTCCGGATATAAGAAGTTTGTGGACTCCAGTGTTTTTTTGAGATGTATGTTAATATAACATTTTAAATGTAATCTGCTAGGTACTTTATCTCCTGTATGAGGGCTATAGAAAGTAATGACTTACTGAAATAGCAAATCGTAGAATGATTTGGGTTGGAAGGGATCTTTAAGATCATCTAGTTCCAACCTCCTGCTATAAGAGGGACACCTCCCACTAGACCAGGTTGCTCAAATCACTGGAGAACCAAGGTAGTAGATGTGTAGAACAGATTCCATCTGTCATATTGTGGTGTTGGTGTATCTTGTTAATGTTAGAAACCTTTCTGCCAGGTGAGCTATCGGGAGTGATACTGAATTATCCTTATTTGGAATTTGTTATAGATAAATGACTTCTTTCTCATGCTTTTGTCTCTTTGGTCATTTGCAGTATTTTAGAATATATTCTAGAGTATATTGTGGTCTGTGGATGTTCATGCAGTAAGAGACATAGTAAATTAGACTTACTGTGTGTCAGTGAGCTGTACAGAAAAGATTTGAACCAGAGACCAAAACAGTTTGGAGAGTTATTACAATCTGTCAAGTCAATAATTCACATTTTAGAAAAGCCCTCAGTATAAATTTACAGTTTGGATTCATTTTACAACCTATCAGGCCATTAATCAGGGCTTTGTGAGGTCCCCTAATGTAGTTTTATATAATCTCTATTTTTATGTTTTGACATGACAGACTATAACAGCTTAATTAAAATAATATTGAGAGGTTTACCGAATCCTACACTACCAAGGACATCCAGAGTTAGTCAGTCCACTGAAATTTACCCTGTGTTATACAGTGAATGGATGTCCTCAAGCATCTTGATGGAGAACACATTTATTGCAATATCTAGGGAAACTGGTGAGAATTAATGACAGAGTGAGCTTCCTTTGGTTTGATGATGTTGCATGAGATATTCTTATCATAAATTGTACTCAATATTAGCTAATGAACATTCACATGCAGTCAAGTAAGACATGTAGCATTTAACAGAAAAACAGTAAGAGCAGTGGTATACACAAGATTGCATGAACCGTGATAGAATGCCATTTATTAGGGTCTGTGTTAGTAAGCATCTGAATCAAAAGCAGATATAATTATATCAAAAGAAGAGATGCCCTCTGTCCAAAACAAGATCTGCATGTGTCCTTATTTTACCTTGTATAGCAAAGATACTACATAAGAATAAAAAAGTATGGGGCTATTAAAGAAATAAGCACAGTGATGCATAGTTTGCCTCCCAGGTGAGTGCTGTGATGACAGTCTTTTTAAAAAAAAAAAAAAAAAAAAAAAGCTATAATGCTGGTCAACAAGGGATACAGACAAGTGGCTCCAATTAAAAGTCCGCATTGTTAATTTTTCATTATAACACTTGCCCTTGTGTCTGCAACGGTATCTTAGGCTTTCCAGCTGGACAAATATTTGGTCCATTCAGTCTAAATGTGGTATTGCCAATTCCAGGAACTATTTGGAAGGATTTTATGTGGTGAAAGAAATGAGGAAAATCTAAGTTGATCCAAGTTTTGGCTTTGGCTCCACCAGTGAAAAATCTGAATATTGTTGTGGTTGGCTTGACTCTCATTTGGATCTTGTCCCAAACCTGACCATGCTCTCTTTCTGTGTTTCTCACACTTGATGCTGATGTATACGATCAGTCTGTACTCAGGCAGTGTCACTTCAAGACAGACCTTGTTCTGGCTTTGTGGTATAAAACCATCCTTCACCAGATGGGCAGGCAGTAGAGCTGTCTCTCTGCCTACCATACAGAGCTGACTGAGGATCACATTTAGATTTGGAGTGTGAATATTTCACCAAGATTCATGTTATGCTGCGCATTAGAAATCACTGTGTGTTATTTGTTACGATATCTTCTCCCTTTTATCTTTCTGACGTATTTCACCTTGCTTGTTTGTTCTGTCTATCCCCTAATCTATTGTGGGAAGATGGCTCTTAAAAAAAAAAAAAGCAACCTTTTTTTGTCTTCATTAATCTCTCTTCTTTGTGCTGAATGACAAAACGTTACAAGGCATCAAAGATCATTTCTTCCTTGATACTAAGCTACGGTAGTGACAGGCATGGAAGATGAATTATCTTAAAATGAAAGATCCTTTTATTGCTTGAGAGAAGACTAGTTGCTTCCATCATTTGTGAAACCTGTGCACTGACTGTTACTTTCATAGCCGTTGTCTGGCATGCGGTGCCACCCATGACAAATAGCTGTCTATGTTACCATAGAAATTTTTATAGCTGGTGAAAAAGGACTTTTTAAAGAGATGGATTTCGGAACAAATTCTTCTTTGTAATAGCTGGGATATCTCCACTGGTATCAGTAGCGATGAGGTGTCTCTGCAGGAATTGTTACCCACCAAAGGCACCAAGGTCTCTAAATCAAGGGAACTCAGTTCTGAGAATGGTGTGGCCTCGTTGTCTCACGGTGACATCACTGTGTCCAGACTGGAATTGATAAGAGCACAGAGGAGATTAAGTAGCCAGCTCTGTCTCCCATCTCCAAGAAGGAGGAGGGAGTCATAGAAGTGCTGCCTGCCCAGTTTCACTGAGTTCTTGTACTTGTACCACCAGATCATTCTTTCTGTCTGCATCAGGAAGAAATAAATCATTAGTGTAGTTCAGGCTAGCTAAAGGTAAAGGCTTCCTGAGTGATTCCTAAGTGATCACAAGCTTGATCTTTAGAAACTATCCATGGGTGATACAGTCCCCATACTGGCAATAGTTGCAGTGTGGGGGACCTTGCTTGGGTTCGGGGGGTCCAGCATGAGATTACAGTCTCAGCTATTCAAATCAGTAAGATATCTAGAAACCTGATCGGACTAGACTTAGGATTTGACAAGACAGGATCACTTGGGCACCTATGACTACATTCTTTATGCTATGCAGGACTGAAGGAAACTTCAGTGAACCTCTGCTTTCATCATCTTGCTCATGTTTATCAGTGGTGGCTATGACCCTTAATTGTTGCTATTGCTGGATGTACATTATCAGCAAAGAAAGTGAAGCTGCCATGTACTTCTCTGTTAGATCATTTACCAGAAAAAACATTAGCTTTTCATAACAGTCAAAACTACTTACTCCTTTGAGACATGCTTCACCTAGATATCAGGAAGTGGGAGCATTTTTATCATTCTCTTGGTTTGAAATGTTTGTCCAATTGCCTTATTAATCCAAGGTTTTGAAACCTGAATATGAGTGTGTTTTTGCATTTGTATGAAGCAGCTCAGTCTGCCAGCTACAGTGAGGAGTGTTTTAAAGGTGTAACTGGAAACCAAGACAGATTGATCCTTTATAACTAGCAACTTAAGAGACAAAGTAGTAGTATGGCAAAGTTTTGCTTTAAAACCCTCTGGTAATGACCATAGTGTTCATACTCAATAAGTCCTTATATTGTGTTTTGATTATGGAAAAAGCTAATTATGCTCAATATATAAAAAAAACATATTTGGAGGTCTCAGCAAAATTTTTTTTTTACTGTTCTTGTGAACAGCAGCTGCGGGCTATCAGTCTGGACCCTTGACAAATGGTTTTGACATTTTGTACAGACACCCCTCATGAAAAAGGGTTTTTATTTATTCTCAAATGTTGAATTCTGCATTATTGATCAAGTGCTATTCATTAAAGGCTGCTACTTGCTAGGAAGAATTACACAGTCCTTAACCTACACATAACATAATGAATTACTCTTTGGTGAACATCAGCATTAAAGCAATGTTCAGGTTCCATGGTTAAGTGTGCAAGCATCAGGAAATAGCATTTAAGTTGAAAAAAATGGAAGTTTTGCTTGAATTAAGGTTGCAGAATGTCTTCTAAGGGCATGTGCAAAGACTGCAAACAAGCACTAGATATTCATAGTAGGGCAAGTGGTTATAGTTACTCAGTTCATTCACAAACACTACCATTATTTATTTGTCAAAACATTTAACAAGGCAGAAAGCAGTGGATGAGATCATTAGTGGTAAGAGTCACCAGGCATGTTGGTGCTTTGTTGGCTATTTCTTGCTTCTACGGAAATGTTTTCATCAAGTAAGTGTCAGTAGCAATGCTGTGCAGTTAATCACAACTATGCGTGAAAGAAGTCAGTGGCTTCCTGTGCCATGAGGCAAGCTACATTTGTCTAAGAACTGTTTTTATTTAATTCTCCCGTGGGGGCTCTTGCTTAGTTTTCTTTCTTTTTTGATTGTTTGTGTGTTTGTCTAGTTTGGTATCACTTCCGTTATCTAGCCCTAATACCTTGGCTGTGTAGTCAGATGGACTGGAATCAGTGATGGGCATACTCCTTGACTGTGTACCTGGATTTCTTTCCTTGGAGATGAGTTGCACCATACCTGTAGTCAGGTCCGTGCCCAGGAACTGCATGCCAGGATCATTTGCACTGGCAGTGTAGACCTAACTAACATGTCTTTGGATTTTTGTACCACCAGGATATGTGTTTACTGATCCTCAGGTATTAGAAACTAATTTTCTCAGGCATTATTTCTTTGCTTTACTTGCCTTCAGGGATAAGAGTCAGGTTGTTGTGCCTTGTAGTGGCATGGAGAATTTCAACTCTTGTGTTCTCTACTGATTAGAAAGCAACTGAATGATAGACTAGTTAAAAAGGAATAAAGAACAAAGTAAAAAGGCTCTGTGTGCTGCTTTGTTATTAACAAATCTATTGAACATTTGTACCACAGAAGTTGTGTGCCATGCCAAAAAGAATGGAGTGGAGCTGAAAGAGGTAAAGAGCAATAGAAATAATAACATATATGGAGGACTTCTTCATGAGAGTCTTTGCTTACATCACAGACAGGTGAAGGGAAACATTATAGAGTGCTGTGCAACTCATAGTGATACAGACAGCCTAAGGCAGTTCTCTTTCCTAATTGAAAGAACTGGGCAACATCAAAAAAAGTAAGCAGGTAGCAGACTAAACAAAAAGAAAAAGAGAGAGATGTAGATAAGGGATAGGAATCCTTGGCAGAAGATGCTGAGAGTGCTAGAAGCTTATGTAGACTCAAAAAAAAACAACAAAAAAAACAAGGAATTCAGGGAAGCGGAAGTCATTGAGAGTCACTAAAGGTGAAGATTCCTGCTCACAGTGTTTCCAAGTTGCAAACTGCTGATGACTAGGAGAGTTCTCTTGGGTAATATCAATTCAAGGTTGCTGTCTTTTTCATTATTTTCCTGAAATTTATCACTGGCTGCTACTGTTATTCCCACTGCTTAAAGCCTCAAATGTGGATAGTGAGGAAAGAGGGAAAACCAGTGATTATGAGGGCACCAAGTGAAAGAAGGAAGGGTGGGCAGTTAAGGAGTAAAAAAAATGGAACAAAGAGAAACACTGAAAATAGAAGTCTGATATTTTTCTGTTACTTCCTGAAGGTGTGAATGCTGCCTAAGGATGCACACTCAGGGGTATGATAAGATGAGGGACCAGAAATAAATCTCGGTCACTAGAATCCCTCCCTCAGACTTCCTCCTTCATATTCTTGGCTAGCTTATCTAGCTGCAGACAGAAGGAGGATCGTGAAGAAATCCCATATCTGAGTGAGGCTTCAGCTGGTGATGGTTTTTTAAAAAAATAGTTGAGGAAGAGAGCATCAGAAAGGGAATCTGGAGGAGCTGAGGAAAGAACCTTGATAAGCTGTATGTACTCAGTGGAGACTTTTGGGGAGTATTCCTCTCTCCAGACCTAAAAGGAATTGCAGCATCCCACAAATCACAGTAATGTCCCCAACGGACTGTAGATTTGGTGCAGAGCACAAGATCCACAAGGTGGATCATCGTGGTCTGTGGCTTTCCTCTGATAGCATGAGTTCCCCCCAGTTTGTGTCTTTGTATAGTGCAGAATGAAGGAAGTGGAACAAGCAACATGGTGAGCCATGGGAGTACTGGCCTGGCACAGCCAGCAGAAGACCAGTGGGATGTCAGTGCAGCCTGCAGCAGTGGGAGGCTCACAGAATTTATCCCTTTTGGAGATGGTATATTACAGATTTACATGAGCCTTTAGACTCAGTTTGTAGAGTCTTGTCTTTTGTTCTCTTGTCCCAAGCACAGTAAATAATCCTTTTCATTTTGGAGGCATGCAGAATCAAGCCCAGCATAAAAATTGTTCCACAGATTTCTTATAAGGTTCAATAAATGTATTTGTAATTATAGGTAATATATAATGTTACAAATGGATCTCATTAATTCTAAGAGCCTGGCTGTTGCTCTGTAGCTATTGTGACTCCCTTTACCACTGCCAAAATGGAATCATGCAGGCAGAATTAAACAGGATATAACATGGAAGAGAAGTTATATTTAATGTAATATTTACACCCTGGGAAACATTATAGCCTATGGTTATGGCATAGGAAGAGGAAGAAATAGAGTTCATATAGTCATATAGGATGAGATCTTGGATGATTCCTTTATTCTTATGCTTTATTTCTATAGTTGGAAAATGAGTGCAATCGTAAATAGGTCATAATTCTGTCAAAAGCCTTTGCAAAGCCCTTCAGGGTCTTCAGGTGGAAGGTTTACTAATAAGATAAATAATTTTCATTGCTTGGAGTCAGAAACATGGTTTTATTGTTTCCTCCTTTTTTGAGTTTCCTTTTTTCCATGCTTGCTCCTAACAAAGGTCAAATTCAGATCACATATAATTCCAAGTAAGTAAGGAATTATTGTTGAAATAAATGATGTTATATTGTGTTAATTCTTGCTAAAGTATCTACTTCTAATCCTTGAAGTCTTGACTGGATCTTTCATGCCATACGGCACTGCTGTATGGTTATACTCCCCTTTTAGAGACTAGGTTTCTACTTTGAATACTTAGGTGTATATTAGATATCTCACCTAGTATGATAACTGTATCCATTTATGTGGACTATCTTCAGTAATGTCAGCCCCTTGCTTTCCTTAGGTTTCTTTTTCTCCCCATGAATTCCCAAATATTTTTCCTAGTCAGTACCATAAACCATCTCTTCTGTATACTGGCTGTCACTACCAACTGCCACTCCCAAGCTCTCCACATCTTTTTCCGCATTTATCTGCATTAAAGTCCAATTTGTCACCTCCTTCAGCTTGGCTTAAATAATGTAAATCCTTATTTGATTGCACTGTGACTCATTATTTATGGTGCTATGCCGTATAGCATTATGTGCAGACTGGCAAATCTTCTTTTGTATGCAGTCATGGGGATCATCTTTATAAATAATGAAAAAGCCTACAATTGTGGTTGTACATCTTCTGTGCAATACCTGTATATGCTTTGTCCCTGTAGCACTGAAAAGACATCTCAAAGGCATCTTTGTCTTTTATCTGAGTTCTCTCCACAGAAATTCTTGTTTCCTGAGACAAAAAACAGAGAGCCTTGTTCATCTGGGAGTTCTCATTCTCCTGAGAAAGTTTATAATGTGAAGCCCTCAGTGCCACCCTCTCTCTAATTAGACATAACCTGCATGCTTAAAATTGCTGAGCCACATTCTTTCACCTTTTCCATAGCTTCACAGAAAGGAGAACTGGGTCTCTTAGAATCAATGTAGCAAACCTAATTATCAGTGAGCATGTATGAGGTATGCTACTGTTGATGTTGCTGTTGTATTCGGTCCACACCAGTTGTTGTGGCAATGGAACCAGCATAGTTCTAGTGTGTTGGTAGATTTCTTACAGGAAACTCTGAGTGGTTGAAGCAAAAATCCCTATAGTCTTTCTGTACTGCAGCAGGATATGAACATTGCCTATAAGAAAGAGCTAAATGACTTGCACTGCCTGCTCCTGTGTGCTCTGGGGGCCAATCATAGCCCTATGTAGGCAGCAAGAACAATGCAGCCTTGTCTCTGATCAGGAGATAGAGGAAAGAAGTAGCTTTAGGAAGGTTTGTCTCACTGGTGCCATAGATGTGGTTGCTGGTTTTATTGATCATCTTGTAGGATCTGCAGATGCCAAACCAGGCTGGAATATGAAGAGAACAACACTTGACAAATCACTTGATTATGAAATCAGTAGTGTACCACCTGAGTTTCTTGTATTTAACTCAAAAGAAAGTATGGACAAGCTGAGCAGTGTGCTGTGGCTGGGAGTGTAATGTAAATTAAAAAGGAGCAGGAAGCATTCCTGTGCAACTGCACTCAGTCATCTTTGTGCACTGATAACAAGGTCCCCAGGCACTAGATTGCTTTTTCAAGACCGTCTTACTAGACCATTTGATATAGCTTTACCATATCAGAGAATGAGAGTTACAGGAAAAGGTGTTAGCCATTTTGTATCAGAGAATACAAAATGCCAGAGGACAGTTATTGTCATGTTTTATTTGCTAGATAGGTATTCTGTACCTGAAGAGTCTTGTGAAATGGTTGTATTAAGTAGGAAAAAAAGGAAGAAAGAAGGAGGCGGGAAGTTCTACTGTAAAAGGTTACTGAAGTAAAGCAAAATATCTGTTTGATTTTGAAAGGTAGAGATCTGATGCCAAGGAAATGGGGGGCACTTGAAATTCACGGCAGCCAGCTGTACTTGCTACTCAACTCAGAAAAATAAATTCTTATCAGAGTGAGAGAAGCAGAGCAAATTTTTTTCAGTAGTAGTATGTTAGAGGCTTAAGTAAAGCATTTGCTATCTTTACCGGTATGTTTACACTTACATATCTGCAAATCCACGGCAGAGAAGACAAGGTTTGCCAGCTGATCCTGTGTTTTCATTTGGGATTGTTGAAAACTCTTCTGTTGTGTGTTTTGGTTTTTGTTTGTTTGTTTGTTTGTTTTGTTGGTGTTTTTTTTTTTGTTTGTTTGTTTTTTGTTCCTACGAACGTACCGGTAACAGTGCCACTTAAGGATATTCTCCAAAAAAAGGTGAAATTTACCCCCAGACATCATCTGAGTTAGGCTGTTGTTGACCCCATCGTAGTTGCAGATACAGTTCTCTGAATGCATGTGGAGAGCATCGGGAGCTGGGAAAACCCTTCCTGCTTGAGACAAACTTGAGGCAAAAAAATCCTGCTTGATGCCCCATCTCTGGAGGCATTCAAGGCCAGGCTGGATGTGGCTCTGGGCAGCCTGGTCTGGTGGTTGAAACTAGGTGATCATTGTGGTCCTTTTCAACCCAGGCCATTCTATGATTTTATGAAAACACAGATTGTTCCAGTTGTGCAGGTCTGAGGTGCAGACTTCCCTCAAATATCAAATCAAATATCCCTCAAATATCAAGAAACAAGGTAGAGGAAAACAAGGAACATACAGTGTCTGTGGCACATAGGGAAATTTAGGGAAAGGTTGCTTCCGTGACAGGATGATTCGTATGACTTCTTTTTAAGAACAGAACAAAATTGCAGTGCCTTATGGTAATTTGGTAATCTAACAAATGCTGAAGTAGCAATGCGACAGCTGAGTGACTGGGCTGATGGGACATAGATGCTGGTTTCAGGCAGGCTGGGTGCGCATCACTACACCAAATTATAGGATCAAAACTCAAAGCTACTGCTGACATAAACAAGACAGAGGTCACTGAGCCATGCCCTGTGACCTGAAAATGTATTTCACACCAGATTTGACTGAGTTTATTAATAAAGATGCATCATGCATTTGATAAGGTTAAGTTCTCAAGATAAGAACAATATTATTGGTGTTTGCTTGCAATACACTTAAACTACGTTCCATTATTGCTGGAAGTGCAAATCAGTTTTACTGCCATGCAGGATGGGGTTAATGAGCTAGTAAAGGAAATATTTAATTGGTAGTCTCACCAATCATGAGAAAAAAACAGAGGTACAATTGTTTAAAAAAAAAAAAAAAAGTGAGACCTGTGAGCCCTAATAATTTTTTTTTTTTCAGTTGCTTCCACTGCTTTTCTAAGGCAATATTTTGCTGCTTGCAGTAACAGTAACAGCCTTTCCATGCCAAATAATAGCACTGAGAATGAGGCTTGTGCACATACATTCCTGATCAATTTACATCAGCATAATTTGCCCTAAGTTTTTTTGTTTTTTTTTGGTTTTTTTTTTTGCTAGATGTGTCCAAGGGACTTCCATTAAAACAGTGTCCACTCATGCAATCTATTTGTTTCATTCTTGTCTCATTCTTAGTCTGTTTATCTCAATGGTCCACATTTCATTTTAGCACAATCAGTTAATTGTCTCATGATCTGTAAGGCACACCCTTTAAAATACTTAACAGGCCGTTTCTATATTCTCTGGACACTGTAGACAGATTTCTAGCTTTACATCCATCACACTAAAGATGTATGTGCTTAAGCAGTTGGGATGCCATAGATTTTCTTGTGCTGTAGTATTTTGTGGCTGCTAAGACAAAAATGCATGCCTGCCACCATTATTTACAACTGTAACAGTGAGAAATTACAAAACCCACTCTTCATTAACCTCCAATAAGTCTGTTTTTGCAGCCAGTGATTGCCATTACATTGATGGAGTGCTAATACAGCTCAATAGCCCCGGTTGGCCTGTCTCACCCGTGACTGCATCACAGCTCCTGCCTCCCACCACTACCCAGCACACATCCAGCAGAAGCAGCTCAAATGATTGATGAGAAAAACAGCTCGTAAAGGCAAGAACAGTGCCCAAAGCAACAGCTGTCTAGCCCTATCCCTGCAGTAATTAGATAAATGAACCCCAAATGAAATCTTACAGGCAAGAGTAGAAGGAAGTGATAATATTCCCATTGCTTCTGTTGCCTCATTCCAGCCTCTGTTTGTAGTTAACCGTCTTTGGTACAGATTTGATGCAGCTTACCTCTCTCCCCTCTTCCACACTCACTTCACTGCTGGTCCTGCAGACAGACCCCTGCAGGCACAGGAGACACAGGAGTGTCAGTTGCTGAGGCTGGGCTGTTTTCTTTCTTTCTGTCTTTCTTTCTGTCTTTTTGTCTTTTTTTTTTTCCAATGGCACCACTTGTTCAAATTTACAGAGCCTGCTGAACCTTTGTCCTTCTCCTCAGAGAAGGAATGTAACAAAATGTATATGTTAGGTCACAAATTGTGTTTACTGGGAAAAAATTTTGCAATTAGCAAATACCATCTTCAAGAAATAGTTGATGTGCTCATAGAGATGTGCGAGATATAAAAGGAAGAAGCAAACAAATATGGTTAATGCATCAGAAATTGCAATAGAAGCAATTAAAAGCTCTGCACTTATTTTTATGGTAGAGAAGCACTGTGGTATCACATCAGAGCTCCCATGATGCTACTGAGGGATAGCCAGGAAGAAACAGTAGTTTTGTAATGCTAACAATCGCCGTATACAAAATAAAAGTGTGTGTGTAAAGTTACCTATAAAGATACAGAAAATATCTGTGCATTTTTTAAAAAACTGTTTATGTAATTTAAATATGCACATTATGTGTGCATATATATATATATATATATGTTTATATGAAAAAACTCTGCTCAGGAGTAATACTGTGGGGGTAAATGACTACAAATTTCAAGAACAGATCAATTCTTTGCAGGTAGAACCTGGTAGTCTAGTGGAGGAAATGCGGGTACTGCTGGATTGAATAGCTGTCAAATCAGACCCTGTGAACTCACAGGAGAAAATACGGTAATTTTTCAGCGTGAGCAGAATTAAGAAGTGAGTTTATGTCCTAGAAGAGGCACAATAATGATGCAGAACAAGTGACCTTCTCTTTTATTCTCTCTCCACTCTTAAGCTAGGTTAATTCTAGCTGAGTTCAGCCAGATTTACAAGATTGTAAGCTTAGATCAAAATTAGGCCCAGGTTGTTTGTTTTATCTTCAGCACGTCTCGAGAGAGTGCTTTCATCTTTCCCTGCAGAAACAGTCAGAGGTGCATCTAAGGCTGGGCGCTGCCAAGGCCCGATCACTGGGATTCAAGTAAGAATTTCTGGCAGACAGAGTGGTCCCATTAATCACAAGTGGTATCTCTTAAACCCTTCAATTACAAGAGATTAGTGGAGAACTGTAGCATTAGTCTAAAACGGTAATAACACATAGGAAGTGAAGCAGAAAACCTGCTTTCTTCTTAAGAAGAAGTTCAATTTACGGTTTATTTAAATATAAATTGCAAGCATAAAGTATTAGAGTTCTTAAACTTCACTGTTCAGTTAGCTTCAAATTAACCGTACTGTACTTCTACCTTCCCCAGAGCAGCACTGTGATCTTCAACTTGCCTGTTCCTTTAATTGAAGTCTTTTATAAAGTCCATTAGGTTCCTGTGCTATCCCCATACCTGACTGAATTTACATTCTCCCACACTTGCACTGCCTTCCCTATGGCAGTGATTGCAGCAGCCAGCATGGACTCCGAACCCCTCACCCCGCTACCCCCAGTCATAAATTGCATGAAAGACTATGAAATGGCAGAGCAGGAGGCTCAATCCTTTTCCACTGTTCCTAATGCTGTTGCTTAGTTGATTTACTGTCATCCTAACCATTACTGGGAAATGTTTGCGTGAGTCCTTGGGTGTAGGTAATGTGCATAGTGGTATTTAATAATGAAGTGTCTATCTAATTGCAACTGCATGTTCTTTGAGCCTGGGTACACACCTCTCTTTGTACCAGCTGCATACAACTAGCTTCAGAACAAGTGATCCAGTTGGCAGGATACCCGCAGATAGTCATTGTAGTATTCCTCTGCCACAGCACCCCAGGAAAAATTAGATCTGAAAATAAAAATCCCCAATGCACAGGAAATAGAAAGGTTCATGCTAACAGCATATTTTTCTTAGAAATGTCTGTATTTGCCAGAGTTGAAAAGCTGACTGGTCAATTTATGCTGTTAGACATCTTCTGGGGCTTCTGAGATGAGTTCCTTTTTTTTTTATAGCGATTCATTCAGTTTATCTGACGCTAGTAAATTTTTAGGATTTCAGTTAAGTTGGTCTTTTACTCCAGGGAAAGTCAAACGTGATGCCTGAGCTTCTGTCACTATAGCTGCTGGAAGTTAGGAGGATTTGCAGTAATACTTCAGTTGTATGTGACAGGTATTACTCTGGTTTTGTGTGAAGAGGCTTAATCAGGACCCAAGTTGGTGGTGCTATTGTGGTACAAGACTGATAGCTGAAGTTGAAATGAAATGCCCATGCAGTTGGAGGCTGGAAAGGATTCTTAGACTGTCTCTGTATGAAATGTTGGTAAATTTTGCCTGCTTTTCATTGTACGAAGCCTGAAGAAACTTATCCTCAGTGTGTTCACTTATCTTTCTTTCACACATAATGATCAAAGATCTGGAGGTGATGGATTCGTAGCAGCCAAAATGTACGCGAACTTATAAGTAAATGGATTTCTAAAGCAGAACAAGAATTTTATTTGAAGTAATTGGAGAATGATAGTTATTTTGGTTTTAAGCAGATCAGTGTAGTACTCTTAATAAATGACATCTGTTTAAAAAAAGTAGTATACAGTAGGAAAATCCAGCTCATCAAAAATTGAAAATAGAAAAACTGATGAGGACTGATATTGCAGACCTCGTGGTGGCTGCATCTCCTCACAGGGAATGGCAATGCTCTTAGAAATAGTGTGAGTTTTGGATGATGCTATGTGGAGCCAAGAGATGAACTTGATGATCCCCATGGGTCTCTTTCACCTCAAATATTCTATAATTCTATGCTTTATTTTCTTTCTCCTCCTGAACTCAGTGTTGTCCTCCCTCCCTTCCACGCTTACTTGATTAGTGTCTCCCTTCTGAGCTGCCAGGTCAACTAGAGCTGCAATAAACATACAAACCAGGCCCAGCTTTTTTGGGTTGTCTAGGGGTGTTGGTGGCCTTTGTCGCCCATAGAAATTAGCTCTGCTTAGGTTGAGTTTATATGATTTTCTGGAAATGCAATAGTAGGAAGGGCTTTTTTTTTTTTTTTTTTTTTTTGCTAGGCATTGGCTTTCATAAACAACTGAATTGAGCAGTTGAGAAGAGAACCTATTCACACTCAAGAAGTATTCTTCTTTCCCCTCAAGTAATCCTGTAAAACTGGAGTCGCATGCACAGATTAACCATTTTGCTATCTAATGACATCTTGTGACATCTTGTTTTCGTGGTTTAAAATAGGATTCAAATTATCACTGACTCATAGGCATGTAAGGATGACATCACAAAAGTACTGAACAATCTAGATTATTTTCTATTCTCATTCCATTGTCTTCAGACAACTTGTGTAAGAAATACATGCTCAGATTTGACCTCTCCACATCGATGCTTTATTTAAATGTGGAATGAGCTCAGACAAGCATTAAGATAATACATACAGAAAACACGAGTTTCAATGAGGCCATCGGGAACTTCAGCTTTTCATCTAGCTTTCAAAGCTATAGCCTCCTCCCAGTGTGCTTCTGCCATCTCAACAGTGGCTTTGTACCAACTCTGTGTTGAAGTGTCTCTTTGTGGTCACTTGCATGCTAGCTGTTTGTGGATGTGATACAACTGACAGTTGAAGAACATTTATGTAAAAGTGCTGTCTGGCTGATGTGACAGTTAGTCTGCTATAGAACAAAATAAATGCAGATGTGAATAGAAGGCAAGGCCTGGCAGAGAGGTGATGTTTGCCTTGTAAAGTTCAGGAACTGATTTGTCTGCAGGTAGTGAATTTATGATAATCATCCATATTATTTACATCTAAATTGCTTACTAAATGAGCTAAGAATGCAGTATAATCTCATTAAATCCATGGAGAAGTATTTTTGTCATAGAAATATCTTATTATGTAGTCATTTAATGTTTTGTGAGCTAACATGTTTTAACAAATCTTTTATTGCGTATTACTTTCCACTCTCTTGATGATGATTTCAAAATCTGGCCATTAAAACAGGACTCTTTTCACAACTCTTTGTTAATGACACTTAAAACTGAGCAGTTCATCTTTTTGAATTTGGGTAGAATTTGAAAGGTGTAAATTACAAATCTGGCTTTTATGTGCTTGTTTTATTGATCAAACTGCTTCACAGAAACCAGAGCAATTCCAGTAGCTTAACAGTCTAGATTACCTTCCTGCCTTCTTAATTGGCCCACTAGGGTACAGTTACTTTTCAATTTATATTGAGAGTAAGACAGGGTGATGCAATACCTCTTCATTGTACTTGAGTAACAGGGGCACTAAAGCACCATGAGATTCCTCATAAATTCTGTATGCACAAACTGCTTGTTGATTTAGGTAGAGACAGTTCTGGCTTTATGTAGTAGGCATTTTAGACCAAATTCTGTGTGTAATCACTCTTGTGTCTTACACTGACTTCCATGGGGATACAGTAAAGTTAGTAAGATTTGGTTGAGTGTTATGGTAAGTTCATTCAACACATCAGAGTCCAGCTCATCAAATGAGGTCATCTTCTTGTGTTTGCTGACAGGTCAAAGTCATGGTGCGCATTTCTTCCACGCTTGCCAGAGACACGTCTGAGTCCAGCTCTTTCCTAAAAGTTGACCCCCGTAAGAAGCAAATCACGCTCTATGACCCAGTAACCTGTGGAGGTCAGAATGCTTTCCAGAAAAGGGGCAACCAGGTTCCACCCAAGATGTTTGCTTTCGATGCAGTTTTCCCCCAGGATGCATCACAGGTAGGAAAATATTATCAAAATAGTTATCTAAACAATAATGTGCACCAGAGCCAAACTGATTTCAGCTGTGATAGCCATACTTTCATTAGTTAGCTAGAGTTGTATTTTGTCAATGTCATTAATAATGAAATAAATTTATTAGATTATATCTAAATAATTGTTTGCTTTCTTTATTCCTTGCTGTAAACAATTGCACCTAAAAGCATATGTGCAGTGAAAGTGCTAATTGTTGCCTAGAATGCAAATCCTGAATATTAGTAACTTGCATATTTTAAATTGATTATTTGGTGTATCCAGCAATCTGATCAGAACTGTGGTTCTTTAATCCAATGCTCTCTTCATTATGAAGTCAAGGATTATTTGAACAGTAGAAAGATTGTGATTTTAGTCCACAAATCTCTAATCATGTATATATTGATTTCTTGTTTTTTATTAGACCTTGACTTGATGTACCATGTTACCCAAATGCCACGAGGAAGACAGTAAAAGAATAAAGTAACATTTCAGAGTACAATTAGAAAACAATACTGCAATGCTGCTTCTGTACCCATGAACTAAACAGAACTAGGATACGGGTCCAGCAGAAGAATCAGAGTATGATCAGATCAGTAGTTCCATCCTGACTAAGTTCTGTTCTAGGCAGCTAGCTTTCCCAGGCTACTGCCTGGACACAGTTCAGGGATATGATGTACTGTCACACACAGGGTGCTTCTTTAAGGCTGCCCTGTCTTCAGGCAGTAAAAAAGTTCAGGTTATGGTCAGGATTAATTTGATACTAGTTAGTCTGTGACCTTTACTGTTATATGGACCAGAAATACCTGGGAGATAACGGATATCTACTAAGAGAATTTATGTGATTTACTGTTAAAAATAAAATACTTCCTAGAAAACCCTAAACTGCTATTTCTGATTTTGTTTAACCCTGTAATGATAGCTAGTTACTGCAGAAGCACTGAAGACATTACAGAGTGCCTGAACCTTAAATCTAAGAATGCACAGTGTAAATTTATGTTTTACTTCTTAAAATACTGCTATAGGCTTTGGGATGGAGTCTACTCCTGCTAAAGGCAACAAAGACTCATAAAAATGTAGAGAAAAACTAAGAAATGTTACCTAGCTAATACCAGAGGCTGTTTTTTTCCCCTTATATTCCTTACCTACCTGCTAGTGAAAATGAATTCAGTCCATAATTGGGAAAGTAACAGGGCCTATTAATATTTCTCAGTATTTGCCTTTTAATTTACAAAAAAAAAAAAAAAAAGTCTCTTAATAGGCAGTTCGGCAGTTCTAACAAACCAATTGCATCCCTCTGTCTCGTTACAGGATGTGTTTTTTGTTTAACTCCAGAAAGGATGTTGGTGAAGTGAAACTTCCTTGACAGAACAAAAGTCCTGTTTCATGTACTTACATAAGTAATGTCACTACCATCAGAGCATTGATCACATAAATGAAATGAGCAGGATTAGACCTTTTGATACTTCAGCATGGTATCTGGGGCACTGATAACTTTATGACCATTTATACTGAAACGACTCTCTTGAATTTTCTTATTGTTGATAGTTTTCTTTCTTTCTTTCTCTCTTTTTTTTTCTTTTTCCTTTCCTTTCCTTTCCTTTCCTTTCCTTTCCTTTCCTTTCCTTTCCTTTCCTTTCCTTTCCTTTCCTTTCCTTTCCTTTCCTTTCCTTTCCTTTCCTTTCCTTTCCTTTCCTTTCCTTTCCTTTCCTTTCCTTTCCTTTCCTTTCCTTTCCTTTCCTTTCCTTTCCTTTCCTTTCCTTTCCTTTCCTTTCCTTTCCTTTCCTTTCCTTTCCTTTCCTTTCCTTTCCTTTCCTTTCCTTTCCTTTCCTTTCCTTTCCTTTCCTTTCCTTTCCTTTCCTTTCCTTTCCTTCCTCTCCTTCCTCTCCTCTCCTCTCCTCTCCTCTCCTCTCCTCTCCTCTCCTCTCCTCTCCTCTCCTCTCCTCTCCTCTCCTCTCCTCTCCTCTCCTCTCCTCTCCTCTCCTCTCCTCTCCTCTCCTCTCCTCTCCTCTCCTCTCCTCTCCTCTCCTCTCCTCTCCTCTCCTCTCCTCTCCTCTCCTCTCCTCTCCTCTCCTCTCTTTTCTTTCTTTGTACCTATGACAGGCTGAAGTATGTGCTGGTACTGTGGCTGAGGTGATCCAGTCAGTGGTCAACGGTGCAGATGGCTGCGTGTTCTGCTTTGGCCATGCCAAACTTGGTTGGTATTATTAAATGTCTCTATCTGAGCAACAAAGTGAACATTTGTAACCCAAGATTGTTAATACTTTAGATTAGGGAAAACAAACCTTCATTTATCTTTGCATTGCTGATACGTTGCATGCATGACCTTACACCACACCTTTGCCTCTCATTTACACGTCTATCAATTTGGCATAAATGCTGGACAACGTGCTCTTTGAAGCAGAGATTGTCTTGAGTTGTTGCTTCATTCAGTCCCCTTATTACTATAGCAATTCTTAGTATTCTAGTATCTTCTTAATTAATGATCCAGCAGAGACCTATAATTTTACAGGTGTGCCTAGAATCAAGACCACTTATACAGCTAACTCCAGGACGCCTCTGCACCAAGCAGAAGTAACAGTAGAATGAGCACTTGGATGTTTAATGTTTTTGACTTCCCAAAGTCTAGATGGTAGGTGAGATGGAAAATAAGGCCACCAATTAATGATGTCTCACAAGTGTCCAGAGAGGTGACCCAGCTAGGGCTTTGCTGGAGCTTGAGTTGAATCTCTGCAGTTGTTTTGTTGTCCTCACCAGTGCACCAACCATGAACACACCCAGCAGTTGCCACAGATGCATATATAAAATATCTTTTTCATTGGTCTTTTTCCACTTAGATTCAGTGTATGAAATAAAACAAAGCAAAGAAGGGATAATGTAGAGCTCTGTAGTAAATTGGAGCAGGTTGCCTAGTGATGTGGTGCCCCATTCCTGGAGAATTAAGGTCAGGCTGGATCAGGTCCTGGACAACCTGATCTAGCTGTGGAAGTCTCTGTTCATTGCAGAGAAGTTTGACTAGATGGCCTTCAAAGGTCCCTTCCAACTCTAAGGATTCTATGATTTTAAAATGGCATTCAGGATACACTGCACTCACAGTGTTGAAAACAGGGCATTTTAGAGACCATGGCATTCCTGCTCTGCTCAGTTTACATCGCTGTTCAGCCATGGTAGTAGCTGCTGTGCTGAGTGGTAGGGACCTGCTATACCCTGCATGGGGCATGTCAGAGGAATACGTGAGATAACAGTTTGTTGAAAGAAACTCAAGATTCCATCTGTCAGTTTGAAATGTTTTCCATTTTCTATAAATTATTGGTCTGTCTGTCTATCTCCCTTTTCTGAATGTCCTTTTTGTAGTGTAGAAGTTGTTTTCATGAGGCTGTGTATGATAAGATCACTTTGCAGAAAGCTATGAAAGACTTTCTCTGACTTCCCATTCCTGACAGGAAAGTCATACACCATGATCGGCAAGGATGATTCCATGCAAAACCTCGGCATAATCCCTTGTGCCATCTCCTGGCTCTTCAAGTTGATTAATGAACGCAAAGAGAAGACAGGAGCGCGCTTCTCAGTCCGAATTTCCGCAGTGGAAGTGTGGGGGAAAGAAGAAAATCTTAGAGACCTGTTATCTGAAGTGGCTACAGGAAGCCTGCAGGATGGCCAGTCTCCAGGTGTCTACCTTTGTGAGGACCCCATTTGTGGCATGCAGGTGAATCCAGTCTTCAATTTACATGAAAACAAGTATTATGATTTTTATTTTCATCTATTGAGATGGTCCAAATTCAAGAACTACCCAGAATGTAAAGTTTATAGAGTTGAAAGTGTTTACTTTAAAGCATGCAAGATCTTTATGACCTGCAGCTGCATGGCCATCTGCTCTCCTGGCCTAAATATTTGTACCTCTGGTATAACTGATGTTGAGCAGGGACTTGTGTTTGCAATAAAATGTGAAAGCATTACTGCAAACAAAAATTCACCTCATTTAAAAAAAAAAAAAAAAGTGTGATTCTTTCTTTTGTAAAACAACAGGATAAAATATTTACAGTACTGCACAAATAGCTGGAGGCCATTAATATGGCTGTTTATCTCTTTGTAAACATTATTTATAGCACTTGCATTAGCAGTGTTGTAGGAAGCATTAATCGCTACTTATTAATTGCTGCCAAGATATAAATTCCTGAGTTGGGCAAGCCAAGAATAACTCCAACTCTTCTCAGGTTTGGAGGTTTATCAGGAATGAATAACTGGCTCGTGTATTTCCTGGGAAACCACAAGACAGGCTCAGCAAGCCCTTTATGTTTAATTTTGATTTGGAAGACAAAAAAGGCCTCTGCTTTCTACTTGTTGTCTGTGATGGAGTGAATCTGATTTTTGTATGACCAGATGGACAGAGGGCAAAATAGCAGGATGGAACATGAGTACTTTATTTTAGCCTTAAATGTAATGGCTGCTTCCATCCAGAAACTGCAAAGCAATTCTCTTCAAGTATGGGAAAATGAAGGGAGGAAGGAACAGACTCTGTCTGCACCCTGTTTCCAGCAGCAGTCATGATTCACATCCCTTAAGTTGTAGATTATGAGATTTTAAACAGCAAGTAATAAAGTTTGTGTTTTATCTCTTTGTGGTGAAGCCACAGAAAAACTTCCCATTTTACTCAAGGACTGGAAAGTTTTTTGTCATTTTAAATGACAATTAGAATTTTCATGCTCACTTGATTCTTGGTTTTAGTGTGTTATGAAATGCTTACATTGTCATAAGAGATCTCACTCCCTGGTATCCAGTAATGGGTGCAGTACAGAGAGTATACAAAGGAGAACTCAAGTTCTTCACATTTCCCATTGGGGTAACAGATGACTAATTTAGGTCTGAATTAGCATAGAATACTAATATGTTTCATAGCTGTGTGACCCTTCCTTACAGCTAAACTCTTCACAAAGGTATTTAAGCACAATAACATTATTAATGATAAATATTCCACTTATATGATACTAGTAGCCTATTTTTGCATACATATATACAGAGGAGCCATAGACTAAGTTAATTATTTTATGTCATTGGAGAAAAGGTAGCTTCATGAGAGGTCTATGTTTCTCTGCAGCATAAAATACTGCATTAAAATAGGACCAAAACCTATCTTTGTGTGTGTTTGTAAGACAAGTGATGTTCTGTAGTCATGTCCTACACCTGAATTTTCAAAATCCTCCATTGAAGGGAAGACGTTATAACCATACAGATATGCAAAATCAGCAGTGTGTATAGCAAATGAATAATCACCATAAGTCATACTGTTTGTCATTGGATCTTTCCAAGTATGCACATTCTCTTGTTGCTTATATAAGTGAGATCCATCCACAGAATGGCTTACCTTCTGCTTGCTATGTTAACTCCTTCTTGCCCTTCAGCCTGCAGCTGTGTTACTTCATCCTATGCAAAGCCTTGGCATTATCCTGCCTCAGGCTGATTAATTACCACAAAGGGAGACAGGAGCACTGTCTTCCTTAGGGAGAACTTTTAGCACTATTAGCCAGTAGGGGGAAGAAAACCTTGAGAATGGGAATTCATCACTGTATTTATGCCAGACAAAACAAGTCTATCCTGTGGGCTGAGGGCCAATTCTGTGTACTGTTAAAACTGATGCCATCAGTTTGCACTGTTACATCTGCCTTCCATTGGCAAGCAAATCTTAGTTGATGTGAAACACACATGTATTCCTTAACATCATGGTGGGTTAATTATATCTGCCCTCCTACACTGTCTATCTCTTCGGAGAGATACGAGCAGACTGGTGGCAGCGACTGAGATCCAGCAAATGGGAATGTATGCACACTACTTGTCTTGCTCTGGTTAATGGTTTGTCCTGTCTTTTGTGCAGGTGCATGGGTATGTTGTATGAAGGGACATGAAAGTGGCCTCTCTTCACTTGCTGTGGGGCTGAGCACATGATTCAATCCTGTTATCTCACAGTTTTAACTGCAGACTGCTCTCTTCTAGCACTTTCTGATAGGTAACATGCAGGCCCCGCCCCTGCTAGTCTTCACCAACTGTTGGATTTGATGTGTCATCCACAATAGCTTATTTTTCTTTTAACTGTCAGGAGGACACAGTGATTGCCAGTGCAGGAAAAAGAATGTAGCAAAAATAATAAACTTTAATAAATGGACTAAAATTCTGGGAAAGTGATGGAACAAATGTATGTATCTATCCAGCCCATAGGACTGTTTCCTGCCAGTGTTGGGAGGGTGTCATTCAACAAGCCACTTCCTCCTTTCCAGTACCATCAGAAGATGGCTTTTCTACAGCATGAGTTGACTGCAGTGGATGTCTCATAGCACTGACTCCTGTGGGAGCCTCTGGGTAATTTCTTCCCTGTGTTAACTCTTAGCTCCAGAACCAGAGCGAGCTCCGTGCCCCTACAGCAGAGAAGGCCGCCTTCTTCCTGGATGCCGCTATCGCCTCACGGCGTGGCAGCCAGCGGGACTGTGACGAGGAGGATCACCGCAACTCCCACATGCTCTTCACCCTGCACATCTACCAGTACCGCATGGAGAAGAGCGGCAAAGGCGGAAGTAAGCTTCTCCCTCACTCCCTTCTCTTTCCTCCAAACTTGCCTACAGATGGGCTTTGAGTAGGATTTTAAGCAGTGTTCTCTAGTGGTAAGGATTAGCAGCGATCTGCTGTGGGGTGGGTCCAGCAGACTGCTTGCCCGCCTGGTGAAGATTTAGCAAAGGCTGTGAAAGGCCGCTAGGGATCATTGCCATCAGTTAGCAGTTGAACTGCCTTTCTGGACTTAGTTCTCAGCACTGTGTTTACATGCAAAAGTGTTCTTCAGGTTAGCTTTTAGAATTATCTTTACTGATAGCTCCAGGGTTGAGATCACTGATAAAATATTGTAGCCATGGGGATTCCCTGCCACCCTCATATTGGCTATTCCAGTCCAGCAGCTCAATACAGAGGCATGTGGGAGCTGATTTCGGCAATACGTGAACTGCAGCTTTGCCAGGAGATACACAACATCTTAGTTACTATAAATCAACTGTTTCTGAAGGCTCCAGCCTGAGGGTTTGCTCCCTCTCTTTGCCAAAAATAAAGACTCTCTGACTTGAGTATTTCTGTTTCCCACTTGTAGATGAGGAAAATGGTATCTGCTGTGTCTACTTGCATGTTGTCATAATTTTCAAAAGTTTCATTTGACTTGCACCATTTATATTTTTTATTACATTTACCTTCTGTTTCAAGTTTCCCTAATTGTTTATAGCTGGAGATATATGCAGGTGTTTTTTTTCCCAGTAAATTCCAGTGATAAAAGAATTGTGTATTGTAAGGAGCATCCCCATCTAAAAGCCAAACTTTTCTGTTATTAATTTGTTAAATTTATGCCCTCTTTTTTTTGTATAGCAGAGAAGTAGTAGTTGTTTGAAAGACACCTTTGCTTTTTGAATTGATGGGCTTAAGCGGTTCTGTAGATATGCATACTTCAGCTTCTGTCTCTGCATTGCTTATTTGTATTAAGGAGTAGATTGCACGCAATTATGTGTAACGGGCGAACATTGCTGGAGCATTAATGTCTAATGTTTGAATGCAGAAAATTTATATTTACTGTACTTACAATGTGAGAGAGAAAACCAGAAAGTTGCTCTAAATGGAAATACGGTTTGCATGTGTTTAAGTAATAACCCCAGTGGAACTGGCTGGCAGAAAACTCAATTAACTAAAGGTTTATTAATTAACCACCCTGCGGTGGAAAGGAAAACTGAATGCTCAAACGGACTGGTGCATACGAATAAAGATGGGTGATTTTAAGGGAATTATTATTACAGTTATTTAATACTCCCTGCTTTTTACTACAGGCAAGTATACCTACATAAAGTCCTTTGCTACTATTTTCAAATGCGATTAATAAAACAGGAAAGAATATTTTCCTGTGGCTATAACGACTTATTAAGAAAAAAAAGAAAGAAGACAACACTATCCTTTAAAATTCCAATGTAACATGTTTTGCCCACTGACTGCAGTTACATTTTCATCTTTTGGCCATGCCAACTCCTGTCTTCAGGTTTTCATATCTGACTGGCCTCTCAAGCCAGGCAGGGTCAGATCTGGCTGATAATTGAATGAAGGGGAATTCCAGCTGCTCATAAACGGCACCTAGTGATTAGCAGTGTCTCCTGCTGTAATGAAGTACTTCTCAGAAAACAGCATGCAGACAGTGGAGATATACAGATTCTAGTAACAGGATTAAAAAGGGCTAGGAGAAAAAAGAAGAAAAAGAAACACTGCATCTAAAGGATGAGATTAAAAAGTTGGCTGATGCTTGATTTTGACAAAACAATGACGGCCAGATTAATGCATAAGTACTGTACTTACCTCGTGGTTGGATTAATTACCAGGAATGTCATGAAGCAGGCTTAGCATCATTGAAAGAAATGGAACTGTGGCAAAACTGGCCATCATTTTTCAGTTTCAGCTCTGCAAAGTCTCTGTGGCCACAGATGAAAACAAGTGCTAGGATGTTACACTTCTCTCTATAGTGCCAGGCACATTAGTGGAGAACTTGCCTAACAAATAACCTCATTTTCAGATAAAGCAAGTGGACCAACTATCTTAAACACAGGTCTTATTTTGACTTGTAAACTAAATAAGAGCAAAAGATCCTGTCCTTTCTCTTGTTCTGGGTTTCCTCAGCCTGTGCAGTAGGACTATGAGTGCAATCAGAGTAACAGAAGTTTAAAAGGCAGTGATTGCTTTCATTTTGTTTTGTTTCCTCAATGTCTGGTAATCCTAGCAACGGAAATATTTATTAAATATAATTCAGTAAAGTCATCTGCAGTCATTTTCTGTAGCAGCTAAACTTGTTTTTCTAAGTAAAATCATTGGGGTTTTCTCAAAAATTAACATCAGCCTTCTGAAGGTAGTGGTCTTAGAAGAGGACAATTAAAGGGGAAGCAAAGATTCAGAAGCAGTGAAGGTGCAGCTGCCTGCATGGTATGGAAGCCTGACTTCCTTCAGTGAACTCAGGCATTTGGTGCATGTGTAGGTTAGGGTTACTTCCCCATGAGAACCTCGGAGAGCATGGTTGTGAAATGCCCACAGGCATCTTTAATAGATGGTAATGTGATTTAAGGACAGCATTTCTAATGTTTGGCCACTAGTATTTGTTATAATCAGATACTTATTTGTCTCTTCCTTTTCATGATACTCTGCATGACTTTACCAGCATTGCAGTCTGATGTATGGAAGTTCTCTATTTCGAAATACCTGATGCAGCTGAAAAACTAACAAAGCCTAAAAGAAGTGCTTTATTTTGTCAGCTGTTGACAGATGCTGGCTACACCGTTGGAATATAATTCTCAAATTCCACTGCATAAACCACCCTCACAGAAAAAAATCTTCCTTCTTTTTTTTCCTCTCTTTCTTTTTTTTTTTGCTCTTTTTTCATTACGTATCTGTTCTTTATTTTTTTCTCTTACTCTTCTGTTTTTCTTTTTTTCCCCTAGTTTATTTCTTCTTCCTTCTCCTTATTCATATTTCTTTTCATAAAAGTCCACTTCTATTTGTTTATCTTAATTAGCTGTCACCTACAACTGAATGAGAATTATAGAATTTTGTAGAACACATTCCGCAGAAAGGCTTTGTATTTTTAAAGAGAGTACAAGGTAGTGCTAATAAGCAGTGAGCTTTGTGTTTTGCAATATTTGAAAAACAAAATCTCTCTCTGTCCTTATTTTTTGGATGTAGGTTAACATCTTTGAAGTTTCAGCTAGTTGTTTCATATACCTTTAGGAGCAAGTCTGCAAAATAATATGACGTATCACCTTTTTTGTCAATAAAAAACACATTTGTGATTGTTAAGGGATTATCAGTGCAAAGAAATGTATCCGGAAACTTCTAAGGTCTCCATCATGGAGCATGTAGTAGCTCCCAATGTTGTATTTTCTTGATAACAGATCTCCCCCAATTCTAATTTATTTACTTATTCGGGGGCAAGGTGCATAAGTTAAGGTGCTGTGTTGAAATGGCTGTGAATTTATTTGCCTACAGATGTGAAAATATTTCCGCTTCTGTTTATATTCAGAATCTCAAACAGTGCTCTTAACGTTTAAGTGTTTTCCTATAGGTTGCTTCTAAACTAACTCTTCAGAATAGGGAGAACTGGTCATAGATCAGATTTGAAAGAAAAAAAAAAAAAGAATTAAAAAAAATCTAGGAAATTTTCTTGAGAAAATGGGGAATTAGAAACGCCTCTGTAAAGTCTGCATAGTTCTCATCCCTGAGTTCATAAAGTAACCATAGATTTCTCACGAGAGCAAATCTCTGTTAAGCTTGCTGTTTCAAATGTAATATCCTTTCATTTTAAGTGTAGTGGTATTGATATAGAGTAAACAAGAGGGAAAACCAGGATTTGCTGCCAGTTTTATAGAAACTACTTTCAGATCAGAACAAGTTTTTAACACTACACTATGCATTACAACAGCAAACCTTGTCTTAGCCCAAATGATAATGGAAGAGTAAATAGGCTTAAAGGAAAGTTGAATATCCTGCAGGTCTCATGGTTCCTCTGAATCTCCGTTACTCAAGTTGTGAAAGGTAAGGGAAAAGCTGGAGCTACCACAAAGCCACTGCTCACCAAGCAGCAATTCCCAACCTGTAGTTTTCCTATCAGTACAGTAATCACAGAGATGGAAAGAGAACCAGCTCAGGTATAGGCGAATACAACTATATTAGAGAACAAAAAAAACGACAGTGCTGACTGCCTGCCCCAGAGTTAAACTTGCAGGAGTGGATGAGTAGTGAAAACCTCAGCAATTTTTGAATGAGTCAGCAGTGGACAGCAATACAGTCTGAAGGTGAACTAACAGGATGCTTATGGTTTGTTACTGCTGCCATGAATTAGGAGGAGTTTCTGGGTTGTCTCCTCTTTGCAAGTCGTGGCGAGTCTTTTGCTTTCCTGGGAAACTGCTGTTGGAGGCACATGCTAACCATCCACTTTCTTTGCTTATGGCAGTGTCTGGAGGTCGCAGCCGCTTGCACCTTATTGACCTGGGGAGCTGTGTGAAAGTGCTCAGCAAAAACCGGGAAGGAAGCTCTGGCCTCTGTCTCTCGTTGTCAGCTCTGGGCAATGTCATCCTTGCCCTCGTCAATGGAAGCAAACATATCCCATACAAGTAAGTGATATTCTGTGCACTTAATGAGTGAATGTTTGCAAGCAGTTGCTTGTCTGGCCCTGGGGCAAACTTGTGGTAAGCAGAGAGACTCCTGGGGTCAGCGCAGTCCTCTTGAGGCAGTTGAAAAAACCTCCCGAAGGTTCAGTGAACCCTGATCTAACCTTATGTCTGGTATCTACACTGTATTTCATGTTAGGATTGTCTTAAAGATCTCGAGAGTCAGAGTTCAACATATGAGAGTTTTGTTTTATAGGATTGTTCAAAAGCATCTTAATCATAGAATCATAGAAATTGCTCAGGTTGGAAAAGACCTTAAAGATCATCAAGTCCAACCGTGACCGAACCATATTACCCTAACTCTTACAGCTCTCCACTAAATCATGTCCCTCAGGGGTACATGAGGAGTCAGGAGCAGCCACTGCCCCCTTTCCCCTCCTCTTTATCTGGTGAGGATGCATCAAGCTGTAGTCCAATATGTAATATGTATCCAAACAGTTTTTAAACACATCCAGGGATGGTGACTCAACCACCTCCTTGGGGAGCCTATTTAGTGCTTAACAATCCTTTCTGTAAAGAAGTGTTTCCCGATATCCTAAACTCACCCTGGCACAACTTAAGGCCATTTCCCCTCGTCCTTCAAATGCTTCAAAGCATCTGAGATCCAGTTTTGTATTAGTTCTATGGAGGCAAAATTTGCTCCCATGAAAAAGAGAAATAATTATAGGGGACATTATTTTACTGCTCATGATGCAGATTTTAGTTGCTCAAAAACATCTGTCACAATAAACATGCATCTTTGCCATGGGATTATTACTGTGATGCAAAGGTACTTTACACTTTACTTGTATGTGCTTTGAATCTATTGGCCTTTCACTTGAAAAAAAGAATTAGGCCCTATGTGTCACAGTAAGTGACTTTTGCTACTATTGCAGATATTGCAGATGTCTTCTCGGAAATCAGAAGAAATACTCACTTGGTAGATAAATTTTGTACTCATTTCTCTTTATTGTTGTCTCGAACCATTTGTCATGTATATAGGATTGAAAGCAAGTTTGGACTACATTACCCAGTCCAGACAGTCACAGAGTTTTTCTTTCAGAGAGGTCTCTGATATTGTGGAAGATACTGCTCTTCTCTAGCCTAAATCTGAGGTAGTAACAGCCAGCCTAATAGGAATGGCTTGCAGTAACCTCTTCTAATCAAACTGTCATTGAATGTCACCATTCATGGAAGATGTGTATCAGAACTGGAATTGGGAACAGTATGATGACATGGAGAATGAACCAAGCAAATCATTCACAGAGTATATTTTGTCCTTGAATTTACCCTTTTAACCATTTTGAAGGCTGTAAACATGGTTATTTCTCAAATTCATTCAAAACTGTAAGATACTGACTAGTTTTACTTCTTTGGTTTTATCTTTATTTTGGAAAATAAAGATGAAATGAGTTTGTTTGTAATTTTAATTTTAATGTTTATTTTCCAAAATTATTTGGCAATTTAGTCTTAAAACATGCTGTTCAGAAATATTCCTGTTTCTGGAATTTAGTCAGACTGAAATTCAGGGTCAAACAAATTTGTGCATATAAACATTCATAAAGTGTGTTGTGGTTCATTCACCTGGTCGTATTGTGAAAATAGCTTGAACTCTACAGTTCACAAAATGCAGTTTAGTCTATGCTTATCAAAAGTCTATCCTTCTTGGTAGCTTCTATGGATGGAAGGGAAGACAAAATGTAGAAATAGAAAAATGATGTTAACGATGCTTCCTATGCTAGAACTAAACATACAAGGAATCTCTACCAAGCACAACAGCTGTCTTTCCTTGCATGCCCAACTGTGAGAAAAGCATTACCAAACATCTTGCTGCTTGAGCAATCTCTTTCTGCAGCAATTCCCAGCAGTTGCACTTCAGAGCTTCCACAGCCAGGAGTGCCAGCATACCTGCTCAAAAGCTTCTCTGTATTGCTGAAAGAAGGCAAAAACTCTCTTCAGGCCAGAATCATCTCTTCTGTCTGCTCTTATGAGAAGAGCAGTGGCTCTGTGAGAGCAAGCACTATTGCTCAATGATCTGTCAGTGCAGGTGGAGAAGTGAGGAAGGAGGGGTGTGTGTGCTGCATTGTAGAAGCTAATCCCATCGGCTGGTGCAATGCATGTTCAGTAGCACCTCTTGTTTACAGCAACAGCTTGCCTATCTAGTTGAGATAATTTCCCTTCCTGTAGGATTGTTCTCTTTCATCATTGAGGATAAAATTAAAACTTTGTTGATGAACATTTGTGAATGATACTGAAGGAAAACAAGGCAAGTGTTTCCTTATGCGAATGCACTGTGCAGTTTGTGTGTGGTCTCAGCTAATTTCCACAGAACAGCAGAGAAAATGAAGCATCTTTTCTCTATCAGAGCTATTAAACAGCCATTAAGAATTTTGTGGCAGCCTGTCAGTAGGCAGTGTATGGCTTCCTGGGGCCCAGAAACAACATCTGAAAATAGATAGGTTTTGTTTTTTTTCTGGAGATATACAGTTTCCCAAGCTGCGTTCTCTTAAACTCTTTGCTGTATCTGGCCTTTCTCCACAGGTATCAGTTGTAGGGAAAATCTTGTTCAGATTTGTTGTTGCTATAAGCAGATGCTGCTACATTGCCTTCAGTGGGCAGTGTGTTTATACCAGGGATTAATTTGCCTCTTTGTCTGTAGACTCTCTGGAAAACATATGCTGATCTACTGTATATTTTGCACTTTTTTTTTTTTTTCTTTTCTATTTGTTTCAAGGCTAGGGAGACTGGAAAGCCACAAAGTTGGAATCTTTCTCCTTTCTCTTTTTCTCCCTTGGGAAAACATTTGGGAATAGTGATATAGATTGACTCTAACTTGTCATTAAAGCTGCAAGAAAGTAACAGAAATTCTCAAACATCAGATAATACAGGTTGAGATCTTGTCCTGCAATCAAGTTAAGTTCTACTTAGGTCCAAGGAATGGGCAAGAATCCCTGTAATAGGCAACCACTTGCAACTAATAAGTGACTATGCCGTAGTTTGTGGAAGATTGTATCTTTCATTTATGAACTTACAAGCCCTTTCTAATATGTCAGTGGGCTACCTATTTGTCGCTAATAATGTCAAGACCAATTTTGAACCTTCCAAAGCACATCATTCTGTTGTAGTATGAACCAGTGAGTTCTACTAGTGCAAGATATGTCTTATAAAAGTAGAATAATTTATTTGACCTACTACTTCACCATTTCATGTCACCTGTTTCTATTGCTCTTGAGTTAGGAGCAGGCCCGTCAGTAGACTGGGCAAAAATGATTTCCTTCACAGGAATTTAAAATAACTTCCCAATTTTTATGAAAATATTTGCAACCCCAAGGAAGAAGAGCAAGGAACTTGGCCCTGAACACAAGTCTGCTGAAGGAGATTTTGCTAAGCTGTAGTAATTACTGATGCCATTTTGTATTTTTTTTAATGTTTCTGCTTTATGTTAGTGCTGAATTTTCTGCCTCTGATTTCTAAGAAGAATGAGTTTTAAAACCTCAAATGAATACACATTTGCACAAACTCCAACTACTGGTTTATATAGCTCACTATTCAAAAATTACTCCAGTTGCTAAGCAACAGGAGTGGTGATAATGCATGGTAATGCTGTTTTGGAAATAATCATTTTTATACATTTTAATGGCTATGAGAATGAAAGAAAACTGTTTAGAAAACTGCAAAGCTGTATGAATTCCTTTTTCAGAAATTGTTGCTTGTTTTACCTAATAGACTTTCCTCTTAATGTGCATTCCCAATGTGTTTGTGTTTCTGGAGGCATCCTGTATTTTGAGGATGCTCATGCTTATCCAGAGATGAAGTCTTCTTTGTAAGGTAAATAGGAGTGAGCTGAAAGCATGAATTTTTATTCTGTACTTCTGCTTCTCTCTCAGATGATTGCAGGTCCTCACATATCTAACATGCTGGTATTGGTGTGCTTTGAATTTTTTTTTTTTTTTCCCCCTCTCCTCATCCTATCTGTAGAGAATGAAAGATACTAAGTGACTGATACAAGGTTACAAAAGAGGCAGAACTACCTGGTTTTAAATCTAATCTGTTCCTTAAACAGTGGGCTAAGTTTGTTTGTTTGTTTGTTCTTCTGCGTAGCCTTTGGAGAATCATCTACTTATGTATTTATTTATTTATCCTCATTTATAACACAGAGAGAGGGAAAAAAATCAATCAGAACTTTGTAAAGGACCTTCAAACTCAGTGAAGAACGCAGTTGACATTTTAAATGTTAGGACTCTGGAGGTTTTTAGAGTTAAGGGCTCACACAGATGGTTCTAATGGCATGGGAAATCTGGCTTTTTTATGCCCAAAGGTGGAGTGATAGACTATTACTACTTTTAAGAGGAGAGGAGAAAGGGGGAAGTCTGGATTATGGTATTTTTGTATAAAAAATGAGCTTAAAGTATATCCTTTATGTCAAGTATTTTCTTTAAATTGTTAGTTGATTATTGGGATAAAAACAAAATTGAAAGTTTGGATGAATCTTAATCCAGTAAGTCAGATTACCTTATTGGTTAAATGTGTATATCTACCTATCTGACATTGTTAAATCTTTCTGAAGAATTGCATGGAAAAAGAACTGAGATATCTTTTGTTTACACATCTTGCCTTCACATGTATAGCATGAACTAAAATATTTTTCTCAGACAAAATGTCAGTGAAAACTTTTCAGGAAGAGATAAAAAAGCTAAAAACCTCTTCAAAATAAATTTAAAGAAAACTGAATGCAACACCTGGAATTAACTGATAATAGCATGTATGCTGTGCCTTTCAACCCTACTTGCATCTTTGACATTGCTTCCTCTGTTATACTAAAAAAAGTGTGAACTGGGGTTTCTTTCATGGATGTCAACTGGGGAAAAGTGAATTTGTAAAAATAGTCTAAGTATTAAGCTGATGTGAAGAAAATGATTGAAAAAGAGAGTCCATTACAGCAAGCAAACTCATACAGTAGTGGTAATTTTCTTATGCTCTCTTTCATTCCTGTGTGAATCAGGAATGGTTTCAATGGCATCAATGGAATTGCAGCACAAAAAAAAAAAAAAAAGATGCTGGTGAGACATGACAATCGGACAGACAGTGGAAGATTCTGACAGTGCTTCCAGTATGCCCGCTTCTAAGCATACAGTAGCATCATGAATTTGTCTCTGGGATTACCCTTGCCAGTAGTTGCTCCTATTAATGCAATTCTTGAAGAATTTCTCTGCAGAGCAAATTGAACAGCTGCTGATGAAAGAATTGGCCATAACAATATATGGAAGAGTATTCTGTGTAAGTGAAATGATTTTTAGTGGCCAGCATTGCTGCCTATTGGAGTTCTTATTTCCAGGAAGATTCCTGGACAATTATTAGTATTAGTACTGGAGGTTTTATCCTTACTTACAAGCTTATACTAGCTCTTAGTTTTATGGGATTCATACAACTGAGTCTGCTTACTGGCTGCAAGAAGTTAATGGCAAAATTGAACTATATGCTCAATGGAAAATCTATTTATTGGTTACGTCATCTGAGTTTAGACCAAAAATTACGTATGTTTTTATTTGAGTGATTCCAGTTACTTAAGCTTTCTACTGCTGCATTACTATTCTCTATTGCTTGTTTTTTGCTTTTCCCAATAAGAACATGGCACAAAGGTCACAGAAAGCCTCAGAAAAAAAAAAAATATATTGTGCTGTCTTTGGAATCTGTAATCATTCCGTGTTAATAGTTAATATATTAGGTAAAGAACATTATTGCTGCTTGACTTCAAAAAATTTGAAAGCAGATAAATAGAGGAACAAAAAGGGAAAATGAGGACATGAGTGACAACTGAAACAGATCCTCAGGGCTGGGAAGTAGTCCAAAATGGATGGAAGAGCTCCAAGAGACATTGGGAGATAAGGCATAGAAGAGGCACCAATCCTCAGAGAAGAACTGGGAAGCAAAGGAGAAAATGAAATGAGCCCATTCAAAAAGAGGAATAAGCCTAAGAAGTACCCTCGAGTGATCCAGTTGTAGGAGAGCTGTCAATAGAGATTTTGTTTAATGTGAAAAACTTCCTAATTAGCTACCAAAACCGTGAGCTGCTCAGAAACAAAAGAAGTTTTCTGTGATGTTGGCAGCCTGATCATATGGGCCAGAGCCTTGGCTAAAAGGCACCGAAGCCATTGGAGAATTGCCATGTTACACCAGCTGAGGACCTGGCCATAGGTGCATGCTCTTTGACACTAGCCAGAGTGCCTTGGCAACTCACTCGCAATGCAGTTGCTATTAAGAGGTGTGCGCTGAAACACTGTCAGCACAGATATAATGAGGATTTGGAGCATCTGGCAATTATTTTCACCTTTGGGGGTTTTCTGTAGTTGATAGTTTTACTAGGCTGAATATCTATCAATTTTCTTCTCTATTCCAGGGACCTGTATAAAATAGATGGAATCAGAGATGCGCACTCTGTGAATGTAGGAAAACTTTTTATATTTTATTAGAGTAATTTTATCTACAGCTCTGGAGCAGGAGTGTAAAGGATTTTGCATGTTCTAGCAATCACTGTTGTAGCGTTCATCAGCAATGTACTTTATTGTAGGACAGTCTGTACAGCTAATAGTGTAGATTTGAGCTTCATCTGGGTTCATACTGTGATTCATCAACAGGTTAATGAGAGACAGGAGACAAAATTCTGGAGGAAAGCTTCAGTGGAACACAAAGTCACAACATTCCATTCCCCAGCTTCAAATTTTCAACTCAGTTCTCTCAGACTGGCAAGGTGATAATTAGTGGAGTAGAAGCATCTGTATGTGTGCGTGGAGGACGCAAGTGAGTGTGTAGCTTTCACTGATCCCCTGTTACACCAGTTTCACAGCAGACCTCAGTTAACATGGCTCCATTTTGCAGAAGTGTTCATGTGGGAAGAATCAGGCCTTACAAGTTAGCTCTTGTAATTCTCTTTCTGCCACTCAATGAATTACTTCTTTACAGATACTGTAATAAGAAAATAATGATGGACTGCAAAATGAAATGGGAAGGGAAGTGCTTATGGTTTATAGCAAGATTTAATAGCATTTACTAATTGTGTTTAAATAGCCATTCCTATCAGCAGCAGATAGCTGTATCAGTGAAGGACACCATGTTGGTCCAGGGCCAGCAAAGCCCTGACTGGTAATGAACAAGCAATCCAGGAGCATGCAGTTATTGCTGAAATATAACTTGATTAAGACCCAAATAGGCAGTTGTGATGATTTCACATACAAATGAATCTATACTTAATTCATTAAAATGCCATTTTGAACCTTGATATTGCTTCACTAATGGTATCCAGCAGTTTATTCCCACCTGATCCATGACTGGTATAGGCTCAATTGAACACTAATACATTTTCTTCCATGGCAGTGTGGTGCTAATTCATTTTATGTATAATTGAACAATTTTTAAATAGCCATATTCTTGGAATAACTTGCAGTGTAGCAAATTATCAAAAAGCATGTAGTAGTAATTTTAATTATTCCTAGTTCACACTTTTTGTTTTGGTTATATCCAGTTCCATGAACAGTTTCATACAAATATAATCTGAGAAATTAACTTTCATTTCCCTACTGATCCTTTCCCCACACAAAACTGGTACGATTTCTGGCAAGAAAGCCCAGACATCTTTTGCAGACAACCAAAGATAGTATCTTTTCCCCTACAATGTCTTTGTCTTGTTCAGATTTGGGCATCTCACCTATACGAAGAGGTTACAGCCAGAGAGAATTTAAAGGAGAAGCAAGAAGGACTATGAAAGGCATGAGAGTTGCTTACCTGGAAGAAACTGTAACAGAAATAAAGCTTAAGAACTTGCCAGGGGAAGATTTCTGAGAGAGGAGATGACAACTGCCCTGTAGTATTTCAAGGGTGTAAATAGACACGGGGAGAAAGCTGCTTCTTATGAGACAAAGTGGAAGAATCATTTCTTATCCTTAAATAATAGGACAGTAGGATATAAACTTGAATGCATGTTAACAGTGGTATCTGTGAGTCAATGGAATAAATTCGCAGAATTCCCAAGTGAATACTTCAATGGCAGAATGAACCTGCTTGCACACGGTGGGCAGTTATACAAATAATAAATATTAAAGCATGCTTGAATCTGTCCTCCTGCTTCTAGGAGTCCAAAAACTAGCAGTTGGCTGTTACATGTGCATGACATCTAGAAATTTTCAGTGATTTCTTTCTCAGGACTTGTGCCCTAGTGACATGAGATATCTAGATCATTTCTGTACTAGATGATTTATCTCAACTGTTTTTCTTCCTCATTTGTTTAGTTATACTTTCATTAAGGTCTCTTTCTCTTTGACACTCTTAATCAAGTTCTCACAGCGCTTGATCCAAAACAGGATAAGTCAATGAAGTCTTTCTACTGGGCTTTGACTTAAACCTGGAGATTAGAAAACATGCTTATATCTAATTAGATGAGCTAATCCTCAAATCCTTGCTAAGGATTTATATAGTATTTATATACTATATTGTATACAGTAGTTCATGTTCAGTATTTGATGACTAATGGCTTACTTTTTGAGTGAGCTAGAGTGTAGATAAGCGTTGCCTAGTGATGAGATTGTTTGGGATTGCAAGGAATGAGTCCCACAGAGTGAATCAGTGAATATGAAGACTGGAAACGTAGTCATCTGATGACTAGTTGCAAATGAGCCTGCGACCATGAATTTGGAACTCAAGCAGGTTATACAGGAACTTATCACATAAATTGGGACTTATGACACTGAAGTGGCACAAGCAGGACTATGTGATTTTCCTCTTCAAACCAGAAATACATCCAAATGGTATTTGTGACCTTAACTTACAAAATAAACAAGTGTCACTTGCATTCTCTAAGCAAATAGTTGAACAATGTTTCTTCAGACTGTTTCTTTTCTCTGACTCTTATTTCTCCATTATAAAGCTTAACTGAACCCCCTCAGTGGAGTGGCAGGCCTTAGAAGCTTTGAGAAAAATAATATGATAGCAAGTGCTGAATACATCAACCAGTTTGTCAGATTGCTTCAGGAGCATTGGAACAGCATTGCACCCACAAGATTTTTTTTCCCCATACAAACTTATACTGATGTTCTTATTTTTGTAAGATGTTTTAGAGGAAAGCATTGACAACAATCCCCTTACTGCCCTTCAGATACCAACCAGCTTCTGCTGGATGATCAAAGTTTTCTGGATGGTGGTTGCCTCTGGGCCTGTACACAGTGAACAGATGTTAAGTGAGTTTTTTAAAATATGTGTTGACTTTTCAGAGTTAAGCAGGCTGGTTATTCTGAAATATTAAAATCAGTTCCCTCTCCTGCTGCAGAATCAAACTTGTAGATTATTTTAATTTTTAATTTTTTGTTTGTACTGGCTATCAAGCAACATGTTTTCCAGCAATATGTGATGAGATTTGCTAGAACTAATTTCAGACAGCAGGTGTACACTATCAGCAAAACAGCTACCTGCTATATAATCGTGGATTATTTCTGAGGAGACTGGAGATACTAAGTGGTTTCTCTCCCTATTCCTTAGTTTGTTCTATTGGGCAGAAGAAGAGCTTTTCTCATTTTGCCAATCAGTGATAAAATGTATACCAGTACTGGCAAAATATCAGCCTTTTTGCCTCTCTTTGGTTTCTTGCTCTGCAGATCAGAGAGCTGGACTAGTAGGACCACATCAGTGGCTGTTTTGGATGTCATTACAATCTGGGACCTATACAGACACAGACTCCAATCTCTATAAGAAGAACAAAAGGAGAAACTGGGAGCTGTAGTAGATACAAAGGGATTCCGGGGCTCAGGAGAGAAAGTATGATGTATTCTACTCTCTGCAGCAGCAGGGGCTCTCACTGATTGAGACTCTGTCCTACTGCCTGCACCACAGGCACATCTCACAGCTTGTAGCACTCCCAGGTGTCCCACTTGCCTAAAGCAGCAGCAGTACCAGAGGACAGGTATCTCTTATAGCTCTCACATCCTTGTGCTGAGGGCAGCTCAGGCTGCAGTCAGCTCCTGCACCTGGACAGCAAACAAGGGCCACCACTTACACAGAAGCTACTAAAAGCACCTCATCATTTCTCTACCTGGGACCTGAAGGTCCCTGGAATAGTCTTTTAAGAACAAAACACAGTCCTCAGTGGCTGTTTGTAGGTGCTATGTCAAGTCCTCTAACATTCCTCTCAGCACAGCAAACCCCATAGCAGCAAGGGTGCTGTCTGAGGAAAGGCTGTTGCTGCTGTGACTCTGAATGTGATGCTTTGGATCTCTCTCCTGTAAACGCTACCAGAGACTGTCACTTGTGTTCCCAGTAGGGTCACAACTTGTCCAGTTAAGGCCATGATGCTTCTGCAGCATAGCAGAACTTCCTTAGCCTCTTGACTGGTATCAAACACACTTGTTAGACGTACAGTAAAAAAATTGAAATGGATTTTTTTTCATCTTCCCAAGAAAATTCATACTTCAGCTCATACTTTCTACTAAATGTCTTTTTTTCTTCAAGCAAAAAGAAAATGAAGACAAATTATAAGCACAACAGTATGTTTCTTTGACAATATTTGCTACTGGAAACAGGTATTACAGTAAAGCTTTCTTTACAAACTGGCTCTTTTGATTAAAGAGGCTACATTGTTTGATAAAGCAAGACTTTGAATTTTCTTTTATGATGTTATTATCTCACACCCATATAAAATATAGTATAAGCCTTGAAAATATTTGTAATTCCATTGTCCATGTTCTGTCCATCAGTGTTGCTCTTACATACTGATTGTTTTAGGGAACCTCAGCTACACACTAATAACCATCTAGATGCCTAATCAGAGACCTGTTGCTAAATATATCCCTCTAGCTAAAGACCAGAGAACAGCAGGTAACTGAAGAGAACAACAAAACTGCACATCCTTTTGATGTTTGAGTGTTAAGAATGTCTCATGCTGTGTCTGATATTACAGTAAGGTAATCAATTTAACAGTAATGGTGTGGATATGTGAGAATCATTCTGACTGACAATTACACATCTCTATTACGCATTGGACAGCTTTTAAAATTTATTATATTTTATATTATTTTCTATATTGAAGCCTGCTCTAAGTTCAGAACATAAGACCTTTCATCATAGTTTTATGTTCCTAGCCACAGAGATATAAAAAAATCAATAACAGCACACTTCGTAAGTATTACCAGTGTAATTTTCTTTTACCTTAATGCATCTCCCAGAAATATAAAAATCAAAGTCTTCCATATTAAAATATAATTCTGTAATCTAATGAATTCCGTATTCTTCTCTGCATATTATTTATGCCACTAACTGGAGTTTCAGATCAGTTAGTTCCCTTCTAAGACTTCACAATTTGGAAGTAGAGTTCTATTCTGCCAGAAGCTAACTAGTAGTACTACTTTTTAATTATTATTTACTTATTAATAAAATATTGTAAATATTACAATAAAAAGGGACTGAGTTTATGTCCTATGCTGACATTATAGATGATATGCTGCCCGTAAAAGAACTGCAAGTCTTCATTCCTCTTACTGTGCAGAATCCATTAAATGGAGTCTTGAGAAATGTTTTCTCTTTTTGACCACAGTATGAAGAGAAGGTCTGCACCACTATTCAGGAAAAAGGTCTGGCTTCTTCCAGATCAACTATTATGTTCTTACAATCTTAAAGTCAGGCCTAGATGAGTGTTGTCAGCTTCAAAAACTTGCTTACTGGCTGTCAGCCATCACTAAAATTATGAATGGCACAAGTAGATACCTGCAATGGAAGATTCTGAATGGTTGAATTAGACTTTTTTTTTTTCCAAGTATGTTATGCATTAGTATGCATTTTGACCATCTCTATATTTAACTTGTTTAGAATCCTATAAATACTGTCACAATATTGGTGTTGTTGGGTGAATCTCATTCTCTTTAGAAATGAAACTCCAACACTAGCTAGAGTGGAATGAGATAGCCTCTGAATGTAATCTGATGCTGCTTCTCATTTTTCCTGAGATTGTTCTTATCTGTTTATAAGAATTATTAGATATAGAACATTTATATCCCATCGTACCCTTAATTTACATAGGCTTTAGAGAGTATGGATCAGACACACTTTCCTACCCACATCTTACCATCCTTAAACTTTTGTACTCATCAAAAAGTGGTAAGAATTATGAATAATCCTGTCTTATTTCCTTCTTTTATCTCAAATATATTTCAGAAGTAATTCTTATTTATCATAGAGATTTTAAAAAATTCTAGCATATAATTCTAGAAAAATAACAATGAAGGACTCACTGTCACTGCTGCAGCATCCATGGTTGTTCAGAATCCAAGTTCTAGATCCAGTTTCTCTAATACTTTTATAATCTTGAGAAGTATTGGGAGAGAAGGAAGCAGACAAACATGTTCCCGATTCAGGGCCATTCCAGGGGCCCAGTATCCTAATTAAAACCTTCTGGAGGTTTAACTGGCAGCAGATACTCCAGCATGCTTGTTGGGCATCCCTCCTGTCTGGTGTCTCTGTGGGACACAGTGCCATGAACTTATCTGACATGTTCCATCTGTTATCTGCAGTCATATCCTTGGCAATCTCCTATGCTAGACTTGTATGAGCATAGCAATTGGACAGATCAATACAATGGGAAAGGCATTACAACAAAGGTGCGATGATGAAAGAACTGGCACAATAGAGAGGTGCTATAAAGGAAGGGAAGAAGACTGCTTACCTGTATTGGACAATTCCAGGTTCACAGGGGAAAGCTTCACCAAGGAGGGACCTCTGGAAAGAGATCCATTCCCAATGGCAGTCAGCCCTTAAATGAGGTCTAAGAGAGGTGCAGCCAGGCTCCACCCTTTCCAGTAACACAGCTGAATTGCCTTCACCTGTGCTCCCAGGGCTGACTGGGTCCTTTCCCCAGGTGCTCAATCAGTGGTTCAGACCATGACTCGGCAGTTACCATACAAGGACACCTAATGGAAATAGTGTCTTGACTGGCTGCCTTGGTGATCCTAAACATTCCCTGTTATCATATATGTTGCTCTTTTACATGGTGGAGAAAGTCTAGAGATGTGTAAAGCTCTCATCCTTTTATGTTTTCTTTTATGTTTGCTAGGTCTGAAATGGGATGATGTGTACTGCTGTGCTAATTGATTAAATGGCATCTATCATAACATAAGAGATCAAACAGAATTCTTTTTTCTCCTCTGTTACAGTTTAAAGCTCTCAATTCTTCTCAGATCATTAGCGTATAATTTTCAGATGAGCTAGCCAGAAGGTCCCTAAATAAAAATTAGTAGAAAAGATTAGCTCGGAAAGCTATACTGGTAATGAGCTGTTGCACTATAGTAATGTGCTAGGTTTATAGTTCATATCTAGCCCTAATCAGTGATAAGTGCAAGTTGTCAGCATTTGATAGCTAATTGGTGTTCCTTGGAATTACATTGCGACAAAAATATTGAAATTAAAATAAGGCTTCTCTTTATGTATGACAAGTTAAGAGTTAATTATAAACACTTAGGTTAAATACACCTTTTAGCTAAACTGTATGCAAATCTGTTGCTGTATTCGTGGGTCATCAAAACATCTTTGGTCCCTTTTTTAATGGAAATCACTTTGGAAAGTGATACAGTGTCACCTTTGCAAAAAACAGAACAGGACCTTTAAACTATTTACTATGTGTTTAATGTGTCATAAATCACATGCACACAAACCCTAAATCTGGGCTACTGGAAAATATTAACAAGGCAATAATGACTCGAACTCTCATAACAGCCCATTTGTTATTGACTGTATTTACTCCATGTTCATTTGAGAACTGCTATCCTCCCACAGAATTAATTGGACATAAAATCATAATATGGATCTGAAAAATTATAAAGCAGGAATAATTTAAGCCACAGGGCATGATGGACTTAAAAGCTTGGCTAACTTGACATCTATGAGCTGAGATTTTTGTCACTGCACATCTATAATTAGGTGTCTCTAATCATTCCCATAACGCTAATATGGGAAATGTCCTGTCTGTCCTCAGTAGCTGGCGCTGGGAATGACTTCTCTGCACAATGCTATCTTTTAAAACTGTAGAGTCTGAGAAGCTCCAAGAGTGGGGCTGGCTCTGAAATACATGCTGCAGAGATTTTTAGCCACTTTCTAAGTGACTGAAGCATAGCATCATCACACCATCTCTTTTCCAGTCATCCCAATAGATTTTTTAATTGTCTGTTTAATTGACCGTTTCCAATCAAATTTAACATGGGGATAGATCTTTGAAGCCTATGCGCCTGGGACTGGGAAAGGAACACTGCAGAGGCAGGTGCCCGCTCAGGCTGGGCCTTGAAGGCATGAGGCAGCATTTATGTGATGCACTGTGTGCAAGATCACACAAGGAGTTGAAATTGGAGAGATGAGTCAGGCTGGGATGCAACAAGGAGAGGTCATAGGGAGTATGGAGAAAAGGGAAACAGCAGAAGTGTAGGAAATGGAGAAACATAAGTCACAAACCCAGAAGAAACCATTCTTCTTTAATTCCTCTATTCACAGTACGACTTGTTCATTTATTCAGAGCCTCACTGTTTGAAGTGCAATTAGATGAATGCATTCTCCTGCCGAGTAAAATCCGTACAGCCAGCAGAGAAACCCCTCTAAATGATTTGCTCATCAGTGTGTATAGGAGGATAGAGAGAAGAGAGGTGCTGACGTGAGTTCACTGCTAGAATTGTCTGAATTAAATGATTGATTTTTGCTATTGCAATAGCTGCAAAAAGCTATGAAACTTTAGCACTGAAACTTTAAGAAAGTCCTGCTACCGTACTAATATTAGCATTCACATGTTGGAGGAAGAAGTCCCGAAGGCCTGAATGAGTTGAAACTCACAGTGGAGTAAATACAGACGCAGATATTGTCTTCTTGGAGGAGGAGCCTTGAAAAGACTGTTCCCAAGATACGGAAATATAAAATAGCCACTTATGCATTTGCATTCAGCACTCCTTTGTGACAACCCTGGATATGACTCTCACTCTCTTTTACGCATAATGATACCTAACGTTTGTTTTTCTAGGTGAAAGAGAGGTGGTAAATGTCATCTGTCTAGATCTGAGTAAATAACTGAATTGGTGTCCCATGAGAAATTATTTGTTAAGTTGAAGAAGACGGGGAGCTGTAAAATGTATCTGATAGTGAAGACTGATGAGACAGCAGTAGCTTGCACTGAAGTGGGAGCTATCAGTGTAGAGAAAGGGCCACCAGGGAAGATCCACAAGGATCAGTTTTGGGAGAGATTTTATTTAGTGCTATTATCAGCAGCCTCGATGCATAAAGCAGAAGCATGCTAATCACCCTGGCTGACTGCACAAACCTAAAGCCATCCTCTGTACAAAAGAAGAGCATCAGATGGGAGCAGCTGTGGGACTTGAAGGTTGGAGAACAGAATAGGCAATAATGGTCTGAGCAAGGGCTTGCCTTGACAGACTACTAACAATTTCTACTGAAATCTGGGAGCTCATCAGCTACGCAGAAGAGTGGGATGTGCATGCTAGGTTAAGTGTTTTGTTTAAGAATGACAGATGTTCAGAGGTGATGTAACAGTGAGAATGTTGCAATGAAGTCTGCAGAGGCATTAGGAATGACAGTAGAAAAATATTAATTATTAAAGAATGAATTCAGTCTGAAACAAATACAAGACTAGCAAAGGAAGCAAGATAACTTTTCTTGTGAGAGAAGATTAAATGAATTCGTCTTGCATACTCAAATAGAGTGAGGGAATAGAGAGTGAGCAGCAACATGTCTGTAATTGCAGCAGGAACATTCCTGTCCCTGGGGAGGGAGAGCATTGGAAAACAAAGGGCTGTGTTGGAGCATGGGTAAACAGGGGAGTAGATGGCTTCCAGTGTGCTGCTCTCAAACGGAAGTCTGGGTGGGCACTGCTAGGAATCCCTAATGTTTTTAAGGATGGACCTTGTAAATCTTTAAGGAGGATTATATGGTTCTCTCTACTAGGTTGGCAGAAAGTGATAATTCAGTGTCTTCTCACCCCAGCCATCACCCTCCTTTTTAATGATAGGGTGACAGGAATCCATGCTCACAGAAACAAGCGATGCATTCCTCTTCCCTTCTTCTTCTTCTGTGGTTGTTGTTCATATGCTCTCTTTTAACAGAACGATTACAATTCCTCTTGGCTTCTTATGTCTCCAAACGCACTGACCAGGGATTGATGGGATTCTGAGGAACGCATTTGTTCATCCTTAGGAGAGCACAGCAGGCATGCAGAGAGGATGCAGGAGGAAGGCTGTAGAGCTATGCTGTAAACCACAATGGCACAACACTAAGAATAAAAGAAAGGCCATACTGATTCAGACCAAATGTCCCGTAGTATCCTGTCTGACTAAATTCAATAGCAGATGCCAAAAAGGGAGTGTAAAATTAGAGCTTTGCCAAAATATTCTTGCAACATCAACTATTTTCAGCTGCAGGAATTGCTGAGCTTCAGCAGCAGTTCTGTAAACAGAAGAGGGACCTTCCAGGCAGAGTGTAAATGAGTCCAGTTTGAGGCTTTCTGAAGAGAGCTGAAGGTTAAAAGGAACTTTTTATGAAAGACTGATTCAGCTTGTGTTTGAAATTTTATTTTAATGCTTCTGGGATTTTGAACAGCTAACTCTTCAATAGATATCTTTTTTTTACCATTTAAAGCTAAATACATACAAACAGTAGTAGTTGAAATTTGCTGTCTGGCACTCACAAGCCTGCTCTGTCTGCCAATCTTGTGGAGAGGTAGCTATTAGCATGGAAATACTTGAATTCACAGTTGATTTTTTGGGTGTAATAGATGCCTATTGAATGCCAAAGCATGCTCTGGTTACCTCAGGTAAAACTGCAAACTATTTAACAGTTGCTACAAAGCAAGTTTAAAAGAATGCCTTTCCTTTTCTGTCACAGGCTACTAAGAGATCTCTGAAGTGTTAGAGATATGAGGGTCTATGAAAGAGCTTGTCTAATTAATGGTATTATAGAGGGCAAAATAAATCCCACTAAAATAAAGAATTCATTTTAAAGGGGAGGAAAAACTCTACATGATATGAAAAATGTATGTGCATCATTAATATTTTAAATTGTTGCATAGATGAAGATAAATGTGATTGGTACAGATGATCTCCAAATGGTTTACATGATAAATCTATATACATTTAAAATCATTAGATATTGATTTGTCTACTTTTAGAATAGGAATTATTTGTATGGAGACTGGGGCCCCTCGGGTTTTACTCGGAGTCCTCTCTGAATGAAGTATGATGAAGTATTAGGAGGCATCTAAGAACCAAACACATACTTATCTTCTGCCCATGTTTATAGATGAGAAAATTCCCATTGCCCTGCAGCAGCTGCTAGATTTTGCCCCATCCTGCCAAAACTTTTTAAACACATCATAAAACTGCCTGTGGTTCCATGGTTTAACTTCATTCCCACGTATTTGAATTCAAGAAGGGATTACTCTATTCATCATCTCATGCATCCTATCACTAATCTGTAGAAGCCCAGTTTAAATTCTGCTGAAGCTTATGGGAGCCTTTCTGTTGACTTCAGTGACAGCTGGGTTTGGACCACACTGCCCATGGCTTTTAGCTCATAAAATCTCAAAATTGGAGCTTGTTTTCAGATGTCAACAAAACCAGGCAAAGGTAGAGATTTTTTTAAATCTGTGATCATTAGTTGAAGTTCATGATAGCATCCTCACTGGTTGTTACGCAGTCTGTTTCATCACATCTCTATATCAGCCCCTTCTGAGAGTAGCTCAACCCATCTTTGGGCAGAAGTCGCTGACTGACAGCCATTCATTTTTTTCTGAAATGAATTTTTGGTCTCTCTCCAGTTCCTAAGAAGCTCACTCCATCCCAACTGGCTGTTGGCAGTACAAATATGGAAATTACAGGCTTCTAGGCCAGAGAAAGAATGCAAAGTAGACAACCAAGTCCACAGAATCACAGAATGGCCCAGGTTGGAAGGGACCTCAAGGATCATGAATCTCCAACCCCCCTGCCACAGGCAGGGCCACCAACCTCCCCATTTAATACTAGACCAGGCTGCCCAGGGGCCCATCGAATCTGGCCTTGAACACCTCTAGGGACAGGGCAGCCACAGCCTCTCTGGGCAGCCTGTTCCAGCACCTCACCACTCTCATAGTGAAGAACTTCCCCCTGACATCCAACCTAAATCTCCCCTCCCTCAACTTCAAACCATTTCCCCTTGTCTTGCTGTTATCTACCCTTTCAAAGAGTTGATTCCCGTCCTGTTTATAGGCTCTCTTTAGGTACTGAAAGGCTGCAATGAGGTCACCCTGCAGCCTTCTTTTCTCCAGGCTGTACAAGCCCAGCTCCCTCAGCCTGTCTTTGTAGGGGAGGTTCTCCAGTCCCCTGATCATCCTTGTGGCTCTCCTCTGGACCCTCTCCTACAGCTCTCTGTCTTTCCTGTACTGGGGGCTCCAGACCTGGACACAGTACTCCCGATGGGGCCTCACAAGAGCAGAGTAGAGGGATAATCACCTCCCTGTCCCTGCTGGCCACCCCTCTTCTGATGGAGCCCAGGATACCACTTGCTTTCTGAACTGCAAGACCACACTACTGGCTCACGTTACATTTCTCATTCATCAGGATCCCCAGGTCCTTCTCTGCAGGGCTGCTCTCAAGAACTGCTCCATCCAGTCTGTATAGATGCCTGGGATTCCTCTGGCCCAAGTGCAAAACTTTGCTGTGTTGAACTTCATTAGGTTCACTTGGGCCCACCTTTCAAGTCTGTTGAGGTCCCTAAGTCCAGACTTAGTCACCTTGTTATTTACACGGATTTTTGGAAAATAGCATGCACAGACTGCTGCCTTTGGTAGAATTTTGCAGGTGTCTAGTATCTGCACTTATTACCTGTACATGCCAATACAGTATTCCAAATTATCAATCCTGAACTCCTAGATGATTTGGAGTTGAGCAACTTGCATGTGTTGTTCCCCAACTGATAAATGGAAAATGGCACATAAAATTTCTCCCGTTTGGGAACTTGTTTCACCTTCTTTATTCCTATCGCAAGAGCATCATCTGGCTGTAACAAAGTCCATCTTCCCTGCTAATAAAGAGAGAGTGCATCTTTTAGAAGCGCTTAACAGTTTCAGCCTTCTCTGTGAAAGAGTTTGGAGTTGTATGTGAAGAAGAACTCTAAAGAGCTAATAAATTGATTACCAGGGATGATAGTAAGCCTTGAGGCCTCCGACTGTATATTTTGCTAATGTTGTTAATTCAATGTTTTCACTTCATTCTGCATAATTTCATGTTTTGAAAGTTTATAGCTAGGACCCACTTTCATGAGAGTGCATATTTTCTAGTCTGTTGATCTAAATGAATGATTTTGAGATCATCAGCATTAAGAAAATCGCATGTCTAACAATTTCTCTCTTAGTTTTGGAATCCAAAAAGTTATAAATATTGGCTGAGTGTCCCTGTGGTTAGAAATTTCTCTTGTGTGTGTGCCCTATCTGGTATGTTCAAGGCTAGAGTTTAAAGAGTCTCAGTCTTATCACTGTGGAAGCACAGGTAAGATTTCTACCCATCCACACGTCCATCAATTCTTGCAAAGCTTACAGAGATGTAGTATCTTTGAGGCTTTTAAACTGTTTTCTCAGAGTTTCTTGAAATTGGCCAACAGGCTTAACATTTATTGCTATGAGGTAAGCTTATGCACAGAAATGTGGGCAGAATTAGCTTTGCATTTAACTTTCTTCTGGAATATCTCTAGTGTAATATCTCTAGAATTGTGTAATTTTCATAATATTAGTGACAGGTGAAACCTGCTGTTTGTTTTCTTTCTATTCTGTGCAGGAATGTGCACACTCTACAATAATGCTGGGGGCTGGCATATAAAATCTTCCTAATCAAAATGAAAGATATTTTGGTAGGTGACCTTCTAATTTCCTGGAGATGTCATTTGTGCTAGCAGTAGCTCCAAGTGGAGTGGTTTCTAAAACTGAACAACAGTCAGTTTATTTTCAGGTACAGCTCCATTTGGGATTGCAATTAGGATAAGAACTGCTCTCCAGCACAGGAAACTGGTAAGCTTACGCTGCCAAATGGTGGCATCTTGATGAGGGAGTGTAAACTACTGCTGTCACTGCTGCAGATCAAATGAGCCTAACCAGAATGAAGTAATTATGAAATCCTCCTAAAAGATCATGAATATTCATGGTTCAAGTACAAACATTTCAAGTTTGTTTTCGTGTGAGGAAATAACCCTGGTATTCCACTCACTACATATGAAATCATAACGCTCCCTGAAAGAAAAGGGCACAGTGCTGTAGCTTGCTCCTCAAGCTAACAGGTAGCGCTGTGTGCAGCAGTGAGCAGCCTTTCTGACCCCAACAAATTGTCATGCTCTGTTGGCCAAAATGTTTGCCTAGCTGTGTGGGGCATGCATAACACAGGGTCGTGTCGGTTGGATGGACATGTGCTTGTTGCTTGCACTGAGATGAGAGCTGAGGTGGCTGCTGCCCTGCCCTCTCTGCAGGGGCTGTCACCACTGGTAGCTCTTCAGCATATGTCACCTCTGCTGATGGCACTGGCAGCAGCTGAACTGCAGGATCTGAGGCTTTCCAAAAAACACCCCCCTTGTTTAGCCTCTTGAATACAGAAAGGAGAGCCTTGCATTAACTGGCCATGCATGAAAATGGCAGCCTTTGGCAAGGGCCCATACTGCAAACCACTGCTCAACCCTGCAGGGCCATGGGTGCTGGGAGGAAGCAGTGCTGACAGTAAAGATGCTGAGTGGTGGGAAGAGATCCCAGTGCACTTGCTGGATGTCTCCTTGCTGTGCTCAGGCCATCATCTCCCCAGTTAGCCCCCACAGGGACTGGTGTGAAGGTGGCTTCTGGATCCTGTCCTCAGAAGATGGAGATGAAACAAGTCCTCACTATATTTTCTTGCTGTGGAAGAAAGGATACCTATTCCCCTGTCACTGCCCTATAGCACCAGATGTTGGCCAGCCACTCTCCATGCTGTCTGTACCCAGGATGAGCAGCCTAGGAGAGGCAGGCAGGCTCCTCAGCTCCCCCAGGGGCTATTCAGCAGTGGCTATGACTGTTGTTTTCCCATTGAAAGCAAAGAAATGTCTTCAGTGAGATAAGTCAAGCCAAACTTGTACCTGCAATGCTTCCAGATAGGAGAGCCAAACAAGAAAAGGCACAGAAGGAGGAAGGCTTTTTCTTTCCCTTTGTGAGTGTACTTTGGTGCAGGTTAGAGCAGAGCCTTGTCACATGCAAAGTCTTTAAATTATTTAAAATCTGTATCAATGTTGGTTTTAACTGGATCTTTTTTTCTCCTCTAAATAACAGTCTGTTTACTGTTCAGGTTTTCCTAACCACTGGCATTGTTGGTTTTGGGGGAATCTGGCTTTAACTTCAGCATACAGTTGCAGAGCCTAATTAGCTCCCTAGATTAATTGAGCTTCTGTTTTTCAGCTGAGAATTTATGAGGAGCTGGCACTGTAATGAGACAGAGCAGTAGGATCCTTTTTATCTTTGTGCTTTGTTTGCATGTTTTTAATGGTTCCTTGTGAATGAAGTTTGGCTCTGTGCTTGGAGTTGGAGATGGAGTCCATTTTAAGTGCTGTTCTCTCTCTGACACTGCCAGTGGTCTCTGGAGAGCTGCCTTGCAGGCCTTCCCCTGCTGCCCACTCCTTAGATGTGCTCTGGTTGTGGTGTCAAAGACATTCACATCTCTAAGCTCTCATCTGAGAAGCGTGTTGACCTGTAAATAAGGGGTTATGTCTTTGTTCAGTATTCCCAAAGTGAGAAGTTCTTCTGTACTAAACCACAGACATTCATGTTGCTGTGGTGAAGACTGTGAGGAACTTCTTTCTCACATTGGATTAATTATTTAATTGAAGCCCGTACTGGTTCAGCTCTACTGCTGGCACAAGACAGAAATGAGAAGGCAGTGGGGCCATCTTTCTCTGTGCTTCCTTGGGGCTGATACAGAGATGTGCAGCTCAGACCTGGGCTGAAAGTATCAGAAAATGTGAGTTCTTTAATTCGCACAGGTAAAAGAGGAGCAACTTTTGTGATAGTAACTGCTTTATTGTGAGATAGGTCTAGTGTAGGACTAAAAATGAACTGCTGAGAGTAGTCAGCAGAACCTCTACACTGGGGTACTTCTATGTCATTTTTCGGTAACAAGCTACTTCTTGCCTGTTTCTTGAAGCTCTGGGAGCAACTTCTATACAAGTCCGTTTACGGTCAGAGGGACAGTCATTTTAAGATGTTAGAGCAGCTGGAGTGTTTGGATGATCTTTTTATTAGTTTTCAGTCTTTGGTAAAAGGAAAGAAAAGATGCTGTCTTGTGCATCTATCTCATGCACAAGGATTGTTCTGCAACATGAAATTTCCACCAAGAGCTTTCTCAGTCGCCTTGGCCTCACTCTGCTTGTGCCTACACACACTCCTCTTATTTCCTCATTCCTACTATCAAAATTATTAACAGAAAGGAAGGATGTAGCTAAGCAAACAATACTGGTTCTTCCTGAATTCAGTCATTAGTAACATACCATTTTGGTTTTGTATCTTTTAAGCTGTGAACTGTCCTCTTTAGAGATTATTTCTGTGCAATCAGAGCCAAAAGCAAATGGAGTATTTATGTGGTTCTCTCATTATGCAAGCATTTATTACTATGAACAAAGCACTGCATTAGCACAAGGGAGCAGAGTTAAGACATTATGATCAAAACTAACTGCCATACTTCCAGAGATTTTTCCTTTGACATACCTCTATAAATAATTAGATTACAAGACACCTGAGGGCATACATCGTCTTATCCTGTAACAATAACACCTTGAGAGAGTTGACAACATTTTTCTTTTGGCCAAGTGCCTAGGAAGACACCAAGGTGTACGATTAATAGAGAGCTCGAGCACACACCCTTGTATGTCCCAATGCTTATTCATAATATTGCATTCTACCTCTTGAGAGTGTTATGTTTATTCCTGATAGTTCTGCTTTTGCCATTAAATAGCCAAAACCCTTATACTAGTGGGGTGAGATGAAGGGGAAGACGAGGAAAATATTTTCTTTAAGGTAGTTGAAAAAGAAAAAAAAAAAAGAATCTAGTGAAGTGTATAATAGGATTGGTTAAATAACTCCACAGCAAAATCGGGATTCCAAGACTTGAGCTGGATCTTCCTTTCCAGCAATCCCTCCATTTGTGGAAAAGCCCTGTACTTGTCACTCCCATGCAAAGAAAGAGATACTGGGCAATGCAAATTCCTTCAAATTTGCTGAGCATAACATTTTCTTCCTGCTTCATTTCCATTCATGAATTCTATTTTGAAGCCCTAAACAAAAGCAATTATCGTTTGCCTCTGCTCTGTGGAGCACATTTGGAACACATTACCAACACGGACTCTTCATGTCATGCAGTGGAAGGATGTCAGAAGGCTCTGTCCAAGCTGTGCCCCCTCATCCAGCCTGCACACATGCAGAGTAGTGCAGTGAGCATGCCAAATTATGTGGGGTTTATAGGGTGCCTTCGATGGGTATCAGTGAGAAGATGAGGGGATGAAAGTGGAGATAGGGACCCTGATGGTTATACAGCACCAGTGAAGGACATTAATAGGAGCAAGAGTTGAGGAAAGAGAAAATCAGTGCTGGGAGAGGAGCTAGTAATGATGCTGGACACTGGCAAAGACAGGTGCAGGTAGTTAGGCCAAAGTAGGATAAAATGGAGCAGTGCTGGGCTACTTCAGTAGGGAGCTCAGGGTGAAAATCATAGTGTGGGACTTAGACTGAAGAAGGATGAATCAGGGAAGCCCCAGGAAAATGCTGATAGGAGGGAAAAGGATTGTCTGATGACAAAAAGGCAAAAAGGATGTGAGTACGTGAGAGCAAAATTCTGTAGCGCAGGAAAGGATTGCAGTACTCCGGAACTTCACCATCCCTCACCAACAGCAAATGCTAGCAATACTTCAAGGTAAATTGTGAGCCACCTCCTCCTGCTCTATTGCTTGTCTCTACAAAAGTGGCAGCTGGTTGGCTAGTTCAGCACTTGAGGCTTTTTAATACACCAGAAGGCTCTGAGCCTGTTGATATCTCAGTGAAGTGTAGACATAAATCCACATAAAATTACATAAAATATATAAGAACATTGAGGTTGTGAAATTAAGTACTACAGTGGCAGGAAATGCCAGAAATAAGGTTGTGTTAGCAGACTTACTTTGGCCTCATGAGCTATGCATATGAGTTTTGTTTTTTTTTTGCAGGACACTTCCCTGTAAAATTAGCATCTTATAAAGGCAAATGAAGGACCTGCTTTGGAGATGAGTCAAGACAGTACTGGGGTGTGGTTGTCATCAATAAACTCCACCCTGACTTGTAACTGGAGCTGGAAGGCGTACAGAAATTGGAAGTGTGGAAGAGAAGGGGGAGGTATTACAATGGGAGCTGGTACTGCCATCAGAACTGGTTCTGCTAATGCATTCCTAGTGTTTGTAGGTGGACTGTTAACTGTTTTTGGTTTGCTGAGTGACCAGACTGAGAACCAGCTTTCTCATTTTCTCTGCACCAGAAGTCAAAGGAAGATGTACACTGAATATGAAAGACTGTATAATGCTCAATACTCTGAAAGATCAGTGCTTCAAACCGAACACCTATACTTAGTGCAGCAGGTGTTAACAGGGGATTATATACTTCTCCTCAGAGGCATTCACCAGAAATTGTATTGATGAGCTCCACAAGAAAGAAAAAGGAAAGGCCTTTGAAGAAATAAATCATTCTGGTTACAGATCTGCATTTGTTTAGTCCTAACAGTAGGCAAAGCACAAGTCCACACATTAAAAGAGAGAGATTAAATGAAAGACTGAATGATTTCTTGTTCAGTGAGCACTGTTTATCCTGTGCAGGGATTGAGGCAGGGGTCTACTGGAAGATTGGTATCCAGTTGTGAAATTAAAAGACATAGTCTTAATGCACACAGACAAGTGGGATTTAGGCATTGTCCAAACAAACCTGTCATGATCTTGAGTATTTCATTCTTCTGATATACAATTCTATTTTGTTTGAATCTGAGTATAATTAATCAATTGTGAAGAAGGAAAATACAAATATATTTATGTGGAGCTTTGAGGTATATGTTTTTTTTTTCTTCTTGTTGAGCAGGCGAAAATACTAATTTACATTGATCCCCAGTTTGCATGGCTGTCTCAGAAGACAAGAAATAGAAAACACTGTGCACACTGCAGCACATATCTCTTTTTAGGAGATTTAATGTCTTTTAGGGATCCTTAATAGTAGCTATTGAGAGACACAGAAGACAGTAATATGGGTCTTCAAGGGTCTGCTGTAAAGTGAGAGGGTGAGGATAAGAGAGTAGCCTGGAGAAGAGACAACTTCCCCTCGTCCTTTCAGCACAGACAGCTGCTACTTCATGGGATGAAGTGAACCTTTCTGCCTGGCATCTGCACAGTTCTTCCTTTCTTTCTTCTTTGTACCATAACTACTGACACTCTTTTTAGAGATGTGAGTGTAGCTTTCTTTCCCCAGGGCTCCTGCCTCTGGATTTTTCCAAAGATAAAGCTTTGTGTAGTTTATTTTGGAGTTTAGTCTGTGTGGAACATAGGAAATAGTTAGCAGTGTTTTAGTGTAGCCATGGTGATATAAGGACACCATGGCTAGGAAGGGTTTACAAGTAGGGGCAATGTATTTTGCTTGACTAAATGCTGCAGGTAGAAAAATCAAATAACCTTTAAATACTGAAAAGGCTGCAGAATGGGTTTGCGGACATAAAGGCTTTGGCATATGAGGTGCGGCATTTTTCTGTCCTCGCCTTCAGGCGCTGTTCTCTGTGTTTTTTATTCCTAAACTCACAAGGAATTACAATAAATTTCCTAAACTATAAAAACATTAGTGGATGAGATAGAACTACATTTAAGAAGAAGAAAGATGTATAAAATGGGGTCGGTGTGCTGCTCTGGCATATCACTTCATTTCTCTTAGTGCAGAACACAATTGGATCATTTCTATTTGTAATGCATCCCTGAAGATCTCCTATTTGCTACAAAGAAATTGGTGCATGAGCAACATGCACCCAGAAACAGCAGCTCTTCTATGTTTCCTATGCCTAAGTTTGTTTTGCATGGGCAGAAGATAAAAAAAATGTTCTTCCCTCTCAAAGCTCTTTTAGTCCAGACCTTCCCTTTGTAAAGCTTGTGGCTCCACAGGAAATTTTGCTTTTGCAAGTACCAGCTCACAAATGACCTAATGAAATAATTTTCTTTTTCATGCAGAAATGCCATGTCAGCACTCGCAAGAGCAAGGCATTTACTTCATGTCTCACACTGTATGACAAGCTAATTTCAATGAGATATCCAAAATATCAATAATTTTATTTGCTGAGGCTAGAATGAGTTAAAAATTAATAGTTACTAAGCCGCACATCTGTATTATTATGTTCCCTTTGACTTTTAGTCTTTCCTTAGGAGTCAGGAGGGGCTATAGTGAGACATCAGTGAACCATGAGCAGGTGAATGTTTTAAGACAATGTCTAAAACTGTCAAAAATATATGATCATTAAAATTTTCCTCCTTGTTTTATTCCTCAATGTATAATACTGACAGGAGGCAAGTTATTTTGTGTATATCCAAAGTTACACTGATAGTCCAGATACAGGCAGTATTGAAGGAAACTCTGACATTAGAAATCAGTATTGGCTGGACTTTTTTGCTGCTAATTTTCTTGCTTTAATTCTTAAAAAAAATCCATCCTTTAGTTTCTTTCTAATAGATGTCACAGCATTTGAATTACAGAATAAGAATTTCCTCGGTATCATCTATCTTCTCGCACGCATGTATTTCAATGCAAGGCAGATGGGACAGATTATTTCATATTCATAATGCATATAGCTTTAGGAGAGCTGCACCGCAGTGTGCTGATGGGTTATGGCTGCATGGGTTATGTATTCTCAGGAGATCTACATGTTCAGAATGCATTCTTTTGCCCTTTCCCCCGTCGACTCCTGTTTTGCTGTGATAGAAGCACTAGCAAATGAAAGGCTTGTTATTGATTTCTGTACAGATGTTTATAATTTCCATGTAACTCTGCATCGGAGTGGCAGCAACTGATGTACAAAATTTGACATCTTAATTATTCCTTGATGGAAAGGAGGGCCACTAACCTGAGGTACAGCAGCCTATTAACTCGGGATCTGTGGATTCAAAGCAGCCTTAGGTCACAAGAGAAATGAGTGAGGCTGTCTCATTGTAGTCTTTGTGGATGTTTGCTTGCTTCTCAAAGCTGCCAGATTGTCTTCAGTGTGTCTGGAGCAGAAGGAAGCAAAAATTGTGAAATAGAAAATATTTTCCATCTAGTATTGCTAGCCTAGCTGAAATCACAAGTACTATAAAGCTCAGCAGTAGCACATTTTATGAGCCAGCATCAGCTCACTGCAGTGTGGCTCTCCTAGAGCTATATGCCCCACCTAGATGCTAAATGCAACAAAATATGCAATCCCAAATGCTGTGATTTACCCAATTAAAAAGAGAGATTCAAGAAGTCTGATGTTTGTCTAGCAGTCCTATCCAGTGGATATAGGTTAATTTCCCACAGGTTGCAGCTTTATGCAGAATTCCCATGAGCTGGGAATGTTAAATGCAAGACTAAGGGCAAACATGCACCATAAATATTAGCAGAGATTGAACAGTGACCCACAAAAATCTAATCCCAAGCCATTGATAGTATTGCTGTCGGGAAGAAATTGCTGTATGCAGTTTATCAAGCACAAGTAAATATCAGGCTGTTGTCTTTGCTTTGAGCCATGTGTAACTATTATCCATAACCTTAAGTGCAGGAGAGGCTCTCTTCAAGAAGATACCATTTCCCAACTGGTCAGCTATTTTATTTGTGCTCCTCATGGTTAAAGATCCCTTAAATGTATATATTGTGCATTTTTGACTACAGGATTAGATGAATACCACACAAAAGTGGTATTACATATGCATCATCATGCTATTAGAATTGTTGTGCTTGGCGATTCCAATTCTTAGTCTAGTCACAGACAGCCCCACAGTAAGGCATCAGCATTTCAAAAACTATCCTGTTCTGAACAGTAGAGTAAACTGCAAGAACAGAAAATTTAATTCCCACTTCAGCAGAAGAAAAGATCTAATATGAAAGAACAGTTGTGAGAAGTCTTAAGGCTTGACTGGCTTGTATTTCACCAATATAATCCAAAGTTATTTTATTGATTTAAGTAGCAGCATTATTGAATTACACAGGGCCCCAGAAGGCAACAGAACCTTTGGGTCCTCTAATCTAATCCACTACACTCTTGCCTACTGGAGCTCGTTCAGAGTCTGCTTGTACACTGGAAAAGGGTAGCACTTTGCCATCTTCTGCAGTAACTCCTTAGTCTGCAATGCTGGTCTGCTGTTCTGTATTCACCAGTGGTAACAGTGCTGAAGGAATGAGACCAGATGAAGACATAGAAGGGGAACTGGGAACATAAAAGAATTTTAAGTTGTAGTCCAGAGTCTTCCAGCAAGCTCAGCTGCAGATACAGGATAGTGCAAATCTGTGGAACAGAACTAATTAGAATTCCATTAAAAAAAAGGAGAAAAAATTTTGCTGAGACACAAGTCACATCATGATGGTCAAAGTGAAACCTCGCTGGCTAATGCAGCCTTAATTCATTTTATTTTGCAGAGACAGCAAGCTCACCATGTTGCTTCGAGAGTCCCTGGGGAATATGAACTGCCGCACCACAATGATAGCTCACATTTCAGCCACTGCGGGGAACTACGCTGAGACGCTGTCCACCATCCAGATTGCATCCAGAGTCCTCAGGATGAAGAAAAAGAAAACTAAGGTAAGACACGTATAACTTCCTTCTTATAGTGCTGGAAGAGGAAGCAGGAAGGACCCCAAAAGGTCCTTGATGGGGCAGCAAGACATATAGCAAAATCAGGAACCAATTCCAAAGTGCAAAGGTTGTATGTACCTTGTCCTAGGTGAGTGGCTCAGAGCACATAGCAGAGACAGGGGAATGTAAATGCTTCAGCATCAAATAGAGGAGCGCTTTCAAACATATATGTCTTAACAGGTTTTTAAGCTGGCCTCATTTATTGATATAGGTGAGAGTGTAAATCTTCAGTTATGTTCTTAGTGCTAATGAAATAATAAGGAATGAAACCACTGTACAGTAAATTGGGTTTAATGAAGAGTTAGATTCTCTGTGCTTCTCACAGAGAGTAGAAGCAAAATGAATGCAAAACATTGTGTCCATTGCCTGCACTGATGCCCCGTTTATTCTGACTGCCTTTAAATATGAGTGATAGATTTTCCAAGAAGTAAAGTGATGGTGGGCTATATCTAATTCCATGCTTATGGAGTCCTGGTTCCTTCTGTATAGCTTGCAACGTGAACTGCGTACAACCAGTGAATGTTTGATTTAAACTGACAGTCTATGGATTGAAAAAAACTTTGAAGAGAGACAACTGAAGGGATTAATTCCACACACCATTACAGCAATGTGTCCCTGTGAAGGGATTCATTTCACACACCATCCCTGCGGTGTGTACTGAAGGACTCCCTTAAACATATTATACAACTTCACACATTGGCATTATGACCAAAAGGGACTATCTTTATTTTCTGTGCTTTATTTCTGTAATGAGTTTTCTTGTTCCTGTTCACACACAAAAATAGGAATGCCTTTGGCAAATAATCAGTTTATTTGGTTGGTCTAAATTAGGTGAGCACTCCTGATCTATTTATTCAGTACATTATTTTTTTGGAAACCTCATGACTGACTGTGGCACATTTAGAATTGGGGCATTGGGTACTCTGTTGAACACTGCTGTTTGTTTGCTGTAAGACTGGATATAAGGATCTTCAGAGTTCTGTGTCTTTGTTTAGAGATTTCCCAGTTTAGATATATCATTTTTTGTGTATGCATACAGTTTGTGCAAGGAGCTGTTTGCAATTCTGAGATATCATGATCTCTGTCTCTCTGATGTTGCAGTACACATCGAGTTCTTCTGGAGGAGAGAGCTCTTGTGAGGAGGGTAGGATGCGTCGGCCAACCCAGCTGAGACCTTTCCATTCTAGAAACACCGTTGACCCAGACTTCCCTATTTTGCATTTATCAAGTGATCCTGATTATTCATCCAGCAGTGAGCAGTCCTGTGACACAGTGATTTATGTTGGCCCCAATGGCACTGCCCTTTCTGATAAGGAACTGACAGATAACGAAGGTCCCCCTGACTTTGTTCCTATAGTTCCTGCACTGCAGAAGACCAAAAATGAGGGCAGGCTGGAAGAATGTAGTGAATCAGGGCCCAGCACGTCTGAAAGAGATTGCCTGAAGTGCAACACCTTTGCAGAGCTCCAGGAGAGGTTGGATTGTATAGATGGCAGTGAAGAGACCAACAAATTTCCCTTTGAAGAGATGCCTGCTCAATTTAGCTCAGACCAGATGTCTAAGTGCTCTGTCTCAAGCCAACTCGCAGAGCTTAGTCACTTACCAGAGTCAGATAAGGAAGATACGATGCCAGAATGTCAGCATCCTGATAGAGAAGCCAAGGAAAATATAAATGCAACCCCCAGCAAAACTAAGAGAAATCACTCCCCCATTCCTTCTGGAGGTCTTACTAATATTTCTACTCCTCCTTCTCCCAGGAGTGTAACAGGCAGCTCTAGTAAAGAGCTTAGCTCTTGCCAGTTAGCACACAGCACCAGCTTGCAGAGCAGCAGAGAAGGTCTCAACACCTGTGGCTTTGTGGAAGGGAAACCAAGGCCAATGGGTTCACCCCGGCTTGGCATTGCGAGCCTCTCCAAGACATCTGAGTACAAGCCACCAACTTCTCCTTCCCAGAGGTGCAAAGTCTATACACAAAAAGGAGTTCTTCCCAGCACCACACCCCCACCAGCTTCCCTGAGTAAGGACAATGAGATGACATCTACTGAATCTTTGTTACAGCCAGAAATACGAACTCCACCTGCAGGAATGAGCCCTCAGATCATGAAGAAGTCAGTGTCTTCCAGCAATGGGGATTTTGAAGAGACCATGCTCAATGAAGACCAGCAACAAAACCATTCTCCTGAATCTAAGAAGGAGATTCTAAGCACTACTATGGTGACTGTGCAGCAGCCACTGGAACTGAATGGGGAGGACGAGCTGGTGTTCACCCTTGTAGAAGAGCTAACCATTAGTGGGGTCCTTGACAATGGGCGCCCAACCAGTATCATCAGTTTTAACAGTGACTGCTCTGTGCAGGCTTTGGCCTCTGGGTCTAGGCCAGTCAGTATTATCAGCAGCATATCTGAAGATCTTGAATGTTACTCCAGTGCAGCTCCTGTGTCTGAGGTCAGCATCACACAGTTCCTTCCACTTCCAAAGCTGGGCCTGGATGACAAGTCCCAGGATGATGGCAGCAGACGCTCATCTATCAGCTCATGGTTGAGTGAAATGAGCACAGGAAGTGACGGTGAACAGTCATGCCACAGTTTCATTGCCCAGGCATGCTATGGGCATGGAGAAGCAATGGCAGAACCTCCTGTCTCTGAGTTTGCAAGCACCATACAAAGCGCCAGCATGATTTGTGTAGGTGACAAACAGAAGCCAGTGACCGACAACATGCTTATATTGTCAGAAATGGGGGAGCAAGCTTTCAGCAAAGTGCCACCCATCAAAGGCTGTAAAATATCAGCTCTAGGGAAAACTACTGTCACAATTAAAAACACTGCAAGCCTCAACAGCTGTGAGGGCTACTTCCCAATGAAGACAAACATTACTGTTTATCCATGTATTGCTGTTAATTCCTTCAAAGCGCAAGACACTGATGATGCTGTATCGGCAGTAAATGCGGACCCAAAGGTTGCTCATCCCCATGAGGGGAAAGAACCCAATGCTAAAAAAGATATCAAATTTGAAGATCCTTGGCTGAAGAGACAGGATGATGTAAAAAATGACAGCTCTGGGAGCAGTGATGGGTCAAGGTGTGACATGACCACAGTTTCAGCCAAATCTGAGCAGAGCACAAAGCAGTCTCCAGCAGACAGATTTAGCAGCAGCAGCAGCAGCGGGGATGCCTCTGTCTCCCCAGGATGTGATAGTCTGAAGAGGATTGTGGATGGGTGTGAGATGGCAGCATCTGGCTCTGCAATCCAGAGTCCCGTTCATTCCAGTGATGGCTTGAAGGGTGGCAGCCTCCCTCGAGGGCTGCCTCCAAAGGCAAGCAAGCCAGAGGAGTCTGATAGTCACTTCCATTCTACTGCCTCTGACAGCAATGGAGTTGTTTCTCCTGCCCACACCCAATTTTCTAAGGCCAGCCTAGACAAAAAAATGGCCTCTCCCAAACATTGTGTCCTCACTCGCCCCAAAGGGACACCTCCTCTGCCTCCAGTGAGAAAGTCAAGTTTGGATCAGAAGAACAGAGCCAGCCCCCAGCACAGTGCTACCAGCAGCACCACCAGCAGTCCCTCTGGCCAGCCCACGCCTTTCCAGGCCAGCTTCCCCGAGGAGCTGAATGCCAAACCAAAGGGCCCTGGCATTGACAACAGCAGCAACAACAGCAGCAGCAAGCTGTTCAGTGCCAAGCTGGAGCAGCTCGCCAGCAGGACCAACTCCCTTGGAAGGTCCACAGGAAGTCACTATGAGTGTCTGTCACTGGAGAGAGCAGAAAGCCTGTCCTCTATGAACTCCAAAATGAACCCTGGCAAAGACACCACCATGCCTAGGACTGGAAGAAGCGTCAGCCGCAGTGTCATGTCCTCACCAACCAACTCAGCTCTCTCCCAGTCTGCAGGAGCCTCGCCAAAAGCCGGACAGTCAAAGATCTCTGCAGTCAGCAAGCTCCTGTTGGCAAGTCCCAAGGCCCGAAGCCTGTCTGCCTCTGCTACAAAAACACTCAGCTTTTCAACCAAGTCTCTGCCTCAGTCTGTTGGGCAGAGTTCCAGTTTGCCTCCAAGTGGGAAGAATATGTCCTGGTCAACACAGTCCCTCAGCAGAAACCGAGGCTCTAGCCTTGCTTCTAAGTTGCCTCTTCGGGCTGTCAATGGACGGATTTCAGAGCTGCTCCAAGGCAGTGCCAGCTCGAGAGGCTTGCAGCTCCGAGGAAACGTAGAAGCAGATGAGCGTGGTGGCCTTCACGGAGAGGAAAAGCCAGCAGTTCATGTGCTGCCATCTCCTTACAGCAAGATCACTCCTCCCCGGAAACCTCATCGCTGCAGCAGTGGTCATGGGAGTGACAACAGCAGTGTCCTGAGCGGGGAGCTGCCCCCCGCCATGGGGAAGACTGCCCTGTTCTACCACAGCGGCGGCAGCAGCGGCTATGAGAGCATGATGAGAGACAGCGAGGCAACAGGGAGCGCCTCTTCTGCACAAGATTCCATGAGCGAGAACAGCAGCTCAGCCAGCGGCAGGTGCCGGAGTCTCAAAACACCGAAGAAACGATCAACCACGGGTAAGCTTGAAGTGATGTGAAAGGGGAAAACAGACCAAAGCAGCTAACTGCTTCATGGTGGGGAGGCCTTTCCTGAAGACAGGCTAGTAGATCAGTGCCAGCTGTGTTTGCAGCAGAGATGAGAGGCCCAGGTAAGTGCACAAATGTCAGTGTTTGCATTGCATATGCAGTTGAGCCTACCACTCATTTCACTTAGGTTTATTTCACATTAACAGAACGCTTATCTCTGCAGTTATTTCACGTTGCTAGTTGCAATTAAGTATTTATTTATACAAATATTCTTCTGATTTGATTCCAAAAAGATGCCTTTATGAGGTGATGAAATGTAATTGTTACCCTCAAGCACTTTGGACAAAGACTCCTCTCTTGGTACACGTGTGGTTCAGAAACACAAGGCCAGAGTCCTGCTCAACAGCAGCTAAGTGCTCCCTTTTGCTCCTTGTGCCCTATGAATGCCCAAAAGGTGCAAGATGCCCTGCCGCTGGATCTGTCACTTCTTTCTTCCCACCCATTTAAGAAGATGGAACAAAGTTATGCCCATGCTGTTGAAAGATCATATCCTGCCGCTGAGTCTGTTGGGTTTTAACTTTTGAGTTACAAGTCCTTCCTCTCCAAGTAATTTTATTATTAATAAGTTATACTAGTAATATTATAAATATGGGCACTGTTGCTTTAAAGTACTTGCAAGTCTGAGAGCAGTTACTCATCACAGAGAGGATCAGAATCCCCAGTAGCTTTCTTACTACATTTTTTAATCAGATAGCAAGAGCCTCTTGGTCCATGCCAGGAGTCCATGGTGTTGCAGCTTGTACTTCTCACCAGGACAATAGTGTTTCATAGGTTTGCAGGAAAGGGATGAGGAACATCCATCAGCTGTTCACCCCACTTTTTTTCTGAGTTCTGTTTTCCCAACCAGAAGCGTAAATTCTGCCTAACCAACTTCCTTTTTAAAAAAATGCATATAGATACTGGAACGGGTATATACCAGTATTTAAAATATCAGTGGCTGCATATTCTGCAGTAGCTCTGGCTGCAGAAATGTGTAATTCTCATAGAGTTCCTAATTCACAAGCCATTCTCACTTGCTGGGTTACTTACCTCTGGGATTCATTTAGAATGAATGAAATGAGTGAGGCATTACCTTCTCTTTTCTTAAGCTTTTGCTGCAGTAGCAGGAAGAACATGTGCAACACAGATGTGAACACAACGAACAACATAATTAAAACTATATTCAGAAGTACATGTCTGATAATACCTGTTTGAGGATACATCTGAAAGTCACTCTACATTGTGCAAAGCAAAGGCCAAGTGATGAAATAATCTTCCTGATGTTAACTCTGCATCCTATGAGAAAGACTCTGTTCTATCCTTTCTGCATATGTGGCAATAACTTAATTTTCCTCTTTCTAATGAGCTGCTCTTCTAACAGCTCCTTTCAAATATAAACTTCTTAATGGTAACTTGCAAGAAAAAGAAGGATGATTTTGTATATTGTGGAAAAGGAATCCAAAGCTGACCACACAGAATGCTGGGAGTGTACTGTCAACTGACTGTGTGCTGTGGAGAAGTTGCCCATATGATACGGACTTTTTCCATAGGACATTTGCTTTTCTTTGGATTCTGTGGCAAAAATTGAGTCTTTTGCTTTCCCATTGCTTTGATAGTGAGACAGTTAAAGGCATCCAGTAACCATTCTTGAGAGAAATCCATCTGCAGTAGGCTCTGTAAGGGTCACTTTCCCTTTCTTTAGCTTATGCCACAGATGGTGATTTTCAACAAAATTTGAACCAGGAATAGATGCAAAAAAATAACAATTTCTGTGAAAGCAGAGCAGCTCTGCAAGTGAGGGAAAGCATAGAAAACTGCAGTGTAGATTCGTCCATATCAAACACAAGACTATCCCCCCTCCCTTGGATCTAGCCAGCTTTGATCCTACCTGGCCGAACAGTGGTGGTGATTTGTCATGCAGTGCAGGTATGTAACGGTAGTCAAGCAGGAAGCTTTCCTTAGCAAGGAACGTGGACAATCTCAGCTTTGCCACTTTTTTACTGCTAAGTAAAATCTGACCTTTTTCATTAAGTACAACTTTCTCTCTAACTGACAAATGTATGCATTCAGTCTAATTTCTATTTGGCTTAGTTCCTCTCTCCCTTGTCAGCAATGTTGCAGGTGTTTACCATTGCTGGATTTTAACCTCTGTGATAGAGCTTTTTCTGTGCATAGCCATCCCTGCAAGATGCCTGTTCTGGTAGGCACAGCAAAACGTGGCATGTTGACATCCCTCAAAGTATGTGCAAAGCTTCTCTCTTAATTGAGTCTGTCATCTGATGTGGAGAGTTTGCAAGCATTTTTTTTGTTGTTGTTGTTGTTGTTATTTTGCTTTTGAGAGTGATTCCCTATATTTGCAAGCAATTCCTGTATTGAGTGAGTTGTGTTTCTAAGAGGAACCAGTTCTTTTAATGCAAATGAAAAAAAAAGATATTTATTACTTTCTATATCTGTAGCAGCAAACCACTGCCCAGAAATTCATAATCCTTCACTTTCTTGTAACCCAGCTCCAGTTTGAATTTCATTCTGCAGCAGTAATATCATAATTCTGTTTTGATGTGTTTGATAATAGTATAATTTTTCACATGTCAGCAGATTTATGATGGCATAAAATCGGGATTATTACCTCAATGCAGGAGAACATGAAGGAGGATCTGAGATATAAGGAAGAATAGAGTTGTTTGCAAACATATTTTTATTGCATAATAAACAAAAAAATATGCAAAGGTTTGCAATCTTTTATCCTCCGTAATTTCTCCTGTCTGTAAGTCTGTTCTCATCTGAATGATCTCTCACAAGGAACACTTTTTAATGAAAACGATAGCATACAAAGGTTCTGAGCTCTTGAAAGATGGATATTATTTTAATACATAGTGTCAAGAGCATTGGACCTTTCCTGATTTGCAGTCACAGATCCACTGTGCTGTAATGGATATGGCACTATAGATATGCTCATTTCAGGTCAGGCAACCTTGTCCACTTTATTTATGATTATTATTAGCAGAAATGCTAGCTGTCAGACATGATCATCATGAATCAGCCCAAAGCCCCTTTAAAAGGAGCTATAAAGAGTCTTTAGCAGAATCACCAGCAGCCCTGTCAGATCCCGCAATTACTTTTGAAGTTCTGACACATTGGGGAGACATCATTTTTTTCTTGAGATTAAGATCTTGTCTTTCAATGCTTTTAAGTGCATTATTTTTATGTGTAGGTGCTTCTGTGCTGATTGTCATACATGAAGCATCAGACCTACATTGACAGCTTTTGAAAGATAAAGCTAGATTATATCCTTCAGTGTAGCCCTAGGTTAAATCTTGGGCTCTACATGGGTATGTGTACAATTCACAGACAGCCCAGTGCTGTGTAAACAAAAGTAAAACAAACAAACAAACAAAAAAAACCAACAACAAAACAAAAAACAAAAAAACCTCACACCAATTATTAGCCCATATATTCTTATATCTACTGAAAATCATGTGTATATATCATGAACCACTTAAGCCTTCCCCCTGAAGTAACCTTTTATTTTCATAAACATTTCTGTCTTTGTAGCTTTTAACATTGGTCCTATAATGCAGCATCAGCAGTTACCGACGTAAGTGACCACTTACAGCAAGAACAGAGCTATTTAGCCCTGATAGATCACTGTATATTTCAAAGCTTTGTGCAGCCACCCTTTAATCCACCTTGTGTTGCACATATTACTCTAGACTCCATTTTACAGGTGCAGAAATCAAGGCAGAGGGCTTTACTGACTTACGCAATGCCTCCACTAAGTGACAGTCAGATCCAGGATTAAATTGCAGGCACCTTTGACTCCTAACCTCAACCCTGACTGACTTGGCTGCACATCCTCCCTTGCCCTTTCTGAGCACCAGAGAGGAGGGTTTTATCTGTTATTTTTTGTGGCAGTCCCTCCCCCCTCTCCACTCGGATGCATCTGTGCAACTGTATTTGCTCCCATTTATTTGCTCACTCTGTGAGCGTTTTTTCTGTAGGAAACAATCCGCGTCTCAGCCATTTTCCTGGCTCTGAGTCTCTCTCTCAGGGAGGCAATGCTGTCTTGAGCAGAGCACTGAAGTATTACAGCACAGTCATCACTAGCACCAATTATATATTATTTTTTAATACCTCAGAAATTTCAAGTGCAATGGCCTCATGCTGCTCCATGGAAAGGCAATGACAAGGATGCTTTTATAGCACAAACTCTCTTGTGTCATCAGGAAGTGCATTCAGGCTTAACTCCATTTTAACCAAGCTGTATTTGTACCCTGGGAACACAACAGAGATGAGCAGGAGGCAGGCAGGGCGGTAGGTAAGGACTTGCAAGATCTGTATTGTGTTCCCAATGGTGCTGCTGGTTCGCTCTGTCACCTTGAGCAGCCTGTGTAACGTCTATTGTCTGTAACCAGCTCACAAAACTAGATCATGGCCTTGTGGAAAAGCTCTCAATGCAAAACAGGACTGGGTGCTTTCAGCCATACAGCTTTGCTGCTGCTTCCAGGTGTGTGATCCCATCAGCTCTAAGCTAGCAGCTGTGCAAGAGCCCAGGTTTTAATTAGGTTTACTCAGCATAGCCAGGCCATTTGCATTCCCATGCAATGTGCTCAGATGCCTTGCTTGTGCCTTTTGCCCTGTCTTGAAGAGGATTTGGGACTGCCAGATCTGCCGGAAGGCATCTCCTGGGGATGAAAGAAGGGGAGGGGCTCTGAGACAAGGTGCTAGAAGATAAAGCTTTCAGAGGAAAATATAGGGATGTTCCCGAGGTTGTTTGCTTTGTTGTTCCTTTTGGGAGCAGGCTCAGGTGCCTGAGAGAGCCCCAGTACATGTGACATGTGGTGAGGCACAGGGGCTGTTGTTGTCATTGCCTGCAGCACTCTGCTGAGCCCAGAGCCTCCTCTGCCTGGGAGATTCTCTCCTTTAATTTCTGTGCTCTCCAGTTGAGGTTTGTCGGAGCTGAGCCTGAGTCTGACTGATGGCAGCAGGGTAAAGCAGGGCTGTGCTCTGTGTCCAGGCAATCTGGGAGAGCAGCCGGCATGCAGTGCAACGTGGCAGTGAAGGTCAAAGACATGGGAGGAAGAGGTGGTTTGTGTGGGAAGGAGGCACTGCCAAAAAAAAGTCAAGGCCCAGAGGAGAGAGTTCTTGTAAAGGGCTTCTGTGTGGGGTTGCTCTTGGCCACTTTAGCCTTTCTGAACACTGGAAGCAGAGCACCGGGAAACAAAAAATTAAGGGACGCTGTTGTTAAGGCTTGGTAAGGCCAAGTCTGAACAAGACTGGGGAAAGCCAAGGTCTCCAAATGCTGGCTTCCTGATGTTTGAATGTGTGCCCTGAGCTGCAGTTAGTTGTATTTCCTGGCATCTGCAGGACCGTGCTCCTACCTGTCCGGGATAGGATTTGCCTCTGTGTGTGTGTCTGTGCTTTAATCTTCTTTGCACAGGTAACCTGTCTGCCTGTAGATAATTAAAGTTTCTTGCTGCAGCAGTTTATTGCTTTTGCAGTAAAGTTTCATGACTCCTTGCGGCTCTTTTGCAGTTCTGAGTTTTGCTACCAAAGTAGAACAAATTGCTACATGATTTTAAACACTTTCATAAAAAGACAGATTGTTAAGACATGCCAATAATTATCTGCAATTAGAATGCCTGTTTTGGTCTTGCCTCTGTGCTCTGGATTTCACTGCTGGATTGGTTTTAAAGATGGAGATTTCAGATTTCCTGGAAACCCTGATAACTCCATATTCACACACATTGCCTCTATGGTAACACTTAACCCAGTCCATGAAAGCAGCAGAAAACGCCAGAGGCTGAATTTGGGGACTGTAAATTATGAAAGTCCATCTCCAACCAATATTACAAAGCAACGTGTTTTGAAACATAGCCAAAATGATAATGCTGAAACAAAACGCCACAAAAAGAATCTGAGCTTTTTTTGCTGAATCCAAGTGAAAAGGAGTTTGGTTCATGTTTAGACTGCTGAAGGCACTGTGGGGAGCTGAAAATTGCTCTTTGTATCAAAAAGCTGTAGGGCTTCTCCAGCATTTCCACTTTAACTTGCTTACAATTGACGATAGCTAATTGATATCCTGCATTATTCCCTTACCAAGACAAAGGATGTTAGAGCCATACAGCCAGACGTTGTTTGCTTGCAGGTGACCCCTTTATGCATATGATTGCTGGCTGGGAGAGCAGAAGGAGGGGCACTGTGGGCTTCAGCTCCACTTTTTTTTTTTGTTCATTAAAACAACAGCATTGATTTTCCCAGGTCAATGCGAGGCCATTTCGTGCAGCAAATCTGTGTTGAAAGGGATCAGAGTAATCATTTTTTACACGCTTGACTACTGCATGCCAGCACTGAGCTTTCAGCCACATGAACATAGGAATGATTTAATAGAGGAAATGGCAGCAGGCTATTGTGCACAGTGAAGGCTCCATGTAACATGCATGACTGAGTCGCACGCCATTAGGCCGAGTGTAAATAAAACCTGCCCCTTACTCTGCCACAGAATTAGCTCATTGGAATGCCTCTACCGCTGTCTCATCATGATCTAACACTGGGGCTGTGGAGCCCCTTCCTTCTCCATCCTCTGTCTTTGCTGGCCAAGTCACTAGCAGCACAGACATTTAGCGCAGCACTACAGTAACAGTAACCAGCTTCTTAAGTAACACCCCAATGCTGAGAAATGCATGACAAACCAAAATCCAAACCAAGGGGAGATAAAGATGTAGAAGAGATTCTGGTTGTTTTTTTTCTTGCTAGGGATTGCAGGCACTGAAAGCGCAGCCCCTGTGATGTACATCTTCCCTGAAGCGTCTCCCAGATTACTTGTCAACCTGCCACGCTGCAGGAGGGCTGCTTCCTCATCTGGTTTCAGCATTGCTCATTCACCAGCTCTAAACTGCCCTGAAAGGCTCCTTTTAAAGTGAGATGGTAATTCAAGAAATATGGTTAAAACTGAACAGGATGGGTAGAAAAAAATTGACGTAGGCTGTACCTCAGTATGTTTATTATACATACAGAGATTCCTTAGATATATATAAGCAACATGTCTAGTATAGCTATGAATGGAAAATTATAAATAAGGGTTGCTTTATTCCTGCATACAGCAAGCAGTTCTTTCGAGCCCCAAGTGTCCTTGTACTTCTTACTGATTTGCAATGGCAGGATTGCATACAAGCCAACTCAGAATAAGGGCTGAATTGTTTTATGGGGAGGTGGTCATAGAAGACTCTATTCTTACTGACAAATCCCATTGGCATTTCTTTCTCCAGCTCTTCAGGTGCAACCTGAGTTGCCAGGATGAGCAAATGCAGTTTAGATTTTCTGGCAATAAATGCCAGGATTCTTCACTGGTTGTAGTACTAACCTCAAGGTGGGCACCCTAAATATTTCTGATGAAGCCTCCATGCCATCACAGCAACTTTCCACTGGAAGGCACTGGCAATGACTTGAGAAACTGGGAGAGGATGTTAGCATTGCACATATTGTGTGAAAATCCAAGGAGGAATGAGTAGCTGTTCTCTTCTCTGAGGAAAGGGCACTGTAAAATAAACTAGGAGGAGGGAGGTCAAAGGAAATGGGAGGAGTTGGTTCAGTCATGGATAATTGCCCATGAGGGCAGACCCTGTAGGAAATGGGAAAGTGAGAAGTCAGCATAGCATCTTCAACTCAAACAAAGCAGCAGCCCCATTGTTGGACAGGGAAAAGCAGCAGGGGGAACAGACAAATAATCTTTGCCAGTCAGCAAACAATTTGATTGGAGGCTGGTGCTATTGTTCCTTGGAAATGAAGCCCCAGAAGGAGTGATGTTGGCTTAGGGGTACTGCTCTCCTTAGCCAAGATTAGGTTTTTGTAATCACCTTCAGTTTGTATGGACTTTCTGGTGAGGAAAAAAAAAACACAACAAAATGCTTACGAAGATCTGCACACAAAGGCAGTTTTACCTCCAAAAGCTTTTAGTGCAGTGAGAATAGCTTTGGTTGTGCATCCTGCTTTTAAGATCACACTATAAACTCCTGGAATTATACGATATCAAATTATAGTTTCATCTTCAACAACTAGAAATTCCAGGGGCAGCAATTGTTTTGCATCCAATTCAGATGCATTCTGCTTTGAAGAGATATACATCATGCTCTTTTCTGTGGGTATTTTGCATTTAGTGATTTAGCGGAGGGTTGTTAGAGTTAGGGTAGTGTGGTTAGGTTGCAGTTGAACCTGATGATCTTTAAGGTCAACCTGAGCAATTCTATGATTCTGTATACTTTTTGCTTTTACCTTTTCCACAGAAAAGCCAACTGGAATATGTTCTTAGAAAGTAAGAGAAAGGGAACACCAAAAAATATACAGCAGTTAAACAAAACCAGCTTTCTCGGGGTTCTGCCATGGTTAACAGATGCTTTTATGAGCACATACCCTTATGGAGTTGGGAGTTTTGCTGAGGTCAGTGAGTCGTCTTATCCTTGAAGTTCTGTGTTTCTAATACTTTAAAGATGAAAGCTTCTCTGGACATATATGTGCTGCAGCCAGATCCACTTTCACACTGCACACATTCACTCCTCTGTTGCTCCTTTTATCTTAATTAAACCCTGTCTGGTCTTTGGCAGAGCTGAACCTGCCAGACCTTAACCAATTGGCTCAAAGCAGAAAACCGATCTGCTGTATTCTATGCATTTTCAGGGCTGTTTCACAGTGTGGTTATTTGTGTTGAAGCTAAGCTTGAGACTTGGAAAACTGCATTCGTTTTAGCAGTTGGTTGTGTCTGTGTGTTGATATGGATGAGGAAGCTGTCAGCTGCTCTGTGGCATTGCTTAGGTTGTATCTCCTGGCTGATCCCAAATAATGCGAAATCAGAAAAAGCAGGGACTGAATGGAGAAGTCAGTGGCAGGAATCTCCTGTCAAACGACACTGTCATTTTCTGTGCCTGGGCTATTGATCAGTGCATATTTCAAATAACTAGATTCAGTTTTGACTCCCTGCAAACACGCAGTGCTCTGCCTGATGGCAAAGCCCTGTCACACTGCCTGGCTGCGATGGAGGTGTAACCCCCATCAGGCTGTGCAGACAAAAAACACAATGAGTTTATGTTAACATATGTCTTGCCACAGCTGTGGTCTCTGCCTCTTTGCTGAAGGATATGGCCTATTAGACAGAGCCTTGTGCTGGAGCTCTCCTAGATCCCAGGCTTCTGGTTGTCGTTCAGCTAAATGGGTATGAATAGAAATGCAATGCAAAAGCATTTACTGTAATTAATACTCCAGTGACATCTGTTTAGCTTTGCTCCAAGTAAGAGCCTGGTGGTGTCCTCCTGGCAAGGTGAATCAGATTCATTTGCATCTCCAGGGGAACTGCTGCCTCTAAAAGCTGAGGAGCAGCAAAGGTAGGGAGATTGCTTTCACACTCAGACTACTCCTGTGAGAGGCCAAGACCAAAAGCCTGAAAAAAAGGTGCTTTTAGAAGTAGTCAGTGCCTAAATCCTTTTGGTCTCATCTCAGCTTGAGAATTCAGTGCCATTCGCTGCAAAGCAGGCAGAGGGCTCATTTCCCAGGGGGGCTGAGCCCTTTGCAGGATCTTTTGCATGCAGCAAATTGTATTGGTCTGCCAGCCCATCTCATCTCCCTTCACATACACAGCTGCTCTTGCCCTTCAGTTGCCTCTCTCTGGCATCAGTGATGACAGTCACCCTCAGTACAGAACTTTGTTGGTGCCTTTCCAAACTGCCTCTCTGTTGTTGTTGCCAATTGTTAGCTATGCTGACATTGACTTCCACGGGTGTTTCAAAAGGCCTAAAAAAACTTGTGCTTGCTAGTATTTGTAAGGCTTCATTTGTTCTGGCATGGGCTCATTTGCTGGGCTGCAGTTTGATTAGAAGCATGAGTATGATGGATGTGACGGGATGGGCAGGTCAGGGCTGAGGCCATTTGGTACAAAAGGGCTGCCTGTTTGCATGACTTGGCTTTGCTCTCCTTTTCTTGCAGGGAGTTATTTTGGATGCACTGGAATAAAAGCTCTGTAGACTAAGTTTTTGCAAATAGGCAGCAAGACAGACCATTCTCCTTCATGTTAAAGCTAGCATTTACAGGTTAATTGCTGATTACTAGATGTTGGTTTCTAGCACAGACTGCTGCACTCACAAAACAATGATAGTTCACAAAGTTGTCAGCTGAGAAAATGTCAGCTGACACCTATGAATGAAACTGATGCTGGATAGTTGCAAATCCAAAAACTAAGCAACCAATGGATTATTTTTTTTTTTTTAGTTTTCATTGTTGCATGAAATTGGCAGACTTTTTGAAGCTATTTACATTCAAGTTTCAATGAATACAGTGCTAAGGATTCCTTTAGATGATTTTATCTTGTTTTTAAAATAAAATCTGCATGGTCATTCTGCATCCCCTCCCTTTTGGCATCAGTTTTGTTCTTGCAGCCAAGAGTCAATTGATAGTTTCATTTGGACTTGCTGGCTTTGGCTTTTGTTTTTGATTCTCCCATCCCCTGTATTCCTGATGTCTCTAGGAAAGGTGGTGCAGGACTTGTCGGCTACAAACCCTTTAATTTTGTCTGTAACCCAGCCACTGCTCTGATTGAACTAAACTGAGCAGGGGAATGTAACCAGTTGTTTTTCTTTTATTGCATGTCTGTTCTTTCTCCCAACAAACCATATGCTCAACTTCCCTACTGCTGCCATGAGGCCAGTGACGTGCTTTTTCTCCCTAGCTTTACCTGAGGCCCAGACTTGGCAACTCACATGGCAGATGCATTCCATATGGCTAGGCTTTATCAACCATGGTAAATATTCTGCTATTGCAGTGCTCCCATCCGCTGTGCTGGTATCATAAAGCAGAGCTATTGATGCAGACACAGTGACTAACCCTTCTGCCAGTCAGTTGTTACTGCTGCTTCGCCCTTCGCCAGTGCTAGGCTATGCATGTAAGTGAGGAATGTTTTAGAAAAATACCGTAGTGAACAGAAACAAAGCTAATTCAATTCCATGCAATTGCTGAGATTGGACATACATACCACAGGCATTTTGTCCTTGCTAGTGGTTTTACTGCCCTAGCCACTCCAGAGTGGTGTTGTGCCAAGGATTAAGTGTTGCCATAGTAGTTCCTGTGCAGTAGAGGAACTTGGGCATCAAAGTGCTTTTTCATGCTACTATAAAAAAAAACAACAGCAACAGTGAAAGCAATACAACCATACCTCCCCCAGAGATGAGCTGTGGAGAGGCTGGCTGATGCTTATTCGTAGGCTGTAAAAGCCAGCACCAGTGAAGAGAGAGGATAGCAAAGCCAGACCAGATAATCACCTGATGCTCTGGCCCTTCATCATTATATCTGTACACACTGAGACCTGAGCGAACGGAAGCAGATGCAACCTCCAGAAGCTGTAGTGTGCATGTGCCCTCTGAGGATCAAATCTAACTGTGCTAACACAACATGGTGATTTCTGCATTTATAGGCTCCCAGAGACGGAGGCTTATTCCAGCTTTATCGCTTGACACCGCTTCTCCAGCAAGGAAGCCTGCCAACAGCCCTGGGGTCCGCTGGGTGGATGGGCCCCTGCGAAGTGCACAGAGGGGGCTGGGGGAGCCCTTTGAGATCAAAGTCTATGAGATAGATGATGTGGAGAGACTCCAGCGGCGACGAGGTGGAGACAGCAAGGTGAGTGAGATCCTCGTGTGCTGTCTGTCTCCTGTTGGAGAGAGGAATTCAGATTGGAAGTGCAAATTCATAGGAAAGCGTTCAGAACTGTACAGTATTGTACATGGTCAATTCAACTGGCAGCAACACTTGTATCTCATTTAAGACCAGTTGTAACTCAGGTTATGCCTTCTTCAGGAACAGCTCACAGACACTGGTCTCTTGTATTTTGGTCCTTGCTAATAGACTTGGTGACTCCTGTGTTCCAGCAGCTCTTCACATCTATCTATCTTTCTACACAGCATTGGTGCCTCAGGTGCTTTGATGACATTGTTTCCAGAATAGTGAAGCTTCTCCTGCCAATCTCACCCCTCAAAACTTAAAAATAAGTTGGAGAATTGTAAAGATCAGCTCTTGAGAAGTACAATCATGAAGAGTATCTGAAGTTGGTGTTTTTACAATAACTGTGTATATAAGCTTTATTATTATTTTAAGGCATTTTTCCTTTCTAGGCTCCTGTCACTCGGTTAGGTTGTTCGTGGTGGCGTCATCTGATACAGTTTTACATGGCAAAAAACATCACTTCTTGGGGTGGTGTTTTCTACCACACTTGATTAACACAGCAGATTTGCCTACAGAACAGGTGATAGAACAGTGTTGAACCTCTAGCACAGGCTTGGAGGAGTTAAATTCCAGTAGTGGGGCTGCCCCCAGACTGTTAATGATAGCTAGCCATCACCATGGCTTCAACTACTGCACATCTTGATGAATGCCACTCAGAAGTCATATGAAGCCAAGAGGAGTGCATCCAGACAGCATTGCAGCCTGTGCTGTTACTGTGCCCCTTGTCTTTAAAGAAAATGTATTTTCATTGTTAATGATTATGAATTGATAGAAATTTTCACACCAACATTGTCCTTTTGTTCAAGAATGTTCAGAATTCAATATCACTACCAGTTTTCTTATTTAATGACATGACTGCTGCATTTCTTACACATCAAGCAGAGATATACTTAGGATTTTAATGCACCAAGCACTGGATTTCCTTTTCCCAAGAGTTTAGCTTTTTCTTACTGAAACTTTTGTTGACAAAAAACGAAATGTTTTGCTACACTTAATCTCATTTCAAGATGCTGTGTGGTGTTAACTATTACTGTTTATTACTAAATATCATTGCAAAGACTCCAAAGCTCACTGATCAAAAGCATCAAAATAATAATTAAAGAAAATAATAATAAAACAGATGATAGATTATTTTGTGCAGTAATTCATATGCTTCCAGAGTAAGTTAGTATTATTGATTGGAAGATCATTTCGCTGAATGGATCTGGGTATTTCTTCTCTTCACTTGTTCCTTCCCTGCTCATTTTTCCCGGTTGGCAGGAAGTGATATGTTTTAATGCCAAGCTGAAAATCCTGGAGCATCGCCAGCAGAGAATTGCTGAGGTCAAGGCCAAGTACGAGTGGTTAATGAGAGAACTGGAGGTGACCAAACAGTACCTGATGCTGGATCCTAATAAATGGCTCAGTGAATGTAAGAACATTGTTTATTGCTTGAACTTATAGGTTTCCTTTGCTTTATTTCACAGTGAGGAAGTAGAAAGGTTTGCTAAGAGTGAGATGTGTGCTACTGTGTTTATAAACTGAAATGAGCTGACATATGACCTAAGGACAAAATTTAGGTTGACTGTATTTCTAGAACTAGTCCCAGTAATTCTTACTAAATCTTGATGATAGAACTGAACAATCCTTTTTGTCTGAAAGCTGAATGTTAAAATGGTACAGCATTGTATAGTGAATATTGCCACTGGTAGATTATTGTTCACACATTTTAGTCCACAGATTATAAAAATGAGATATTTATTTTTTTGTCCTCAGATCACTAAGACATATGAGCAATATTATAAATCTACTTTTCTACCACAAAATAACACTGCAGATCAAACTTGTCCCTTGGCACCAGTGGGCTTACACAAAGAATGAATTTGGCCCATTTTTCATAACTGTCGATGTGTAAAGTTCAGACTTTAAAGGACATTCACAGAGAGATGCAGAAGAACCTCAACACCTCAAAGGAAAAAGATTAAAAGTACTGCAGTAACTGTACACATTTTTTAGTGTTAGTGAATAGATGAACTCATGTTAAAGACTTCTCCAAAAAAATATATTTGTGGTTTTTTTTTATGATAATTGTATGGGGTATAAGGAGGTTGGGTGCTGTGTCCTAACTCTTCCCTCAACAACTGTCATAAGTTAATACTAGATTTATACACCCTACAAAACAACCACAATATAAGGCAAAAGAGACAGATTTAAAGACCAGAATGCCATCTGCATGCTGATGTGTGATGCCTTTGCTTCTGATTCCAGTGTGATAAATGCAGGAAGCCTCAAGGATAGCACAGACCACAGGGTTTAGATGAGATGTTAAGTGTTGGCTAAGATCACACAGTTCCCACACAAATTCCATGGAAGCAGCTGCCAGCTGTCTCTGGCAGCAAAAGGGAACCTATGGTAGTGTGATGTACACACCTTCCGTTAGCACTCTTGAACAAGCTAGTGAGAATTGCCCAGAACAGGGAGAGGTGTGATGAGCAAGGAAGTTGGAGGATGGTTTCTGACTCTGAGTTATGAATTCAGCAGAGAACTTACATCAATCTTTTTTTTTGGTCAGAAGAATGCACGAGAGAGTCAATACATATCATATAAATGCATGATGCTGAAACAAAACCAATAGAAACAATTAAAATCAACTTGGCCAGTTTTACACTTCACTGATTAATTTCTCCATTACGTTCAACTTGTGAGTTCCCTGTTAACCTTAAACCCACAGGCATTTTGTGCCCACCTGGTTTCCTTACAGTAAGCTGTGTGTTTGCTGGAGGAGCAGTTCTGTTGGCTTTTCTTAGGGAAAGATGGAGTGTGGCAAAACTCATCTGCTGCTCTAAAGAGGATGGCAAACATATCACTCAAGAAAGTATTCCATGCAATCTTAATAGTATTTTCACTGACAAGCCATTTTAATAGCCAGTAAATAATAGACACAACTTTCAGTGACAGTGGGAAGCTAAAGATAATGTTGTATACAGTACGGATGTTTTTGAAGGCTTGAATCGGATCCATATCTCTCAGCAATTAGTGCTGGGTTTTGTATGCTTTTTCTATCTGTGTATTTTCTTCCCTACAGTTGATCTGGAGCAGGTATTTGAGCTGGATTCTCTGGAATACCTGGAAGCCCTGGAGTGTGTGACTGAACGTTTGGAAAACCGTGTCAACTTCTGCAAGGCTCATCTCATGATGATCACCTGTTTTGACATCACCTCCAGACGCAGATAAAGAGCGAACCTCAAGAGAATTTCAATGCACATCTCTGCCATCCTCCTTTTCCCTTCTAAATAGCATCCCAAAGACAACAGAATGAGGATGAAGGTTGGAGTCAAGTCTCAACTGTGTGTATGAGAGATTTGCTTTACTATACAGAAGAGTAATATTAAAAAATAACAGGACAAGCATGAAAAAAATGGAGGTAGAAGGATGTTGATTCTCTTAGCCTAAAAGAGCACTTTGAGGAACCCTTAAGGACATGTCTGTAAATAAGAACTGCTGGCAGAAGAGACTTCTTTCCCTGCATTAGCTGAGGGAGGAGGGAAGGTGGTTGTAGGACTTCCACTTGAGAGGTTCATTAGAAGAAATCCTATCTAGAAAGACAGTTCAAGTGCCTTGCAAATCTTTATTATCCAAACATTTATGTTCATACTTTCTTGTGTACAGATGGTGCTAGTCAAAAGATGAAAAAGGAAAAAAACAAAACACACTTTTGAAATGTACTTACAGCTTGTTTTTCTCTTGGTGTTTTCTCCTGTTTCAGACTTGCTGTTTCTAAGTAACTTGTGTTTGTAGAGATATTTCCTAATCAGTACAACATATGAATAAATGTTAACTGTCTTTTATTATTAATGGAGTAAGGCCACTCAAAGAGAAATTTAGCTTCCCAGATAACACATAAATATTTCTAGCAGTAAGCAAGGTTTGCTTATATGTTCTTCTGTACAATCTTAAGTGTTAGAGGGCACAGTAATTTTCCCAACTTACAGGTTCTGCAGTATGTGAGGGAGGGAGGAGAGGTGACATTATGGTGAAGTAAGTATCTTTTGCATTTGATTTAACCTCCCCCTTTATTTTTCATGTACTTTTAGCTTTTTACTGGCTAGAGCTATGGATGAAGAGGTATTTTTATCCCAATCCCTTTTTCTGGGGCTAATAACTCAATGGAAAATTACTCTAAAGGATGAGGGCTCTCATGCTTATCAGTCCAAAAATGAATGATTTCTTTTGTCCTTCTTGATTCCATGACTGATAAAATTTAACTTTGCCTTCTTTATGTCCCTGGCCCAGACATACCTGAAAGGTGCAGAGACGTGCAGTCTCTGTTCATCTCAGCTAGTCCAGAAATAAGCAGGAGTCATGAGTAAGCAGATCTAGAAGGTAATTCAGGCATGTTGATTATGATTTCTTAATCAGCACTCCCTTATTTCAACTATGACAAAAATCACATAGACATCAATGGGTGACATCATCTAGTGGGTGGCAGTCCTGCTCATTGCAGGGGTGTTGGAACTGCATAATCGTTAAGGTCCTTTCCAATCCAAACCATTCTATGATTCTGTGATTAAAAGGATTAAGGTCTGGGCCTCATTGCACAACCGGATATTCTACTTGTTTGCATCTTTATCTATAAAACAGTATGTGGGGAAGAACATCCTTTGTGTTACTTAAAAAAGTGTGTGAAATTTGCATGTTAATTATGTATGAGCATAAAGATTTTTTTCTTGTGTAGGTTTCTTCTTCTTTTGTACTGAAATAATTCCTTTCACAAAAAAATCCTCTCACATACCCTTGTCTGCCCTTCCAGTTGGTTATCAGAAAGTAAGATCAGCATTTGACATAAACTCAGTATGCATCATTTCATCAATTTACTGTTCCTACATGTAGCTCTTTCTTTACCTGCTTCATCATATAAATGCCATTTTACAGTATGCCAAGCACCATTTCCTGGTGGGAAAAAAAAAAAAAAAAATCCACAAACTTCTGATAGATTTTACTACTGGTTACCTTTAAAAAAAAAACACAAAAACAAACATTTATATATTTTCTTCAAATTCTCTATAACGTATATTAACAAATCTTATTCATTCTACAAGCTTTATCACTGTGTTTTGTAGAAAATCCTTCTTACATTTCATAGGCTTATTTGGGAGTGAAAAAAGGTCATACATGAAAATTCTTTCCTGTTCTATTCCACAGCTTTTTCTTATTTGGTCTGATCGCTCTCCCTTTCTCAATTAAAAAAAAAAAAAAAAAAAAAAAGGAAAAAAAAGGGAAAAAAAAAAGTGCAATTTTCTCTGGTTTGTTTCTCTTTGTAATGATTCTAGTGGTGCTTGTTATCTATTGGTTCTGTTGGGGCATCTCTACTCCATAATCTCCATGACTTCAGTACAGTTCTGCCAAGCCATGACAGTTGCCTCTGCAGTTCTGTGCTGGGTGAAGACCTAGTACCTTTGGGATATGGAGCATGTCTTCTTTTGTGGATTCAGTCTTGCAGAGTCCCAGATTCATGCTGTCAGGTTGCATACACAGGAAATAGGCTTTCCCAGCTGTTCCCATCTCTCTCACCTGTGTTCACAGGTAGCCCTGTAGGCTTCCCAGGTTGTCACTTGTGTCTGTTCTACTTCTGTTTCCCTCCCTAGTCACTCCTCCACATTAGATTCCCTAACTCAGTCATGCAAAAGGAAATTATGTGTTGCCTTCTTTAGGCTTACGCATTTGAGAAAATGTATTTACTAGAAAGCGATCACTGGGCTAGATGGATGCATTATCTTTCCTATGCTGAGAACTACCTCACCAAAACGTGGGTGTTGCGTGCACTGGGGTGCTCCTGTGAGATGATAAACGGCAAGTGGTGCAGGTAGAGTGAACAGATGCTTGACAAAGAAGCATAATAGAAATGGTGTCTACCTAGCCATTATTTTAAATATTAATAGTATACGTTTGCTAATAGTATACGTTTGCCCTTATTATCAGGATGGATCAAAATTTCTCCCTGAAACCAAATGGATTACACCAAGGATGAATTTGGCGTACTGAAAACTATGTAGTGACTGAGCAGAATCACACTCATTACAAATATTTTATTTCTGAGGACTTAATTATAATGGCCATTAACATTTCTGTCACACTTGTATCCTAAAATCAATAGTCATCTCTTCTTTTTTGACTTTCTGTCACTGCATTTCAAAATTTGCGACTATATTTTTGGGAATTGTGGTGGCTTAATGTATACGTGGGAATGTAAATTTGAGGAGATTTTCTTGGTTAAAATTGCTTTTTACTTTAGAATTTCTTTTATTGTACTTAAAATATCTGCAAAACAGATAATTGAAAGCATCATGACCTTACTAAAATTGCTTTTACTCTATAGTAGCCAGCATTTTACAGAAGACCCATATGCTGCTGCAAGTTACCTGGGAAGTCCCATTCTTTTAGCAATTGCCAGGATAATGCTGCTTTTTTCCTGATTTCTTTAAAAGTCATCTCAAGTTACCCCAAATATAGAAGAGCAATGTGAATAGAGTCTTTTAATTGTTTGCGTATTCAGAAATCAATCTTATTTCCCTGGAACAGCTTTAGTGGGAAGCTGCAATGTTAATGCAATTAGAAGTGAAGGTTAAATCTTTGTTCCCTTGTGTAACAGAGGACCACATATCCTTATTATCGTGTTCTGTAATGACTGCAGAGCAGCAGCCATTAGTCTGTATTACCATAGCTATGTTCAGATCTACTGCTTGAGTAGTCTGGGCCTGACTGTGAAAACTTTTTTTATTCTTAATGTGCTTGAATGTTATTTCTACAAGGGGCAGAACTTGTTCTACGACAGATTCAGCTGAGACCCTAGATTTGGGAGTTTGGCTGCAATCTGAATTCACCCATTCCACTGGTCCCCACAAGTGCTGGGAGTAGGCAGAAAGCCTGGACCATTCACCAGCCCTGCTTCCCTTCAGGGTGTAGAAGAACTCTAATTCCTAGTGCTTTTGTCATAGTTATCTGTGGCTTTTCTCCCACCACCCACGCCTTGTATTTGCTTCAGAATGGCTTATTGTCAATTCATTCAAACCTAAGCAATCAGAAATATTATTTCACAGAAAGACAGGCAGCAAGCTGATACCCAAGCTGTCCTTTCTTTGCTCTTTACTAAAGCTGTATGTTCACAGGATAGACTCAGTCCTTTTAAAAAAAAAAAATTCTTTTTCATTTATCTCAAGAATGTGGTTTATCTTAAAATAGCATTATTATCCATAGCACAGGATTCAGATTTTATGACAGCTGAAGGAAATAGACTTTCTGACAAACACTGCCTTTTACAAACATTTGTGATTTTTTTTTTTTTTTTTTTTTTTTTTGGTGAGCTAAAACTAATGATAAAACCACAGGGCAGTATATACATACAAATAAATGCATATGAGCATAGCCTGAGGGAGAAACCCCACACACATTACTGCGAGGAGATTGCTTAATTGTTCACAAATGGTAACAACACTGCTCCTCGGCTCCTCCAAAGGTTTATCTTTAAAACCTTTCTCCTATCACTCACCAAGATGAAGTTGACTTATTCCACACTACAGGGAAAACTTACGCTTGAAATACTTTTAAAGGCTTCTTTCAAAGGGCCTTTATTCCTGCTGTTCTTCAGCTTATAAAGCTAGGTTACTGCAGTTCCCACACAGAGGCTGTCATTGAAATGTTAAGGCCTGTCAAAGTAATCCAAAAGAATCACTCTGTATTTCAGGGTGTCACAAGTTGAAGGCAAGATATCTCACAATCACCACCGTTAACTACAACAATTTGTGCTTTACCATGGTGCATATACCCTGGTCAAGTCAATTGAAAGCCAGGCCTCTTAGCCCCATATGAGATAAAGCTTCTGTCAAGTTCTCATTGTTCTAAAAATTGTAACGTGTAAGTTTCCGTGTTGCAGATGACTGCCTATAGCAAATATTCTCATAAACCAGAGGTGGAGAAACCCCGGCTGCCCATTCCTAGGGGAGAATGGTCACACAGTATCAGGGATGCATCAACTCACATCAGAGATCAAAGAATTTATACCACTGCATAATGATAGGAGTAAGAGATTTCTCAAAACCATGGATAGATGACATACCTTGCCTAATCCTGATGTCCTTCTAGCCCTTATTTTGTTACTCTATAGCCTTTTGTGTTGGCAACACCCAGCACTTTTTGGAGACAGAAGGCTGGATGTTGCTAGCTATCACAGGATTTGAAATAGGTTTTCAAATAACTATGGCAAACAAAACTGTGAATGATTTGTCAATGCAAAGGTAATAATCTCTAGCTCTTGCATTTATTATGTGCTCATCACAGGGTTATCTAAACCTCCATACCTGCTTTTGGAAATTATAAACCATTTTATTATTGGCTTTATCTTTTCTTCTTTCTCCTTCTAAAGCAACTTAAAAAAAAAAAAAAAGAAAAAAGAAAAATAATCATTTTCCCTTGAAAATGTAGCACTCTTATCTCGACCCTACTGAAGTCAATATGGATTTTACCAACAGCCTCACTAACAGCAGACTCGATCTCACGCAACATTTTGAAGCTCATAAAAGGAGTGATTATTCTACAAAGAACGAAGGTGCTGAAAGTGAAATAGTAACATCCATGATATTTCAAACCACCTTCAAAACTCTCTCAGACAGGAAAAAAAAATCCCCAACCCAATCCATCTTACTTTGAGTGGTCCTACTTAAGTATTGAGCAAACTTTATAATAATGGTAATAAAATGGTGCTTGAGGCAGTTTCAGCTATATTACATATCTCTATATACTATCGATATGGATGTATTCACCCTCTCTATTATATATGTATGTGTGAATATTTACATATAGCACACATACATATATATATTTTATGTATGCATAGATGCTAACTTTTCTAGGTTTTACTTTTTTCTCTCCCATAGCTGAAACTGCTGGTTACTAACATCCACATCATATTCTATGTATGAAGGATATAATTTATTTGTAAACTCAGGATGTTCTTGTTTTATAGAGTTGCTTGTATTTTATAATTTATTTACACATCATGGTTGGAAATGCTGATCTAAGTGCTATGCATTGAAGTGTATGTTTGCTGAATTCATTTCACTCTGTCTGTGGCTATGTTCTTTCTCATTATAACAATGGTATAAAATGGAGCTAAGGAAAAGACAAAATGATGGATATAGAACATATGCTGGCCCCACCAATGGGTGATTCCAGAAGAGGATGTATCAGTAGTAGATATATATATATATATTTTATCAACTAAATTTTATGGGAAAAAAGAAAAAGAAAGAACAGCATGAGGACAGGTTCAAAATGTTGAACGTCACAGCCATTTCCAAGTTGGTCAACAAATGCATTGAGCCTTTTGCCATTAAAATTGTAAAGTTTATTGTTTGCTGGCTAAAAAAAAATATCCTTTTTGTGGTATCTGAGGTGTGAAACATTGTCAAAAATATGATGTCTGGAAGAAAAAAAAATCAAGCTATAGTGGCATTAAATGTTTACTTTTATCTTACCGATATATCTGCCTCCCCCTCCTATTTCTCTTTGGATAAGAACGTTTACAAAATGGCAGAGAAGAAGGTGCTTTTGACCTAACACAAAGTGATGTCCTGTTAGTAAGAATGAATTAGATCAAACTTGAAACTGAAATACCCAAAGGGGTTCTACCAAACAAGTATTGCTGAGAAGCAGATTTGCCAGAAAATAACAATAAGAAATTGCAGAGTATGATAGCAATGACAGAAACACTGCAACCAAGCATAGCACCATTAACTTCTCCCCTGCTGCTGTCTGGAAACAAAAAGAAAACACAGTCAGCAGGCCTGAACCGGTTATCTTTGTATATAGGGTGGTTGTGATATGTGCTTCCTCATATTAGCAGGCATTGCTCAACCATTATCCGTGAGTAAGGAAACAAAATTGAGACAAAAAAATTATTAAAATGTTGTTAATATTATTTATCCACTCTCACGTCTGTGTCAGATTTCCCTTGGCCACCATGTAGGTATATTATACAAGGTGAATGTAATAAGGAGTTTGTGTCTGTTACTTCAGACGTGTTACTCCCTCAGAGGGGCAATAGTATATTCAGGTTCAGCCCTTCCCTGAGCTTCCAGTAAGGTGTCTGCAATTTCTGCTTGCCTTGTATATGGTACTCCCTACTGATAATCAAGAGCGCCTCACTTGCGAGACAAGATGTGAATTAGCTCTCTGGGCAAACCTAAAATGCCTGTTAACCATTGGGTAAGTTCCAATAAGAAAATTCTCCTCTTCACATTGGAACATAACAACAAGTCATACTTCTTGTGGGGAGGAGAAAAAAGGAAGCAACTAAACATCTCCTTTAAGACTTGTCAGATGCTGACAGATGATTCCCCCATATGCCCTGTGCTAGGAGGGACAAGTTAGCACTATATCAGCTCAGTGACTGAGATTGCAGCCTCAGTGGCAGGGGATGTCATCACCTACGGTGACTGCCACTTCTTAACTAAAAATCTCGAGGTGGCCACAGACGCAATGCCTGGCACGTAACAACATGTGTTGGCAGAGGGGAGGAGGGGATTTCTCCTCTCCTAGTGGCAAACCCCATGACTCTAGCACATCTTCAGCTGTTGCCCCTCAGCCAATGAATTTACATGCTGGTGCCTCTCCACGGTAGCTGTAAATGAAGATAAACAGCCATTCTTTCATCTGTGAGCTGTTCAGAGTAGGTTTGATTTGCTCTAAAGAGCTAAAAGGCTTATTGCCTATTTTTGAGGTAATTTATCTTCATTGCTGTTATCATGCAGCCACATCAGTATTAAAGAGCCCAACGTGCCTTACAGTGACAAAACCAGAGAAAAATGGGTTAGCGTAAGTCCTAGACTTTGTCTAAGAGAACTGATGGTGATCTCTATACAAGTTGAAAAGAAAATCAATTCATTGCTAGACAATTCTGAAGCCTTGGAGAGCTTGTTGCTACACAGCTCTGGTCTGAAGCAAGACTGTCAGGAAAGTTTTGGGACATAGAACAAGAGCAGAGGCACATATTTGACAAAACGTGGTGCCCTAACGAGGCATGGTTGAAATGGTTGGTACCTCTTGTAAACTAACATCTCAGCCATGACCAAGTCTTTGAAGACAACAACTTTCCGGTCTGAAGATAAAAGCAGAAGAGGGTTTAGCAAGGAAATCTGACAGGGCTCTGTCTCCTGATGGCAGTCCTGAGCAAAATTCCTCACTCCTGGAAAACCAGGGTGAGAAGAACCAGAAGCTAAAGCTGGTTCCTCTCGCACACTGTCCTGTAATGCACCAGGGCCATGGAATCTCACCTCATTTTGGTTGGTAGCACTGACTGTCTTTAAGCCACTGAGATTGGAAAGAAAAAAAATAATCTCACTGATTCTCATATGAACACGAAATTAATGTTTATCTCCTCTAGAACAAGACCATCTGTGAGTGGATTTCATGTTTTATGATATCTGTTAGCATTCATGACAGTTGCCAATTTGGCAGTTTTGGAGGCTGACATCTGCTATTTAACTGAGCAACGCTATGCTGAGCATGACCAGGTAAATGATCTACAGAGCCCAAAGACCAAAATGCAAAAAAAAGTGTAGTAGCTTGGTCAGCTTTCCCTTCAGGAGCAATTCTGGCAAATGGCAACATTGGTACAGTCCTAAATGGCCAAAAATAGTCAGTCCCCAGTGGATGCTTGTCAAGGGAAAAGATTTGCATTCATCTTCATGTACGTTTATGTGTGCTTCTTTCATTGCTGAAACCCCTTATTGCATGGGTTTCACATCCATGCATTAGATTGCAGATTCCATGCCAGCCAACTGGCAACCAAAAGTATACAGCTGTGTGCATTTGGCACACATCCATATTCCCATTTCTAGCTTCTAGCAGCCCAAGTACAGCCCGACGCGTGGGTGTGGTGTGTGGGACTCCCAAGCTTGCTTTGGAGAGAAAGTCTCACACCTCCAAATATGGAGGCCCTTTGTCATGCATTTTAAAGGGACCAGGAAATGTGCTTGTCTCATCCCTACCCCACTTCATTCTCTGAATGACTGCAAACCAAGGCAATGGGGAGAAAAGGAACATTTCTCTATATTTAGTTTTTCAAAAGATGAATTCCTCATTGCAGTTACAATAACACAGAGAATGAAAGCGTAAGTGCAGAAGCCAGGCTGCTCATGGCTGTGCTTCTTCACAGCAGTGCCTTCAGCAGCTCTGTGCCATCCACCCAGCACACTGCTTTGCTAGCTTCCCTGGTGCTTGCTTGAAACAAGAGCACTAAGTCACTCATTTCTGTCTCTTAGCTGGGTGCCCAGGGATACAATGATAGAGAGTGGGAGAGCTGCAGAAGATTCACAACCCTGTTTTTATTAAAGAGCAAACTGTCTGCTCCTAAACTGTATGTGATGGCAACCCCACAATGCCCAGCAAGTTTCACCTCAGGAGCCAAGCAAAACACTGTAAACCTCATTCTCTCCTAATTTCCAAGGATAATGGAAGGCAACACAATTACGCAATAATTGAAAAATAACAGTTCTTCTTCTCACCCTGCAGTTAGTGACTCGTGCTGCCCCAAGGGGCAATAGTTTGGACTTCTGCCTGCCACGAGTTTCCAAAGGTTTGGAGAACATTTCTGAAGGTTATATATAAAGCCACTATGATGCTGTTAAATCCACAGAAAAGCTTCTGGAAAGCATCTAAGCTTGCACTTCACAGTCATTGGACTCTTTCTACTGGTGCTGAATGGAAGCACCAGTTCTAGTCTTTTAATGTGAGAATTAGCATTGCGGTGGCATAAAGTGATCTGCAGAGCAGGAACAAATATGCAAAATAAATAAAACCCAGCTTAGCAAGGGGGCTTCTCACCCCTACTCTCTCCTAGGACTGCAGTTAGTGCTAGAGTAATATAGTGCACTAAAATACTGCAGCAGCACAACTATTCTAGGACTGACTCATTCTGTGAAATATTTATTTATTGCCACTCTGAACAGTTCCTACCTTGCTTGTACGTGTTACTAGTTTGCTATCCAACTTTTTTTCCACATTTTTGCAACACACACTGGTCCAAAACGCAGGTTTCCCATATGACATTAGCCAAAAAATCATTTGAGTTGGAAGGGAACTTAAAAGGCCATCTAGTCCAACTCCTCCGTAATAAACAGGGACACCTACAGCTAGATCAGATTGCTCAGACCCTGGTCCAACCTGACCTTGAATGTCTCCAGGGACAGGGTAGCCACCACCTCTCCGGGCAGCCTGTTCCAGACAAAGCATGGCAGCCTCCTCCTGAAGGCTGGGCTCTGCAAAAGCCTCAGAAATCCCACGGCTCTGCACTGCCAAGGGCCTGCAATGGGGACATCATCTCATTTTGTGATTCATCTCATCACACTGAGAGCAGAAAATTCACTGGGACTAAGAGCAGGGGAGAAACAAACAAACCAACCCTCTATCATCCAAAAGCAATATCAAAACTAGCTATGAAGATTCACTGATTTATCTTTTTCCCTGCTCAAACAGGAACTTTGTGTAAGATTGACCCATGCACTAAGCCATGTTGATCTCTCCATAAGCTCTCACCATAAATCGTGGAGGCCATCACACTGCCTTATCTTGCTGGGCTTGTAAACCTTTGAGCTTCAGATTGCCTCCATGACCCCAGAAATTCTTCCCTGGGCAAGGCAGAGGATGCCTTGGTTTTTTTTTGTGTGTTTGTTTTTTTTTTTTTAGAGCACACCAATGTAACTTAACCCAAAATAACCAAAGTGTTTCAGATGGGCAAGCCACAACTCAATTTTTCTAAGAAATCACAAACATGCACATCCTGAGTTTACTCAGATGTGAGGCCAAATAGGTTGCTGGTCCAGTTGCAGAGGGTTACCTCCTGCACAAGCTTTTGCTACAAGAAAATTCAGATGGCTCTGGTGTTGGATGAGGAGTGGGCAGGGGCACAGCTCAGCTGGCGCTATGTCCTGCCAGCTGATGGAGGAATCTCTTTCAGGGCAAGGGTGAGATTGTGGATCCCTTCTGGTTCCAAGCTGCTGCTCTGGCGGGGGAACTCACAATGGCTGCTTTGAGATGAGTGTGTTTATGGTGCCTAGCAGGACATGGAGACTGATTTCTGAGGAAGAATAAGCATCACTTGCCATCTCCTTCCCCTGCCAACAAATCTGTGCCTGGGATCATCTGCAGGCCCAAAGCAATTTGGGGTTTCCACCATTTCAGTTTGGCAGGGTGCTTGAGGTTTTTCAGAGGAGCTGCAGATGGCATGTGGAATTCAAATCTAATGGCAGATGGCACTGCAGAGCCATGGGTGCAGAGAAACGGCTGTGGTGCAAAGCCAGTACAGTTGCTGTGGCCTTCTGCCTTTTTCTCCTACACTTGCCAAGAACAGAGCAGCAAGCAAAACATTTCTGTGTCATCTCAAAAATGGTTACTGGAGTGATGGCCCCAGTCAGTGTTTGCATGTCAGGCAGCACGCAGTCTGAAGGCACCAGTTTCTTGCAGAAGCAGAGGTGGGAAGTTCCAGGTGGCTCCCAAAACGCTGGGTACAGCATCATATGAAAGCTTGGGGCACCTTTCCTCTAGACTGTGAGAAACATAGTGTGTTCTGAAGATGTCTTTGGTATGTTCTGCATTACCAAAAGTAAGGAAACATGTTAGCTGAAGGCACCACATCAAGCAGGAGTAACAAAATCCCCTCCTTTACTTCCTTGGCTTCTCATCTGGCTCTGGTTTGAAAGGAAGTAACTGCTCAGCTGAAGGTTTGTCCTAGCTGTGAGCCAGGCTCAGCTAAGTCTGTACATCACCAGAGGCCTATGCCTACACTGTTTCTGCAGCTCTGCAAACATTGGCCAGGAGCTTGCTGGCAAACAGCCTTTTTCTGACATGCAGGACAAGTTCAGTGGTGTAACTGTGTTGGTGAACAAGGGAAGAGATACTGATGTCATCTATTTGGACTTCAGTAAGGACTCTGACACGGACCTCATACATCCTTCTCTCCAAATTGGAAAGATATGGATTTGATGTGTGGACCATTTGATGGACGAGATCATACCCAGAGAACGGAGATCAATGACTCAGTGTCCGGATGGAGAATGGTGACAAGCAGCATCCCTCAGGGATCAGTACTGGAACTAGTGCTCTTTAACATTTTCAGCAATGACATGGACAGTGGGATCAGTTGACACATCTGAGGGACAGGATGCCACTCAGAGAGACTAGGCAGGCTGAGCAGTGGCCACAGGTGAACCTCATGTGGTTCAACAAATCTAAGTAAGTGCAAGGTCTTGCACCTGCGTCATGGCAACTCCTTCTATCAGAACAAGCTGGGGGATGTAAGGATGGAGCACAGCCCTGCCAAAGAGAACTCGGCTGTAATGGTGGATAGGAAGCTGGACATGAGCCAGCAACGTGCTCTTGCAGAACACGAAGTCAACCATATCCTGGGCTGCATCAAAAGAAGCATGGCCAGCAGGTAGAGGGAGGTGATCCTGCCCCTCTGCTCTGCACTCACAAGACCTCTCCTGGAGTAATGTGTCCAGATGTGGCATCCTCAGTACTGGAGAGACGTGGACCAGTTGGGATGCATCCAGAGGAGGGCCACAAGAACAATCCAAGAAAAGGAGCACTTCTTCTGCAAGGACAGGCTGAGAGAGCTGGGGCTGGAGAATAGAAGGTTCCAGGGAGAACTGATAGCAGTCTTTCAATACCTAAAGGGGGCTACAAGAAGGAAGGGGACAGACTCCTAAGCAGAGTCTGCTATGACAGGACAAGGAAAATGGTTTCAAACTAAAGGAAGGGAGATTTAGGTTGAATATAAGGGAAGATTTATTTATTTATTTATTTATTTATTTTTCTCCCAATAAAAGTGCTGAGGCACAGGAACAGGTTGCCCAGAAAGGTGGTTGACACCCCATCCCTAGAGACATTCAAGGTCAGGTCCATCTTCCATCCGCCAGCCATAAAGTAAGGCAGTACCCTTGTCTGGTGGCTGGCAGGCAGCCCTGTCCCAGACCTAGAACCAGCATTCTTCTTGTCTTTTTGATTTGCAGAGGCTTTCTACTGACAGTTTAGTGTACCTTTCCCAGTTCACACATTATCTTATTGCACTACAGGTTGCCATAACAAATAAACAAAAAACAGAAAGGCCATCAATAAGCACAGACCTACTTGCAGAAAATACAAAATCAGATTTGTTTTTTACAAGTTATGTCACAGTCTCCACTGAAAACACTTGACAAGGGAAAATAATTATTTGTATACCCGCATCACATTGACCTTTTAAAATATCAGTATTTACTGGTGCCTTCCACTGCAGACGTTAAATTAACATTCCCAGTTTGTAATAGGGAATCACCTTCAGTCAGCATTCCTGTCAGCATGATAAGGAGCATCACTCCACAGTAATGGGCACCTTGATTACAGTTCTATGTAGGGTTTAAGCTGGGTACAAGAATTTTTTCCAGAGCTGGAAGTGATTTTGAAAAAAGGACTAGGTAGAGAACCAAGTGAGAGAAACTAGATTGCTAAAGAGAAACTGAAGGAAAATTCCAATGGCCCATGGTCACTCACCTTTAGTCCCTGACATCTCCGGGAACTCAGCTCACAGGCTGCCAGCTGCCTCTCAGTATCACAGAGGCTGGTTTATCCTCATGCAATGTGATGACCACAGAAGTCCCTTCTATCCTCTGCTTAGCTACTCTGTTGCTCAACAAGTGCTTTGCACGCACCATTGGGGTAATCTGCAGTAGCACAAGGGACGCCACCAAGCAGGAACAGGCCAGACCTCAGCCTATTCCATCATCTCAACACCACACCTAGCCCCTCCTACAGCAGGAAGACAGCACTCTAACAGCTTCATTAGAAACAGCTTCATTAAATGTCAACAGGCAAGCACAGAAAAGAGCAGAGCAAAGACCTTGGGGGAGGGGAAAAGTGGAGATCTGCTAATTTTCTCATCAGACAGCCTTCTCCATAACTGCCTTCTGGCTTCTGCTCTGAAAGTCAAGTGGAATTGTCAAGAGGAATCACCTGTGATTTAAAGAGAAGCTTTCCTCCAAGAGCTATGTAAAACTGCCACCTTCCTATTCACAGCCTCTGGGGACAGGGAATCAGAGCTACTGAATCGAAGGGGTGGAGGCAGAAAACATTGCTCTTTTCTAAATTCTTATCAGCCCTTATCTGAAATGCAGATGGGAAGCAGGCTTGTTAGCTGTGAATGAAGGAGACCACTGTGTGCTGCCTATCCAAGCTCAGGAGATGAAGGAGAAATTTAAGCAATGAAGTCATGTGGTTACCCCCTTCCTCCTCCTCCAGAGGCAGGAGATATTGTGCTTTTTTTTAGTTGTTGGCATCTTTGGTGTTTAAAGGACTTGAGCAGGTTGCTTCAGCCTTGGCTGCTTGCTGGAAGCCCCATCAGAATTTGGTCTTAACAAGGAGCTGCAGCGTCTGAGACTACTGGAAAGCTTGTGTATATGTGTGTTCCTCTGCATGTGTACGTCTGCAGCTATATAGAGATATATTTAAAAGAAGGTTAATTGGTCTCCTGGGAGCAATAAAGAAATTGTTAGGTTCCTCTGTGTGAGCTGTGACTGTATGAAGCCTAATTACTGAGCCTGAGTTATTCTTTTTGGAGGGGGAGGGAATCTCTAAGGTCCTTATTAAAACCTACAAAAGTCTAAAGAATGATGGAATTAGAATTGATTGTCCATGTTGATCACAAGTGCAGAGCAAATAAAAATGTTGAACTCACCCCATGAAACACTAATGGAGGTCATATAGGTATGGTTTACACATCACTATTATTGGGAAAAACAGAAATCACTGTGCTGAATGACAGGACTGGGAAATAGAGGATGGCAGATTTTCAGGTAACGTGTATTCGTTATGCTTGTGGCAAGAAAAATACACTCCGCTGTTCTTGTAGGGACCATTTTGCAAAGCATTCATCTCAAATGTATTTTCAGCATGATTAACTTTGTAAAATAAGAAATGAAAAGGCCAACGGGAAAGAGAAAAGAGGCTCTCTAACTTGAGTTTGGTCTGAAATGCCGAAAAGCATTTGGGATGTTTTTGCACCGCTTTCTTGAGGTGACAGAGACACAGCTTAGGCAAGGGCAGCTCACAGAGTGCTTCCTGTGTGCTGCAGCTTGGTTTAGGAGGAACTGTAATTGCAATGAGAAAAGCTGATGGTGCCTTTCCATTCCTTGCACCCCACAGCCAGTGATGGCAGGACAAAATGGAGAGCTTCATGTAACAACAGCACTGCAGTCAGGCTGGAAAGATTGATGCAAGACAGCTCTTACTTGGTTCAGCATGGGGTCTCTCTGCAAAACGTGGCAGCTGGATGCTGCTGCTCATATTGACCACTTCTACTGGAGCAGTACTGACCCCCGGCTTTGCTCTGGAACTTTTTGCCGTTGTGGCATTGTGTGACGTTGGCCACGTTGATGCATTTATCCATGATCCTCATTTTTCTCGACTTTCTTTTTTCTCATCTTTCTTTTTTCTCAGTTTTCTCAGTATTCTCTAGAAAGTATCTGGAGATGTTTGTAGAGCTACATCTTTTCTGCAAATAGCTATCCAACTGTCCTAGAAATAAGGCACTAAAGGAAGGCATGTAGATTCTCAAGCCCTTACAGGTAGGGAAGTAGTGACATAAAAATATGGAGAATGTCACAGCTCATTCCTTTTTCAGTTTTTGATCGTTCTCTTTTTTTAACAAACAAACAAAAAAAGCAGAAATTTCCCAAGGATCAGCTACAACAAAGCCTAACTATGAACCTATGCACACCACTGGTCGGTCTGACCTCAGGTGATCTGCCCAAGGTCACGCACAATTCCTGGCACAGTGGAGAAGCCAAGCCAGAGCTCCACATCCATAACCATAAGATCTTCCTTCTTTTCCTTGCCTTACAGGAGATTTAATTCTGAATTAGGAAAAAAAATCCTCATAACTGGCACAACCAGAACTCTGCTCATTATGAGTCTTGCAGTGGCTAAGAAATGGAATATACTGTGTAGAGAAACAGACTCTGTGTGTTTCATAAATATGCTATGTAAAAACAAAACAAAACAAAACAAAAAAAAAAAACAACAAAAAGCAAGTGTAAGAAAAGCTAGCTTAAAAAACAGAAACAGCACAGAAATGGGTTGAAACTAGAAGGAGAGAAGTGGCTGAGTAGTGGGAGAGTTTTGCTGGCATAAACCTGCTCACAACAGACTGTGCACAGGGTGACAGACTCCAGCAGGTCACAGCCTCCTGCATGTTTCTCACTAGATTTTTTCCTTTCTACCATCTCTGCAATGCACTGTTCAGTAAGGACTCGGAATATTCTTTTACTTCTAACATCATTAGCACACCTTAAGGGGATATAAATACAAAGAATTGCACCATGCTTGAAGAGCACACTTTAGGGAACTGATTTCACTTCTGACAGAAGTCTTTGTTTCACTGCTATCAATTATTCTCAGAAAAAGTTGTAACATTTCCTCTGTCTTTTCTGTTGGTACCCTTTCTTCTAAACACAAAATACAATGTAGTGCAGTTCCTTTAAGGGCAATCTAACATTTTGCTCCTAGACTAGTTAAAGGGAAAGCGACAAATCAAAAGTAGCTCAAAATGTATTTCTGAACCTTCAGGCAAAACCAAAACACCATTGCTTTCCAAAAGTGCTGGAAAAGCCTCTGACCTGACCTGCTGGAAGCAAGCAGCAAGCCTGCCAGCATTACTGATAATGTTGCATTTAGCCTCTTTCTGACTTTAGCATCTTTATCTTAGCAAGCTGATTCCACCTGAAAAATTTCCCAGATATTCATGAGGAACAAAACATGATGTCTGTATACAGATAACTCAAACTACTTTGAGCTTGAGTTAAAAACCTTGTTTAGAAATGTCTGCTTGCTTAGCCAACATGCCTTCATCCCTGGCACACTTGCTTTCTACTGCATTTTCAATATCTTCCTGCAGTCACAGGCCAGCTTTATTTGCAGAAGACAAGCTGGAGGGTAGGCTGTGAGAGAAAACCTGCCAGCAACATCTCCCCACAGCACTAGTAGCCCTGATAGCAGTGCTGGGACATGTGAGGCTCCAAATGAAACCACTCAATAATCAATTGAAACCAACCAGAACACCTGATTCTTTCCTTGACTAAGCTGAAAGAAAAGAAAGTTTTGTATCAACAATAATAAAAGCGAAGCATTAATTACGCCCCTGCACTAAGGAATCTCTGCAGAGCAGCCCAGAGAAGCAAGGCAGGCAACAAGACAGTGCTCTCAGGACCCTGACTCAAAATCCTGAGCCTTGTACCAGCCTAAGGCCAACCAAGCTGCATTGTTTGGGCAATGCTGATTGATTAAACCTCATTGCAGCCTTCCAGTACTTGAAGGGAGCATATAAACTGGAAGGGGAGCGGCTGTTTACGAGGGTGGATAGTGATCGGACAAGGGGAATGGTCTTAAACTGAGACAGAGGAGGTTTAGGTTAGATATTAGGAGGAAGTTTTTCACACAAAGGGTGGTGACACACTGGAACAGGTTGTCCAAGGAGGTTGTGGATGCCCCATCCCTGGAGGCATTCAAGGCCAGGCTGGATGTGGCTCTGGGCAGCCTGGTCTGGTGGTTGGGACCCTGCACATAGCAGGGGGTTGAAAACAGATGATCACTGTGGGCTTTTCAACTCAGGCCATTCCATGATTCTGTGACTGGGCATCTGTCCCCTACAGTTCTACTCATGGTAGTACACATACCTTCAGGATGCTCTGTAGCCTTTTTCATCTGATGCCAGGTAAATCTGACCCTCTCCTAGTACCTGTCTTTCCCCGCTGCTGTGCTTGCACCGTTGTGGTGTCCTGTACCAAAAGGCAGTGCTGCAATTCATATATACAGACGTGTCTGCATCCATGAGAGCTGGCGGGTATCTCCTGCTGTATAAATCAATACACCATCTTAGCTCACACACTGAAGTGCTTTTCATTTACAAGTCTTAGTAGTAGATATAGAATCATAAGATAATGCAGGTATCATCTTTACACTAAGACACACATTTTCAAATATAATGTATCCCTTTAAAACCAGAAAATAGCTTTTAAGGACTGAGCACCTCTCACACTTCCTCATTGTCCATCAATGATGCCATAGCTTTGTCAGAAATCCCAATAAATGCAAAGGTCTGACCCCTCTCTCAGACAATTTCCTTTTCATAATAGCAAGAAGATCCAACCAAGCAGTGAATTTCTGTCAGGATTATTGCACTTCTTGAGTGGCTGATATGACTTGGCCTCTGGCCTCAAGCCATGCTACATACTCCGGAAGTGCACTGCATTTCATAGGTTATTGCTTGCGTATTACTGCCGGGCAAGTGAATACTCCATACACTGGAACAAATTCAAATGCCTTGAAAAGAGATATCTTCCTCAGTGTTGGCATTCTTGTGCTGGGGCTGTAAATTATGCCCAGAGTGTTCATTTTCTTTTTAAATGTGTTCCCGTCTCATAATAATTAATGGTGTCAAGTGACTAGTGTGAAGAAAGCCTGACTTTATAACAACTACAGATTAATGAAACAACAGTCATGGCTGGAGTAGCAGCAATAAATTGTTGAGAGGAGAGACACACCTGGAGCGATATTTTCAGGAGCCTTAAATTATCTAGGTTTCAATGTTCCTCATAAATATTTGGCTTTTGTTAACATTTGTTTCTGTGTTAAAAGTGGAAGTTAGCAGCTCTGGTAACAGCAACTCCCCTGTGAATGAGTGTGGGCAAATGGAGCACATACGCTTTCCAAGAAATGCTTCTATTCCCCAGGACTGATCTGGTTCAGTGGATCTCTGTAGGTCTTACAGCTTCAACACAAGGTCATGTGTGCTTGGTGAGAGGGAGAAGAAAGGAGATGTGGAAAAGAGGGAAAAAGACATATAGTTGGCCTGACAGAAACATGGAAGTGAATTTTCTTAGAAGTACAGTTAACCAGTATCATAGAATCATAGAATCCTTAGAGTTGAAAGGGACCTTTAAAAGTCATCTAGTCCAACTCCTCTGCAATAAACAGGGACATCCACAGCTAGATCAGGTTGCTTCGAGCCTGGTCTGGTATGTTGGACTGCTCACATGCTTGAGCCCCAGTCTTCAGCCCACTGCCTGTTCTGACTGGGGAAGAGGTGACCACACCTGGCTGCAGCAATCAGAGTGAGCATTTCCCTGCTTGAGAAGAAAATCCTACTTAGTGTGTACTACAGTGTCTATACTCTCGAATCTGAAGTACAATTTGGGGAAAGTGGGCACAGTAAAACCAAACTCTGAAGGCTTAGAAAGGTCTACAAACCACACCATGAGCTTCCTGAGCAAGTGCTCAGTGCACCTGTCTGCTATGCAGAAGCAAATGTGATGCCACACTTCTCTTTAGGTACTTGACTGAATGTGTAGATGATGGAAGTTCAGAGACAAGCAGCACTTCTGTGCACTAGCAAAAGGTTTGGCTTCAGCCCTAAAAGAACTTCACAGTGACATAAGGATGCTTTCACAACCTAGTCACTCTAGAAACCAAGTCATCCTCATTGTTTATTGAATGCAGACAAATACTGCATATATAAAATCACCTCTAAAAATTCAAGATGCAATTTAGAATATTGGGAATCTTTTAAAGAAAAGTGGATCTGACCAAATCTAATGAGAAGTTAAAGGGAAAAACATGATCTCTCTACTTATTTCTATGACTATATCTTGAAGTGTTGGCATAAACTGGCACAAATAATTGATTGGTCATCTCAATGAAATCATATCATTTTGCTGCAAATTAAGATGGTATGTGTTTCTCAGTATTTATTATCAATTAAATCACGTGTTGTAAATGGATAATCAAGTGTTACCATCTAAATTAGGTGTCTGGTAGAAAAAAAGGTATAGCTGTGTTCTAGTCAACAAGCATAAGATGTACAGTTAGACTTTGTGATCATTCAGAGATAACAGAAAAGATACAGAAATCAATATCTAGAAAGCATGTGGGAGAAGCTTAGCAGGAAGTTGTGTCCTGTATCACTGAGATTCCAATTTGATTATCAATTCTTCCTACATTCACTGCTATTTGGATTTGAGGTTCTGGTTATTAAATAAAAACAAATTACATTTATCCTTGCTTTATGTTTAAGTTTGTAGTTTTATCAGCATGTCTTAAGAGCAAATATTCAGACTTACTACCATTTTGACTTGCAGAAGTTAAAAACTTTCTGAAAACATCACATATTCCTCCAAACCTTAACTCAATCCAGAAGAGAAAAACTAATAAACACTAAACATTTTTGTAAAGAAAATAGGACTTGATGAAAATATACCAAAACCACTTAGGAACACATTAGGAAGCTTCCTAATGTAACAAAAAGAATTCCGTATCCTTTCTCCTTGAATGTCTTGTTTTCCAGATTGGGGTTTTATTCAGGGTACTTTCATGATGGCTTCACACTGTTCCTTTAAGTCCATCAAGGCTTGCATCAGGCTGTGATCTGTCCCATGGGTCACCTTCATAATATCATAGGCCTGGAGAAGAAAACAGAAAGGGACAAGTTAGACTTTGTGCAGACCATGTTCAGGGGTTGGTAACTGCAGCAGGGCATGAATGTAAGTGCTAGCTCTCAAGGTGGGGACTTTAGTGCATGGCAGAGTATCTTAAGTATCTCAAAACCCATAACAATTTGTCTCTGACAGAGAAGGAAGTACTGACACATTATTCTTAGATGTTAAATCTTCGCTAATGTATTGCACAGAAGGATGTTTAGCATAGCAGAAGAAGGTGCTTTTGCACTGAGGCATGAAGGCAATTTTAAGATTGATTACCTATGGTTCCCAAAGTTTTGATACATTATTTCAAAAATGACTGTGATATTTATGTGATATTTAGCAGCCACAAAGTCCTATAAGTAGAAATTAGTGCTTAACAAATAGAATTAAGTGCTCAGGCTATAAATGGAGAAATGATGCACAGCTTCAAACAAAAAGTCTTTGGAGGAACGAATGAAATTCTACTTCAAACTTCTAGAGATGGGCAAGCACATGGAAATTCTGTCATCACTTATTTTTGTTTCCATTTAGCTACTTTTTTAGAAGAAGAGGTAGGTGGCAAAATGTTGAAAGAGCAAGTTGAAATAGCAGTCAAAACAAATCAGTGTGCAAAGAGCTCTACAGATTTAACTTCTGAGCAGCACAATGCCTTACTATTAAATGGTAATACACTGTTGAACACAACAAAAGAAATTCTTCACTTTCACTTTTTTTAGAAATGCCTGAGAAATGTGAAACAAAATCAGAAATCCTCAATTTTTGCAAATTTTTGTTTTAGGAGAAATAAAAAACCCCTTCATGTTTTGCAAAACATTTTCAAGACATAATTATATTCTCTGAAAAGATTTGCTGAAATGTTTTTAGTGTTTGTTTTCCCTAATTTAACATGTTAGGGAAATGCTGTAAACAGTAAGCCCTTACGTGTATTATAGTTGAGCATAAGGTATTAGGCTGCACAAGAGCTTAATAAATATAAATAATGGAAGAGGTAGCACAAGAAGCAGTAGGAGCCAGTCCTTACCTGCCAGAGACAGTTTGGATAGAGAAAGATGAACACTGGTATGATGTAGGAATGCCTGGATTGTGCAGAGCAGAACAGCTGAAGGTTGGAGTCTGTGCATGCTGCTATACAGCACAATGTAGCTACACTCAGGCAAAGTATGGACTGGATAACTCCAGGATAAAATGGCAAGGTGTACTGGCCATAGATCCACACACATTTGGTATTTGGATGGCCTGGTCAAGAAAGGTGATGGACCTGTTGTGAATGGCCTGTGTTAACTAGCTGTGCATTTGGACATGTCTGAATACCAGGACAGGCATGCCAGGTCCCAAGGCAGCTGACCTTGATCTTCATCCCATCTACAAGACAAAAGCCTGGCGAGTAGTGATGGTCCTGAGCAGCCTGATGCACAGCTGGAGATGTCCATGATGATATGTCTCTATCGTAAGACAAAATTCCCTAACTTCATGCCTAACCTTGAGATAACACTACCATGGCTGACTTCTCTCTCATCTGCAACTGTTTGTTTCCATTTCTTTTCTTTCTTCAGTATGGCAGGTAAATGTACCCAATCTTTGTTCTGTCTCCTTCAGAGAGAAAATCATACTCATGCAATATTCTATCTTATACACTGAACTACAAGTAAGAACCGGGCTGTACTGAAGTCAGCATAACAATGACTTCTGTAATCCTGAAGGTACACTGGCATGAAGTTATATAGCTATTTTTTTTGCAAAGATCAGCACAAAATTTAGAATAATTTCACCTCCACAGCAAAGACTTTGTTATTGAGAAAGTATAAAAGGTATGGAGAAATAAGCCAACTCTCCGACACCCCTTTACTCTTCTAAATCTTACAGCTAACCAGCAGAGCCAAGGCTGAGCAGAGTCTTGTTCTTGCATCTGAGAGGAAGACCACACACACCACAATTCTAATTATGAAAAACTATAGTGATTGCAAGGCAGCAGCAGAGGCTGCGGCATCATCAACCATACAGTCTCCCCGAAGAATAATAAACCCATTAGAGTAGTGGTATGACTGTTGCTCCATGAATGCAAATGAAATGCAGCACAGTCATTTGCTCCTGATTTGCATTGGGATGGGATGGGACGCCCATTGTCACAGCTCCCTGCAGATGCAGGATGTCTCCACTCCATCACAGTGAAAGCAGGAAGCAAATGCCCATGAGCTGAGATGGCATAAAGTGAAGGCTGACACATAAGAGGGAGTGTTTCTCCTTGTCTCCCTGTTGAGGGGGGCCCTTGTGAATGCAGTCAGAACTAAAACAAAGCCGATCAGTACTGGGCTCGTAAACATTTCAGCATTTGAAGCAAACACCTAGAAGAAGGGAATTTTTTGCTGTGAAGCCTGGGAGGGATTTTACTCCTCTTCCTGTGCTTTTTGCCCTCATGCCAGGAATTACAAGACAGGGAACAATGTCGTACCTCCTGCAGGCTTTCACAAGGCAAGAAAACCATGCCCATCAGCTCACAGAAGGATAGAGACGCTTGCTGCAAGGAGGCAGGGGTCAGAAATCAGGTCCAAGCCTTCCCTTTTACCCTGCTTGCCCTCACAGAGTCCAGCTGCACTCAGGTTATGGGCAACCAAAGTGGGGAGTTTGCAGTGCTATTATGGTATACAAGGACATATGCCAAACGCTGGTGTTACCGAGTGCACTTTGGGACAAAACCAAAGGGCTCTGCAATTACAGTGGCTGTGCTAGTGCTTCACTTCCAGGCAGCAGAGAGAACTGTACAGCCATGTGTGAAGGTGCATGGGTCCTGCACATCTGCACATCTGATGCAGAGGGGCTGTCAAATCACAGTAGCTCTGTGGCTGTGCCTGATTAAACAGGATTTATATGAGTGAGGTGAATTTCACTCAGATCTTGATTCCTCTGCAACTTCCACATCCTTCTCCTTAATGCCACACTGAAATTAGTCTGACGAGGGCTCCAACAGGGTGCTATTCAATGTCAGAGTGTATTAAGAAGAGTAATGAAGCAGAGAAGGCAATCGAGTTTCTGCTCTGAGCATGTGGCATGCTCTGTTGACACATCTAATCACAAAAGACCAAACTGTGTTCCGATATAACCCCAGGATATTATCTGAGTTATATCAGGAATCACATCCTTTACTCACAACAAACTGGGAATTATATTTTGCTCTAATTTGTTTCAGTGTAGACAGCAATGAAGGGAGTCAGCTTAAGATCCCACTCAAAGAAGCACTGTGACCAATGTGTACAGGTTGCACAGGGATGCAGGGTGACAGGAATCTTTCACTTCTGCTCAGCCGTGGGAGTGGGAAGTAAGGCTCTCCCTGACTTACATGTAGGGATGGAAAGGGGTAGATGGAAAGGGCAGCAGACAGAGATGCAATAGAATTAGTTTGTAAATGGCTCTGTATCCCAGCTGCAAAGCCCTTACTGTATCCTTTTGGCTTGGAGACCAAGATTAGAGATGCACTGATGCATGGCAAGAACAGTAAACAGCATGCTCCTTTCCTTTTTTTTATGGATAGAGGAGATCAAAGCTTGAAAAAAAGGTTTCTGTGTTAAATATTGCTTTGCACTTGAAGAATAATGCAGTAACAATCTGGATTGCAATGGGCAACTTAGTAAATATATACAAAAAGGTATCACAACTTCTGCCTTCATCAACAGCAGCAAAGATGTAGATGTAGACAGAGATGACTCTAGGAGAGTTAACTCCATTTTCACTTAATGCTGTATCATATTAGAAAAGCTACTAGAAGTACACTTGCTGATGTATTGCAGAAATCTCTATGAAGATCTCTCCTCTGTCTGGGAGCCCACTGCTTGCTAAAAAGGAAGGTCTGAATGTTTGGAAATTATAAATATGACAGGGGAAATAGCACAGCAGATTACCTGGCACGTGACAGATATATAGCTTATTGCTGAATAAAGAATGGAAAATATAATTGATTACTGTCACATCAGCTTCTTAATCATCAGAATTGACCACAATTTAAGTTAAATGTATCAAGTGAAGATTTAAATTACTAGGATTTAGTAAAAGAGAAAAAAAAAAAAAAAGAAGAAAAAAAAGCACTATCAAATGTATTATTATTTAAACAAGTGAAAATTATCAGTTATCCAGTTTGTATAAATGATCAGATGTTAAAACCTAATAGATATGGGGCTTAAAAAAAGCAAGTACAAAATACTAAGTTATCTATAGAGTCATGAATGTTATCTAAAGGAGATCCAGACAGGAGCAAAACATCAACTTAAAGCAAGGCACCAGCTTCATCCAGCTGTCAGCCCTGGGGCCTGCTCCTGTCTGCAGCACTGAGCAAAGGCAGTAAAGAGCCTCAATCAGGCACCAGAGGTGGGCAGGAGGATGAGCTGGAGAACCTCATAGAACTGGTATTGCCTTCAGGCTAACTTCAGCAAAGGAGAGATGGTAACACACGCAAATGAGCCTGGCACTTCTTGAAGCAGCATGTTGTCCAGGGGGAGAAAAATAGCAGTGATATAGGGTTTGAGATAGGAAGTGAGTGAGCCCATGTTCTGAAGACATCACTCCTGAAAAGAGATTCTTCAATATATTTAAGATGATAGTAATAGCAATATAATGGCAGGACAAATAGTCTAGGATAAGAGGAGATGAATACAAAATCAGTTTAGGTCCAGCAGGGATAGCTTAAAACCAAAAAGCGACTTGTAAAACAACTGCAAAAATAGACTGAAGAAAATGGTGAATGATACAGAAATAGAAGGGACCGAGAAGCATGCCTGTTGATTGTGTGGCTCACAATAAAATACAAGCACTAAAAGGCAAACTTCTATCCAACATCACAGATACCTATAGGGAAGAAGGAGGGTGGAAACCACAGCTCTGCTCCTGCTCTTTACTTCCATTGGTCCCAGATTCTCTACTCTATGGTAGGGAGAGTAGAAGGCACTGAGATATTTTTATCTCTTAGATCTAATAGTCATTTTTCATTCAGACACCTTTGAGCTATCAAACTGTAATTAGCAGTGACTGATACCAAAGAAAGGCAGCTCCTGAAACACTGTGCAACAGTGACCCATCACTGCATTCAGCTGCAGCTTGAGGAAGCAGCACTGATAATAGAACAAGTGGTGAGAAATATTCAAAGGCACAAATTACAGTCAGGACAGGAGGGAAGGGAATCCACGGTGGGTTTGGGGTTAGCAAAGGAGTGGGAAAGGAAGAAGCAGTCCAAAATACTGACCTGTTTCAAGGTCTCCAGTGCCTGAGGTAACATGCCTTGACTGTACTGCAGTTTGCCCACTCGCATCAGCTGCACAGCCCTCAGTGGATGGAAATTAGGGTAATACAGCCTGCAGAGAAAAGGGAGGGAAATGCGTCACTGTGTCGGCTCTCACCTTCACAGTCACTGCCTCTGTGGAGAGTTATTAGGGTGGGACTGCAAAGTCCTTGTGAATGTTAATAAGGTACTCAGAGAAAATTAGCTGCTCTACCAAGAAGCATGAAATACTGAGGGGAATTAGAAAATTATTACTCTCTATCTCAAAGGAATGCCTTTAACATTATCCTGTTAGAAAGTGACTGGAGTGGGATTATTTCATTTGCTACCGTTGGATAGCACAATAGCATTTACTGTACTTAGTGTTGCAAACAGAGGTTGTTCACAATCCTACATCCCTGAAGAGGTATAATTTCTTCAAGGAAGCTTCAGTAGGAAAACCTGTCCTGGATCCTATAAGATGAAGGAGAAGGACTGCACACGACACCAAGTGTGTCATCATTTCTGAGGGTTTGCTTGCTGCTCCCTATTGCAGAAAGAACTGGTAATGCATGTTCAAGGAAACATTTTGGATTTGGCTTGTGAATATAGGCAAGGTATTTGCTAGCATGAGGAAAAACTCCTTTTCTCAGTTTCACAGAAGCAGAAGTTTTCCATCAACCTCACTGGAGTTACTTTCAGAACAACATATGTTGAGATGAAAGCAGAACTGTGTTCTCTTCCTGAGGACGTAGATGGAGGGCAATGTCATCAATAATTCCCTTCAAGACACTCATGAAATGTCGTACGTCTAAAATGAAAATAAATAAGCATCATGGAAAATGCTTGCATGCCCCAAATCCCTTTTTCTGCTGATTTCACATAATTTCGGTGAAGACACAGAAACACATGGGAAGCACGCCAGTAGGATCTCTGTACCCTGATCTATGAAGACCTCTCCCGAGGCAGCAGAAACCAGCTTCATGTGAAGAATTCATCCTAAATTCCCATGTGCACCACCTGTTCAGATCACTAAATTACAAGAAGTGCACAGCAGTGTTCTCAGCCCTCTTTGGGGTTGCAGCCCAAAAAGGAGAGTCAATAGGCTAAAGAGAAGAAAAATGGCAGTACTTGTCTCAATCCCAACCGATCACTAAGGAATTTCAGTAATTCAGATGAATAGATGCTAGAAATTTATCAGAAGGACTATTTTTATATCTTTTTTTTTTCTGATTATTGTATCGATTAACATGGTGCTATCTGCTACTAGTTAAAGAAAAAAATGCAACTAAGTCTGAGATTTTGAAGCGGATTAGCAAAGAGTAAATAGGAATTGCAGAGATAGCATGGCACAAATGGGAATAGTGATGACGTGCGCAACTTTCTAAAACTTGCAAAACAATGATACTAATATGGGTGCATACTTCTGCCTTCACCTGTGACTGTGGCTATGAATGGAGTAAAAAGGTAATTCCCCCTTTAATTCAGGGCTACTGAAATATTGGGATGCCTTGGGCAACAATCATGGCCACAGAAGCAGCAGCAAAGAGTTTTGCGTGGATAACTTTCTGCAGTCCTTGGTAGACTTTGCTGCACCCTGCTCTGATTCTTCTCTGTCTGGTCCCTCATGAGACCACATGGACAAATACAGGCTGTGCTTCAGTCTGCAGCACGTAGCTTGCTGAATTTCACAGGGATACACCAGAGTGCAGAATCCGTCCCTGCATGCAGACAGGTCTCTCTTTATAGCTCACACATTCACTTGCAGTCAGTAAAGATTTACCGCTGCGGTATGGGCAATACCCAGAGAAAACAGGAGGCTATTTAACAATGTCAGGTACTCTGTCCAGACTATCAACCATAAACTAAAGCAAGTGAAAATTTAAGATGAGAACATGGGAGGACTAAGTGTGGAACAATGAGCTCTGAGTTCATAAATATTTACAAAGCTATTTTATTGCACTGATTTATGTTCAGATCTTATGCATGTATATAGTTACATTTGCAAGTCTTAAAATTGACATTTGAAACTAGTATTTATTATCATATTCTGGAATAAATCTGTTAAACTACTGGAACACCTTTCATGAAAGCATCTGCATTGAGTGAGTTTATAAGAGAAATTCGGGCAGCTTGCAGCTCTTCTGGAAGACATGTAAGTGGGCAGAAAGTCATTCGCTTCTTCCAGGCATCCCCAGGATTCAATATTGTGTAAAGATGGCATGGCAAAAAGAGTTAAGAAGCAGTGTCAGGTACTTGAGAGCAAATCTGTTATCCTTGTATGTTGCTCTGAACAAAACAAATGGATATGTTTAATACTAAGGAAAACATTAACCAGCCAGAGAAACTGGTACCTAAAGACTGTCAACAAGAGAATAACACAACCATAGAGGAATACATCCTGCAAAACACGGTACAGCTTGGGAAGAGTAAGATTTCAATCTGAAAAGGTTTTTATGAGATTTACCAAGGCCTGAGGGACGGGAAGGGGAACAGCATCATATTGAAAGATGAAATAAAGGAAGACAGTTCTGTGGAGTGATGTTTCCTGCCCCTCGGCACTGGTCAGTGCACAGCAATTCACTTGCAAAGAGAGATTAAACAGACTACAATAACTATCAAGTAAAGCTGCACTGTAAACAAGGGAACTGGAAGAGGCTTGGAGAAATCTTCAAGTTTTAAACCGCAGACTTAATCTAAGACAGTACAACTTTGTTTCAGCCTCTAGCTAACAGAACCCAAGCCAGCCTGTCCCTTGCCTATCTGCTGGTCCCCAACTTGGTGTCACCTGCAAACAACAGCCAAGCAGTTTCTAGTGCCTCCTCCAGGTTGTTGGTGGAGGTGTTAGGACCAGTCCTGAACAAGTCCCACGCAGCACCAACTGGTACTGGCTGGCATTCAGTCAGCAACGTGTTGGCCATAACCCCCTGACTTCCACCATCCAACCTTTTGTTACCTATCAAGCTGTCTGCTCATCTGCTCTGTAATATTCTAACCCGGATGACAACTCCCCAATCCTCTTGGCCTTTCATATATGATAGTCAGTAACCTGGCCAGCTCTCTTAGTGCCTTTGCTGGAGGCAGCCACCAAGCCCAATGGGTTTGCATGGGTTATACTCTCTCAGAAAATCTCCAGCTCAACTCTCTTTCTGGGTTGTGCCAGGTAAACTGCACAGGTAAGAGTGAGGCAAAGAAAGCACTGTCTAGCTGACTATCCAAAACCTCAAATGAAAACTATTCCTTAGTCTCTGAAGTAAGGTAGCTTACTTCAGTGTTTCACTGTTACAGGAACCAGCAATTTCTGCATTTTGTTCACTTAATAGAAGGATATCAATTTTCAGTAGACAAAGATAAGGCCAATACTCTGTAAAGCCATAGCAGTTTCTAATACACCATGAATTCGATAGCCCCTATTTGCAGTTCAGCCCTGACATTTGCCTTGATTAACCTCCAGAGCAGTCACTGTTGATGCACTTTATAAAGAAAAATTTTCTTCATTCTATATCTCTATTTCAATTCTGAATCCCTTCAAGCAATCATCTGCATTCTTTTATATACAACAATGTAAAAAAAAATAACAGAAACAAACTTGACAAATTTTAGTCAACTCCTTCTACTTCTCAATACTGTGATTCCTCTAATTTCACTCAAATTATCTCCCATTAGAAAATGAATAATCAGAAATTTTGTGTTCTCCCAGGACCTGAAGCCTACTATTAAAAAAGGAAGAATATGCAAAATCACTGTCTTTTCTGATACCTCATATTTTAAAATAAACTCCTACCATTTCCTCTGTCTTTGTAAATCTGTCTGCAGGGTTAACATTTGCACCTTTGTCTTCAGCCTGACGTAATTAGAAGCAGGCAGGATTTGTAAAACCTGAAATGAGGGTTTAAAATAGAAATGTTACAAGGCTCTTTAATATGGTGACACGTGAAAAGTGATGCCATACATGACTGCAAATTGCTTTGTAGTACCTTTTAGTGCAAGTAAATATGACAGCATAAAAGACATAAAGCAGTTTTAGGAACCACGGCAACAGAGAAGAAATTAAGAACAGGCTTCTGGGTTTCAGGAAAGGTGTGAGCCGAATGCAAAGAGGAAAGCATCAGCCTCCAGACAGAAATACACTAGCTATGCTGGATGGAAATGTTTACACAAATACAGCACCTGATAAGTATGACCCTCTTTTCTTCTTGTTTTTTTTTTTTTTGTTTGTTTGTTTTTTTTTTGTTTTTTTTTTTTACTTATTCTTGATTTCAGATTGAATCAGTATTTGAGTACAGTCATTAAAGCTGTTCACATGACTGCAGTATTTGAGTACAGTCATTAAAGCTGTTCACATGACTGCAGTCTAAGAATTATTTTTATGGTGTCCAGCTATTTGCTTTTTTCATTATTTATTGATGTGACACTGGTCATCTAATTCACATGATAATTTTTCCATTCAGTGACTGGGATGACTTTTAGGACATATTTAAGGACAAATTGTTAGTTATGCTAAAAAGTACAAAATGTTTGGTATCTATCAACACTTCCAAGAATGATCCAGTTGCTTTATGAACAGTCAAGGAAATCATATTCCTCGGGAGTATAACAGGTAAACTATCTGTGCTCATCTAGGAGCCCATAGATCTTAATACTGAAAAAAAAGGAACTGTGCTATAGCTGCTCAGTCTGATCTCTGAATTTCACCTATCTGTTCTTATACCAAAAACAGGAATCTGAAGCTGAAATAGTGCTTAAAAAACAATGTTCTATTTATAGAAAATATCCTTTTTATAAATAATTAGTTTAATATTATAATAATCACTGGCCCTGCACAAGAGTTTCGTCTGAAATAAAACAAGGTTATAGGGTTATTTCTGGAGGAAATGAGAAAATGTTACTGATATCAGAATAAATGACTTTGTTTTCCATGCTAAGTATTAGAAATCAAATTGTAATTGTAATTGTATAATTTCTCAGGGCAGTATACCTATATTATTGATGTATAATCTTAGAGTGCCCCCATAGAAGTCTTTCAAAAGATTACTGGCCCTGTTCTCATGTTATCACATGTTTTTTTCTTGGGAAAAAAAAACAAAAAACAGTTTTAAACAGACATTCCTTCCTCCCTCTCTCAGTTCCCTATTTATGGATGACCTGGAATGATTAAATCAGTTCAGGACCTTAAAACTCCCCTTATACCTTTCTGTAGCAACCATGTCAGTTTTGGAACAGCAAACAAAATCCTTTACCTGTAGTAGAGTTGGTATATTCCAGCTGCCCTGAAATTTTTATTGTCCATTTGATCTCCCCATCATAGTGTCTCACTGACACAATCAAAGCACCACAGAACACTTTAATGTAGGCATCAGCTTTTTCTATTTTTTTCCCCCAATATTACCTCTGTCACTTGTGGGATCAATCCCTCAGCACTAGCGTGGAGGATTTCCTGGAAGTAACTGCTAGTTATCTCTAGCTAACAACAGAAAGTCAGCCTTGTTCTTTGAGCCAGCCATGGTCAGCTATCAGTAGAGATACGTAGACATTGCACCTCTGTTCAAACCTCCTTTGGAAGTCTCTATACTCTTGACTATAATACATCTTGGCTTTACATTTTTACAGTCTAATTTACATGTGCTCTCTATCTGTATTACTCCTTTATCAACAAAATCCTCTGTTACCTTAAATATTGAAAGTTTCATCAAAGACCACAACTCATTTAAGTGCGCCATCATACTGAAAAGTACAGCATGACTGTCCTTGCACTGCACTGTTGAGAAACTGAGGCATGGGTAAACAAAATGATTTCTCAAATGTTACAAAAGAAAAACCCCTGGGAAAGCCAAGAATTGAACCTGGATCTCAAGAACTGTGTGCAGGTTCAGGCAATATGATCTTTTCATGGTTCATGCAGGTCCTGGTTCTCAGATTCATGCTGTCTTGTCTTTCTGTCTGTTTCTGCCAAACCAAATGAAAGTACATACAGTTTTTTAGGCTTAAAAGGCATGTTGTATTTCACAAACAAAATGCAGAAACAGTAGTATTAGTTTAGAAATTTTTGTGACAGACAGCCAATTTCTTCTTAATTTTTTTTTATTCTGTCCTCACTCTAGACATGTCCCTTTATCTCCGTGAAATAACTGCCACTGAAAACAATTCAGGATTTAGATCTATGAAATCATGGTTCAAAATCTTTTTCATCACATTTATGTTGTATAGTCTTCTACTAGTATTTGTTTCAGTAATTTAACTGATGTGATCAAATAAGCAATCACACTTCTTAATTGACTGAATTCACAAGAAATGTTAGCTATCCATCTAAGAAATCATTTTTCTCTGGCTGCTGATCATTCTGCTGTATTCCTTATGGTGACAATCTATGCCACATCAAAATGAATTTCGTTCCAGATGTTGGCTTGTTGAAAGATAACTTTAATAAAATGGTGGAGTGGTATAAACCACTATTTTCTTCTTGGCTCTGGATCAAACTACTCAATTTAAAATGCTGATGCTGTCTGAGTGGTCCATGTCAAGTGTTCTATCTTCTGGTGTTAGGAAATGTTAGGGTAAGAAACAGTGTTTAGTTTGTAATGGAAGAAGGAAAAGACTTTACAAAAATTGTCCTTGTGTCCTGGCTGATCTTCAGAGCATTTTGAGGCTCTTGCTATTTTTGTCATGAGGTTACCATCTAAAGATAGTAGGATGATCTGTTACTTCAGAGAGGAATACACTGCCTAAGTCCTTCCATAGCCAGAGGAAGAAGAGGACAGGGTCAACAGTTTAGTTCAAAGAACTTATTAAAAAAGTAATTAGAAAGTGAAAGAGAGTATGTTTAAAGCCAGAAAGCTCAGGAAGTCTAAGAAAGACAGCAAAGGAAGAGTGGGAGAACAATTATTACTAAGAACATGCATGGGAAGAGATGTAAAGGGAAGGGAAGGGAAATGTGTACTAGAAAAATATTAATCTGTGACAAAGACCTTGGTGTTCACATTCTACTCCGAGCAATTAATCTACTGCAAGTCACTGATGTTAAGAAAACTGGCCTACCCTTGGTATCTTATATGGCTAGAATAGAGCTGCAAGACTGGATGCAGATACAAGCAAGCAAGTTTAGACTCCAGTGTTCTGCAAGAAGATCATGAATCTATACCTCTATGTGACATTTCCTTTTCAGCTACAGAATTAAAGCTCAACCTGGGAAAGAATGAGAAGCAATACTATAACTCCTATGCTCACTGCAGAAAACTTAACTCTAATTAGTTCCCTGTCCCCTTGTTATGAAAGGAGTCCCCCCAGTATTAGTGCAACCCACATCTAATTGTAACTACAGTTAGTAAACCTCAGATAGGTAGTGTGAGTGTGCATGAGCATGTGCAGGTGCAAACTGCACAACAAAGGATGCAGCTGGCAGTGTTACCAGCATCAGTGCAAAAGGCCTTTTCTACACTCAACAGTATCTCAGATCACCTCAGAAGTGTGTTGTAATACAGAAGGCTGACAATGTGAGTTAGATCACTGGTTTAAGCAACAGTTATCTTTTTTTTTCTTTTTCTATCATACCTCCAGATAATTCTGTAGAGAAACTATCAGGTGTGATGCAATAACTCCAGATAAAAGATTAGAGACAGTAATGTCAGACAGGATGGCTGTGGTTTGGAGAGACATTGTTCTCATGACAGCCGTGGGTCAGGAAAGAATCACAAGTCCTTTCACTGAGTTTCTGTCACTTTCCAATTCTGGACATGAGAGAATTATTGTTGTTTTTATTATTATTATTTTTACCCATTAAAATGTTCTTGTATGCATTTATATATACAGTTGTGGTTCTGAAGTAATCTCTACTACTTGAGGAAGAGATTTTGGAGTTAAAATAGATACTTCTACAAAAACGTTTGCTCTGTGAATGTTGTGGTCAAAAAAAATTCAAACCAAACTGAACAGTAAGATATTTTTTAGGAAAACATAAAAGTGTTGTAAAAATACACCATACCTCTACATCTTGAGTATTGCATGCAATTCTGATCCTGTCACTTCAAATGAGCTCAACAGATAGGTATTTATATATCTGGCTTTACTTCTTTTACGTCAAATTTTCCATCTTTAAGGTGGGAAAACAGTCTACTCAATGGAGGTTAAATTCAATGACATTTGTGAAGAGCTTTGAGAGTTCAATAGGAAGCTATATGCTTAAAATGTGACAGCTAAACAAGATCATCTGTCTGTACAGGAGAACACTAACCTCTGTCTAGTCACTCAGCCGGCTAGAAATTTCTTGCATGACCCAAAAAGCATGAAAATTGCTCTAGAGTTTCTTAGAAAATAATCTGGAAGAAAGTGGAGGGGGAAAACAGCATTCTTTACAGGAAAAAAAAAAAAAAGACTGGCTATGAACTTTATGAATAGCAACCATGAGCAACAATCTCTCCAAAGCTCTAAAGGGCTGCCTGAAATTTAGTTGAATTTAAAGAACAGATTTTTTCAAACAATGCCACATCACCTTTTCATAGATGGAAAAAGGTGCAATCCTTCCAAGGCGGGAGCTTCCAAGGTTGGACCAAGGCATGCTTGAACTCTCTATTTGTAATAGAAAGTAGCATGTTCACTGAGCAACTATTTTTCAAGTGAAGTCATGTTTGCTGTACAACTTGATTAATGAGTACATTAGTGTCTTGGAAGAACAGGCAGGGGGCAAACAAATTTAAGAGAAGTTTGCTTGAGGAAGAAAAGGACCCAAAATGAAACAAATATTTCAGTTCACAGAAAGTAAAGCAATTTTCAAGCTTTCATGCTTTACATTGTATCTCATATCAGTACCTGGTTTACTTTATGAGCTACTGTCTCCAATGGCTAAATCCAACATGTATGTTACAGATAGCAGAACATCTCAAGGAACCTTCCACTGATGTAAATTGGTATAATACCACTGATTTTAATTCTTGACTCATTCACTGATGTGATGACATCAGCTTTTGCTAGCACATGGAACACCATGCATCTAAGAGCTATAACGCAATGTTAATGCCAGCCTCACAGAATCAAAATCAAATTTCCAAAACACTGCCCAAAATATGTAGTATTTTGGATTAAAAGATGTTTGTTTCACTTTTTGCTCAAATGTTGCTTTCTTTCTTCAATGCTCACTGGGACAACCACTCTGTAATCATATATAATCGTAGTTGTTCAAAGAGATTCTGAGGTTTTGCAAAATTATACTGAGTTGCAACTACGCAGCCTAGTGACCGAGAGCTTGTTTAGAGATGTCTGAGACAAGAGGATAAAACATACTTTCCAACAGAATAGAATTCCCTCACTACAAGATTCTAGACTGTATTTGCATCTTAACACAACGAAGTTACTTCTATAGGCAGGACAAGGCATGAACAATTCATTTAAGCTGAAGTGCAATGCATTTGGGTACGTACTGAGTAAATCTCTCAACTATAAACAGAAACAAATAGTTTGCAGACTGCAAATATGGGGTACAATATGCTCAAACTCAGTTCCCAAGGACTTAACTGTTTTATCTCTCACTTAGTGGCTCCTACATAAACATCCATAATGAGTCTATTGGGAGAATAACATTTTCTCGAATTATGGGAACTCTAGTCACTGAGAGGAGAGCCTTAGAACACTGGCTGCCTCCTTGGGCCAAACCACAACTGCTGTGATCAAACATGACATGGAAGAAAATGGCCGTGAGCCCATTAGACTTATAAAAACAACAAATATAATCAAAGAAAAAAACTTTGATCTGCGCAACAAATTATGAGAAGATACATGACTGGGACAGGATCAACCCAGGCCCTACGACGGTACTTTCAAGGGCCCAATTCTGACAGGAATCATCTGAAATAATGTGGTAAACATTAACCTTGCATTCCATTCACTGAGGGCAGCAGACACAAAGAAAGAGCTTCAGCTGCAATACAGGCATATGAATAAGATGCTTATAACAGCCTAAAATTATGAAATGTTGAGCAACCACATTCTCTCTTCATCAATTGTGTAGATGCAATTAACACACTGACTTATGGCACAGGAGGGGAAATGAGCAAAAGAAACAGACACAGACTTTATTGAATATATTTTTTTCTATCAAATGTTAGTTATGTCCCACTGATCTAAAGAAAGACTGTGATACTTGGCCCATGGTTCCCTGAAAATTTCTGCACTCTGAGACAAGGTTCATAGATCTAGCTCTGAATTAACACTACCACACAGGGAAATGCTCCAGCAAGCTGTTGTGCAAGTGCAGCAGAGCTGCCAAGGTAGCCTATCTAGGTTAGATAGGTTCTGGCCTACTACATCAACCTGTGCCACAGGTCATACTCCTTTGCCAGCAAAAACCCTTTAACACAGAATTTACAATTGGTTTGCCATTACACATCCCAGTCTTTCCTTAGGCAAGGAACAAGTTAGACAAGTCATGTCTCACATTTCTAATTTCTGAATGATCTTTTCCCTCTTTTACCAGATATTGTCTCCTGTTTTCTTCTCAATTTTCCTTCTGTATTTGCTGTATCATTCTTTCCTTAGCTATTTACCCTACTCCTTATATTTCCTTCTTTCTCTATTCTTTATACCACCAGGTTGTTTTTTCCCCTCTCACCTCCTCTGTCATCTTTTCTTTCTTAAAATTTTTCTTCCACTCCTAGGCCCTGTCCACCTACACATAACTGAAGTGACAGAAGGTGATTGCTCACTTGGCTGGGTTACATGCAAGATGCTGAAGCAAGAGCAAACAGCTGTTTCAAACTCTCTGTATGCAATAAAAACTATAACATGTTAAGACATGTAACAGTGTACTGTGCATAAAACCTCAGGAAACTACCCTTTGATCTATGACATGTCCATTAATTTCTGTAGCCTAAAGGGCATCTTTCTAAATTGGTACAGGAGGCAGACATGAAAAAAATCTGTCAATACTCTTTTGTGAGATATAGGAAAACCATATACTTAGTCTTTACTTTTAACTATGAATCCATGAGGGATGAAGCAGGCATCAAAATGAAAAATGGCATTTACTTGCCTCAAGCAAAACCAAAATGTCACAGACTCAGCTTATAGCACAATGGGACCTCACCATTTCATTGTCAATTTGTGATTTCTCTGAAATATGACTTACATATCTCTTGGCTTTATGGCACCCAATCTCAAGACTTCTGTAGTGGTTTGTATCTTGTGCTGAACCAGATGCATCTCAACAGAATGCAGCAAAAGACCTGCCTAGCAAAATGATGCTCTCCTGCCAGATGACAGTTTATTTCCTAGAAACATGGAGATCTTTCCTGAGGTCACCTTGCAGCCACACATTGATGCCACTACATACTTTTTGAATACAAATTTATTGCTCTTCGTCTGAGATATGTTATTTCTTTTTCTGCTCATGGTGTTACACCAAGCAATGTTCTTGATCCATCCCCTCCCTGTTTCAAAAAGACTCTGTCAAAGCAACTTTGACTGACAGGAAAAACTAGTACTTAAAAGGTTTCTGCTAATTGTTTTCTGGCTTCCTGTAGGTTTTTGTGGGTAAAACCTATGATTTATTTTATCATAGTCTTTGATATTTAGGGTAGTTCTTTACATTTCCCCTTATCAGATTAACAGCTGATCATATGAAGGTACTTCATATGATAAGATATATGTCTCAGTTCTAGTCTTTACTTAGCTGGTGCTACCATCAGCTGCTATCTTTAGTCTTGAATAATCAGATCTGCTCTACTATGGGTATGCAGCAAGATGAACATGATGGCTGTGCTCTTGGTTTGACTTTTCTTGGCAGCTTTGCCACATGTCCAGTCTACCTTTTTCAGTCATGTTTTAGATGCCATCCTAAAGCTGAATGACCACTGCTTTGATGTGTAGGCCACATTTTTGAGACTTCCCGTCTCCCCAGAAAGCACCTGGATTACTATGGTAATTTTTGTACAAATCAAATTTTAAGTTAACATATAAGTCCATGAAAAAAAAAACCACCAAAGCTATGCATTGCTAGATGTTACCATTCTCTTTACCAGTGCATGTCCAGAACAGCAGTATGAATGATATCTACTTCCAAACACACAGTTTCTAAATTACAATTCAGTAGAAGACTTGGATAATTTACCCATGTAATGAGACTTTGTATGTTGCTATGAAGTACAAATAATGCTAACCATGCAAGTAAGTTATGCAAAATTGAATCTTTCCTTTTGTTGCTAGTTTGAGACATTATACAGTAGATGCTTAAAAAAACTGCGGAGTCTAATTTCTTTATGACATTTGTTTATGAATAGAGATGAGCCAAAAGGGAAATTTTGCTGTGCAAGGAAGTACACTGACAGCATGAACACTACTGGATAGCAAAAGTATTTCCACCGTGACATAAGTAGATTTAAAATGAATGCATTCAGATATGCAGATTGCTTTGGCATTTTAAAATATGAGAAAAAGGATTAAATATAAACACACAACAATTTTTTGATTCCTACATTATATAACATAGATTAAGTCATCTCATACAGTATGTTATACAGTGTTATACAACCTCCAAGACATAACATTTTAAGCCAGTTTCATGTGGACAAGTATTTATACAAGAAAAAACACAATGAAAATGGCTATCTGCCTCTCCTCTTAACAGAGAAGCAATAAATGGAGATATTACTGGCTTAAAGACTACAGGAATGTCTTGTTTTGTCTATACTCAGGGCACTTACACTCATCTCATTCATTCCTTTTCCTCCTCTTTTAGCAGTTTTGTCTTTCTACTTCAACCCTCTTCCTCAGTCTACCCTCCTCCAAACTCTTCACCAGCAAATATTCTCTAGCTTTCACTATGGCTTGATCACCTCCAAGGCTCCTTTCTCTGAATATCATTCTTACATCTTTACCTGAAAGTGCTCCTGACAAGATCACTAACCTCTACAGTCATCAGACCTGCCATCCACATCACAAGCCTATGTACAGAGTAGGGTATCAAAACATCAGATGCTCTCATTGTCAGCACATCTGTAGCATGACCCTACAAGTAACAGTTTTATTTTTAAAAGCAGTAAATAACCATCTACGTGAATAATATGTTCTGTAAATCAAAACAGTGAACAAACTGATGGCAGTGCAGGCCTTCTGTACTTGTAGAGCACTTTCCCCAGTATCTTTGTCACCCAGTAACCATTTTATGAGTACAAAATTATTACTGTCTGCCCACCTTATGCGTTCTACTGTATCACATTTACTACTTTATTCAAAACTCAATGAACTGTAACAAATCTCTACCTTACAGATAGGTAAATGAGTTAAAATAGGTTGAAAGATATTTACAAATACTTTATAGGGGATTTGATCAAAAGTCAGCTCCACATTTGCCATCGTACAGTGCCTATCTGAATGTACCCTGAGTTGACTTGATTTGAAATTATGACTACATAATGTGTGAATTTAAGGTGGATTCTTTCTGCTATGGTGTAAATGCTCCCAGTGAAAACAAACATAAAGCTATTTCACATCTAATTTGAACCATTTAGAAAGTATATAGGGCCATGCTGCATTAAATCAAGAGAAACATAAGTATCTGAAAAGATTTAATTACAGTACCTTAAAATCTATTTGGGTTATTTATGACTGAGGTGAAAGTACTGGACAAATAAAAACAGTATCCATAAAAAAAAAAAAAAAAAAAAAAAAAAGCACGCATCTCAAGAAATGCAAGTAAAGATAAAATCCAATGATAAAGATCATGTATTGTCCCCTCTTCAGAGTAATAATTGATGATTTCTTTCTCTAAGTGGATAGGAGGTAGCTAGAAAATTGGTATGTGGGATAAGAAAAAAAAGATTTGCCTTTCAGATACTAGATAAAATGGAGTAAGGCACAAACTAGATACAAGAATATATTTTGCGTTATTGGGTTAATATTCCTGTTGTGCTACCTTTTGATTCAAAATTGATGGTACAATAAGTGTAAATTATGAACTATTAATTAGAAGTGGAGATTGTGCTTAATGTACAAGCAAATGCTAACCAGCAAACACGCAGTCAGTTGCTATAGTAATTCTATACTCCTCCGAGGTCTTAAGAATCATTAAGGGCTATGACGAATTTAGTCCTTTACAAAATATGCTTTCTCATCACCTCATTTAGTGGATTTTCTGCACAATTCCCACGTGCACATTGCACACATCACACGGTGTCTAATCAAATTCAAATATATTTGAATTTTTATTAAATGCTGACCTTTCCAATATACGTTTCATTTCTGCTCATATCTAATATATAAGTCGTGATTTCAAATATTCCTCAATGCTTATGTTTACAGTGAAGAAAGGTTGAAAGCACCTCACTAGGAAGAATGGAATCAGGTCAAAAAAGAAGATTTTTAAAGAAAAGTACATTGGCTAATTATTTCAAACCTAAAATCTGAGAGAAATTCTCCCATGTGTAAGGGGCCAGCATAGGTCCTATGCATCAATTAGGCCCACTTAAAAGACATTTTAAAGGCTTAGATGGGATTTATGTGGTGCATAAGCTGTCTGTCTGCATGTGAATTTCATCCTCCATATTCATACCTGTCAAAATAATTGAAATCTGAACATTAAGGAGGTTGTTAGCAAATCAAAATCTAAATTCTCAGACACTGTCCCCACTATTCTATTTGTCATCTTCCCTTTCTTATAGCAAAACAAAGTGCTTATAACACAAAGAAAGTGCCAGCAACTGCAGCTTCAGTACTAAACTTTCTCATTTAAGTTGCTTTAAACAGGAAGATGGATGGTACTCTCTAAAGAAAAAGACTTTCTCTCTTTTTCTCTTAAAGGAACTGATTTTAGCGCTACTCAACTTATGCAAGGAAATGAAGCACAAGAGAAAGACTGTACTGAGCTCCTGATATACACAAAGCTTCAATCATCTATTTTATTCCTGTAAATATGACTTTAAATGCATGATTAAATTGCACCTCAGGATCTAAGTATCTAAGGAGCTCAAATTTGATCCCTGATGAACAATTATTTAGGATTCATGAAAGGAAAAATTCTAAAATCTGAAATCTCTGCTAAGTTCAATAACTGAACAGAAAGCAAACTTTCTATTCAAGACATGAAGCATTTTGACAAGTCGTCAATTGCTTGGACTCTTATAAAATTGCAAAAAAAGACAAAAATCTACTGAAATAATTTTCCTTGTAATTTCTAGTGAAAAAACAGATACTTCAGGCATGGAAGTTGTACTGACAGTGCTACAGAAATCACACTTGGCATTCCACTAGGCTTTTCCCTGTTGGATCCTACCTGATCGTCCAATGGTAACAGACCTGAGACACCTTTGAGACACCTTTTCCATTTATTTTAAACTTCATTTCTGTGCATTTTTCTTTGTATCTCTTTTTCTTTCCTCTTGGCCAAATTGCCAAAATATCACTGCCGCCTCATTTAAATCCCTCTTCAGAATTCACATATTATGCAGTGCCTGAAGAAAGCACAGTCTGAAACTCCTCCAAGCTCCTATAACTTAGGAATCCTCTGGTCACTCTTACATCTTGAGTTTTTTGAGACATTGTCTTCTGGCGTCTATCTTCCAGTCTGAGTTCTGCAGTCATTTCATGCCATTCTAGTGTACATTACACTGCATCATCTAAACATTTGAGCTCTAACTCCACCTCTATTCAAGAAAGCGTTTCAAAGAAGTACTGAAATAGCTGCTTAGTTTACCTAAGTGAGCCTTATCCTCCTGTCTAAACCCTTCCTAGAATTACTTGCTGTTGGTTCTCTACAGTTATGAAATAATCAGTTCTGCTATTATACTTGAACATGAATTCAGAAAAATTTCATGTGACAGTAAGATTTATCCAATAGGATATTCACACAAACAGGTATCAAACTTTTGATACCCAAATGGGAAGCTTAATATTCACAGGTTTACAGGTCAAAGCAGAGTCAAGGACTTCTTGAAAAGGAAATTCTGAAAATCTAACTCACTCTGCTGAATATTTCCTAGCATTAATAATTCAAGATGAGATTGTGAGCTGAGTTATCTGTCATGTCGACTCAGACTTCTCACTGTGGGGGCAATTTGCACCACAATCTGACTCTCCAACTTGAAATGGGGACAAAATGATTAATTCTGCTTGTAATTTACTAATCTTTGACACAGAAGCTAGAGGACAGTGCCTTCATATAGGAACATCACACCTCCAAAAAGAGAAGCCAACTAGCTGTAAAATTTCTCCTTTAGTTATGCTGGATGTTCCAACTTCACAAGTGATTGCATTTAGTAAATGCTGTAATAATAAATGCCTATAGACTAAGAACACAATCCTCAGAGGGCTACAGCTTCTAATTTCTTTGAAAAAGAGACACAATCTACACCATGAAAAATATAATTGCACTTTAATTATCAGTTAGCTGAATAGCATGAGATATGTATGCCTTCAATTTTTAATAGCTTCTGCCTTCTTCCAGGAAATTGTGGAAAGAAATGATAGAGTTTTATTTCTGTCTGATTCCACCAAAATTAAAAAAATAAAAAATAAAAAATAAAATGAAGATTCAAATTCTTCTGGATCAGTCATTACCCAGGAGGAATACTAGCAATAATGAATACTGATACACAAGCACAGCTGCAGTGTTCACATCAGTGGCAAGCAAAAACAAAAATTTGCCCCTTTGGTTGAGTTCTGCTACATTAAACTGATAAAAAGCCCTTGGCTGGCTGACTCAAGGTTATTTCTTTGTTTTATAAGGTCAGAGTTTTAGCATTTGAAAAATATTTTGTACACTGCAGTATATAGATACTATATATTCTTCTACAGAGAAGTTGTAATCATTCAGGAATAACACAGAATATGCCTTACCTAAGGAAACCCTTAGCAACAAAAACATATCAGCATTTAGAAGGATTTTAAAAACAGATTTATAGCCAATGAAAAACCTTAAGCTGGATACATTGCAATCTAGCCTGGCTTTTTTAAAATACACCACACAGAGCCAATGGAACAGCATGCAAGATGGCAACACGTTGACAAAGTCTCTGTAGCATTTAAATCTTCCCTCAACTAATTAAAAAAATACATTAAAAAGGGTTCCTCTTTAGATTTAATGGAGAAATTGAGACAAGACAACACATCTTCATTTTGGCCCCAGTGTCCTTTGTTCATGCTGACCTCAAGCACAGGAGAGCTTCTTAACTATAAGGGTATTGTTGAATTATTTAATCCAACGCACACTATGTCACATCACTGGGGAATTTGAAAGAATAGAAAGCGTGTGATAGGGAGAAATAATTTCTCCATCCATTCTCAGGGAATGAGGATGGAAGGAAAATGTATGTTTGAAGTTTTGTGCTTCTTACCATAATAGATTAGTTTGACCACAGGATATATGCTTTTGTTACAAATGAACATTGGTTACAAATGCAAAAAATGCACTCTGGGGATGGGGATGTTTTATCTTTAGAAAATATGTACCACTTTATATATTATTATTGAGTTTTCTCATTTTTAAAAGGGCAGTTAACCAGTGAAATAGTCACACAGTAGCCATTACAAATTATTTGGAGATGAAGAAACAGTGTTGCTTATTGTGATAAATCTTCATTGCTCCTTTGCTGAAAAGATAACTCCCACAGGAAAACATTTGGCCTCTGAAGACAGAGAACTGTCAAAGCTGAAATATTAAAGTGCTCCCACTTTAATATCACATCAGGAATCAATATTATACTGAAAGTGTAAATGAGACAGAACTAAATATTTTCATTTGAAAACTAAAGAGGAAAGATCTCGAAAGAAGACCGTATTTTCTCCATATTACTTATGCTATATTATCCTATGTAACACTTGAAGTCCTGTGGTTATTAAGATTAATAATAAAAACCAGGCAAAAGGCATATGCTTACCTATGGATAAAGCACCTATTAAAAAACCATTATTGAATTTGATCATTCAGTAGACAAGGGTCATTCACTAGAGGCAAGTAAGTTTGAGCATACATGTATAGGTGTGTTTAAAGTCCCCAAGTTTCTGCTGTAATTATTAAATGAAAACAAATATATCAATGAAAAAAAAGGCAAAATGAAAAAATAACCAAAACTGCTATGTATCTCCTTTTTCTTTGGTTTTATTTTCACAGAATCACAGAATGGCTTGGGTTGGAAGGGACCTCAGGGATCATCAAGTTCCAACCACCTTGTTGCTTTCTTCCTTTCTTTTTTTGAGAGGTATGAAATGTGGACTTCTTAATAGCAGAATATTATTCTTTAAAATGAGAACCTGGAAAGCTTCAATGTTTCTGTGGCATTTTAAAGACTGACTAGAGGTTACAGGGAGGTTAATATTAGTCATCTTTTTCTTATTGTTGTGCTCCCTTATTCCCACAGGTTTTCTGTGCATAACATGAATTTGCATAGGCAATACAGCACTGAAATATGAGATTAGAACATATAGAACATAACAGAAGAACAGTTACAAGAGAAATCAGAAACATTACTTGTTTTAACACAAGTGTTTCTTAAAGGATTTGCATTAGAGAATAATACTCTTCCTGAACACTTGCTCTATTTCCCCAGTCCAAGATGACTAATCACAAAAGCACTGGTATTAAATCAGTTAGCAGAGCTGAAGCCTGGTGAAATGTGTCAAAAGTAGATTAATTTAACCTTGCAGTATTCAAGGAATGGATACAATACCCTGGGGCACGTTAGAGAAGTACATGATAGTAATTATCTAAAGGGAGATAACCAATGTGGATTTAGAAAGGCAAGGACCTCCCTAACTAATCTACTTGACCTTTATCATGAGGCTAAAGACAAAGCTGATAATGGGCTTTGCAAATAGAAGACTGTGTTTGTATTTTCAGGAGGTCATGTAGACATACACAACAAATAGATAAAAGAAGTAAAAGGAAAACATCTTTATAAAAAAACCTCTGAAAACTCGTAAGAAAGCACGTGTCCCATGGGAACACCTTTAACACTCCATTGTCCACTGAAGCATACAGAAAAGTGCTGTAATCCAATAGCAGCACTATGGGATGGGCATTTGTTACATCATCTACAGCCCAAGATTGCTTTGTAATATAGAGCCAGAATTTGTAGCTCATGAGAACTAATGGCTAGTTTGAACCTAAGTAAAGGGGAAAAATGCATACAATCTACAGAGATTTCAACACAGGCCAAAACTTGATTTAACAGACTAAGCAGTTATAGCATTAAGAAACCTCTTTGTATGCTAAAACTTCTCTTGCCTCCCACCCCTCCCCCCATCAAGACAGCAGATGAAGCAAGAGATGTAGATGCAGATAAGGGTTACATAGGTATACCTACTCTCCAAAACAGTGTCTTTCTTGAAACTGTTTTTCTAGCTTATGATAATCTGCAAACAATTTGGGTGTGGAATGCACAGGCCATAGTGAAGTTCAACCCTCTGTCAGCCATATTCAAAGCCCACAGAAATTAATGAGGTTTGGACCATGGATCATATCCTCACACAGTTTCATTTCACTGTAATGAAATTCCAAGGTGCTCATCTGCCCATGTGGAACGAAGCAGACATACTCTAGCACAATTATTGTTTTCCTCGTTCCCACATTGTCTGGGCAGGGAAAGGAAGGAAGACTGCAGTAAAAGGAGGGGCCACTAGTGATGACATAGATGTATACACTCAGGTTGTGAGGTGATGGGGGATAAGAGAGAGAAATTACAAAAATACAACCCGACCCTCTCCAAAATCTTCCTTTATCATGTTAAAGGAGCAAAAAAAAAAAAGAAGATAATGGGCTGGGGTCAGACAAGAAGTAAGGAGTGTAAGAACTAGGGAGAGGAAGGAGGCTAGTCCAAACGACCTCCCTGATGTGAGTTGCTGAGACAAAGAGAAGATGAAGAACCTTCACTGAGGAACTGTGGAAAAATCACACTGCCTTTACCAATAGCTTAGGATTTTCTTAGTTAGGTCGGGGAAGTGAGTAATTCAGGAAGTGTAAGACCACAGAAGAAACATAAACTATCTCTGCAAATGAGACTATATAGTAAGCCAGAACATAGTGACAAGAAAAAAAAGTTATTCTACAGATAATGTGCATTTGTAGTCACAAAAAAAGTCTTGTACTAAACATTGAGAGTATTGGACCCAAAAAGCCATCTGGAGATGTACACATTTTTTCTTTTTTTTCTCCTCATTTCAGAAACATGCTAGAAACAGCAAGAAATATTTTGTCCTTCACTATCAAGTGGAACATATTTCCCTGCATTTTTAACTGAATTTATCAGATCTCTGATTTTGTTTCACAGTCCACGACAGCTTGAATTCTTCTGGAATAAATATTCATAGCACGCATATTCCAGTCATATGTGTGAATTGCTTAAGCTTGGTTCTCATAATTAAAGCTATTAGCAAGGACTTCAAGATGGGTTTGTGCTTGCACAGAAACTTGCTGAAGTCTTATCTCCATTTTTTAATGCCAGAGTTTGGCTGGCACTGCCTCAGTGTTAAGCTAGTATGGAAGGAAGCAGTTTATTCATGAGAGAAAACCTGAGCTAAGGATTAATAATGTTCACAAAACAGTCACAAAGTAAAATATTTTGAAATACATTTGCTTAAAGAATTCCAATAGAAATAAATCTGAGAAGTCTGCTTGTGGATATTATGAGGGCAAAGCAGAAGTGAAATACAGGAAACAAATTCATTGTTATTCCTCGCTTGCTCAACTCTAGTCATAATTTGCTTTGTTCAGGTGCAGTTCTGGCATCAGTGATGGAGGCCCTTAACTTACTTAGGTTTAGTTCAGTCATGTTATGAGGAACTGGTGCACACTAAACTTCTGAAAAATGTTTACAGGGAACTACAGAACACAAGATGGTGATATATGCTAATGTAGAAAGTCCCAGGGTGTGGTCACTTGGGGATGATTTGGGTTCTGAAAGAGTCTTTCTCTTGAATCAGATACCTCAATTTTAAGAGTTGGGAAAGCTGAAAGATGAATATTGTCTGTAAAAAGGGCATAAGTTGGACTCAGGAAGTGGAGTCAGTATTTTTGAGTAAATGCAGAGGCTGGAAACTTGTCATTTGTAGCCTATCTTCTAAGAGAAGAGGCTTATATTTGGAAAAGAAAATGCAGGGAAGGAATGAGAGAATGTCTGAAAGACAGTGGGAAAATAGAAAGACATCATTTGGAACATGAGATAGAGAAATGAGTGTCCAAAGGTGGCAAAGTAAGTAACTCCTGGAGGTTTTTTCAGCAGCAAAACAATCTTTGCAAAAAAGAAGTTGATGCTACACTGCCATCAGTATACTGATTAGCTAAAGCTATCTAAAGAGCGCCAGGACAGCTAACAAACTGTGACATCCAATAGTCATTGCCTGCCTACACTAATAGGAGAAGCAACCCTCCTGAGATTAAACTTTCCATTTTGACCTGCTATATTTCCTAATACTTGTGAAAAGCTTCCTGTGAGAAACCATAAAACTACTTCATTAGCTTTCAGCAAATCTCTCATTAAAACTCTTCCTTGCCACAGTTCCCGGATAAAATCTAGATCATACAGGAACTACTAACAGACCACTCATGCCCACAACAGTCAGGCTGCCCAAGGCTGGAAGGGTCTGGTCATTCTCCATCTTATTGTTAGCGGCTCCTTTCCTGACATGCTAATTTTATATTCTCCCATGACAGCTTAAGAAAAAAAAAAAGAAAAAAAAACAAAACGTTTTCAGCCTGATAACATGATTTATGGGGACATCACCTGTCTGTCAGTACTTCTCTAGTAACTTCTGAGTTCACTGTCCAATTTCAACTAAATGTGGGAGTGCAGTACAATTCTCAAAAAAAGAGAAAGATACCAACACCTCTTTCCTCAAGGTAAGGAATGTGGTGCGAGATTGCCTCAAGTTAGATTTGAGGGAACGAATGCAGGAAAAAAATGCTATAAATTCTCCAACCATGTGAAACTTTAGTTGGTGCACGATAAAAGTCACTATGCTTTCTCTGTGGTGTGAATTCTCTGATGTGTAATAAACAGTGCGTGAAACACTGAAGCACAGCTATCATTCAATCAATCAGCATAAAAAGTCAGTCAGAAACAAAAGTCTAATGGAAAAATAGCTCCCTTAGTTCTGGAGGCCAGGGAAAGACTTGCATAACATTTGTGCCTAGAGCTCTTTAGGGCTATGAATGTACAAATGATGAACTCATAACAAGTCACTGGAGTTGTGTTATAGTGACATCAACATGCATTAAAGTAGAATAAAGCTCATTTTCTATAGGAATTTACTCAGAGAGTGAGTCTGCTAAACACATCTGAATTTTTAGAGCATGTTGGTGATATTTTTCCTTTAGAGCCAGCAGGCCACTGCCCTAAGCTTCTATGGGCGGAATCTGTCCTGGTATTGCCTACAGCTAGTATGAAAGACTGCTGAGTGTAGCATGATAGGCTATGAAGAACGCAGTGGGCTACCCTAAGCTCTGGGCTCTGATACCCTGTGATTTGAAAAGATCACAGACAGCAAGTTTCCAATACGTGCACTGCATATGCCTGAAGCCAACTTTTCAGTATGCTTGTACATTTATGGATAGCACTTCAGGGAAATCTGTTGCTTACAAAAGGCAAACATTCAAATGTAAAGAAGAAAAACAGATCTCCTGAGGGACAGTTGTTAGTAAGCTGTCTTCGAGAGGAGAATAAACCAGACAACATTCTATGAAGTATGTCTACATAAAAACTTTTTTTTTTTTCCTGAGATAAGGTATTATTCTTATTAGACACTTAAAGGACTAGGTACATCTTATATAGGTATCATGTGACTGTGGTCATGGTAAGATTTATATCAGTGCAGAGTTGAAGGTCAGTGATAGCTTGGCCAAAGGGCATGCATAAAGTATTGTCAGGAATGAAACAGGGCAACACAGAGTGATACAGAAGACAGATCATGTACAAAATTAGTGACATTTTCACACTAGAGAAGGAACAATGGTGGCAGCTATTAAAAACAAAGTAGTATATAAATCAAGTCTTGCTTCTTCAGACTGTGATGAGCCATCCCCAACACATTCATTACCAAATCCATCGCCCAGTGTCAGCCAGAGGTAGGATTTATTTTCACTATTTAGACCTATACTTAGACTATACACACACTTCACTTTTCTATCACAATGTTGGATGCTATCATTAACTCTAGTCTCTTTGATCCACCAGCTTCTGTTTAAAATACTTTGAAAGCAAGAGTCACTGCACTGAAGTCAGTGAAAGCTAAAATCTAGGAAACAGTCAAGAAGAGGGCAACAGTTGTAAGAACCACTCTTAACCAATTTTGACACACAACTTTATGACAGTTTTAGCCACATATAATCTCCCATTTCCGAAAAATGTTACTCAAGTACATACAGATCATTTAATTAAAACAGCCATTTGGGTAAAGTCCAAAACCTAAGATAAACTCCTACACTGCACAATATGCTCTTTAATATAGTCAGGCAGTTTCAAAATTGTTTATTGTAAGTTTTCTTTTTATTTCCCTGAGCTCTTCCTTAGTATTTTCTTCACAGTTACTAACTTAACGAGATAAATAAAACAGACTTGATAATACATTTTTCTTTGTATTATCAAAAACCCTTTTACTTAACAGAAGAGTGTGTAATACAGTGAAGAATACTCTACTGATGCCTCATGAAATCTTATCTTTGCATTCTAAATCCTAGCTTTGTCTGGGTTATATGATAAAATAATTTGTAATCTCCACGAAACTGTGAAAAGCAGTTCTTTTCAACTATTGTGAACAAAGTAAAATTGCAAAACATGGACACACTAAAATTAAATAGCAGATGATGTTTCACGGAACTCAGGCAGAATTAGAAACATCTGTCAACATATCATAATAACAAAAACCTATACAGTGAACAAAAGTCATATCCACAACAATCTCACTTCCAGAGAAGTTTGCTAATTTAAAAATGATGAAAGAGAATCGTGAAAGAGAATCAGGTCTTGATTTTATGAAAGCATCCTTAGCCTTAAAAAAAAAAAATAAATCAGAGAAACACTACAGAATCCACAGACACTAGAATCACGCATCAGATGATATGGATACAAGTGTGTGATTGTGCTTTCAGGAACATGAAAAGAGAGGGTCTATCACTGCATTACTGCTGTATAGTGCATCATCTAGCAACAAATTCATTCAGCTAAATTTTCCCAGGATTCTGATTGTTGGATGTGACAACCACGGAGTTGGAGACAATTTATAGCCACTTTACCAGGAATGGGGAGCACAAGGGGGAGGTTAGATGAATGAGTTTTCTATCCACGTTATGAGACTTGACAGTTCTGAAGATACTGGGGGAACTTCCATATGACTCATCCACAAGCTCTCCAGTTGACTGATCTAAGACCAACCGAACAGATCAAACTCTAGCCCTAACGAAGCCAAGAGAATTTTATCAATGAATACACCAGTGCCAAGGATTCTTCCTCATGGCTTTGATTTTTTCCAAACACATAAATCAAAGAGTGTATTTATTTTGACGTATAAAGGAATACAGACTTGACAAATTCTTTCAACTCTGTCCAAAAAGTGCAGTAAGAACTCCAGTATATGCAAGGACTCCTTTTTTCCTTATGTTCATGTTACTTGAAAAAAAATTGTCTGAAGACAGGATTCAAGATTTTCCTTGCTTTTAAAATTTCCCCATTACTTTTACCATAGTTATTTTTCTACTCCAGACATTAAAAATGAAACAAAAGAAAGGAACAATATCAACAGCAGTTCTGTAGCACAAAGCAGAAAGAAAAACAAACATTTCTACCGACACTGCAAATTCTGTTAATCTAAAGCACTCACTGAGATGTAAAATCATGGAGTACCATTGTAAAATGGCTTGTAAAATGTAATGTTAAACTCTGATGACATCATTTCTAAGAGAAACATAGGCTTCAGAATAAACAGATCGTTGGGAAAAACAGAGAACTCGGGGCATAGCTGTTGGTATTTGTTTTTGTTATTTGTTGCACCTATACAGTTTTTGCATAGTCAAGATTCACTTATGTTTAAAGAGTTATGGCATTTTTGAGCCTTTCAAAAGCATGTTGATGTGTCATTCTACAAACACATAACTCACAAACTAGCATGATCAGAATTACATACTATACTCTGAATAATAAAAAAATGTCGTTCTAAAGATAACTAAAGGCTATAGCATACACAATTCACATTTCCAGGGAGACATTTTTACATTATTTCTTACTCCACTCACCACATGCAAAGTTCTTGAAATCATCTGAAGCAAGATCTATGTTAGGGGTGCAGGAATACTGTGCAACCCAGAATGCAAGACTTTAGAAATCCACAATTTTTTTTAATTGTTCATTTGTCTCGGAGACATATTGATTTGATAGCTTCCAAACAAACAAGATTAAAAACTTGAAAATCTAGCCTTTCTTTTAACTCAATTAATATATTGATTGAGCTCATTATAAAATAGAGAGATAAACATCAATGCAGGCTTTCTGCAAATTCCACCCCAAGGTTCAACTTGGTTCAGATTTTGGAACACCAAAACTGAAACACTGCAACGGCCACAGTGGCATGTTATTCAAAATTCATAAAGTGGTGACTTTGGTAGCGTTTAGTACAAACATAGGGGTCTCCCGTGATCTTGGTATGATGGTCATTATTTCTTTGGATTAGCAAGAGATGTTGCTCAGAAAGTGTCTCCTAGGGACACAAATGTTACGTCTTACATACATGCATACTTGCAACTATATCCAGTGTCTGCAGAATTTTAGTGTGCTTCAGCAGATTGATAGGATGCTTAACCTTTTTCTATTAAATGTTGAAGACTTGTATGGTCATGTCTGTAGAGTCCTACCTCATTTTTAGAGATGCTAATGAATGCTAGAATTTTAAGAGATGCCTGCAATAGAGTTAATTTTTCATTAAGCTGGAATGAGATTCTAGCATCTTTTTCCTTTATGTTATTGTAGAACCCTTAATCTTTTTTTTCAGTTTGTCTGGATAATACCACAAAGATACCATACTGTTTACCCATCTCACTATTCAACCTTGTGATTCTGTGATTCTATATGCAGCTACAGGCACCTTACTGATAACGTAAGCATATGGGGACTGTGTTTATCTAGGTTAAATTGAGGAAGCATCCAACAAATCTGATAGAAGCTGTACACTTTCATGAATCAGTCTATTTTACAGGTTTCATCTGCTCTTAAATGCTTCCCAGAGAACAACACCATGTCATTATACTGCATATTTCCATTGCACTATCCCAAACACACTTAAGCCGCTGATAGATTAATGCTTAGTTCACTTGTGGCACACATTCTTGGGTTCTTACACATGTTCTTATAAGGAAATGGAACTCACTAAGCACTTAATCACAAGTTGGGGCACTGTTATTGTATTAAATACAGTGTGCTAACTTTGTTTCAGAAACAGTCTAAGGTATTTCTCTGTAGCACTGCCAAGGACCCTGCAAATCAGATCACTTCTATAAACCTCAGTTAAACAAAACCAAGCAGAAATTTGCCAAAAGGTAGCCCTGTCAGCTAGGGATGAGCCACCTGAGACACGTTGTGAAGTTGTCAAAGGCTTTTGCTGTTTACTAGAATGCACAGTGTACAGCTTAAGTGCGCATACATTTGTTTGAAGTAAACCATTACAAAGAGTTTTTGATAAAAATTACTGTGAAAACAGGCAGGTACAAAAATCAACAGCAATAAAATTGAAGTAAAATACAGCTAATCTTGCTGAAGTCATCAGCAATCCTGTTAACTGTGAATTTACCTAGCTAGGTAGCAACAAAAGAAAGAAAAAACTGACATATGGAAGGAGTATATGCAAACATGAATATACATTCTGAGTACCTGGATCTGTGTCTGAGAGAAAGGCAGAATTTCATGCAAAATCTTTTACATCCTTACCTGATGTAGAACAAGTTAGATCAGATCAGAACAGCCAAGAACCTGACCTTGTTTTATTTTAAATGTAGTGGGGCAAAAAAGAAAGATTCACAATGAGTATCAAAAAAAAAATTGTAAGTATATTTTCTTCCACATTCAGATGGTTTTTAATCTGCTTGAAATCTGGCAAATAGTAAACCCAGTTCTGACTTAGGAAATATCTGGAACAGAAGAAAAAATAGTGCTCGATTCTCTTAATAGGCAAAGCCCTGCCCTGTGATGTACAACACACCATTACTATAATAGCAAAGGTCTTATGCCAGTGGACTGTATATTGCTGAGATCTGTTAAATAAGGGTCTGCAAACCAACATAGATTTCTATGGATCTTAGTCCTTTTTGTTTATCAGCAAATTTGATGTCACAGATTCATCATTTAATTTAGCAGGGTCTGAGCACAGCTTGCTGCAGTTCCTCACTAGCATCACTAGATGCATTAGATAATCTGTCCCTCATGTTTTCAGAATGTTCAGGCACAGTGACAGTCCTTGTCACTGCAAACAGGAGGGGAAGAGTCATGATCCACTGAAAATATGTGGAGTTGGTTTCTCATGGATGGGCACAGTTGTATAACCGCTGTGCTTTCATATTCTCTTCAGGTATCAGAAGATATATTTACCCTGGGACAATGCTGCTCTCAGAGCACAATGGGTTGAAAGCATGGAGTACTTAGAAAAATTAACTATTTTTACTGAGAATCAATATATTTTTATTTGTTTCACAGCTTAACACTGATGCTCTGTTATTGGAAAAGCACCTTTTTTTTTTTTTTAAACACACACATACTCCTTCACCCCACTGGCATAAGCAACCTTGCACAATTTGATAGCATCTCTTGATAAATATTAAGTATTGGTAGAGCTCACCTGCACTGCAACATGCCAGTAAGACAATACACAGATGAACTGACTCCAGATGGGTAGCAGCAGATAAAGCTTGACTATGCATTCAGGATGTTATCTCACTGCAAGCATGTAAACCTGCTTTTCATCTCAAAATTTTGAGATGCTGAATTGGTAGAGGTAATATTACCCAGCTTGGCTACATGTTTTGAAATATCTTGAAAAATAAACAGGCTTACTCCGGCACAGTACTGAGACAAATTTTTAAGATAAGCTATCTAAAGCTATTGTCATGAGAGCAAATAAGTAACTAGTAAAACATCTCCCTATCATATCTTATTTTGTGTGAACTTTGAAAGATTTGAGAAGTTATGCTGTGTTCAATCAGACAAAATGTCTGTGCTTCAGAATACCTCAGGCAGTACAACGTACAACAATTTTCATTTCTTTCCAAGCAAGACCTCCAGCTGTATCTACATAAACATTTTTAAAACGTGTATTTTGAGCCACTGTCTAAAGTAAAGTTTCCCAGAAAACGCTCCGGTAAATCTTGCAAATTCCCTCTATGACAATAAAATTAATCTCCTAAATGTTTTCACTATTTATGACTGCATATACCAAGCCTTTTGTTTTGTAGCAATGTAGGATTTAATTAAATTTTTCCAAGTCTTCCAAAAACACTGCCATATGAAAATATTTTCTTTTCCTCTTTTCTAGTTTATCAACAATTAATCATGTAGAAAAGCTGGTTTAGAATGCTTCTACTTATTGGCTGTCACTTCTCCCTGTTTTAAAAAGACTTCTGAAATGCTGACCAGCCCTAAAGCACATTAAATCCTTGGTGTACATTATTCAACATACCTGAATTAATATGGAAATGTATTCATGATGTGGTTGTAATGAACACACTTTGATTCCAGAATCTTCACTTCTGGCAGTCCATCAACCATATGATCCAAGAGCATATGGCACTTTTGAAGAAAGCTGATTTTCCTCCTAAGAAAACTATTAGAAACATGGCAATATCCATTTTATTTGTCCTCTCCGTTATCTTATGTGATTATGGGAGATGTTAAAAGGAAGGGTTTTCCTCTCAAATTTTGATATTTATGTGCTGCTTCTAATTATCCTTTGGTTGCCTGTACTCTTCCCTTTCTCCCTTTACTGGTCAAGCTTGCAGAGCATTCCTCAATTTTCCTTCAAGATGACCTTTGTTCATAAAATATTTTCTCTCTGTTCTCTAGTAGACTTGCATAGTTTTCTTAAGGTGAATTTTTACTCTCTGATATATTTATCTTCCTCTCACTTTTGACAGTTTAGATGGTCCTTTGGGCAACCTAATTTCTATTTCTTGAAGCCTTTTTTCTTAGCAGTGCTATGTCCTTTGTTATCCTTCCAACATTTACAATTAGTTACTGTCTTAGTTCAGCTTTCTACCAATAGTCATTTGCTTTTCATTTCTTATGTCTTACTTTCGTTTTCAAAGTCACATCACTGAAGGTGGTTCAGGCTTCTGTGTCTTGCATGATAATGAAATGACAAACTGAATCTGAGAAAAGAACTCCCAGGATACTCAAAGGAAGAGCAGGGCACCTGCAGGAGGAGGTTGGGAGAAGTGAATCACCAAATCACCTGTTTAACCACTGGAATTGATAATCTATTGCTCAGTAGACATCTCAGGGTGAGATACCAGCATTGTTGGGGGTTCTAGCCAAAAGCAGATACATTTTTCTGTACAAAAGATGAAGAGGAAAGGAAGAAAGCAGCAGCTTTAGTGGCAATCAAGGGAATATGTACAAAAGAGTTTTGCAACTAACCATAAGGTCACGTCATATCACTGTCATCTCTTTCACTCTAAATTGCATAATCCACGTTTTAGATGTGCAGAGAAGTAAGGAGATTAGTCACTGACTCTTCCTAATTCTCTCTCTAGAGAATGTTTTGTTCCTTATAACTTCTCTACTGCCCTTTTCTGTGTGCCCTCTCTCTTTTAACTTTTTAATCAAAGATAGTATTCTAAGTTTATCTTTCTTTTCACTTTTCACCACGCGTTTCAAAATAACACTCGGCTACTGTCAAAACAATGCAAAATTGCACATGGCCCATGCATATATAGTTTTATCTGTTAATTACTCCCCTGACATCATTTCCCAATCCTACTCCAGCTCAGGTTCTAACCAAACCTTTGCTTAGAATCCATATGCTAGTAGCTTCCCCTTTTCCTCTTGCCAAAGTTCACACAGACATTGTGAATTCCCGAACAGCTTTCTCCAAATTGTTCCAGGTGAAAAACTGAGCTGCATTTTTCTCACAGCAACCAGATTCCTTGCAACACCTGCTTGTGCATTTGTGGGTCAGTATAGTAGACATTTGTACCTGCTCAGTGCTTCTACAATGTCTAATATTCACATTTACTTTTGCTACCTGTTTACTTTACTTGTGTAACAGCAAGCAGTCTTATGAAAGGAGTTCAAGGAAGGACTGCATAAATTATATTGCAAGTACAAAAAAAAAAAGGGGCGGGGAGGGGAATCTTCTGATTACAAGACAAAGATATCAAACATTTCCATTTAAGGGCTACAAAAGCAATCTGAATCTTTCAGTTCCGGGAGGCAGAATTCTTCATCTGAAAGAGATCGAGTAGTGCCAAAAGAAAATCTCCACAGATGAAGTTGTCATTGGAAAAGAACACAGTTCTTTCAAGAAACGTCTCAAAACACTTTGGAAATGCCAAGTGGGAGATGGAGAAAAACACTTGAGTTAGAGAAAAATGAAACTGGAAATCTCTGTGATTCACTAACCTCAGTAGGAGATCACTACTAGTAACATCCAGGTTCACATAACTCTTGTGCAAATGAAAGGTGAAACAAGAAACTAAAACTGAAACCAGAATCATAAACTGAAGTTTGAAAGGATCAGTATGTATATATAGAGCTACTGGCTGAGCACTGTTAGGAACAACTTGTAGCAATGAAGCTGTTTAGGAAATGCTCTCAGCCAGACTATCTGATTAGAAATGTTATACATACTGGGGGCAAAGTACTACCAAGGTGATGGGTTGATGGTTGGACTAGATGATCTTAGTGATCTTTCCAACCCTAATGATTCTATGATAATATGAATTAGCAGGAATGTTGCTGTACTTCTTATGTGTGATATAGTATATTGGACAGCCTAAAAATACATCAATTATGTCTGGAAAATAGACTGTATGACTGGAGAGAATAGCAAAGAAATGTTTAATCATGCACATATGTGAAAATAGAGAAAAGTAGACAGCGAAGCACTAACTGGAACTTGTGTTTGCAGAAGTCAATTAAGTTTATATACCTTATTTTCACTTTGGGGAAAACAAATGGTTGTAATAGAAGGATACAAGACAGCTAGAAAAGAATCAAAGCATAAAGGTGGTGGTGCTGTGCAGACATCAAGCAAGCAGCAAACCATAAAATCCATTTCCTAAGGAGGAAATGAGTTGATTGAGACATAGATAGCTTAGGCACCAGACCTCAGACATAAAACATTTCTTTCATTTTTGGAGAAGGCTATTGGGTTTGGAGGGGATGAAGGCTCTGATGGGGAGGAAGTTGGGAGGAAGAAAGGGTAGGAGTGAGTGTCTGAAGTCTCTTAAGGGATCCCGAAAGATGCTGCCCAGGGACAAGCATGCTCCCTGTTTATCTCTTATATAGGTATAAAATGCCAGAAACTGTGCAAACATAGCTGCAAAAAAAAAATTGTCATTTGGAGGAATTATGTAGATCACTCCAAAAATAAACTCCAAATATCAAATATGCAACATTAAATTTTACTGTGAAGCCTGCGTTATCTCCTTTTTTAGGGTTTAAAATAGGAACAAAGACAATGATCATACAGATGATGTAAATGTTCATATATACTCTATGGTTTTGGAAACCTATGTAAGATAGCAACATACATTGTGTTGTGCATTTGGGAGGCTTGAGTTACACTAGGAAACACTTCATGTTTGTGTAAGTGAAAGGTGAAACTAGCAACTAAAAGTGAATCTAGAAGCTGAAGATGATCAGTATGCATATATAGAGCTACTAGCTGGCCACCATTTGGAAAACTTTGCAGCAGTGATAATTGGACTAGATGATCTTAGAAGCCTTTTCCAACCTTAATGATTCTGACATGATTCAATGAAGATGTATAAGAAAGTATTAAGAAACGGTCACTGAGGTGAAGAATGTTTTTTAGACTACGTAGGTAACTCACAATGGTCTCTCATGAGGATAGCTAATTGCTTCTTGAGCTTCTAAAGACAGTTTGGCTTCCACTGACCTATGCTAATACTGCTAACTAATTTCATATAGCCCACCAAACACCAACTCCATAATCTGTGGTCTGCTATCAATAACCTGGAAGGAAAGGAAAGTGGAGAAGTGCTCTCAGTGCTGCCCACCATCTCTCCAGCAATTTGTCACTACCAAGCTCTCTCTTCCCTCTGTTCATTTCCCTATCTTGAAGGGAAATGTGTGGTGCTTGTCACTTGGTTTCTCGCAATAGCTCCTTAAGGGGCTGTGGTGCCCCCAGCCTTGCATCTTTGCACAAATACAACCGATTGTTTTTGTAAATGTACTTCATTCCTTCTTACTCAAATTCTTTATGATTACTTGGCCTTTCAGTATCTCTAGATGACAAAACAGTGGAACCACTGATGAACCACAAATCAATTCATGGTTGCTTTTAGACAGCACAAAGAAAGGCCGCCTCATCTATTCCGATGATTCCATAAGCTGTAGTTTTTTATGTCTTGCAGTTGTCTATTCTTCCCACGCATACTTCTCTGATATTCAGAGACAAATGCCACTTTCTAAAACTGTACAAAAAAAAGCAGGACAAGCTGTTGTTCTTTCTGTTCTTTGTTTCATTTTTTCTCTAAATTGTTTCTCCACCTTCATATTTTTGTCTCCCTCTCAGGTAATCCCACAGGTAAGAGGTATGTTTACTACTGATCTTTTATGATTAAGACACTGAACTTGGTCACTGAATGACTCTTATCTATAGGTTCAGACATCTGCCAGCCATGCACTAGTCCCCAGGGGACCTCCCATAACCAAGGTGCCAATTGGTGCTGACTCTAGACCTTAACCCTTAAGCATCAGCATCCCCCAGTGGTTCCATGTATCACTGCAGCTCATTTGAGTATGTGTGTGTGCTTTTTTTTCTAGGTACCCCAACAGTCAACATACATGTAAATTCAAGAAAGGTGCCTCAGAACTAACCAGTACTTAGGAGTCCTCTCAACTCAGTAAATGAATTATATATCACAGATGAAGTTGGATGTGTCTATTAGAAAACAGACCTGTAAGATCAGGGATTTTTAAAAAGAGAGGGGGAAATTAGACAACAAAAATCAGATTCATTATTACACTGCATTTGAAGAACTAAAAATAGGTTGAGAGCCTCTTTGTAGAATATTAGGTTCTACAGCTAATTTTGGCTTTTTTTTTTAATTACAAAATCATGACTCATGGAAAAGATACTAATGCAACCATTCATTTTTAATCTGTTTTCTGGTAGAAGTTCATAGATTTAGAAACTATTATCCATCATATCTACTGAAATAGAATTATAAATCAAAAATTCCTGACTGACATTTCATTCACACAGTGAGAGTTCAACTATGTTCTTAAATATATCCTGAACCCTGTTGTGACCTACCATATTTACAGGAGTTGTTTTGGGAAGTACAAAATACTCTGCAGTAAGCATATCCTGGTCACGGCCCTTTGCAAAATAATCTGAATTTGTGCTGATTGGGACTGCCTTCCCTGTTTCCTGAAACATGACAATCACTGAAAAAAGGTCAGCTAAGGGAATACTGTAGAATGATGCTGGAAGGGATGGAGCATAGTAGAAGTGAGAAAAGCAGAAAAATGATGCACACCTAATATGATGCTCGCATCTCCCCAGCTTCCTCCTGCCATGAATGAAAACAGCCACATCAGCACAAGCCCTGCATTGCTGCTGATTCAGCAGAGGGAGAATGGAGTGGGGGAAGCATGCAGGGAAGCAGAGGTGCATCAGAATCTTACCAGACCTGATGCCACAAGTGCCCAGAGAAGCAGCACAGCTTCATCTCATCTGCTCTGTTTTCTAAACAGAAAAGGCCCACAGTATCACCTAGACACTTCTGTCTCTGGTTCTCATACTACAACAGCTGAGGACATCTAGCAGAGTTTTATAACAGATGCATACTGCCACTGTTCCCAGTGCAAACACTGAATACTTGATGGAAAGAAAAGAGAAAAGCAGTAAAAACCCCAAGCCAAACGCCAGAACACATGTGCCTTCTCTGCAATCGGAGGACCAAATACCAGGCTCCTTCCAGAGAGGTAAGAGAAGTGTGATGAGGGCAGTATCTCTGAATCAGGGCCTTCATGAGCAGCAGTCAGCCCGGAGTGCGAATGTGCTGAGACACGACAAACCCATGCAGCACCTCTTGCTGATACTCTGTTATTCTGTGTTCGGAGGATTTTTGAAAGGAAGTTTATTTTTACAAGCTGCTGAGTGCTGACTCTGATGCGGGGCAGCTTTTACTTACGCAAATGCCTCAGTTTTTGTTAAGGCTCTTAGACAGACAGCAATTACTGTGACATTTACAAGAAAAGCTGTGTAGATACACTTGGCTTAGGTTATTCAGTGAAAGTACATCTTGTAACAAATAACGGACAGTTACAGTTCAGCACAAGAAGAGGAGACATCTTTTCATTTTGAGAGCAATCATCTCTCCCTTCCTTTGGAAGTTCTAAAAATATTTGAGAAGTCCTAAACAATGTTCCTTAGCAAATGTCATGGTCGCTACCTGAAACTCAGAGTTTGGTATTCACTGTGACAAAACAGCTTTATGCAGTTCAGTCATCCATTTAGCCACCAGTTGCATGAAGTGATGCATAAAAGGTCAGCAACTAGCAAAATAAAAACATCCATTGCAATTCAGTGCATCACACAGCACTGAAAATTAATCCTGCTGCTAAAGAAATGGAAAATGCACAATAAACAGATTACCAGAAATTAAAATTGTTTTAGACCAATTCTCCTGAGCCTTTAAGGTTGTAACAATGATTTCCTGTTTATATGGACTGCTAGAAATCTCAGGTGATTCCCTGCAGAGAGAACCATGAATATGTTTTCCAGAGCTGAGGAAAGGAAAACAGATAGCTATAATGGAAGTGCAGGAGCAGCCAAGCAATAGATTGATTCAACAAGAAAAATTCAATGCATCCCAAAAGATTTCCTAGGATTTGCTCTCCTGCTGCTTAGGGTGCAATTTGTTGTAATGAGAAACTGAGGATTTTGTTTCAGGTGTGTCAGAGCTTATCGTGATGACTTTAAGGTATATATATTAAAAAAATACAAGTGAAAATCACTCTGAAATAAGCTTCTGGATGAAGGGAGAATAAGGATGAGTTCTTTAAGTTATATAAAAAGGTCAAGTACGTCATGCAAACGGCATTTCCTAGGAGATACTAATTGAACAAACAAAGTCAAACCCTTTCCTTCATATCCAATCTCCTGCATTAAACCACACAAAAACTACAGTATGATTCAGTAAGCAAAACAGAGAAAGCTTTATTACATGATCTGGTAAAATCGCTCTTGGTCTCTCTGTAATCTTTGCTCACTGTAAAAAACTCTTCAATGTTCAGTTGTGAAGAACCGAGTTAACGAGTTATAAAACAAAACCCAAAAGAGAGCACTGAAAACGGGAGGCTGCTCTGCTCAGCCAGAGCTGGCACAGTGGGAAGGCCAGCAGGAAGTGTGCCCTGCTGCAGTAATGCACCTGATCAGAAGGCTAAATGGGACACGTGTGATGTGAACTTCATCCCAAAGAAAGATGAGAACTTGCTGGCACTCCTGCCCACCTGTATGAGAGGTAACAGTGACTACAAACACATCACTTCTCTGCAGTACTGGTTTAGCATAGACCACCCAGATTTCTCACTAACTACATTATGGAGGAAGCTCTGAAATGCTGCATTGTTTTTCAGCTGCTGCCCAGAATTTTATGCAGAAACAGGTTTCCAGATGAAATTTCCTCAGGCAAAATACCGCGTGCTGATGGCAGCCTGGTTTGATTACAGAATCTGTAAAATCTGAAGTGCTGATATTCACAGCAGCATATATTGATGTACATGGTGCAGTAGAACCTAAGTGAAGAAAGGGATGCTCTAACACATACCTTCCTCAAAAGAAACATTCATGTATGAACAATACTATATCCAGACACTCAGCTCGGGTTATAAACAACCCAGATATCCAGAACCAAAGACTTTCAAAACAGACCTTTTAAAACAGGACAAACACAGATTAGAGAAGGCAATACCTGCTCATCTCCACTAGAAGACCAAAGCTGCATTACAGCTCCAGGCTCCAATCAATTTCAAGATCTATCACATGAAGTAGAATCTTCTACAGCATCCTTGAATTCCAAAGAAATGCCATCGGACTCAGAAACTCCCCCAGCACACAGTATAGGATCAAGTACTGACAAGTTATCAAAATAACAGAGAGTCTTATTCACTTTGAGCTGAAATTTCATTTTACAAGAATAAACTGTCTGTACAGAGCATAGTGAGAATATACATCCCAGCCAGCACTATTGCCCAGCCTTAATACAGCTCAGCATAAAATACTGATAGCCTCACAAAACATGGTCTGAACCAGAAAGTCAGCTTCTGATCAGAGTGGTGGGGTAACATCTCAAGGAGTTAACAATCAGTTATTATACTTTCTATTATCATTTAATTTACTCTTAGCTTGACTTTGCAAGCAGAAAGGAACTTCTGCCTCATCTATTTATCTGGAAAGCAAAGCAAGAAGTAAAAACCACTAAACGGCATCTAGTCAGCATCTTACCCTGTAATGAGATACTCCCCAACACACACTCATAGCTGGAAACAGCTGAACCCACTGCAGCTCTTACCTGTATGGTCCAAGCGTCCTGCTGCCATAACACAAAGCTTGTTCCCAGGCTTCAAGGTTAATACAGGCATCCATGGCACAGTCCAGCAGTTTCAGCTGATAGATGTTTGTATCTGGAAGACGACTGGTATGGCTGCTCAGGAGATGCTGGCATTTTGCCAGAACCTTCTCCCATTCTGTTATTGGCCACCGTCAAGGAAATATCCTTAAAGCAAAAACCCAGGTCCTAAATGTTGTTAAAAAGGAGTGGGAGCTACAGGGTATTAAGATAAAAAAGCTGCCATTATTTCAGGCTGCTTCCATTCCTGAAAACATACTTGTGAGTGGCAGCTTAGCTAACTGTGCTTTGTTTACACTTAGCAAAACAACTCATAAGGAGGGCAGAATTTCAGCAATAAGAGGTAAATGAAAAAAAAAATAAATTACAAGATACTTTAATAGATAACAAACTAAAATTCAGTTACTTTTGTTTTAGCTGTTGAAGAACCATTATTTACTTAAGTTACTCCTTTAAATCTTACACTCAACAGCAGGAATCCATGGAAATATGCCTTCAAAAAATGGTTCAGGAACTAAAAAAAGAAAATTAATTTTCTATGTACTAAAATAATGACACATACTTTCAAGCTGCACAGGTTTTTTTTCAAATTCTCATAAATTAGAACCTTTTTTGCAATTAATATTTTTTCTTCTTTGAGATAGTTGCAAGAAGCACTGCTTTTTTTTTTTTTTTTTTTTTTTTTTTCCCATGTATTGCTGCATGCTACCTGCTTTGGAAAAAAAAGCATCACAGTTCTGAGGTCTGAGCACAACCTGTGTTTAGGGATCTTGGCAGAGAAGATGATTTTTACCTCCAATGCTACGAGGAGATTTTTGTGTTTGGTAGAGAGGAAAAATAAGCTGGGGACTGCATTCACATCAGCTGGATGTGCCTTATTTTTATTATACTCTAAACTGGTTTAGCCTCTCAGTGGACCAGCTCCTTCACTTTTTGACCACAGCTAAACTGAATGCTGATCTTCCAAGATTTTAAATGAGTACTGTCATCTGAGACCTTATGAGAGTCCCAGAATGCAAGCAGTCTGAACACTAAAAACTGTTACCATACACAAGTGTAACAAATTAAACAAACAAGCAAGAGTTACAATAAGAGAAGTAACAGCATAGCTTTTATCAGAGTCCTTTCTACACAATCAACTCAAGGACGTTGAGCAATTATCTTCATGATATTACTGCAAATGTTATTCACACCAATCCAGCAATGGATGTAAGTGCACAATGATAACCCTATGGCAAAGTAATTAGTCCTTCCTGAACATGGGAATATTTACATACTTAAATTTAAGAATGTGAACCAGGATGTGTCTGGGCCAGATTTAAAGCGTGGTTGTTACAAGGCTAAACTAATTATTTGTGAATTGCTCTCGTGTCCTTGGATTGAAGTAACTATAAGGGAAGGAATGTTTTATTATAAAATTCCACGTCAACCTTTATATCTCTGACCAACATTAATGTATCCTCTACAACTGATTAGGGACAGACAATCAGAAGAATTGAGGGATATTATTTCTACTTGATACAATTTTTTTAAAAAGGTGGGAAGCACTGACATTCCTGAAAGATTACCATTTTAGCTGATGTGTAGTATTGCTCTGTTTTTATTTCTCATTATGTTGCTTTGTTCATTCACTTGCATCTAATAGCAGAAGCGTTATACCATAAAACCTGTAGGGAACAAATTTTCAGGTACATAAACTGCAAACTAGAAAATCCACTACCAACTGCACTGGGACAAAAAGGGAAGCTGCCTATCTTAGACCTAGTTCCAAGACTGGAGAAGCAGCTTTCAAGCCACTCTGCTGCTGTTGAGCAGCACACAGTAATCCCCATGTACTTGGCTTTAATATCCCAATTTTTGTTCTTAAACTGCATTTTCTAAGACAATTTTAAACACACACACGTTTCCTGTTCTCTTAACTGCAGATTAAGCATTGCAACGCTCTATCAGTAGCTCAGATTTTGGAAATCACTACCTTTCCAAGCTGTAGAAACTATTCATTTAATTTGCTAAAAAAAAAAAAAAAAATTGCAGAAAGGAATCACAGTGTGGCTCAATCAGCAAAGAAGGATTCTGTCCATTCTTGGCAATTGAACCAATGTCAAGACCCTTTACTAATGCATGACAATTAGCAGTGGAGCAGCACTTTGCTGCAGTGGAATAGTTCCCATATCTAAGAACAGAAGCTGAACCTATAATAGCGGCATAATTTTTCAACCAGGCCTGATAGCCATTACTATAGTGTGTTTGATTAATTTGTAAATATTAGCAAAATTAAATTAGCAATATTAAAGATCCTAGCAAAATTCAGTAGGTGCAATTTCTGCTGCAACTAAGTATAAGGACTTGAAATTGTAAGGTATTTTGGCTCCTTATCAGTTGATACCGAAATTATTTCAGTCTCGTGTTGTATATTTATGATTTGAAGTCCAGGTTAAAACATGGGCCCTAAATTACAGTTGAAGATCTTGTTCACTATTGCCCATCTCAAGTCAGTGACTACAGAGAAACTTAAACCAGTTTACAGACTGTATGAGTGTAGCTTAGATGATCATTTCCCTTATCAACAGCCCATTTGCTAGAAGACTGAGTATGTTTGGAATAGAGAGAAAATCTATTTATTTATTTATGGTTAGAGAAAAGAAATTTTGTTTCCTGTTTGGAGTACCGCTGCACAAAATTGCTCTTTAAGCTGATGAAACAGAGTACACAAAGATTTCATTCTCTCTGGCTCCAGAGATAGCCCAGGTTTCAGAAAACAGCAAGACACCTTACTACAATATAGAGGAATACACAGTCAGCAAAATTCCACTGAATAGATGAAGATGAGAAATGGATCAATACGGACAAATTCTTCCAGAAAAAAATCTCCACTTCTCTTTCACTTATCCTTTTTTGGTCTTTGCTGTTCTCTGGAGTTTTAATTGAATTGAATGCATACATGATGGCCATTAGGCTCCAATCCTGTTATTACATTTAATTTGCTTAACTATCACTTACTGTTATGCGAGTTATTACAATGATTCAATAATTTTTGCAGTTACCTTGCCTATGATTATGCCTTCGTTACCGTCATTGCTATGTAAGGAATGAGAACCTGAATTGTTCACCATGGGCGTAATGGGACAAACAACATTTCAGTTTGAGTTTTATTCCATTTAGAAATGGGTTTATATGAAGACTGTGATGGCAGAAGTCTAAGTTTGAGCCAAATTATACCTTCTCCACCCCAGATACCTGCTACCCCTGCCATGAAGCAGTTCCATTCCAAGAAATCAGAGACTCTATTATCAGTAGCTCAACTGGGAATATTACATGGTTTCTGTGTACTCAAGTGAATTAAAATTCTTTTTAAAACAACATAAAAGAAAAACTTTTAGGGGAGAAATCTCAAAAGATTAACTGCTCTTACTTCATGATTGTGCTCACAACAGAATGACAGACTTTTGCACTGAAAGGATACCTTCTTTTGATTTTGGATATTTCACCTCATTAACAGCATCTTTGACTTCCTTCCAGGCAGGCTCTTCACCTGCCAATTTCTTAGCATCCTGGTTAAAGAGAAGTAAGCATTTGATTAGAAAAGCAGAAAAATGAGAGGATACAATAATGATGAAAAGTAATCTAAAAAAAAAAAACAAAAACACACACTGACAAAAGCAAATTTGGAGAATTTGATCATGTTTTTCTGGAAGAATACAAAAATTAATTTTACTTTATCTTCACACTTAGCCAGTGTTTGTAAGCAAAGGAGAAGATATGAAAGAAAGTGAATGCAGACATGGAAACATCAAATACTCAAGCCAGATGCTAAGTTTACAAGAAGAGCTACGATCACTCAGGAAACAGAACCAGTGGCATGTGACTTTTTTCTACAAAACACATTGAGAAGATCAATTTCTCTCAAAAACCCAATACCTAATACTTCACAGACTCTTAACCACACTGTAAAAGGTATTCAGCAAATAATTTTGTTTAACCACATGCTGATTATTGAGACTTCATAAGCAGAGGAAGGCTCTGATTGCAAGCATGAGCTTACAGGAAATGTCTACAACTCAGAAAAAGCTGAACTTTGGTTTTGTTTTATAATTCATTGTTATTTCTTTCTTATTCCACCCAATTATATAAACAGTTACATTTTCCTATCATTTTGTTATAAAGAAGGCAAAAATGATTAATGGTTACAGCAGAAGGGAAAACGGTTTCTCTTCCAGCTCTCTAGCAGGGACTAACTGCACCTCAGGCAAACCACTCGGAACAAATTTATTAAAGCATCCTACAGACACAGCTAAGCATCTTGAGGGATTTCCAAAAGCATCTAGCTATTCAATTTCCATTGCTATAAGCACTTAAATACCTTTAAAAATCTGGCCTTTAAGACATTGCAGTTCATTATCTCTCTCTCCTTACAAAAGGCTCTGCTACTCTCAAAAGACTTTTTAAGTGTAAATTCAGGACTACTTTAAATACAGTTCTGAAAGATCAGCCTTCAGCAGGGATGGAGGCCTGGAGATTAATAGAGAACATGCGTTAGAATCTAACCAAATGCTCTGTAACCAACAGATGCTCACTGTTTATGAGAGGACTGCCTCTATTTATTAAAAAGCTTGCAATTTGTATCTGTCTAGAAAAGCATAATTTTCATACACCACTGCTCCTTATTTACCTTGAATTCAAAGCAGAAAATATTTATAGTAAGAATCAGCACTCACTTTCCCATTCAAGTTTTGCAGTTTTGTTCTTCCATGTACTCCATAAGACCCCAGACCTCTGTGTATTCCTGGGAAGATTAAATTGGACTGCTATCAGCTGCCCTACATATATGTAGGACACAAATTACAAGCAGGGAAGCTTTACCTCAATGCATTTGGCATGTGTACTTCCCACGCAATCAATTCTCTGATCAAAAAGCTCATCTGGAAATAACACTGCACATAGCTGAATTTTCCACCAGAAGAACATAAGGTGAACGTTAGGAGAAGCAATCATATGTTGTAGAAACGTCAGTACAGTTAATGGACGTAACGAGCTCTGTTCCTCCTTTGCAAGAAACCTACATTGATCCATTAGCTTTAGCATGACCTCTCCCAGTTTTTGAGGGAATATGTCCATTTCTGAGCTCACCCTGCAATCTAATTCTAAAACCTTTGTAGATAAGTGCTGTTCACTGTTGGATTTAAAAGATAAATCTAGATATTAATAACGATGTCTGTGAAATATAGGGTTTAAGGAGCAACGTGGAAAACAAAAATTCATTTAAGTCCAAATACAATTCTCAGTGTTTCTGCAGCATGTAATAAGCCTCACAACTAAAAACTCGGAAACAAGGGAAATGAGATGGATTTGTAAATCAAAGAAAGAAACCTATGCAACAAGTCACAGGCAAATGACTGATATGAAGGAACATCAGGATTTGATTTGCTCACTGTGGGACTGATGGATGAATCAAGTTAAAACATTCATTGACAACTTTTTCAGTTGCTTTGCTTTGTCTTCTAGAATTTCATTAACAACACAAAGCAGTCCAAGGTTGGAGTTTCCTCTAACCTTTACACTAGAGCATAGGGAAAAAATAATCACAGGCTTTAAAAATATCAGGTAGAGAATAAGGAGTGACTCTTGGTCAAATAATCTCAAAACCCTCTCTGGATTCATGGTCTTTATCCCTTTTGTAGGAAGGAGCTGGGCACCAAGCCCAGCCCTGGGAAGGATTTAAGTCACAAGTTTCAAAGAGATATTTTCTTTGTTTTCAAGAAGAGGCATTTTGGGGACTGGCTTATATAAGAAAAAGCAAAGACCTGGTCTTGCCTATTCTTCATCAAATATTCATACACCAAAGACGACCTGCCCTCTCCTGAACACCCTCGCTCAAGGCACAGTGGCTGCTTCCATACAGACAGCCAAGTAAGAGTTGCAAGGCCATCACAAATGACTGTCACTGAAAACATTCTGTCCTCCACACTAAATGACAATGGTTTCTTCTGGACACAAAATCTATCACTAAAAAATTATAATCCAGTGAGGCAGCAGCACGTAATTCTGCTCCTGGTCTCTTTCCATGATAGCTTTTAAAATATCTTTATCAGGGAACTTTATGAAACTTAATATTTTAACAGTTTAAGAGCTACAGACACCTCAAATATCTGAGCATTTCACAATAAAGAGTAGGCCGCAACTTTATGATTTGCTTAATTTCTAAAAAATTTAAGTGTCAAGTACAGATGTGAATCTGAAAGAACAATTCTGACCAACTTAAAAACCAATGAGGTTTTCTCAGGTTTTGTTTGAAGAAGGTTTCTGAAGAGCTCAGACATTTAAATAATGACATGGCATTTTAAAGTAGATCCCTACTACATTATACTCTGAAAGCACAAATAACAACTTTCTAATTCTATTTAATGGTGCAGCAACCACTGACAGCATGTTTGTAGTAAACACATTAACTCAGAATTTTAGACCTGGTGTCAAGAGGAAAGCATTACATGATTCACATGGACTGCATTTTACAGAATCCTACATTTTCACCCACTTTCAGTCTTAAAAATGACTTTGTTAAGAGCTATGCGAATGTGGAAGGTCAGCGCACAGTGCTGGCCCTAATGAACTGTCATGACCAAAATTTACCTGTGACATATGTCTCAAAAGCTCCCCTGTCCTGCCCCTTGAAAAAAAAAAAGAAAGCCAGATGCACAAATGCCAGTTCAACTATCCTGCTCAACTTTACAAGGTTGTCCTCACCAAAAGCTGAGCTGGCAAAAGAGAAGGCCTCATATTCTTTGCCATACGACTCTGAATAGGGTGGCTGTGATACGTAGTGATTCCAAGGTTACTCCACAGAATAAAAAGTGTTCTGTTCCCAGTAAGACTGTCATGAAGGGGTGAGCCCTAATTCAGAACAAAATGGATTTGTACATTTTATTTTAGAATTCTGAAAGTAAAATAAGACACATTGTGGCTGCACACCATATTGCAGCTGTGAAGTACATTGTACAGACTCTGGTGTCTGGGATGGCAAAAGAACTGAGGGTAGTAATACCCTAAATTGTACTGGAATATTTAACAGTCCTTCACACCATTCACATTTAAGGACTCTACTTAGGCAAACAGATAAAGATGAAAGTTTCCCCACACCCTGCATACAATCAGTGGAAAGAAAACAAGTACATTCAGATAGTTGCATGAATATCCTTCCGCTAATACTGTTTAACTTAGCTACACATTATGTTTCCCCAGCAACTTAAAATGAAGCATCAAAAACTACAGTAGGAAATTTATTACAATGACATGCTTTCAAGAAAGAGAAAATTAAGATCAACATCCATCTCAAGAAATTTAATCTAACAAAATGAAATGGGACTAAGATAAATTTATCCCAGCAACATCTTGGAGTTAATCAAGTTTTAAAGCGCAAACTTAGAGAGAAACAAATAGAGAAACAGCTTGCAGCCTCTTCCAGATCCAAATCCACTGTGTCAGACTCATAATTCTGCACACACAAAAAAAATAGCATTTCTTTAAGAATCACACTCCACTCTTATTCACTGCAACCTATTTCTACTCATTTCTGTGATTTTTTTTAAACATGCGCTTTTTTAAAAAGCACTTTCAAAGACCACTGTATCTATATATTTTGTGTTGCAGGGGAAGTAAAACATCTCCTCCTACTGAATACCCTGCGTGTAAAACCAGTCTTAGCCTTCTTGGACAGAGCAGAATACAACATTTTTCACTTCTGTTCAGATACCCATGCTGAGATGCATGTGACCAAATGTAGATATTTGGACTACTTTTCTATTCAACAGAGAAAGAAAGGCACTCTCAGGATGCAACTTGTGTTGTTCTAAAGCAAAGTGCTAAAATACGTAGGTCACTTTGAAAATAAGGTCTCCTCTCCCATTTATAACACTATTTGGTAGAGCAAATTCTCAGCTGCAAAACAGTATTTCTCAACATAGTCACCACCATTACCTAACCTGCATGCTGTGCCCATAAAAAGCAGCACCAGCAGAGGTGATCCACTGTTGCTGATCACCACTGCTGAAATGCACTGCCCAGCTCCTCACTGCGCCCACATCCACCATTTGGGCTCTATAAACATTCAGTAAGTATAGATGAATGGCAGTGGGTGTCATTTTTTTCCACATGGAGGAATTCAGTGGTACTCTTTTGCTTCATACGTTCTTCCATGTCAGACGCTATTCTGTCAGACCACCCCTCTGCTGCCATCTGTCACATAGCAACAGCATGTAATGGAATATTGGTAGGAAGGTTCGACCTCTACTGTCATACCACCAACGTCTGCCTCAAACATCATGTGCCAACATAATAAAATAGGAGGCACTACTTTCAGAGCAGCCATCACACATCAGATGAATAGCAGCAGTCAAAGAGAGTCCTTTCTTCTCCATTTTACCCATAGCAGAAAGCAAGAGAAACTAGCTCAGATGCTCTATAGCTGTCCAAGATTTGGTGAAATAAATCGTAGTTTTAGAACTCCATTTCAGATGTGGGACTTGTTTCCTACCTTTACATAGGTGGCATAATTTCTTTCAAGGTCTAATTTAATAAGCAATTCCAGTTACTCTGTATGATTTACCTGTCCTCATATATGTTTATTATTCTCTCAGTCTTTGTCAATCACAAATATAACTGGCAATGATTTTGCAATTACTTTCAATTCATTCATGAAAATGCTGGGTACTGTAGGAACAGGGTCATTACGAACACACACTTGTTACCTGGTAAGCATTATATACAACTGATGATTATGGTGATTTAATGTTTAAGTGTGGTGTCAGAACAATCATTAGAGTGTATATGTATAAAATCTTGTAATAAGAAAAGAAAAAAGACACCAAAAAAGCTGAAAGCTTTTCACTAGTCTTGAATCTCACAGCCCACCTCATTTTTTTCAATAATGATGACACTCACAAATCAAGTGTTACTATGAAATATTTTCTGTTTTATATGCACTCTTTGTGACAAAAATCTAAGCTGCACTGCAGGCAGTATTTCTTTTCTCAAAAAGCAGCATACTTGTAGGATACTGGGTTGCTTAGTCATGACTGCACAAGGGCTATCCCAGTTCTTTTCATTGCTCTTTCTTCAAACTGCTTCACAAAACCCTTGTGGGACATCCAACTTAGTAGGTCCCCACCACTGTAGGATGACTGGCTCTTTGCAGAGCCAAGACCCCAGCACCTATGATGGAAGTTGTTCATTTCATGGGCAACAGGACCAAGCTTTGTTGTTTGTGACAGCACTGTCATTATAAACTTCCTTATTTCAGATGCTTAAAGCTTCTCACCAAAAAATTCCCATCCAAACTGCATAAGTTACATGCAGAAATAAAAATACATTAGACCATGAGAAGAATAATAAATGGAAGTTCACGACTTATCAACTTATAAAAGCCAGAGGATGAGAGGAAGGGAGGAAAATGAAAGTATTAACGCTTTTGCACAGGAGAAAAAGGATCTTATGCCAGACCATCCAAAAATTCTTGGCACATTTGTAATTCCACTGTAATTTCTATGATCAGACCAAAAATTCTCATGGGTAATTTGGTTACCTGAGGAAGGATACTGTTCAGCCTAATCCATAGCAACTATGTGGTTGGGATTTCAGACTTAGAAATTGCACATTTGTTAAGGCAATCTCTAGGCCTATCAACAATTGAACTGACAAGTGTCAGGCAAATCTACATTGCTTCTTGAGTCTACAAATGAAGATGCAACAGGTATGTCAGCATGAGACACACAGATCCAAAATTCTCAGAATATGTAGTTATTCACACACATAATTCACAATCACAAGTACACTTAAGTTTCAGTGCATGCTTAAACTCCATCGAAGTTAGTATTTGTGCAGATGACTAAACATTTTGCTGAGTTCAGTTATTCCTGCACCAAAGTTGCATTTATGCTTCAGTGATTTGAAGAATTTATGCCCACTGAATAATTGATTCTACCTGAAGACATATATACTGACATGAAGTTACATATTTATTTTGAACATTCATAGGAAAACAATTTAATATCTTAACGCATGATATATCACTTGATTAAATGGTAGCTTTAGTAATTAGGTTTTTTAACGTAAGCTGCAATGTAAAATGACAGTATTCACTGGAGCATAAATTCACTGTTTCTTGAATGAATGGATTCAGAAAAACACACGCAAGGTGATTAAGATCATATACAGTTATCCATTTATCCTATACCTTAAAATATTAGACAGATTTCAAAAGTGAAAGGGGAAATTCCTGGACGGCTGACAAAATTGACCGCCTAGATCACTATCATGCTGCTTTTCTATTCAATGACAATGAACAAATCCACACTGACTAGTCTACCAGTTTTTTGAAAATCATTAATAAAAAGATTCAGTTCATTTTGTACAATTACAGCTCTTATGAGTGGATAGCACCTGGAGTTTCCTCCTGTAGAATTTTTGCCAACAAATTTGACTGCTTTGTGGCTGAGTATCAGTTTCACAGCATCAAAGGAGAGGTATATGAATACCCTTAAAAGATGTCATACAGCATTTTAGTCATTTAAAGCACTTCTATTCTGGAGAATTGTTAATGACCATGTAAGTTAAACTGGAGAAGCTATCCAAGGTCTTTAATAGAAGCAGCTAAAAATGCTCTGTAAAGCAAGCAATTGCTTGACACTGCCTGTTGTCAGCACCTTTCTACTTGTCTGTTATCCTGATTCAATAATACTGATTTTTTTTTATTTTTATTTTTTTTTTGTAATTGTCGTGAAAAAATGAAAATAGCCATATTCCAAAGTGTGAACAGGACATCATCTGATATGACATAATGTTATGGAAACTACTATAACACCATTGAATTATTTTCAAGGTCTTTATTTACTCTTTGAAAATCTATTGTGCAGTTGACTCCTAGCAGCAGCTGGCTGCCATTATTACAAGTTTACGTGTCTCAGCAATCTGTGGTGATCAGCCACAGTGATCCAAAGCAAGGAGAGGTAGCCTAGTTTCTAAAATACGTACAGGACATTAGACATCTTGACTCACATGTAAGGAACCTGCTGGAAAAATATTATTCAGTGATACTTCAATATTGGACTTTCAATTATCTAAAACAGTCTACAGTATTGGTAATGTAATTCTCTGTCACCTGATAAGTACCCTGCACTATTTCACTCGGAGCTTAGAGAAGAGATGTACTGTTCTCCTAAATATTTTTCCCATTCAAATGGATGAGTTTTGTCCCTCAGAAATACCTGGTACTAGCACTTCATTTTTTAATATTTCTTTTGCAGATGAGGGTTTGGGTTGGGGAGAAAAAGCTTACTTTGCATTCTGAACATGTAACCCTACCTTCATTAATGAAATACAGTGTCCTAAGAAACACAGTTCACAGCATATTTCTTCCATATAACAAATGTCTGTGTTCAAACTACCCTGTTATTTAGGCAGAAGCTGGAATCACATCAAAAGCTTTCAAAGCTCAGAAAGACTCTTTGTGCCTGAGAATGATTCAACCCTAATATACAGAGACATTTTGAGAGTAAAAATCCAGTTGTCCAGACATTGTCAAAGAAACAGCAGAAACTTTAGTCTGTGACCAACACTTGTCAGCTCTAAAACATTTTCTTATCATTTCTAAAGCAATATGATAATATGATGCAGCAGTACTTTTTACTTAATATTTGTGGTTAGGTAATCTTGTGAGTTGTGATGCTCCTCAGTTCAAATCACTGTTTGCTATGTAATCAACAGCTTGAGTAATACAATTTACTGAGCAATCTTGTGGAAAATAACAGGACATCTTGCAGCGGGTCAACAATTTACACATTCCTCTACTGTAACTCACATGGCCAGAGTGAATTCAGCCTTTTCAAGTTGCTGCCTTTTACACACACACACACACACACACACAACACACACACACACACACACAAAAAGTTCCGATTCATTTCTAAACTGAACTCACAAATGCAAACATTTATAATTACAGCTTCAATCACCACACTATTGTGATATTAATTAAATTATTGGCAAGAAATTGACCCAGCACATTGCTTACCACAGCAATTTTTCACTCCAAAGCAGCCTGTCTGTATCTTTACAATCTCAAAAGTTATAGACTTCCTTGCTATTCAGATGAGCTCATTGCTCTTGCTTTAATAGACCATAGAGGATATTAATTAAGGACTGGAATTGATTTAGGCACTGAAAGGACTGTTTTTGCCTTTGTCTATCTAAAGGCGAGATATCTGATATAAACAGCAACACTTTAGCATTGTTTTAATTACTGCTAAGTATAGCTAGCCAATGACTGACACATACCTCATGATTCAAAAATAACTTTTTACCTACATTTCATTTTCATTGCAATGTTTGCTACATACTTATTGGAAAAAGAAAAAAAATCAGCGAACCATAAAACTGTATGCTATTACAAGTTAACTTAGAAAATTGTTGATGAAGAACCTGTTTCTACCTTGTTTTTTTATCTATACTGGTGTGATTCAAAATGTTTGTTACCTTTACTGTTGACGTCTTTGTTTGGTGCTTAAAAAGTAATGTTTCCTGCATGTCTATGTGTTTAGTCATTCATTCCTTCACAGAAAAGGATTAGACTACATCCGTATAAGTGATGAAAAAGGTATTTTCACTCACTTTCCCTTCCTTTCCTTTCTTTTTTAAATTCATATCCCAGTAGATACATGACATGCTTAGGAAATTAAAACCTACTGCATATCAATTATTAAAAACTATTGTATTTTTTGAACTAAAAACTATTGTTTTTCAATTATAATATCTATTTCATGGGATTTATGAAGATCAATATCAATATTTTTCTGCTAAATGTGACCAATGCTTTTCATTGTCATTTAAAATTGTCTAAAAGCAAAATGATTCATGGAGATAATTGATTTGCTAAGTGTTCTAGCAAATGACTGACTCAGATTCCTTTTTGTTCTGTCCAGAAACTCGAAAAAAAAATCTCTGAAACCATCTCTACACACCCCCAACTTCTATTTGTCACAGGAAATTGGAAATTTTATCCTCTTTATGGGAACACTGAGAGATTAAGAGTTCAGAGGCTCTTGACTCCTACATCTTGTAAGGACAAAATGTCTTGGGTTTCTTGCCCTCTGCCAGAGGGTCCACAGAAACATGAACAAATAAATAGTAAGAATATCAAATTGAAAGAGGAGATGTGATGATTTTTAACAAATACAAGGAAAGAAAACATTGGAGAGCCATTTCAGTTGTGTAAAAAGCAACAAAACACTCCAGAGAAAATACCTTGAACAGTTCTACAGAGCTGAGATGAAAGGGATTGATAAACAGATCAAGAGAAAAAGCATCCCCTAGGTCCTACTGATATTAGAAATCACCTTTACAGGTGCACGTACCTGTAACCCTAACCCTAACCCTAACCCTTGAAAGAGAACTCAAGGTTTGATCCCGATGAGATAAAAAAAGTTTTCAGGCTGCTCCCTTCAGGGCACAGCAACGTCTCTTCACCATATTTCTGGGCTGTAATACATTGTCCAGTGACAGTACATTAACAGTATATTTAACTTCCCTGAGCAAAGTTAACTTCCCATGTCAAGTATCATATGCTTTAGATGCAGAAACTTTAGATGTAATAATTTGATGGAAAAGGTGTTTGAAATATGATTTGTCTGATTTCACAGAATCATAGAATGGTTTGGTTTGGGAGAGACCTTTAACATCATCTAGTTTCAACCCTCTGCTATAGGCAGGGACACCTCCCTTTAGACGAGTTTGCTCAAAGCCCCATCAAGCCTGGCCTTGAATGCTTCCAGTGAGGGGTGAGGGGGCATTCACAACCTCACTGGACAACCTGATCTAGTGTCTCACCACCCACACAGTAAAGAATTTCTTTCTAATATCTAGTCTAAATCTACCCTCTCCCAGTTTAAAGCCATTTCTCCTTCTCCTGTCTTTACATGCCTTTATAAAAAGTCCCTCCCCAGCCTTCCTGTAGGCCCCCTTCATGTACTGGAAGGCTGCTGTAATGTCCTCCCAGAGCCTTTCTTCTCCAGACTGAAGAGCCCGAGCTCCCTCATACTGTCCTTACAGAGGAGGTGCTCCAGCCCTCTGATCTTATTTGTGGTCCTTGTCTGATCTAGTTCTATGTTATAAATTACTGCTGATTCTCTCAGCATGTTCTATCTTCTTTAAGCTTATTTTGAAGTGCTTATCCAGAATGGGACTTTCCTTATTTCTGTTTATCTTCCAAGCAGAATTGAAAAAATGAATGCTAGATGAATGATAGCACTGGAAAAAGAGAAAACAAAAAACCTAATAATAATTAGTTCTAATGACAGTTCCAAATAAGCTGGACATTTGGAAAGGAGAATACTAGTTGGGCACTTAAATGTGGATGCTGCAATGGGAGCAGATTCCCTTCCCTTGGCGATAGGATATTTCTGCTTAAGACATCTGCCAAAATATTTATATTTCCACTTAGATGGCTGTGCATGAAAAAAAATGAGGTTCTGCACCCCTCAGATGAGCAAAAAGCTGGACTACTTGGCACTCCAAGTCTCTAGCTCTTACGTTGGCTCCAAACACAAAACTGTTGGCCCAAATTGATTCTGGTTTCTCTATTGAGGATGCCCCAAAAAAGAAAGAAGACTGCAGACAGCTCTGAGCTCCAGTTTATTTCTTTGAACAGCAGTATCTTTTCCATGACCTTTGACAATCTAAGCAAGCTCCAGCTGACTGCTGCCAAGTCATGACCAGAGCACAGTCCTGAAGCAACCAGGAGAGTTAAGTTGTCACGGAAAAATGATCACAGACCATTTGTCACTGTCTGACATTGTTTGTGGGACTGCCTTTTGATGGGGAAACAATGTTGAAAGATGGAAGAAGCCTCAGAAATCGTGTATGAAATGTTAAGAGGCTGGAAAGAAGATGCCTTTGTTAACAAACAAGAGAGTCCAGAAACAGTTGCCTTGCTTTTTAGTGGCATTTTTGGCACTAGAAAAAAAAAAACAAAAAAAAACCAAATCATTTGTCCTTGGCTGTTATGAAGCACGAAGAAAGATCCCTGAAAGGGAACAGAAGACTCTTAGACTGATGGATTTCAGGATCTGATCCAGGATTTTCTTCATTACCAAATGTCTTGCCAGAAGGAAGGAACAGTTAATCAGCCAACTACCTATGGAAAGAATTAACATTGTGTCTTAGTGGGCAGCTAATTACTGCCACTGGCGATACTAATGTTGAGCTGAAAGAGTGGGTGGGTGAAATATGATAGAGCTGATTTGACTTCCAGATGTAGTTTGCTTTAAAGGTGTTCTAGTGGTAAACAAATAAAAAGATGAGGAACGAACAGAGCATTTATAAAATAAGGTATCCTATTTTATAAGATAACCCTATCTTTTGCTAGCAGGTCTATTAAACCAGCTTTTTGTTGGAACAAAGTCCTGATCTTTCTGTTTGTTTTTTTTTTTTTCAACGTACCCTTAAATAGTAAGTGCCTTAGAATAATCACTAGAGATACAGATGCTCCCACTTTACTCTGTTTCGATCAAAGGGTTTTATGTTCAGTTATCTGAACAAGCAGACTTGTTTTCAACAATTTTGCTTACTCTTTGCTTCCCAGACTTTATTTTTCAAATCAACCTGGAGACCTCATCTGTCATATTATACTTGGAAAAGTGAAAATGCAAATACCTGAAAATAAATGAATGTTGCAGAAGATGAGAAATAAGTAACTTGGCAACCCAGCCAATTAAAATGGCAATTCTTATCACACTATTTTATATTTCCTGTGTCCTAAATATAAATTCCCAGAGGGAGGGGAGTAGAAATCTCAAATGAAACCTTCACATGCTAATTCACAACAGTCAATACTACTGTTTTTCATAGAATCATAGAATGGCTCAGGTTGGAAAGACCTTAAAAATTACCAAGTCCAACCACAACTTTAACCATACTACCCTAACTCTGACAACCCTCCACTAAATCATGTCCCTGAGCACCACATCCAAACAGTTTTTAAACACATCCAGGGATGGTGACTCAACCACCTCCTGGGGAGCTTATTCCAGTGCTTAACAACCCTTTCTGTAAAGAAGTTTTTCCTGATATCCAACCTAAACCTCCCCTGGCACAACTTGAGGCCATTTCCCCTTGTCCTGTCACCTGTCACCAGTGAAAAGAGACCAGCCCCATTCTTACTTCAGTCATTTTTCAGGTATTTGAAGAGAGAAATATGGTCTCCCTTCAGCCTCCTCTTTCCCAAGTAACAATACCCCTGAGATTTAAGCACATGTTCTTCAACATGATTGTTGACATGAAACATAAAGGTAAAAAACCATATTCAAATTATTCTCAGAAACCTCTGAGACGAGTCAACCATGGATATGTTCTACAACAAATGTGACTGAGTGAGTTAAAGGACCATTTACATTTAATGACAATCATAAGCTAATAATATAGTTTCATTATTTCTCAGGATATTAAAAAAAAAAGTCAAAAATATAGTAGCTTCAGGAGCTTTTTCAGTGCTTTTATAAAAAAGTTGGTGAGTGCATGGAAGGGTAATACCAGCTAAAGAATTGCAGATGACATTTTCGTATAGAAGCAGATGGTTTGGCTACTGTTCAGATGACCTAATTCTGAGAATCTTCAAGTTGGAAAGTAGACTTGTGATGTTCTGTACCAAAACTCAGAGTGCAATATGACTGAATTCTAAACAGAGCAATAAACTGATTAAAGGAATAAAGTACTTACTGGCATTATGTTATTATTAGCTTTGGCAAGTATCAAACACTGGCCAAATGTAAAAATGATTCAAATTCATTGCTTTTGACCTTGTAATAAATAAAAGCATTCCAAAAACCAAGCTAGACTAAAATATTAAATCCTGGCTCCCAAGGAGAAAGACAACTCATAGTGAAGTGATTCTATAAGCACAAATCTCCTGGAAATCCTTGGCTGAAAAGGTGAACAATAGTCTGGCTCATGATTATGGAAAAAAACATTCTCCTTTTAAAATGGTTGTCATCAGAGTAATCCCATCTTTAATTATAATTAATGTAAGGGGCTTTTATGTGCCACAAGTTCAGCTTTTAGGAAGTAATACACTTCAGAACTACAGTGGAGATTGATCTAAAAATGTCTGGAGTAAATGTATAAATACGTCAGAGATACAATGAAGACATTACAGCAGCAAAATCTTGAAATATTGAGAGCCAGTAAACATTCTGAGAGTGACTTAAAAAGAGGTCTTCTTTCTCCCTCTCTTAGTTACTGAATTGTTTTTCATCTCAAGTCACAATCAATTAAAAATATTTGATAGATTCGCAGTCAGTACAATTTAATGGGGCAGTAGCTGTACTGCAAAAAGGATCACCTCAATCTTAACCTGTTTACACTGGTGTGTTAACACATACTTTTCTTTCCACATTACATCAGTAGCCAAGCCTGACCTGACCAGTTGCTGAAATAAAATGGCTGGCATTATGGTATGATGTTCTAGAATTAAAGTGAAGCCGACTCTGGGACTGAGGCACCAAAAATTATTTGAGATCCTCAGCTAAAGCTAGTCACCACTGTTCACCTTCCATGTTTTCTCATCCTTGATGACAGCTATGAATCTGGATTTGCCTATGGCTGTCCTGGTGGTGAGACAGCCAAACAGAAAAATGCTTAGCAAGCAGAGATTCACCATGAATCCCCCTGAAGAGCAGTGACCAAAGAGGAATGCTAGCTCATACAATATCCAGTGCTAGGCCATCTGCACAGACATGGTTCCTCTCCACTTGTTCTAGCACCGTGTGTCTGCTTACACTGGGTGAGTCATTGTGTCTCAAAAGCAGTTGAGTAGGGTCCCTGTGATTGGGATGTGGTACAAGTATACTTGAAAATGCAGACTTTGACATACAACAGTCTGAGATACAAACAATTGTGCAAAAGAACTGTAATTGGGAAGCAAATAGAGACGATAGCTACACTGTATAAAGCCTTCATATCTTACCATAAAGACAAAGTGACTATGAACGTTAAAGCCACTGATGGTGTCAGAGGGAATTTTGCTATTTTATATCGCTGTTGCATAAAATATTACATGTATCCACATTAAATGTAAATGAGTAATAAGTAATATTTCTCCACAGATAAGTTGCATCTTAAATCATAACTTACCAGAAATCTAAAAAAAAAAAAACCAGAAATTAGAAAAAGCCCTGCTAGAATCACATGAACTAGAATAGCAATAGAGCAATTTGGTATGTTACTCTTCTTTGTATACATAGTTAAACTGTAGTAAAGAAGTACTATATAACCACCATCCTAGTGTAATCAATTTTAGCTCCAATAACAGTGAAGAAGTAGCTACACTGGCTACATTATAAATGTATCTAAAGTAGCAACCAGAGACAAATATTTGAAGTATAACCTATGTAGCTGAAACTGCACTCCCTGCCACCTAGAACTATAGAGACATGTAACCATAACATTCCTGTTTTTGTGGAGTAATGTAATCCATCTCACCTATCTTTATTCATTTAAAGGGTTTTTGCTTGAAGGTTTTCTTTAACCTCTGAAAGCCATTCCAGTATATGCCTATTGCAAGAGAGCATGAATGAGTTGCTTGTCTTTTCTTTGGATATGGAGAAGAACTCTCTAGAAAATATACCAGAAGAGATGCTGCAAAGTATCTTGAAAAATATGCATAAATAAGCAGATGTGTAAGCATGTACAACTACATATAAGCTTTATATGCTCTTTAATGTATATTTCTCCCAGGATTCTCAGATCAATTTTAAATAATTTAAAAAGATGTAGGAAAAAAGGTACAATGAAAGGATTTGACCTTACTGTAAATAAATCTGTGCATCTTGAGAGTGATTTGTCAACTTCCACTGGTCTCTAGTAGAAACTCAGCAGCTAGCAGAGATACTCCGCAGGACTAGAACTTGGGAGCACAAGGAAAATACAGTCTCTAAGTGTTAAAATTGGAAATGTAGGGAGTTTTGATAAATACAACTGGAAAAGGGAAGAAGAAGGGAGAAAAAAAAGAAAAGAGGAAAAAACAGAAAGCCAACCAAGAACTTGAAGGTATGAGGCGTTTCTAAGGAAACTAGAACTTGCATTATAATGAAGATTTATGAACTGAATTGCTGTTTGACTAAGCCCATTGCGTTAACCATGCAACGTTGTAATACAGAAATTTACTATTAGCTGATCATTACTTATTGAATAACAATATTAAAGCTTCCACCTTAAATCACACAGAGCTACAGCCATTGCCTGTTTTGTTGACTGAAAGTTTGCCTTTAAAAAAAATTTTCCAAGGTGTCCTGTAAATTTTTGCCAGTACCAGGGGTATTTCAGAAGTGATGCTATTGAAAAGTTTTAGGCATGTCAATCCAGTTATTCTGTAATGTCAAAAACCAGAATTTCCAAAAAATTCTTTCTTCCATTGTACCTACAATACTACATGTCTCCCAGCTTATCATGAGAGGCTGAGATCAAACGCACCTGTTACCAATTTAGTCATGAAAAATGTTATAACAGTAATATTTCTGTTGCAAAGAAAAAAATGCAGTACTATGAAGATTGCTGGAGATTTTATCTAATTATCCTGTATTGAAATGAAGGACAAAGAGGACGTCTTCTTAGACATCAACAATGTTGAGATGAGATTCCTAGCTTTCAGAAATGTCTTTACATGGTAACAATGAGGAAAGTTTAAAGAATTTCAGAATGCAGTCAGAAGGACCTTTCTCTCACAGGGAATTTTCCCAAAAGATAAAAAAATATATATCTATTGAAGATGAATTCAAAACACATTTAAAAAACATTCAAAGAGAAAAAAAAATAATTAATTTTAACCTATTTATGAGGTTAATACTTTTCTAAATGTGCATATATATAACATCAATACAGTATTTGTAGATGTGTATACTGAGTATTCGTGACTGCAAGTGTACTCCAACCTGTGGATCTTATTCCTTAAAACATTTGACATACTGAATGGTCTTTATGTCACTTCTCTCCCCTTCCACAGATTGTTAAGTGATCCATAAAAACTTTTTAGCATGTTTATGTTTCTTAATCATCACTACATCTGCGTTGGGATGCCATTCCCCAAAGCTAATCTGAGATTTCATGGCAGGCACTTGAATGAGCATCTTTAACTAAAGATAGAAGCTTCTGCTTCTCTTCATTCCCTCCAAATAGCATTGCAGCAATCTTTGTTAGGCACAAAATGCCAGCAGCTTTGCACACGGACAGGAAGTCATTTAGTATTATGTCATAAACCTGAAACTTTTCTGTTGTTTCTTTTCTGAACTGGTTATCTATGATTCAAATGATACATTACATGTTTAACGAGCATACTCCGACTTCAACAAAATTACACAGCTGTCCTGCCCCGAACACTTTTAAAATGCTGTTGTTGTTGGGCTAATTTTTAATGAATCAAACCACGCTCCTCAGAATCACAATTTCACTAATATCTTCCACATTTGACCTACTGTGAACACACGAAGCATGTGACTTACCAAAAATATTCATTTCTGAAAATTAGAATGAGTGAATCTATAACTAGAGAGACAAAGTGGATGAATTGCTATGAATAAATTTTACAGCCTCATTTTACATATTCCATTTGATCTCACCTCAGGCTTGCAGCCAGCATTATTCTGCTTGAGCTGTCTACATATGAAGCAAACCAAAAATGATTAAACAAGGCCAGCTTGAACCCTATTGAACAAAATTTTATCTACAACAGCATCTGCTCCAAGAACTTCCAAAACAGAGCATAAAAGCTATGAGTAGTTGTACAAGGAGATTCACCACCATGGGTGTCACTTAGCTCTGATATTTGCTAAATGTATGCGGTAATTCTTGAAACTTTACTGATGCAAGTGTTTGTCAGAATTTAACATTATTATGAAGATAAGCAAAGCCTTCCTCAAGCATTAGGCAATGAGTTTCTGTTCCAATATTATTTTTTTTAAATAGAAAAAAAATCAACCTTTCCCTTTAGCTGAAAGTCATACCAACTCATTTTCAGAGTTCCTTGAATTTCAAAATAATTTGAACCACACCTTAGAACTGAAAGTGGTTCCTAGCTTTGTAGACAGTGCACATTTTAGCAAGAAATTCTTATCATGTGGTCAGTATTTCCTGCTTTCCTTCACGGTTGTTATCTTGTGGCAACATAAACATAACTAAGATCAGGGGTTACTTCCTTCTGTATACTGGTGATTCAATTAATAGCAAAATGTAAATACCACATAAAGGTAGGGAAGGTGCTGAATGCCCCTGGAAAATTCTGCTGCATTGAAAAGAGATTTCTTTGTTCAACTCACCTTTTCTTGATCTTGGCAGAGACAACAGTCACATTCAAAGCAATACTGGCGCTTCAGCTGCTCCTGTCGTTCACTGGTGGGCATCAGTGATTCAATATAGCTGACGGTGAGCTGTGTGCAGCAGATACAGAAACAAAGTTGGTATGTTTTACAGAAATTTTACGTCTAGCTAAAGTAACGTTTTTTGATACTTTTTTTCTGCATAACATGAAATCTTAACAGATATAGAAAAAAAGAGACAACTTTTACAAATATAAATTCCATGGAGGAACACTTTTTCACATTTCCAAATTAATAATGTTTGAAATTTTTAATCCTGGAATAAATAAATAAATAAATAAATCATTATTCCAGATTTTCATCCAACCTTGGAGGAAAAAAAAAAAAAAAACATAAAAGAAAGAAAAAAAGAATGGAATTTCAGCAGCTGAAATCTCTGTGCACGAGATCTAATTTTTTGTCTAGCTGTAAAGCTGAAGTGTGCATGTAACACCTGTGTTATACAAGTTCTGATTATCTCAAAAAAATGTATTGGAAACAGTCACTTTCTTGCAAATATATGTTTTGTGCTATACATGAGCCTGTGCTAAGCTTCTCTTATCTCATCCCTGTCTCCAGTCCCTCTGTGATGTTTCTCTCATGACAAAAAAGCCATAAAAGTATTGCAGTCAAAGTTGCTGAAACTATTGAAAAGAAAATGTATTAAAATGAAAAATAGAAGAAAATGCTTAAATTTGTGCTATTTTAAACTCCTTGTGCTTCATAACAAATTCCAGTGAATTACAGAGAACACTTGTTTGTTGACTTTGACATCTGCCAGAAGGAATTTTTCAAGGCTAACCATCTGCAGAGTTCTTCAAATGTTTAAAGTGCTGTGTGGGCACAAACTAATGATAAGGGAACGAATATAAAGAAATAACAGCCCATCTCAGACCAGCATTCAGAAATAAATGCTACAGAGTAATTACACTATACACCTAACCCAACACACTTTGAAACACTCCAGAGAGGTTAGAGCTAAAAAATCAGGTCATATTATTTCATCCTGAGCCTACCCACTTCAACTAATTGGGAGAATTTTCACATGATTCTCAGTTAAACCATGAGAGTCCACTCAAAGTACTCACAGGAAAACCTGACCAATTTCTACTAATAATTATGAAATCCACTGTTAGAACCTGCATTTTTCAAATTAGTGAGTACTCTAATTAAACAAGCAATTAGCAAGCAACTAAAATAATGTGCGCATTTCTGTTACGTTTATTATTACAATGCACTCTGATTACTTATTGAAGGAGGACTATATTAAAACAAGATTACTGAGATAGTCAAGTCAAGCACTAAACAACCATAAGCAGAAAGCCTGTGTAAAAATGTACGGTAACCTAATTGAAGATTGACAATGTAGTTTATTAAAGAGACAAATTAATTATCAGAAGTCAGAAAGTTTAAGAATTTTGTTTGATTTTGCTTTCTAAATAATGTTCTGCCAAAGCTTGTTCACTTCTCAGCTCAGAGAAGAGTTGCTTGAGCTTTCTGTGGGGAATGGGTGGAAATCACTTTGCCCGTTTCTTTTCCACTCTTCTCTGCCAAGTTTGATCTCTTCTGTCCCATTTTCTCCAATCTATTCATTCTCTCTTCTCTGCCCTTGGACAAGAGTATTGTTTTCCAGTCTTATTCTTCACACCTAGCAATCTAAGCTTGGTTTCCAGCCCACGGTCATATTTATGATATACGCCCATTTATCAAAGGTTGCCTTAAGTGGCATTTGCATGTGGGATGTATGGCATTAATTAAAACATTATTGCAGCTGACCAAAGCTTGCCTCTTTATTGAAGTGATTATGAAGAATATAGTTAATCTTTTTCCCCAAGCTGAAGAATACACATTAAATAGCATTTATGAAGGCAGGGAATTGCTTAACAGCCTTAAGATGTATTGACTCTCAAGACTTTCTCTTTGGAAATGCAACACCGTCTAAGCCATATTTCTTGCTTCAACAGAGAAATTCTTTAACCATGGGTATGGTGGATAGTTTCTCATGTTCCTCATCTGCCAAATGACATGAACAGGATTTTCCAGTACTGCCATGCTGCAGTGGACTTAATTTATGGGGTCTTTTTTGTTGTTGTTTTTGTTTCATATAAGCCACAGAATTTTTAGACAGAGGATTTTGCAAGAATTTAAACTCAATTATAATTAATGCAAATAGCAGGGAAAAAAGAAGTAAGTCATCTTGGTTTTGCAAAGAGTCTCAGGGTCTTAAGGTTGTGTAGAAACATCTGTTCTTGAGACAGAGTTACGTAGGTCATGAGGCTGTGATTTTTCTATTTTGGCGTTTATGATCAACATGACTTTGAATTCCAGGAAAATCTTATACATCTTTGTTGAAAATCCATCAAGAATATATTTACTGCTGGTCATAGGAAATTACAAATTTTATTTAGTACACATTTAAAAATTAAGAGGACTGTATATTATGTGGCTTTCAGCAGAAAATACACAAATTTGCTCTTACTGAACTCTGAAGTAGACATGAAGCCATGCACACGTTTTGGAGCAGAACTCAACATCATCTCATACATCCTGTCGCTCGAGTATGACTAACTGATTTGAGCTACGCACCAAACTAACCATGGCTATGCAACTTCTGATCAGAGAGTAGACAAAATGAATTCATGTTTATCTGTAAATCTCCAAGTAGACACAATAATTAACAAAAAAAAATTGATAAAAAATACTTGCAGAAGCCAATGGGAACACAGTGTGTTTTTGTTTAAAACAGTAACTTTCTGCCTTCAAAAAGTATGCAATTTAATAGAACCATAGTACAAAATCCCAGCAATATATCCAATGATAAATCTGAACTTATGTCTTGCAAAGTAAAATCTAAGGAACAGACAATTCCCCATCTTCCCAGCTCTCTGTATTTATGATGATCCCTGAAGCACATTTTGCTTTCTTTAAGCTTTAGCTCTGGAAACCAAGTAATTATACATGAATCACATATTTAAAGTCCTATAAAAACTAATAGTTATGACTTGCAATTTCTTAGTGCTTCAGGTAGTACTGATAACACTGCCTTTGCCACAAAAGAGGACCAAAGAGGCTAGAATTTCTGCATGTGATTTTAGAAGTGTTTGGTTTTCCAAATACACAACATCATCAGATCTAGCACCTTTATTCTACAGGGATTCAGGCCAAAATTTTCTTCTGCCTTATGAGTCTTAATTTCCTACTGCCTATTTTTTGGCCCTAAATAAATTTGAAATCCCACACATAAATTAAATAAAAACCCATTAAATGCTACATGTCCTCCTGTGAAAAACATGCAAGGTCAACATCTGCCCAGGCACAAGACTAAAACAAGAAAACTTCCATCAGGAAATTATTATTTTGTTTAGGTTCTTATGGTCTTGCTTACATTTTATCAGTGGTGATCAGTATAATTACTGTGTATAGCATGAACCCTCTAAAGTATGACTGAGGCATAAATGTGATTCCAGAATAAGTCTGCATCACACCACAGCAGTCACATTCAGTATAGTAGCATGTATCCTACTGGTGCACAGTTAAAATAACATTTCCTGTGCCTTCTTTATAATTGTGAGATGACCACAACAACCAGTTGCCTCAAGTCACTGTCTCTGATTTCCCTGTGATTATAGGTGATCAACAACTGATAAATATGAGTAAATTGCTGTAGTGTTCTTTTACAGAAAGCACTAAAACACACAAAAATATTTTTGACTTTTCACTGCCATAGTGAATACATCATATTCCAGAGTTTGATACTTTCCTGGCAAGTGCCCAGAAGCCCTATCAAGTTTGCACTCTATGAATAATAATACCCCAGTGCTCTTCTAATCTCATGCTGACTTGCTACTAAGCTTCTTATGTCTAATGAATCTTAGTGAATGTTTGAAATGAATTATTCACTTTCTACTAATTATTATGAGATCTCATTCTAAATCTTTATGCTTGAACAGTATCAGGTGAGTTTTCTACTGCTAATAATTATTTAAGATTTCTTGTTGACTTGACACAACGTCTATCACACCACCTCAGAGCTTCTGATATTATACAGTATAATACCATAGACAATATAGTCTACAGGTCCCAACAAGATTCATCCCAGAGCATTACTGGCTGATGTAATTGCCAAGACACTTTCAACAATATTTGAAAAGTCATGGCAGATAGGTGAAGACCTGGGGATTGGAAAAATGCAACATTGGGTCCATTTTAAAGAATAGTAGAAAGGATGACCCAGGGAACTATCAGCCTGTCACCCTCACCTCAGTGCCAGGGAACATCATGAAGCAGATCCTCCTGGAAGCTATGCTAAGGCACATGGAAGGCAGGGAAGTGATACGGGATAATCAGCATGGCTTCACTAAGGGCCAGTCCTGCCTGATCAACCTAGTGGCCTTCTATGATGATGTAACTGGGTCAGTGGACAAGGGAAGAGCCACTGATACCATCTATCTGGACTTCAATAAGGCCTTTGACACAGTCCCCCACAACATCCTTCTCTCCAAATTGGAAAAGTAGGGATTTCATAGGTGGACTGTTCAATGGATATGAAACTGGTTGCCCTGAAGTGTGTCCAGAGAAGGGCAACGAATCTGGTGGGGGTCTGGAGCACAAATCCTACGAGGAGCAGCTGAGGGAGCTGGGATTGTTTAGTCTGGAGAAGAGGAGGCTCAGGGGAGACTTCATTGCACTCTACAACTTCCTGAAGGGAGGCTGTGCTGAAGAGGGGTTTGGCCTCTTCTCCCAGGCAACAAACAGGACCCAGGGAAATGGCTGCAAGTTGTACCAGAGGAAGTTCAGGTTAGACATGAGGAAAAACTTTTTCTCTCAGAGAGTGGTCAGGCACTGGAATGGCCTGCCCAGGGAGGTGGTAGAGTCACTGTCCTTGGCAGTGTTCAAGAGGTGTCTGGATGAGGAGCTTTGAGATATGGTTTAGTTTGTGGTAGCAATGAGAAGATGGTTGGACTAGATGATCTTACAGGTCATTTCCAACCTTGTGATTCTATGATTCTAATTATATTGTTTTGTATGATGTTACTATATATACACTGTCTTATATGTCCATTAAGACAAGTTTTCCTTTAAGAACCAAAACTAGGAGCCATTGAAGTATCAAAGAAAACTGAACATGAGCTTTCCAGAAAATTCTGACTTTCTGAGGCAAAGTTTCTTAGAAAAGATGATATCCACAAGGTGTAATCATTTTGAAGTCCATATTCACACAACTATCCATCTAAGAAATTAGTTCAAACTGCTCTACTTTATCATTTATATTTATTTCCTTGATTACCTTACAAATGACTTATAATTTGCACCATATCTACTTCACCACTGATTTTGACCTGGAGACTTCTGTGTGTTAGAGATCCATAAAAGTCTAAAATTTGGGTCACAGCATCACAGCTGGAAAAAGATACTCATGTACATAAAAATAAGAATGTAGAGCTCTAATGATTAACACATTTATACCCTGGGAAGACACTACAATCTGCTTGTATTTTTAAATAAATAACCCATCTTTGTGAATCAAGAAGTCAAGATAAATGAATAGTGTATATAAGTACATATAACTTGGCTTGAACAAGAATGCCAGACAGAATAATGGCTACACTTACTGGCTCCACAACAGCATATTGCATCCTATAAGGTTTCTCTTGTCAGAAAAATTAAACAAGCAAAAGCTTTGGTGTTGGTTCTCCACCGTATTTTGCCTAACCATCTAATTTACCATTTACATATTCTGATCGTAGAGAAAGGATGTATTAGAAAAAAAAGAACAACAACAATTTATAGGGAGGAAGAGATACTGCTCCCAAATTATAATGTGTACACCCTTGATCTTCCTAGACATCGAATTACTGATGTGAACCGTATTTACATGAGGTCATGATTATGAAATAACCAAGAGCTAGAACTCCACAGGTCATTGTTACATCCCAAATTACTTATGTATTTCTCTTTGCAGGTTTTACTAAGCAAATTCTGCACTGCATTTCTCTGACAGACATTTACATCTAAATGCTTACCTAGCTACAAATGAAGTTTTCAAATTAATACGAATGCTGTCTTAAAAAAAAAAGCTGTGAATAATTTAGAATCTGAAATCTCTTGTGAGTGATATTTTGAAGTCTTTCCTAGTGAAATGACAAAAAAACAAACCTGGCATTGCTACTTTCACTGCCAATTAAGGGTTTACTACTATAGCATAGCTGCAGCCTGACAAATGCTTATTGTTGCAACGACTTGATGAACACTGCATTCCACTCAGAAATATTCTAAGTGTTTCCATCAGGGTAAAGACATTCAAACACAAACAAAATGAAGTGCCCAGAGGAGGAAAGGAGGAACAAGAATTTATCAAGACTGCTAGTGATTTATGAGAAGTAATGATTATGGGGCCCAGGCAGTGTGAAGAGACGATTCTATTAATCATTTTCTCCCTGATAGCTACGTGCTAAAAATTGGCATCAATATATCATCAAAATATTAAGCTGGTGGCCCTGCAGTCTGGAATTTATTTAGGGAGATGTCACTGTTGCAGGTGTTTGTGATGGAAGGGAGGACAAGTTAATTACCTCTTCGCCAATCTGAATCTCTCGGACGGAGCGAAGTAAAAGCTGGTATCCTTCAAAAATGATCACACAGTTTGGGTCACAGCTGTGATTCAGCAAAGACATGCTGTGAGGAGTTGTAGAGGCAGAGAAAGAAAAAAAACTTTAGTACACTGTCATTACTGTGGACATAATTTAGAAGTATAATAACTATATTACGTATTACATATCAAGCAATTAAGTTATCAATAAATAAAATCCTTGGAAAATGAGCTGCTCATGGTTACAGGAGAAAGAATATAATTCAGCAATGTCTGTCTTCAAATAGAAGCCATGCCTGAATTTGCCTTCCATAAAATTTGCATGGGAGGAAGAGGATGGAAGTGCATTTGCCTAGGATTTGGGAACTATCTTTTAAATTCACAATTTTCCCAGCTCAGAGTGATTTGAAATAGCAAAATTAAAGCTGCTTTGAATTAAACTGGGAAAAAATCTTTTGCATTATTTTGCAGGGCACCATCAAAGAACACAGCTTCTTGCCAGTCAGGGGCTTTTTTTCAATGGAAAGAAAACTTTTAACTAATAATAATGCTCCAAAATACTGTTCCATTTTTGCCCAAAGTACGTGAAAAGATTTGTTTCCATTCCACTCTGAAATCAGAGAACTGTCCTCTGTTTTTCATAACATTAATTTCCCTGTCCTCATAGCAGTCTTTCCCTTATCTTTCTTTATCACAAAACAGGCCTCAAGATTGTGTCCTCAGTCAAATCGTGCATGTATGACATTAGTAGGAAAAGAAACAACAGCAACAGGCCCCTTTAGATCCTGATAACACAATTCAACCCTACATTCACACAAAGAAATTAATATAGTAAGATAAAATGTTCAATTATTCATGTTCAACATTGATAGTTACAGTAACAAAATTCTATAAATGCAAACCCTTACCTGGTACATCTTTCTTAACTAATACAAACAAGAATTCAAATATCATCTTTCAAGGGGCTTACCTTTTTACCTTACTTTCTTAGTTATGGTAATTTACTAATAAACACATTCAATTATTTTCTTTTAATTGACAACTTAGAAGGCTCCTGGTTGCAAAATATTTATCCTTCAAAGCAGTACAGAACATATTTCCTTTCAATTTTTTAGGAAGCCTTAGTCACACATTTCTAATGTTAGCATTTATTCTTACTTAAAAATGACTACAACCCCCATAAAAATAAAGACACATCCTATTTAGCCTGCTTTAACTCTGTAATCAGAACTTCTAAGAATGCTTTCAATTTGATGACCGTTTTTTATTCTCTTCTAATTTATTTGCATTTCCCAGTTTCTTGTTTGAACATGTTACCTGCTACTTTGATGGTGCTTATAGCTACCTAGGAAAAGAGGAAAAAAAAACCTAACAGATTTTGCCTGTGAATGAAACAGTGTCCATGGTACCTGGGATATAGGCCAACACCAACATCCTGCATCTCTCCATTACTGATGGTGAAACAGTTACAGGTCACCTGTAAAAACAAGGGAAAAAATCCAGGATTACCAGACTCATTTGGAAACCCCATACTCAAGTGAAAAAACTTTCAAAATAAAATGAAGGGGCAACTGGTAATTGGATGGGAAACATGCAAGTCCAACACTAGTGCTCTTTCATTTAGGAGTAATCACATCTGGGACACACTCTCCTGTAAAAATGCAGTCAATTAAAAGCAGAAATAATAGCATCCTGCAAAAATGTGGGGTTAAACACATGGAGAGGCCCTACTTTCCTGTCCAGAGGGAAAAAAATACCCTAAAAAATACTGAGAAGCTCAGCCTAGAGACTGCAGAGCAGATGACAGTGACAGGAGATGAAAAGAATTGGCTGCTTCCATGCCGATATTCTACTGATGCCAGGCTATCACAGACATTATAATGAGTCCTACTGGAGCCCAACAAAAATAGCTGGGTCAGTTTTAAAGTAGAGCCTTGACTGTTGGCAATGTGATACAGGCAAAAATACATACAAAAATGGTACAATTGCCCATTTTTTGCTCTCTGGATATTTTGGTTTGCATATACAAGATCACATAAAATAATTTTCAAACTGTAAGTAAAGATAAACTTTCATCTCAAATATTCCACTAGATATTGCATTCTTCCCTCTCACTCATACAAAATTCAAGTAGCTTTACAAAAGAGTAGAAAAGAACAAAAGTTTCATGCAAGGAGATAGAGTTAAACTCCAAAATATCAAACGGGATAGTGGTGTTCAACTCTAAGAAAGATCAGCAATTTGCAAATGATCAGCCACTATCACTTTCAAGGGCCTAAGCAAGAACCAGAACAAAACTCCTAATGGACCTTTAATATATCAGATTGCTTTTCTGGGGGCAAAACAGATTTTTTTTTTAATGTTGTTTATTTATATTTTTGACTATTTGTTGGTCAGTTATGAATGATACACTCATATAATACTTCATGCAGAAAAAGACTGCATGATACTTGCATATACAAGAGAAGTCCCAGGTCTGTTCTAGATAACATTAGATTATTAATGGCATTTATTCTCTTTAGAACTAAAAGATAAGTTAGAGTATGATTTGGCAGTTCTAAAAATGAGATCTGAAAGTTGCAGTTTTACCCATAGAGTAATCATGCAGAACATTAAATGCACACCCCTTTTTCAAAGAGGTGCACTGAACAACTTAATAGTACATATTGTCTTACAGAATTGACAAATTATTATTTATGAGAGCATTAACCATAAGGTAAGAATTAAATCCTCTTTCAAGATTTCTCAAATTCTGACAGCAACATTAATTTAAATAAAAGTATAAGCAGTAGAGTTCATGTTATTTTAAATCATTAGACAATTCTATGATTAGTCTATTATTTATGTAACCCATTCAAATGTTCCAGTTAAATTACCAAATACATCTTAATTATTTCTTTCCAACTGGCATTGGATACAAAGTATCAGACAATGTCAGTGCAAAAATTAGACCATTTCAAGTGTTAATTACACTAGCTCTAAAAATATTGACTTGATTTTGGTATTTATTGAAAAAATAACGCCTTCCAGGTAAAAGAGAAAGAATGCCAGCTTATGTGGATCTTAGCTCTCTCTAATGGATTGTGAAGTAGCAGAGGTCAGACATTTTTTAGAAGTAAATGAATTCCTCTTCCTTGCAAATCTCCTATTATTACCATAAAACTGTTAATATTTAACAATACGGAATTTTGATCACGGTAGAGTTATAGAGACAATTCCATCATTTTCCAGTAAAGGTATGTACTCTACTATCTGTGTGAATAGTTTAACACACACAAGTCATAACATTTTTACTTTTTGCTTTTTATAGGGCATACTTAAAGAAAAATGAATGGATGCTCTGAGATTCAGATACCAAGAGTGTCTTTCAACTGTAGCCTTCTGTGAGGCGCTTATCCTGTTTTATATTTTTTCATGGTATGCAGTTGCATCTCAATATCCTAATGAATTAGTGGAATATCATCTAATTTCTAATTATTTGCAGTTTCCAATATGAAAATTGGAATATGGGAATCAGAAGCATTCAGAGTCGCATCTAAAAAGGTAAGCAGGTATCTAAACATGGGCAGAAGTCTAACTGCTCCTATGAATTTTAGGCTACATGATTTTGCTCGTAGTTTGACCAGATTAGCTTCCTAACAGACAATCTTTCCCCACTGTTAATTTCAGGTATGGAAAAAAATTAGCCAGTGATGCCCATGCAAAATGTAATACAGATGCTGCCCTTTGTTCTGGTTGCTCTGTCTGCGAGTGGAGAGAGAGGACGAGAGATAGTGGTGAGAAATAATATCACCTATGACATGAGAAATTCTGATATATTGACAGTCTGCCGCTGACAGTTTGCAGCTGGTAACAGATATAATAAACGAAATGTCTATCATAGTCCATCAACTGAGGGTGGGGTTGTTGGTTTCCTTTTAGATTTGTTAAGAAGTTTCTAAAAATCTTCTGAATATCCCCTACATTTCTGTTTACATACACTTTTAAGAGGTTTCCAATCTCCCAAATTTAAAGATGAATCCTGCCAAGGGAATTGCTGGAGTTCCAGTCCACCAGAGGAGTTAAGGCTGTAGGCAATGCCTTGCATGGAACAAGAGGAAGAAGGAATTTCTGTTACACAAGACCTGAAGAAAAATCCATTTTCCTAGATTCCTGGGGTTCAGTGTCGCCCAGACAGACGAACTGTATTATCCAATATTGCTCAGAAGAGCACAGGTACACTGCCTGTTCCAAGATAAGGTGAAGAAATCAGTTATGGATCAAAATCTGTTGTGCCTAAAAGTTAACTCACTCTATTTCCAAGGGAAAAACAAAAAACAAAAAACAAACGAAAACCACAACAAAAATAAAAATCAAGCAAACAATGCCTTTCTCATGTGTATTTCTGTCAGGTTTCATGATCACCTTAACAGCCGCATCTTAGTCCCAGTACAATGATCTTCAAGGTTCTGATTCTCTGTGAACCCAGATTTTAAAATAAGGAATAATAAACAATTCAGGGCAATCTGCTGCTTGAGGACATGATTTCTTCCCTACAGACACATGGCCTTTGTCATCTTAACTCCTGCAGCATCATTTATCTCTGTTACTTAATTTATGTTGCAGTTCAACTTGTCCTTTCTGATTCCTCTAAACATTCTTTTCTGAACAGTGCCATAGCACTTTAAGTGCATATCCACACATAGAGACAGAGCAGAGTATTCAGAGTTTGTCATGCCCACAAATAAGGAAAAATGTTCACATACTTCAGAACTTCAAAGCTGAAAAGTCAAATTCCTCTGTCACTTCCAAATTTTCTGAAATAACACATTTCCCACCATGAGAATTGAGGGAAAATTCTCACAGCGGATTCACAGACTTTTCAAGTCTCCACAAGGCAACATTTTTTTTAGGACTCTCCTGGAGTTCTCAAGGCTTCACATCATAGACAGATTGGCCACACAATTCACTGACAATTTAAACTATCACTCCCTCAGTGTTTGAGTTTGCACTGTGGCAATAAATCTTGCAAGTTCATTTAAAAGGAACTGCTACGTCAAACAACAAACAATACTACTTACACTGATAGATTTAAATAAAAGGATTTACTCTTTTAAGAGACTCTGCGTGTTTTAGAGAGGCATTCTGTACTCAGTAAGGTAACCTAGGAAGAAGACAATTTTTCCCAATTTAGCAAAGACACAGAGTAGTCCAACTGACTACTATTCTCAAATATACTTAACCAGAAGCAAATAAAAATTGTTTCAATTTATTACATTCTATTTCTTCTCTGAATGAAATATGAGAACTCTGTAACTTACTTCAAAGAAGGTCTCTGTTCTCAGGGCATCTGGAGCTACTGTCTGAGCAATCCCTGTGCCAAACTCACAGTCCAGCAGAGAGACATGAAGATTTATTCTGGTGTTTTCATTTGACAGAGTATGAAGGATTAAGTTTGGCAACATATTCCACTACGTTTGTGTTCATTATTAGGCCTATCCTAATCTGAAGCTCTCCTACTGATTGTGGTGACTCGGGCCCCAGTTCAGTCCTCATTAATATCACTATAAACTACATCTTTGTACTTGGGTTAAACAAAGCAGACTCAGATCTGATAGCATGATCATCTAGAGTTGGAATTGCAGACACTAAGAACATGGGAAATTGGAATAAGGGAGAAAAGAGAGAGAAAACAAATTAGTATTAGTTAATGCCTACCGCACAAATCAAATTACAAATACCAGGACTAATAATCATTTTGTCTCTACATGTTTCCATACATTACTAGAACAAAGTGAGATAGTTCTTATAATATACACAAGTAACCTGCACATCAAGAATTAATAAAGTGTACTTTGCACAAATTTGGTCTATATCATTTTCAGCTTTGCTGCAGAATGACTCCACCTCTGTAAAGGTGTGTCACAGCTGGTATATTCTAACCTACCACCAGGAAGGAAGCCATAACTTCTTTCCCTAATTTATGAACCCAATGTAATGTAAACAAAAAATACAAAAACAAAACAAAACAAAAAAAGAACAACAACAAAAAAAACCCAAGTTCACGGATTAGTAAGTTCCTCATTCACATGAAAGCTGTCTGGATATTCCTGATCATTGGCAAATATTTAAGAAACAATTTTGTAACCAGTTGTCACATTGTGAACAGTATTCTCAAGAGACTCAAACATTAGTGAGGTTGAAGGATTGGACAGTAAATGCTTTGCAAGGGACACAATAACTCAAATGACAAGCCCCAGAGACTTCCTAGAACCACCATCCTCCACTGTAGCTCTGTACTGATATCTTTCTCATTTGAGGATGAACAAATACCAGGCACAGATGGTTGACAGATCTCAGATCTCCTAATGACTGTATTTGGCACACAGAGTGCTAGAGAAACAGTACCAAACACTGCAGCATGGCTCAACAGCAAATGCATGGCACACCACAGTAATGACAGACCAGTTAAGGCAGTTTTGATGTCTTTCATTCGGCTGCTCATAGCCAGAGTTCATGGCACCCAGACAGGCACAGAGCTCCCTTTGTCTGAAATCTCAGCTGTGTCCAGCCGAGAGGGTACTGGAGATGGTGAGAGACATTAAAATGGCTTCCAGAACACTTTATCTTATATAGATTTTCAGACTAAGGAAATGGGACAAGTACTTAACTGTTTGTGACACATGCTTAGAATCCAAATTTTGCAGTAACACTGTGAAATTCAGAGAAGTTACGCTTCTTTTACCTCAGGATGGAATTTGCAATTATTTCATTTTTCTTTAAAAACAATACATTTTTCATCTTGTGCCAAATCATTAAGGTTTTGGTTGAATTTGAGATGACTACATCAGAGCTGCTAAGAGCAAAAATGTGTATTTCCACCTGTTTTCTTAGTTTTTCAACTTAAGTCTTTCTCCCCAGCAACTGTCAAAATATAAGGTCTTTTTTTGTTGTTGTTGTTGTCCGAGCACATAAAAGTTTCTGATGAGTGTGCAGAACACCAATTTCCCTTGCAGAAGGATGTCACCACCTACAAGCCAGTAGACGAGATAAATTTGTCCTGACATTAACAGATGATTTAATGCAAGAGTGCTTCAGGCATCCCTTTTTAGAACTCAGCTAAATGGTGCAATTTCAATTGGAATGGAATGAAAATAGGTCATGGCAAATTACCTTCTCTCTTCTTACCTGACACATACTTCTCCAATTCTTCAAATAAAAACATTTAGCTAGGTACCTAATATATTTGATTACTAAGAATTTCAAAGGTATCATTAGTAAGATAAATGTTATGTTTGCTATGGGCACTTTTTTTTGTAGAGTGTGTGTAAGATGCAGTTACTAACTCAAGAAATGAAGATCTTGAGCCTGAAACATGGAAAAACACTGCACCTTTTTGGTAAAATGAAGTAACTTGAAGCACTGTAGAACTTCCATTAAAAATTTTGTGTTCTCTGTTCCATCTTTTCACAAATCTCTACTCCGACAACAATCAGCAAATCTGATGTTCCTTTTGTTGAAATTCTACCTTTTACCCATCTCTGCAAATATTATCGTTACTACTTCTTGAGACAAAACCAAGGCTTTGCTGACCATGCTCTTACAGTTCTCAAACTATTGCTTTTCCTTCTGGAGGTGTTTGATGAGCAGGCCTTCAATTATATTTCTATTTTAAAGTTCATTGACCAAAAGTTCATTTGATCTGTTGAGCTTGGTAGATTTTTGCCTCTATTTCCTCTTGCAGTCTTCATCTATTTCCCAATAATGTATTTTGAACTGGGAAAAAAAGAAGTGGGAAGAAGATAAAACTCGGGGATAAAGCTTTTCATATAATTTCTTTAAAATTACTTGCAACAGGAAATTTCTGAAGGCACAAAAGCCGAAGAATTCTTTAAGAGGGAGAAAATTCAAAATTAGAAGAAAAACAAATTAAAACCTCTCTTCCAAAATGTGATCACATAAAATTAAATATTTAAATTCTTTTAAAACATTTAGAAAAAACACGTACATTTAAAATTTGATTTTTTTTCCCAAAAAGGGCAATAAATAAATGAATCCATTTAGAAATGTAGTAAGCACTTTTTTGAGAAATTCCCACAATTATTTTTTAATTCTTTTTTTCATAAGCAACATGTGTTTTTTTAACCAAATCTATTTCCACTTTGCTATTCAGTTAGATCTCAAAACAGACATAACTAGGGAGTTTTAGAATTGGATCTTTTTTTTTCTTATCAGGGTGAAAAATGCATGAAAGCAACTAAAGCCACTATATGGCACTGTAAATTTGTATGTGTCCATGGTCACAGAAAGCAAGGCTTACTACAACTTGCTCTGTTTCATATTAACCAAATGAAATCTCAGTTCTATGCAAAGTTTGGATACCTAAGCCCAAAAGAATACTCATATAACTGCCAGTTCATTCAGTTCCTTCCATTGTCCTTACATGCTTTCCCAACAGGTTAGCAACTACTTTTGTGTTGACGTACAGCTCTGTAAAATGAGTACTGTTGTTATTTTACAAAATCATTAAAGCAAAACATAAATATATACATAATTTACATTGTAACTTAGTCCTAGCTATCAAAGTATTAATATTACTTGTTTTAAAAACTGGTTGAGTAGATGTAAGTCTATGTAAACTCATCTCTGTCAGATATCTAAGCCACTTTCCTGACTAAAGACTTAGAAATCAAGTACATAAGGCAATTGCAAATATGCTTCCTTCCAGATAGCTAGCAGATCAATCATCTTCTGAGAACAGCATTTTGAATTACACAAAAAACAATAATTTGAAAATCATATAAGCTGTTCATGAAATGCCAAAGTAGAATTTCATAAAAGCCTTCCAACATTTGTAACTTTGCTAGCAATTCATTAGTAAAAATTAGCAAATTATCCCTGCAAAATGCTAGTAAGCTCACTCTTACTCATTTCTTCCAAAAAGTATGTATGAATGGGGTTATCATATATAGTGAATGATGATAACTTACCATAGAAGGTGTTCTGCACAAGACAGGCTAGAGCTGCCTGTGGCCAGTGAAAAGGACTTGAGTGCCAAATGATATTGATTGAATGTATTAAGACCAGGTGGCAATGAGAAGTTTAACAGGACAAAGTAAAACTGAAACAAAAAGCTCACTATGTTCTTAACCCTGAAATGATGAAATATCCAGCTGATTGCCTTAGTCAGACATTTTGGGGGAAAAAAAAAAAAAAAAGGTAACTGCCTGTTAGAGATTATTTTAAGAAATCCAGGCACTCAAGAGATGGTTAAATCCAGACCACAGTACTAGAGATCTATCTGATTGAAAGGGAAGACTGATTGCACTCTGAGTGTGTGTGCTGGCATAGAAACCATATCAGAAACTAGCAGGATACATAAAGGCAGAAAATGTAAGTCAAACTCAATTTCCTTCTTGGGTCAAAAGAGAGTACTGTTACATTTAAGGTAAAGACATAATGCATACACAGCAAATTAAAACTAATGTAGTAATATAAAGGCCTGCATATCTGAAGTACTCATCATTCAAAGTATTCACAGATTTTCATAGGACACATGAACTCTTAGTTAGTATATTAAAAAAATCAACTCCACAAGGGTTTCCAGACAGACCTTTTGTTGTATTTATCCTACAACTCTATTCTGATGGGCTATTTCAAACACAGCTCTACTCAGGAAACAGTTTAAGTAATTTAATTTTTGGAATTCCACAACACTGGACATAGTCTCAACAGAAGACATACGCTTCTAGTTACTGTGAGGATAGCTTTCATGTTTATGCCACTAGTTTCCTCATTCCCATAATAACATTAGTCCAGCATTCTTGGACAATTCTATGTGATGATAAAATATAGGCAGCCAATGACATCTAGCATTACTGAAGACAATTTGCTAGCACTATGTGCTATATGTGACCATATTGGGAAGTGACAGAGAGTAAGCCAGGAAAAAAAATGCATTACTTCTTTGGACCTGAGGGTGCATTTGACACTAGGAATCTAATCCAGACCAACAGAGAGCTTCTTTTCCCGTTAGTTGGCCAGGGTAGGGGATTTTGCTTAAAGAAGCTCTGGACGCTAAAATCTTTTCCATTCAGAAATGCCTGGATAACTGCTACAGAGCAAGGACTGCAGAGAAAGCTCCATTTCACATTTTCTTTGGAGCCATTTTTTCCTTTTGAAAGTACTGGGAGAAGATAACTCTTCAGTTTCCCCAACAGGAAGAACCATGGCCATATTTTGGGTGAACAGGACATAAATACTGTAAATAATGTGCACATAAATAATGTGAAATACTCACAATATCTGTGCCCCAAAAACTAGTAGGAGGAAATATCAGTGTCCAATTCATCAGGACTCTTTATTAGAAATGCCATTGCTTCAACAGAAGAGAAAAAACCTCCAATATACTGTTCTACCTATATCTGAATAGAATAGATTTTTCCTTTAAAATAGCATTTTTCTTTATTGTATCAAATTAGTACTGCAGACTTTCTGTTCTGTTACTATATGCTATTACTAGCTGGGAAGAAAGATAACACTTGAAAACAGCATTAAGCTACACTCATTAAAGTAGTAATTAGATTAAAGAAATTATAATGACTTACTGCAAAATAAGCTTATAAATTAAGTTCAAACACAGAACTAGTCAACGTGACATCAAACAATGAGCTGATTAATTGCAAAATAGTTAAATATAGTGTAACTTTTAACAGCACCGCTTGCAGAAGGAAAAATGCCACAGTTCTATACATGATTGCTATAAAATGAACTCATAGTATACAAACTTCAACTGGTGAGAAAATGATCTATATTTCCACTTCCAGAGAGAGAGATGCTGCTTGAAATATACAACCAGTTGCCTGTTTCCCAAGAATACAAGGTCAACTTGAAATTTACTGGAATACATTTAACTAGCAAAAAAATAGCATTTCAGAAGTCCTTTGGGTTTTAGGTACACTGGGAATTAGCAATTTTCAGGACCTGACTGGACAAAGCCGTAAGCAACCTGCTCTGAATTCAGTGTTGGCCCAGCTTTAAGCAGGACATAATGAGATGACCTCCCCAGATTCCTTCCAACCTCTAACTCCATCTCCACTGACTTCTCACACATTCATATTTCAGGCTCTTTGTATGTAAACATAAATATCATATCTAATTTAAGGAAACGTATGGTCTTCATTAGAAAATTAAAAGCCCGATTTAAAGGGAAAAAATGGAATCAGTTTATTTGCCCTTACTGATTTGCCATTTTCCGTGAGTTTTTCTTCATAAAGTTTGTAACTAAACAAGCCACTGGTAGAGAATATTTCTTGGGAAAATCAGAAAATAGAAGGTATCAGGAAACTTCCAGATTGTCTATGGTTTCTGCAAGTTCAAAGTTCTTACCTACACTCACAATAGTATCAGCCAACAATTACTTAACTGATTTTCTATTGCTCCTGACATCCTTCTTTTGGCAGGCTGTGTACCACAGCGCAATGAAAGCTGAAAACCATTCCAGTATGTCTTTCTTTTGGTTCTTCTTCATCAACTAGCGAACAATAATTTTGAAGTACTAAGCAAGAGTACAAAGAACAGATAGAAAGATACCTGAAAGTAATTTGCAAATACAAACTATCTTCCCGTAATTCAAAGAAATAACATGAGATTCTAATTCACTTGCTACCCAGTGTGATATGCATGAGTACATGAAACAACAGAACTTAAATTAGGCTTTGTAAATAATAACAGTGATGCTGAAAAAAGACTTTCCACTTCTAAAATTACATTAATTGCTCTTTCACTCTAAAGAGGAAAAAAAAAAAAAAGTATTTAACTTTGAAGCATCTTTCCCAGATGCCTTTCAAATAAAGAATTAAAGGAAGGTTAGATAAACACTACGTTGAGCTCACCGTTCAAATGCTTGTGGGTAGCTAACTAAAGTTCACAGACCTGCATGTAATTGCTGTCTACAGGAAATACTTATGCCAAAGAGAATTTTCTCTTCACTCCTTCACCTTTGCCCTTCCACAAACTCACTAGCAAAGAAGCATTTCATCTCCTGAGAGCATTTCTGTGATGAACTGAACTCGGTCTATGTGAGATGAACTAAATCTAACAACCAGGAACAGAATCTGTCATACACTCAGAAACATTAATACTTTAGCAAGTATTAATAGGTAAGAATATATGTTTGTACAAATAAGCTAGAAACAGAATGGTCCATCTACTAGACAAAAGTTCATTTGTTCTTTTTTGAAGCTTTTAACATAACGTTTGCACTTACATTTGTGTAAATGGATAGTAACTTTAGTGACATTAGATGAATTACAGAAAACAGCAATTAGACAGTAAGTTTACAAGTCAAACTAGATTTAGAATTTCTGTGAGCACTGAAACTGGGTGATCTAACTCAGTGTGATTAACACTTTGTGCATCTCCGACAAAACACATCCTTGCCATTAAACAGCTGCAAACTTTAGGTTTCTTAATTCTTAACCTAAGCTCTTCATCAATAATGAAGTTCACACTTAATACTAAATGAAACTGAAGCTGTTTGTTGTTTTTTTTTTTAATAGACATTAGATGTGATGATATTAAATGGAGTGCCTAGTCAAACTTGAAGTCTGAGCACATATTTTTAAAAGTAACATTGGGATACCTTGAAAGGCACTGAAACTACGCTTACCAAAAACGCCCATGTTCTCACTAAGTGACTTCCATAACTTTTAATCTTTCACATTAAAGTGAGACTTTTGCCTAACAAAAAGTACGGACATTTCTTTGCAGGCAAAGTTATTTCACTCTCCCTCTCACAGGCAGAACAGAAAAATAAATACCACTAGTAAACTCTAGAAAGCAGTTGAATGCCACTATGCTTCCACTTCATTCTCTTTATCTTGTGGTTTTTAAAGCCAATTCAATTGTTTTCATAATCTGGATTAATTTGGAAACTCTGAGAACAGACACAATATTTATACCTCAAAGTCCTAACATTCACTACAGTCTGAGCAAATTACAGTGGTGTAGCATTTTATATTTCAAGCAAAAAATATGACTGTGTTGGTTTTAAAATACTAATTACAGATTTGTAAAATATCCCTCTAATTCACAACACCATTAGTGTTTCATGGTTTTTTTTTCTACTGATACAGATTCACACACAGCAAATCTTTACTTACTTTTACTTACTATCCCTTCCTTTGAGTTTTTATTTTATTTTGTGCAAAGCAGATCTTTAGATCACCTAAGAAAAGCAAATCAGCTAGAGGAATTGTGATTTCAGCAAGCAAAAAAAGTAGCTGGTGCTTCTACCACAGCTGATAAAACCAGGGCGACAGGAAAGAATATACTAATTGTTAGTCAGTACTACATTAGTGGAGCCTAAGAAACTTCCCACCACCACATCCAATAGTCTAAGTTTATACATCACGTACATTCATGCATCTTAAAAACAATATAAATCAGAGAACGAGCAAAACTAGGTTAGAAATATGAGCCACAAGGCATGATATTATTCAGATTGACTGTCATGTTACTCCACATAGTTGGCATTTCGGCTCAGATTGGTTCTTATGTTCATACAGTTTCTGTACACAAGCACAATGTCAAAAAGCCACATGCCAAAATACATTCTTACCTGATTAACTAAATTCTTTAAAATTCAATATTCTCATTATGATCACTCAAGCACTTACTATTAGGAACACATTTTCCTTTCATCTAGGATTGCCTCTAATTTGATTTGACTGCCTAAGAAAATTTTACTTTTAAATTGTTATATTTTCATGAATAGAATGAAGTAAAACCCTAAAGTAATTCCTAAAATCCAGAATTTTCATTTGTGTGCCAAAATGCATTTGAAACAAAAAATAAATCACACTAGGTAAAGTTTCATTTACTATTACTCTTGTGACACGTACCATATGAAAACAAAGCAAATTTCTACTTTTTTACTTTTCTTCTCCCACAAATGTGGAAATACTTTTTTTTAACATTCTGACAGAAAGTAATAATTTGCTCCATGAATTCCTATTTTGTTGTTGTTGTTCTTTTTAAACATATTGAGTTAATCCCAGTAGAAACATAAGATATTTACAAAGTCTGACTCATGACCTAGGGTTTCTGACCAGTCTTTCCACACTGAGTTCAAGTCTTTCTCCCATAGAGAGTCAGTAGAATCACTTATGTAGTGACCATGAAAGATACCCCTTTTCACTGGTGGATCTTCTCCTATCCACAAGTGAAGCAACCCACTTTTCCTTAACTTCATTGTTATTACATCTTTACATTTCCTTCTCATTGTGAAGACAGCACCATATAAAACAGTCTATTGAGTTATTATCATTTATATAAATCAACTATTCAATGTGTGTACAATATTAAAAAAAAAAAACACAAAAATTATCCCGTAGGGGAAAATTTATACTTCTGAATCTCCTTCCTCAAATCGCATTTCCAACCCTCCAGTTACACATTTGTTATTTTAAACAAAAGAGACAGAACCTATAAAATAACTAAAAAAACTACAGAAGATAATGCACTCAAAATATAAGCTCAAATAGATAATTTGCTTCTTAATGACCATTTACCAACAGTTCAGTGATGGGAGGAGATAGAAGTCCTGATAAAATGGCAACCGAGGCCTATGGCACTGAACTTCCACGATCTAATCATTTTTAAAAATTACTATACATCTTAATTTGCTCAGCAGTTCCAGGCATTAAGCCAGCTCTGACATGTTATTTGCCCATACTGTCATGCTCTCAAAGATGCCAGCATGACAACAAAAGGGCTAAGTTGTGCTCTGTGAAGCTGAAGCTTCACCCACCTCTGACTCTCAAGGTCCTAGACTACAAGCCACGTTCAACAATTCAGAAAAATGGCCTCATATTAACAAAGGATGTTCTGTATCTGCCAGAAAGCTGACAGTATTTTACCATACATCCTGACAAGTTCATTCATTCACTTGGGTATTGAGGTTCTGGTTTTGATGAGTTGTATCTAAAAATCGTGTGTTGTGATGACTCTAATAAAAGTAACATTAACTAAACTTAGTTTTTAATTGAACAACCAGTTCATTTTCATGCTGAATCTGTCCACTGGGAGGATTCCCAATCCATAAGAGTCCCAGGACCTGTGCAAGAGATGGGAATGAGACAACAACAACTGTGTGAGATGGCTTTTGTACGCACTGCTCATTGAAAAATGAATCACTGAGTAATATCAGGCAACATTTAATGAAATGAAAGTAGAAGTTTTTTACCAGAGGAAGTATGTTAAAGTGAGAAATCAAGCATAGCACACTCAGTGTTGGCATCTAAAGGATAATCTCTTTATATTGCAATACTCCCACGAGACCATGCAGCAACAGCAAAGGGCAAGAAAGCTGTCAGGCCTTCAGGAAAGCTGTGTTAGCACTGGCTAACGTGGGAAGATGGAAGTAAGGATAATTTTGTGAAAACAAAATTAGTGACTGAACCTCTACATAAAGGCCTTATTAAAAAACAAACAAAAACAATTCGTACAAATCTGTTCCAAGAAGATGCACTAAAATAAAGCTCAGTTACATTTACCAACAATGTTCTCTGCCATATCTGTGTGTACAACTCCAAACATACTATCATATCACTCTGTGTGTTTGCCTATGACAGTCATGTTATTTAGCCACAACACCAGACATTTTGCAAACCAAGAATCCCTAGTAAGTAACTGCACAACAACATAACATGAGTACTTATCCATTTCAAAATTATTCACAAATGAATTTGCTACGTATTTGAATTAATAAACATACAAATCTATATATTTCCTTCATTTCCATGAAAAAAATATTTATCCTAATTAAAGCTGAGCAGATCATTTTCAGTATCTATTCTCCAAAAGCAGCTTCTGCCTTTACTTTTGGAATGCCTGAAATTAGATGATAAATCTGTCAAAATTTATTCAGAATCAGCTCAAATCTTTCTTTCTTGTTAGTACTTTTGAACTCAAGAAATCAATTTCAACAAAGTAATAAAAATACACTCAAATACCAGCAATTGCTAAGTCTGCAAACACACTGGGTGACTTAAAAGCTGGAAATACTGTGGCTTATTATTGTAATAGATACTGTGCAGCACAGATGCTAGATGTAGATCACAATCCCAAAGGTAAGACTGAAAAGTCTCTGGAGGATAGCTTCGCTCTAAAATAGTACTGGTTAATGGAACAATAAATGTTGGAAAAAGTTAATTCTTCATTTTTTAGCTCACACAAATTGTTACCCAAGAATCCTGAGAACTATGATTTCAAGTATTTTTTGGGAATATTTTTCTCCCATCATTTTCACATTACTGGAATAACAACTTCTTAAATGTTTTCTGAGTAGGATTGGAATCAAAAATTAATAATGCATCCAATCCATAAAAGCAAAATAACAGAATATCGCAGTATGTAGGGAGGGGAAAAAAGAACCTTTTTGGAAAGCCTTTTCTCATTACAGCTTCTCTCAAATCTCCTCTTTCCTGCTTCTCTTTTTGGCACTTCAATTGCGTAATTACAAATTAAAAACAGAGTTCAGCAGGCATAAAATATTATTTGCATGTGTATTTGTAGCTTTGTATTTCTGTTTTCTCGGGGACATCAAGCAATATATAGGCACTAATTAGTTAAGCATCGTAACAGGCCAGTGAAGAAGTGCAGAACTGAATCATGAAGGGGCTGAATATAACACCACAGCCACATAAGCAAACCAGCAGCAGTTTGCTGTACAAAAGAATTTTGTTCAGTGTCTTTGAGTGTATTCAAATGGTTTGCAGTTAAAAGGAGAAAACAAACAAATGAGCTCAACGTTCTTTGGAAAGTAACAGAAGCATAAAATCCGCAATTGAAATTGGATTTCTGGCTTTACGTTTCTCTGTGGCAGACACTGATGGTGCCGTGCTGCAGGCACTGTGTTGGTAATGTTATGCCAGTTAGGGGGCTGTGTACTATTTCATGTCCTCGGTCTCAACTGTGTAACACTGTGAAATCAGCTGGTAGCTCCAGTGCACTTCTGTAGCACATATTCATTCTGCATTTGCTTTTATTAATGCTGATTACAGCCTAGCTGTTAGCTGCCACTGCTAAGAGTACATTCACCGTGTAGCAAAAATTAAAGTAATACAAAAAGGGTAGTGGAAGAAATCTCTTCAGCAGCCAAAATTTACAAAGCACCAGATTTCTTTGTAAAGCTTAACCATAAATCCATGAGAGAAAACCCTGTAGAATCAGAGATGACGGCAATCAAACTACCACAGGTTGTCTCCACAGCCCACATTACCCTCTTCCTAGGGGCATTCACCACCCCAAATTTGCAGCCTGCTTTGGCACGGGGAGATCAGCACCTGCAGCACTGAGGTTGAATGGATGCCTGCTGTGAGGAACAACCCACATGGGCCACACTGGGTAAGGGAGATGCAGTGGTAGGGACTGCCCAGCCTACACCTTCAAACACAAACAGCTCTGTCTGGGCAGGAAGCTTTCATACTGAAGCCAACACAGCTAGAATGCCTTTTGCGTGTCCTGCTAGAACTCAGGTTCTCAGAACACTCTAACTGGCAACTGAAAAGCTTTGTGTCCACTTCTGTCTTCCACAGAGCTTAAAAATTCATCTCTTCCCAGGAGCAGAGACTTTCTGGAAAGAGCCCTCATCATGCTGGGCACCAGGAGGTCCCAAAGCAGCCTCTATAGCAAAGTATGTACAATGAAATTTAAAAGAAATTAAGTACTTCTCAGCCAAGAAAGCAAGAGAAGTATATATAATATGTGTAGAGATTATAATAGCTATGTAGGAAAACAATGCATGTGGGAAAATAATGCACGTAAGAAAACATTCAGTATCACTCATTTTCAGTGGACAAATAACATGAGCTGTTTTTCTTGGAGTCATTGAAAGTGCACTATGAAATCTATGCTATTTGACACTCTCGGGAGACCAGGTTGGGACAAACTTACTTCTATGAGTTGCTTTGACATTAGGGCCCAGCTAGAGATTAATTCAAACCCATATGTGACTTTAAAAAAAAAACTTCAGAAAAATACATAGCGTATTTTGGTTTCAGAATCCAGGCATGCCCATTTGTTAAATTTTACATCATAGCTCAAAATCTAATAATTTCACAAATTTCTGGTGCTCTGGAACATTCACAGATGTTTTGAAAAGTATGCATACTGCTGTTAAAGCATACCATGGAGCCTTCCATGAACAACTCCAAAAGTACAAGGCCTTTTTTTTTTTTTTTTTTTTTTTTTTTTTTAAGGAAAATAAGACAATTCCCATAGAGTAATGTTAAAATATGCTACACACAAATCATTGTCTCACCAGAAATATGAGTTTTCCTTCCTAGGTATGGTTTATAAGCCTCAATGACAACACCAAGTAAAGGACGAGCAGAAATTCTTGCATAATTCATGTTACTTTTAGGTGACCTCCCTCAGCCCTCACACAAGACAGAGCTGAAAACAGCTCTGTAGATGCCATGAATTTGAAAGAGTACAAAAGCACAAGAATCTTAATTATTAAAAAAGTACAATTTTAATGAAAAGATTGTGTTTTGAGTTAGATAGCACTAATGTAGCTATATGAGCAAAGCTTTGGCCTATCCATCTTCCGAGGTGCTTGCTGTACATGACCAGTTCCTCAGCTGAGGTATATCAGTACATTTGAAGCAGATTTCAGATGATTCTGTTACAATTTGTAACAGTGAAGTATCTTCCAGACAGAAACAAAAATTTAACATAATTAGAGAGGAAGCTGGTTGCTTTATTGGCAATATTCAATATTCTACATAGACTCAGCTCATTTGATGAATTCTTTTTGTCTGAGACTCACTCTCATTTTGACAGGAATCTCTGTTAAGGTTGGAATGAATTAAACATTTTCACAAGAAAGAAACTGGTAATAAGAACATTACTTCATAATGATTCATGATAGCATCTTTTTTTAATATGCAGTAGTACATTTCTCAACATGTGAACTCTCTGAAAACTAAAACATAAACCTAAGCAGCTCTTACATGGTCTTTAAGAAATGTCATCAAAATGATCAAATAAAAAAATGTAGAGGGCCCATGACTTCCATAATAGCTTTTCAACCAGCTAACTTGCTGTCTTGAAACTTAAGAATGATGTTCTTATGGTTATCTCAGACTGTGTGGGTGGATAAATGCAATCAAGTGCCTGTGAACCTCTCAGTAAGATACATCTCTGTTCTCAGGCACTAACACATCTATTGGTTTTTAAACCAACATGCCTGATGAATGATAGAGTTTTCACCATCAGTTTAAATATTCTAAAGAATGTGCATAATTATTTTCTAGACACAAGCCAGATATAATCTCTGTCTAGGTTTTTAAAATGTCTAGCTGGAGTTCCACTTCGGCAGCACTTGCTGTAGTGTTTGAGCACTGACTGAACACCAGCCTGCATTCTGTATCCTGGAAGACCATCTTGTCCCAAAAGCTGGCCCATCCAGTACATTTCCACGTCCCCTTCAGCAGATCTCTTTCTTCTGTTGAGAGCTCTGTGGCTATGTAGTAATTTACCGATTTCCAAGAAAACACAGTGCCTATTTGAATGGTACATCTCACATTGGGTAAATGAATACTACATGAGCATTCTGGTTCATGCCTTGCTCTTCTTCCTAAGGTGTATCAATATTATATAGATCAATTTAACAAAGAAATATTAATTGTTAATATTTAACAAGAAAATTCCCCTGTTCTTTGGCTGTTTGCCTTTTTTGTCATGTTCCTCACTGGAATATAAACATGTCAACATCTATCACTTCACCGACTTTAGCAAACAGAAAATTCACAGGTAGTAGAGAGGGTACAGAGGCCACACTGCTCCCACAGGCAGAGTGCTCAGTGCCTGTGCCAGAGCCACTGGCCTGGCTGCTGTATTATCATGCACTTGCACTGGAAACAGAAGAAAACAACGTCTATCTGTAGTGCCACCTCCCAAAGAAAATTTGTTTTCAGAAACAGATTCTGAGTCTAGTACGCATTTTTGTATTGACAGTTTCAGAGAGTTTGTAACAATTTCAGAAGGGGGGGAAAAAAAAAAAAAGGAAAAAAAAAAAGAAAATCACCTAAATATTAAAAAAATAATAATAATTGTAAGGTAAGATCAGAGATCAGAGAATCATGCACCACACAGTGACTTAAATTAGCCAACATTTACGTGTCATGAAATAGGAGCATGCAGCAGTCAGTTACTGCATCTCAACTCAAGGGCGGTAACTTCTTAAGACATGCTAACTTAATCACTTACAATCACCTACTCATAATTCTAATTTACATGACATTGCTTCAGCAAATAGATTACGCAGGTTGTAAATGACCTGCAGGGATACTACCGTATTAGTTAAAATTTTAACAATGCAAATTAGGACAGGCCCTTGGCTATACATTCAGTCACAATTCATTATTCTAGTGGAATAGAATGCAGAATATAGAACATGCAAATAGGACTTACAGAGACTGTGGCTCATCATTAAAAACATACCAGTTACTGTTTTCCTATAATTATTTTTTATCTTTTGCAGTGTTACAAAAGAAAACAAACTATAATTCACAAGAAAAAAAAAAACTCAGTTGTTATGAGAAAAAAATGCAAAAAACAAAATTCAAATATTGTCTTTCAGAAGAGAATGAGAAATGAGCTGTATTTCTCTGAGCATTAATCTTGTTTCCTACACCTTGCCCTGTCACACTCTGTTTTCTGCAGCAAGTAAGCCCTGAGTCAAGCTTGTAGCCAAACCTCTTAGAATGCAAAAGTGTTCATCTGGAACAAACACAAGCAAACTAGATGTTAGTGCCTGAAATGCATCTCAGCTGCAAAGCAGAATGTACTGACATTGATTAGACTGCTTTGTGTGTTTGATACACAGCTGCCAATTTCTCAAACACTGTTCCGTAAAAATGTAAGTCTATGTGAAAAAGATATCAACTATTTTGGATAATTCTATCTCCCATTGTTGATTTGCAAGAACAGTGACCTTCTGTAATGCTTCATAACCAATCGTTATTTTCAATTAGCAAAGAAAACAGCAGGCTTTCCTAAGTGCAGCTTTACAAGGTAGCAGCATCTTAAGTGACAGTAAAATTACTACAGTTGTGCCTATTATAAATGAAGTATTCATCAGTGAATGACTGTTTTAACTCAATTATACTTCCATCCATGAGGAAAAAAAGAAAAAAAAAAAAGCATAAACATCAAACATTAAGTGCTTAAAGAAAGCTCTCAATGGTTTATGGGAAGAATGGTAAAAGTGGTAGCGCTCTCTGAAGAGGCCCTGAATCCTTGCTGCATCTTTACATCCTTGAAACCTACTGAAATAAGGAGTTCCCTTAACTTAAGTAGATCATGGAGATGTATTCATGAAACCACAAATAACAAACAGCTTCACATGTTTTTTAGTGTTGTAATGTGTGGGTAATAAGCATCAAATTTTCATTCCTGCAAGCAATTGCTTACTAATTTGTGCTAAGCATCCCCAAGCAAAACCAGTTCAAGTACTGAGAAGTAAATCCTGTCTCTAAGGCTCATTTTGCCATTTCATATATGAAGTGCAATGCCACCAAAAGAAGTAGGGAAGAATATAATAACTGCTGTTGCGGCCAGATGCCCAGTACTGCTATGACTAAGCTTTCTGTCTTTAGTATCTAGGCTATAATATTCAAAACCATCACGTGCCGGAGGTAGAATAACAAATGTCAGTCTTCATTTCTTCACAAACTGAAAGAAGACACCATGAAACTATTAGCTTACTCATCAGCACAGAATGTACCATCTTCCATCTTGCATGCTAAAGAAAATAATATTTTTCATTTTTCAGCATTAGAATAGTGGAGAAACACATTCTCCATGACCAGCACATCAGCACAAATTGTAAACCAGAAGTGACAGACACAAAGCTCATGGCAGGCAGTGGAAAAGTCTCATGGTCTTAAAAGTCCAGTAATCCGGTGTTTCCATATACAAGTCTGAGAGCTGATGTTTTGCTGAAAATGAAGTGAATACATTTTCTTAATATTGTCTACAGAGATCTTTGGCAGAGAAACATCTATGCTCTGAAAAGGAGATAGCTGTTCCGTTGTTAAGGACTTTTCCTCTAAACTATATGTTTGGGTAGGAGGGATTGAAGGTCCACTTCTACCACCACTTGCCACAAACTGCTGAGACCAACACAACTGCACTTCACACGTTTGCTCTCCTTAAAAGTCACATCCAGACTGGTGCCAAATGGTGCTACTTGTTCATTAATACAGGAAAAAATTAGTTCTAGAATTGCCCGTGACTGATGAAGTTCAGACCTACTTTATCAGAGTGGTGATTTCAAGTTTTACACCCTTTCAAACTGAATGTATACAGCAAAACAGTCATCAAACAAATACAAGAAAACTCAGACAAATGAAGAAAAGTTTGCTAAACTGCAAACTGGAAATGAAATCACATTGATCTTCTGAATTATGCTGCAAGGTCTTCTCTGCCTCACTAACTGTGCTCAGTTTTTTTTCCATTTGCTTTTTAATTGCTCTGTCATCATGTTAGGACTCCACAGACTCTTCCTTACACAAAGAATAACCCTTCAGTATAACCTCTGCTAACCTTAGATGTGGCACCAAGTGCCTTTGCTCTTTCTGATTCACCTTAGAGTACACATTTATGACTTTTTATTCCTGTGGAGAATAGTTCCTCAAAGATATAATTGCACTTTCTGGTTGCATGGATACATTGAGTGAAATAATCTGAAGGACAGACATTCAGTTATGATGTCATCCTGAAAGTAAATTCTAAGTGCTACAAGCAGATATAATGGAAGGGTGTAATTATTGAACAGTTATGAAATTAGTCTTTCAGCTAAATGGCAAAAACAAAACCGAACAGAAACAATAAGCAAGCACACACACACACAAGTAATACTTCTGACTGTGTTCTGTTCAACTCCATGGGAAGAAAATCTGACTGGACTGTGCAAACATACTTCTGAAACACAAGGCAGAACTGGTACACTGGCATTTAACTCCACAGTACTTTAACAACAATAATTTCAACACCATCACAGTAGAGTGACAAAAAGTTAATAATTGGTTATATGAAAATAGATGCATTTATTAAATATCTCTTTTTACCCATATAGGTACTTTAAAAAAATGAAGAATCTGATTCTTTATTTGTTTACTTTGTATAAAGTAAATTTTTCTGGGGTAACATATTGGCAAAACCAATCCTGAATATAATTCCATTTGAAATAAGAAGAGTAACAGAAGACAAGTTTGGCCCAATATTTTATAATACAGGTTAAATCAAGGCAAATCATTAGAATTTTATTTTGCATTCTGTGCACAGAATTACTGGCATCTAATGTTACTGCTTGTCTCCCTTTCAAAACATGAAAGACTTCCTCTTTTCCTCTGGCTGTGTCTGTCTTCTCTACCATTTCCTATCGTTCCTTCTCTCAGCACTAAAAATTTATTTCCAACTTTCAAAATCCAGAATAAATCTTCTGTACAGACTTTTTCTGGTTTTGCTATATTTTTATGTCACTCTTCCTAACTATCGGGGACCACCTGATCATTTTCATTTAAATTGTCTCATTAACACATTTCTTCCTCAAAGCTTTCAAATGATGACCTGCTTATTCCTGTTTCTTACAATTTTAATATGTTAGCTATGGTCTTAAATTAATTTTGATGGAAAACAGAAGATGTATCTGCTCAAAATCACTCAGCAAGCAAACAAGTCATTCAGCTGAGCTGTGAAAGCTTCAGATTTCAGATCTTTCATTTTATCCTTAAAAGGCCAAAAACCCACATTTTTCAGTTATTGTTTCACACAATGGAAAGCACCAAAATTAACAAGAGTCCACCCAGTGATCCAGGTCAAGCTACAGTATGCACAGCATGCTTGAAATCCAACATTTTCAGATATTTCTAGCTCCCATTTAGTTGGCAGTGCATAAGGACAAGGGCTGTTCAAAGCATGTGTAGCACAGCAAGTCTAACATCAGGAGTATGAAAGTATATTCTTGGGAGCTTAGTGCTGGAATTGCAAGTACAGGTTGAAGTCATTAAGAATCATGTGCTAAATTCTAGCTACAGAAAGAACAGAAATTTAAAGGATTGCTTTAAATCTATTTTATCAAAAATCTTTCATTATCAGAAAGCTCTCAACTGCAGGGGAAGAGATGCAGATGGTTTAAAGTTCAAGTTGGCAGAGTCAATTCTGGAAAAGTTCTGAGGGATGTGGATAAGTTCTCATGCATTTGCACTCTTAGATCTAGCCAATATATCTTTCCAAAAGAGGGCTGCTTTATTTCTGTTCTTGATGAAGGATTGAATAACTGTTTTTGAGGAAAGATTTGGAAAAAAAAAGTTGGAGTGTGTGTTTCACAGAAAGAAGAGCAGAAGAATCACACTGAGTATTCTGATTTTCAGAACGTGTAAAACAATATTTTGACCTGTTTTCCAGCTTTAACAACTAATTCAAAATAAAATCTTTTAAAACGTAGCTTCATATAACTGCATAGTTCAGTTCTAGCTACTTCACTGCAGTCTCTGCACATCAAGGATCCGTGCTATATAACAAACACAGCCTGGAGAGCCTGCAAGTTTTAAACTTTGCTATGCATTCACCAAAGCTCCTTTCTTCATTTCTTTTACCTTTGTCATATCCAAGGTCCCAAGTAATCAATATTAAAAAGTGCACATATAGCATGACAATATAATTCCCCTATACTTAGCAACAGAACAGCAAAGGTTCGTAGGAAAAAGGTATTATTTTTCAAAGGGGGATTGCCTTTAGAGGGAAAAATTGATAAGTTTTTTGATATTTTTTTCCCATTAAATGATCTATCAAAAGACACTATCTCAGCATACAAGCATCAATACTTTCAACATTTATGCCTACAACACAGTTCCTAAATACAGAATCTCAGGTCTTTTCCAACCTTGGTGATTCTATGAATCTCTCACAATGCTGTATGGAAAGCACAGCTCAGAACTGCAATGCCTATTCCTATTTTCCTGCTCACACACACACAATTTGTAATTGAGTTGCAGAAGTAACATGGGTAAAATTCCACCTTTCAGAACATACCCTTTGTTACAACCTATGCAGTACTATTTTACAGTGAAACTATACCATTTTGAATGTATTTTATGCGAGTAATACGTGTATCTTAAAAAGCAAAATCACAGATTAACTTCTTTTTCAAAAACATTCCACCACTCTGAGATGTATTCTAGTTTTCTGATTTGCTAACTCACGTACGAAGACTTCAGGGACTTTATTCATTATAAAGACCTCTTCATAATCTTTACATATCATTTAAGGAAGTAAAAATCCATCTACCATTTGTACATTCTTCTATTTAGAGTATTTTAAAATTCACTACAGAGGGTATTTCACATGCCCATTGCTCAATGCTGAAATTTCTTGAAGGAGAACTTCTTGGAGCAGCAGCGCATCAACCAATGTTGAACATATTTCTTTATCACAAGCTGTCACACTGTTCTCAAATGAAAAAACACTACTAGATTCATTTTCCTACCTTTTATCTTTCAAGTTATTCTACTGCTTGTAGAATTTTAATTGGCTTCATCATAACTCCTCTTACTCCAGACAAATTACACCTTTAAGAAGTGGTGACATTCCCCACCGAAGAAAGTGTTTAAGATGCAGTTCCTTCAGAACTCCGAGGAGCATGTCATCTGGTCCCACAAACTTGTACAGATTCAGCCTCATGAGGTGGTCGTGAACTTGCTCTGCTCTTACACCAGGAAGAATTTTGCTCCCTCAACCCCCATTTAGAAGTTCAGGGACATTAGAAGTGTGAGAAACCCGAATGCCTCTGGAGACTGAGGCAAGGAACTCATTAAGTACCTCATCCTTCTCCATGTCTGAGGAGAGCAGCTCTCCCTTTTCATTTATTGGAGGGTGTACACCCTCCTTTGCCTGTCTCCCTGCTTCTATTGCTTATACTTTCATTTTTTTCCCTTAGCCTGGCCAGCAACCTATGCACAATGAGCACTTCTCATTAAATGTGTGATTTATAAAGTTGAGTAGCAATAAGGAGATGCTGTAAACAGGAAAAAGCCAGCCAAGCCAGAAGGAATATGCTAATTAAAGAATACAAGTGAAATGCTACATTAAAAAAGGCAGATACGGAGAAGGGAGAACCCTGGCTCCAAAGAGGAAGGAAGGAGGGAGTGTACCCTCAGCTAGATATGCATATTATATCCCTAGGCCCAGATACAGCTATCAGGGGAGGGAAACACTGATCCTTCACATCTCTATTTAGCGCAAGTCCCCAGGCAGCCTTCCTATTGAAAAAGATCTAGGAAGGAAGTTGAAAAGAAGGATGGCAAAAGGAACAAAAGAGAAAGAAAGGGAGTGAAGCTCCGAGTAGAAACTGCTCTGAGGCAGGGAGGTAACTGCACAGCTCTCTCAGAAGCTTCAATCCAAGGACAGACAAAGTCATTCCAGCCAAAATTAAGACAGTCAATACGGAAAAGGGTAAGTCCAGAGACCAAGGAGTAGCATTCCCTCTATTCTTGCTGAGTAAGGTACTTTACTGAGAGAAAAACTGTAAAAGAAGCTATTGCCTTTCATCAGAACAACTGATATATAGTGAAGGGAAAGAGCAAAGACTAATTTGTCGTAAATTAAGAAGCGTTTTGTTATTCCCAGATGATATCTGTACTGTTAAATGGTCTCCAAACAACATAAAAGAGAATATTCTCAACTGTTGAGGATCATCAGAGTGAACCTGCGCAGCAGTTTTTCGAAGTTTCACTTTAATTAGTTTAATGCTAAGAACATACTTCAAAAATTAATACCAAGGACTTAGTCAAACTTTTCACATTTTTACCATTAATTATTTCAGTTATGCCACTGGAAACGCAGAGATACAGGCCCTAATCAGAGCTCCCAAGTGTTTCTTAATGAACTCCAAGGGGACCAAACAGTCATAATTATGTTTTACATAACTGGGACCCTTCCTCATAACATGTTGTTTTGTCTGCATATCACATCTTTGTACAGCTTAATATCGCCTTTATCCCTTTATCTTTTCTGTTATTTCTTCATATAGGAAAAGTTTTGATAAGATAGAATATACCTTCAGAGAATCATCCTTATCTTTAACTATAGCTAGTTCTGCATTTATAGCAACAATCTTGAATTTGTTGAATTTGCTAATTGTTTTATCATAGTATTATTTATCATAGTATCAGCTATCACCGTCTAAGTACACAGCTGGCTTAGCAACTCTAATATTCATACTTTCTAATAGTGAGTCGTAACATCTGTTCCTAAAATGGAAAACTCAACTAGAATCCCAATTTCAATAACAGATCACATTGTTATAATGGCACTGAGGGCACTCTTCAGTGACTTTAAGTATTTCATCTGTATCTGTGACTGAAACATGGTGTTCAGGGATAGAGATTTTGAGTTAAATGTTTTACAAGATTGTTCCAAGCAAGCAAAGAGGCAGCCTTACTGTAACTGTTGCCTAACACATCTGCCCTCAGCTCCTTTCATGGTGTATTGACAAAGTAATTGGACTGCAATTCACGCAGGTGCATCTAAGCAAGTCAGATTAACTTCAAAAATCAACATTCAGTTCAATTCCAGAAGCAGCCAAAGCAGCTGAACTGTGATGCTGGCCAGCTAGGCATGGCCAGATAAGGCTTTACTGCCTATAGTGGAGTATATACTATGACAGTTACATGGCTCAAGTCCACCCGGGCACGTTTACCAGTGCAATGCACACATCTGAGCTACATGGAGATACATTATAAAGAGCACTTTGTGTTATACATGCACAGGATGGGATGCTTACTCAGTGACCTTGGTTGACAGGAAGAGGCTTGTAGGATTCTCACAAAGCAGATAGAATATAAATAGGATCTCGTAAAACACTTGTTTCTCTTTCCTGAAAAGAAATACCTGCGTAGCATATATTGTGACTGTCAGCTGGATCTGAACACCTGTGCAGACCTGCCTGTCACATAAAAACATTCTTTCACTTGGATATTAGCTCCCGAATGATATATGTTGCTTGCTCTTTCCCTGTCTGGGTGTGAGTGAATTACATTGTTCTGAATTTCCATCAGCACAGCTCATGAATGCTGAATACAACAGTCATCATACTGAGTTCAGTCCCACGTGCATCTTATGTGTTGTTTGTACAAACACAAGCATTATCTCTAAGCTTACTGAGGAGTAAAGTGGAAGAAACATAGGTCAAACCAAGCTGTCCTGAAGTACGAAAAACAGATCTCTATTAGAGGAAATGAATTTCAAAAAAGACCAAGAACATAATCCAAAACATTCCAGAAAGCCGCTAAACAGTTTAGTCTATTCCTGTTAAAGTACCTTCCAAATGGTAATCATTAATCCACACCTCAACATAATCTAGAAACATTATAGGATACCAAGCTTTCAATTTCAGTTACAATGGAAAGCAAATGAGCACATACATAAAGATCTGTTCTGATATCTTGTGATGAAACTGTGGCTCCATTTAATTCAGTGGGTGATTCATCACTGACTTATGTACTCAACAGTATCACCAGACAATTCTTCCCTATTAGAGACTAAAGTTTCAGAACAAAGGCAAAGGGATTGACTTCGAACCTAAATTCAGAATTTCTCATTATTCTGTCCCTCTCCCTCAAAAACAAAAACAAAAGAAACTAGTATTACTTAATACAATGTTTATAGAACTATAGATCAAGATTTGATAAAGGAAAAGTGAAACTCTACAGGGAAACTGAAAAATATTCGGAGTATTTTTTCATCATCTTTAAACACATGGAGTTCATTGCACAGATTTATTGCCACTAATTCATGATGTATGTATTTACACATTTTTTCTTTTCTGTGTCCTGTTCTTTATTACTGCAACTCTATCAATCTCCTTCTTCCAGTGAACTCCACCTCACATCAGCTCTCTCTAGTTAATCAACATACGCATCAGTCCAAAAGGTCGGGCAATGACAAAGACTTCTGGAAACAGCTTGCTAGGTATAATCTACATTCATCCAGTTAATGATATCTTTCTCTGCTGACAACATCATTTGATGAGTCAATTCAATGTACATGTTGCCAAGATATGTTTCTTGAGAGTCCTATGGAGCCATAGGAGAGGAGGCAGGAGTGACCTCATTTTGCCTGCACACAATATTCTCATAATTCCCCAACTTGTTCTTAGGAAGAATGAAGATAATTGAACCAAGATTAATCATAGAATCATAGAATCATAGAATGGTCTGGGTTGGAAGGGACCTCAAGGATCATGAAACTCTAATCTCTCTGCAGCAGGCAGGGCCACTAACCTCCATATCTAATTCTAGACAGGCTGCCCAGGGCCCCATCCAATCTGGATTTTACCTTCAGGGACGGGGCATCTACAACCTCTCTGGGCAGCCTGTTCCAGCGCCTCATCACTCTCATAGTAAAGAACATCCCCCCAGTATCCAACAAAAATCTTCCCTCCTTCAGCTTAAAACCATTTCCCCGTGTCCTGCTGTTATCTAACCTTGTAAAGACTTGATTCACCTCCTGTTAATAGGCTCCCTTTCGGTACTGGAAGGCTGCAATGAGATCACCCCACAGCCTTCTTTTCTCCAGGCTGAACAAGCCCAGCTCCCTCAGCCTGTCTTCGTGGGGAGGTTCTCCAGCTCTCTAATCACTTTTGGGGTCCACCTCTGGACCCTCTCCAACGGCTTCCTGTCCTTCTTGCAAGCCAACAGGGCACACTGAAAAGCAAGCAGAAGTGACGACAGTTCCTTTTTCTTTCTTTTCGTTTTAACGCTTTCTCAAAACGTCCACAAAAGTCAGAGGCTTCTGAGCAATATCCTCTGCACGAACTTATTTTATGATAAGCCTCTCACTGTTTGAAAGTGATAGGACTCTCAGCAGAAGGAATTCCCAACAAAGCTGATGTCTTTGTGTCTCTAGCATGGCTTCAGCATCCTGTTTTCATTGTTCTAATAAATCCTGAGGCAGCTTGAGGAACTAATAGAGAATTACAGTTCTGAAGAATCCAAAAAATTTTGACAGTAGATCAAAATGCACAGAAGTGCAATTCACCCCTAAAGAAATTAGGCCTCGAACTAAGCCCCACCAAAGTCTGAATTAAATTACACCACAGGTCATACATAAAGTACAAATGCTTCCAGTGGCAGCTGAACACTACTGTGGCCTTACTTCCTTATTTCAATCCTCTTTTTGTCTCTCTTTTTAAAATTTATATTACATTTTAAATTATTTATTATATTTATTAATGCATTCCCAAAGCCATTGGGATTATATTACTGATAATTACCACTAATACATAAAATATATTATACATGCATGCACATAAGCTTACTTTTCTATTGTCCCCTTTCACCCAGCTTGTCTGCTGCTGTACAGCAAGCACTCAACTTTACTGATTGAGTAACACAAGGATAATTTATACCAAGTGGGGATTTAACCTATCTTGTTACTATGAAGTCAAACATTATCTCTTAGAGCTGTACGTATCTTTTAAATCGTTATGTATCAGAAAATGTAGAAAAGTCTAAGATGGCCAAACATTTCCTAGGAGTGCTGACACTTCCTTCCTGCTCATTTCACTTGTAACACAGAAATAACTCTTGGATGACTTGACCTCTTTGAAAAGACAAGCTTTTCTGTACCTAAATCTGTTAATCAGGTCAAATTGCAGAAGAAAATTTATAGTTATGTTCCTTTGAAAACTGAAAATGATTAATAATTCCTTACCCAAATGCCTGAGGAAAAATTGTGGAACAAACACTCCCCGCTTTACATCAGAAAATCACCCAATCTGCATGATTTAATGCTGCTGGGTACATATCACTGCCTAGTGAAAAAGCAGAATGCAATCCATATGTTACACCTACAAATCGTACAATTATTTGTACAGATATAAATCATCAGTTTTAGAAGTGTTTCTGTTGATGATATTTGTAGGCTCCAAGTCTTCTATACGGCCACTAAGATAAGTATGCAGGAACAGTGAGCATTTTAAAAAATATTAAGTCAATTTCTCGCTAAGTGAGATGAGACATTACATGCAGACATGCAGATATACGGACACTTGAAGAGATAGTATCAATATTTTCAGCATGTTGCCAATGAGTTTTCAAACCATGCCTGAAATGGATTTTCTTCTTGTGAAAGAACAAGTGGGTTTTCAGGAAAGAAGAGAAATGCAGCAGGAATAAAAAAATAAATTATTTTTTTCTGGTAAAAAAAGTAATTATATATCATGAAAGACTACTACAAGATGTTGCAAATCATGTCATATTCAAACACCAATTTTTGCACAGACCTTAACTATGTCAGGTGGATACTTTTGCCCCTTGAAACATGATTTATAAGAGATGCTGCCTTTGACAGGCTGCTATAACATGTCATGATGCTGCTTAATGCAAGTTAGAAGTTCTGTGTAATTCATTAGCATTCTTTCTTGATTGGAAACTACCCAGCCATCTGCCCCAGAGTAATAAAAAAAGCAATGAAACTTAAGAAGGCTTTGTGGTCAAACTGTTGGTGTGGATGGGCAGGACTTGCAGAAACCTCATTTCCATCTTGGGCAAATCACTTGTTCCTAGGACACACTGACTTGTGCAGCAATCTTGCACAAACTCAATCAGTCTAACATTAAGATTGCTGCACTAGTTGCTACAACTCTCACGCAAATTACAGAAGTACAAGAGCTACCAGAGAAGTATCCTAAGCATTAAAAACAAATCACTACCTATAGTAACATGTAATTTGCATATTTAATAATTCACACAATTAGCAGCATTAGCATGCAAGGATTCAACTTTCACATTTCTCAATCATAATTCTAGCAAAAAATATATGCAGTCTTACTTCAGTAATAATGCACCCTCCTGCACAAAATTTCCATTTCTATCAGCAAGCAACAAAGAATCAAAATTCTTCCTTGATATGCAGTCCCATTAGGGAAGACATCTACATCAGGCTGATCTAGATATATGGTTCGTGCTGTAGAAAGGACAATGCGACCATCTCCTCCTTATTAATTTCTTTAAATTTAAAACTATGCATCTAAATAGTGAAATGCCGAATCTATACAAAATGTTACAATACTGATAGCAGTTTCAGACTGGACACTTTTTCATGCAAAACAAACTGCCAAAGCTTATCATTGTGAGTACAGACATTTCACATACTTCGCCAGGTCAAAAGACAGCATGTGACAGCCAGATAAATCCATTTGCTCCTTAAATACATACATTAAAAACACATGTATCCAAAAAGTGTAGCAAACTTAGCTGTAATACACTTTTCAACTAACTTCAAAGAGATACAGAACCAATATTTAATTCCAGTAAGCCCAGCTCCCAGCCCATAAAGAACCCTGTTCTAACTGAGCCACTTACGTGCTTAAAATATAAACACATGAACCTTTTAAAAGGTGGATTTGTTGACAGAAACCAGTCAGCAACAGTGAGTAAAGCATTGTATTGCAAAACCATTTCTAACACACATTATGCCATGTGTGTGGCAGGTCAGTTTTCCACTGAGAATTTGCACAAGTAGCCAAAAAAAAGTGGGATATAACCACTCTCTGAGGTCCTTCCATTTTGAAAACCAAAGTTTTTAAAATCTGTACACGTTCATTTAAGTATCAAAAGGATTATATGCCAAATTCGCAGGAATAGAGTATTTCTAAAAAAAAAGAGGCACAGGAAGAAATAAACTTCTAGTGAAGTCTTAGCTGAAGCCTTAACTATGGATCTTAACTATGAATCACATCTATAATACCTATAACTAGTTTATCTCACATTCATTCTCCATCACTTGTGTAACAACTGCTTGCTTCTATACATGCAAAATATGATACACCTTCAACAGATTGTTTAATATTGTATTAGTGACAATTTCAAAGCTCACTGTTGCTGTTTTCCAATCTCTTTGCAGAGGATTGGGAAAAAGAGACTGAAAAAAAACCCACATGAGGAAAGTGAAAAGGAAATAAAGTGAATGGGGCCTCCCGTTATCAGCAAGGAGACCAGATAAGCTAGGATTGCAATTTTCTAGTCTGCAAAAAGCTCAGCATCATCACTATGTGCACAATTCTGTCAGTCTTCAAGGAATGATTTAACGGCCTTTATTGCATATCCCCTCCAACAAGCAGCAAGAAAGCAGGGCATCTTATGCAGGTTCTACTCCTTAATTACTTTTTGTAAAAATCTTTTCAGAGGGTCAGAGCTGAAGAAATTCTTCCAATATCACACTAAAAACCTGAGGATCCACAGTACGAAGCCTGGTACAGCAGAAGTTCTCTGAAGATGAGTATTTACAAATAACAAAGATTGTTGAATGAAAGTTTCAGTGTTCTCCCTTTCATCAGCAGTTACGCAGATCACCCTCTGCTCTACCACAAATATTGATTTATATTCATCATGGAAATTTCATGGTTTTCAGGCCTGAGAGAAAATCAATGCAGTAATGTTCATGTTGGGTTTTCCGTTAGCCAGCACATAGGCGTGAAGGAAGAGGGCACACAATGAGGCCCTTTGGTGAGTCTGTAGGTAAACAGATGAAAAATTTGAGAGCAAAAATGCTGGTAGTGAAAGGAAAGTAAATCTTTTAACAACCCTAATACTAATATCCTTTGAAAGTGGATTTAATCCTTCCATCTCAGAAGACTATATTTAGCACTCCAGGAAATACATTTCTACTAGGAATTTGGCAGGTTTTGGGATTATTATTCAAGGTGTTGCAGAAAGACAAATCCCCTCTCATACTCCTCATACATAAAAATTGCTATAGCGATGCTTTCTTATTCAATGCTAGCAGTGTATTTCATTCATACATATTTCTCTGTAAAATAATAGATGCCATATTGCTGTGTAACTTCATGACTAATGCAACAATGTGCTCTTTGAAACAGAACCTGCCATGACTGCATTCATACCTGTGCCAGAAAAGTCAAGATACTGGAGGAATTGGAGGGTATATATATGTCAGTGGAACTGATATACATGTATTACATAGTGAAAGAACAGAGAACACATGCTAGCTAAATCATGTATCTAATCTGATGAGTTTAACTCAAATTATACATCGTTGGTGTGACTGATTTCTTGGACTGTCGACTGCTTGAACTCCTGAAATGCACAACGCCACTGGAGTCAATAGACAGAATCCTATTTATCTTTGCAATTAACTGTTATGTATAACATTTCCCACTAAACTGTGGTTCACTGCTCTATGAGTGTAACCTACTTCTAGGAAAAATACTAACATGTCTAGAAAAAATACTATTATTCTGCGTAATTTTGGAATCGAGACTATAATAAAGACTATAAAAAGCCCCTGAATTCACTCCATTAGAGTATTTAAAATTCCCTTTGTTTGTAAGAAATATTTGAGGAAATTAGATTTCTGTATTGCACCAGGGTGGCAAAAACAGATGTGGCAACTGAACTGCAGTTCTACCCACTAGGAAATGAACAACACAATCAGTAGTTTGCATTTGTAATAAATGAAATGAATTTTCACTACCAGAAAATAATGGAACAAAAGTAACAGCATACATTAGAAGCATTTGAAGATGTATTACTATGTCTGAAACTTTCCAAAATTAACTTCCAATATTAATGAACACACATGGATTTCAGCCATCAGAGTTTATTTACTGCAGGGCTAAATTTCATTTTCATGGTTATCAGCTTGCCTTGAACACAACAGTCTGAAAGGAGAACCAAAACTAAAATCACATAAAGAAAACCCGTTTGAATACTTCTCTAAAGTAGAACCTACCCTACAAATGATCTGTTTTTATTAGTGCTTCCATCTCTGGATAAAATTTAAGATTTACAAGGGAATAGATACAATTCTCCAGTTCCCTTTCACAAACACACTATTTTGTTTGCCTTGTCTTAATGAAGGCGGAGTGACTCTCCAGAGTATACCTATACTACAGAGAAAAATGAGTCAGTGAGCACCCCAAATCTTGCCCACAAAGCAAGGAATACCAGCACTCACTACGCACTCATGGCCAAGCTATATCTAGCCTGTGACCAGCTGGCTGATAACCTCCTGAAATTAACTGATGTAACTCTTCATGGCAAAGCAATGCCTTTTTTTGATTGCTCTATAGCCAAATCCTCAGTATTCTTCTGCTTTTAAGGAAAGCTAGAAGTAAGATAAAAAGACATTACATGATTTTTCTTTTTTTTTCCAGTGAAACAGCAAGTGTAAACAGGCTAATTCCAAAGAGGCATACAGCTGACACCTTCTAACTTCAGAAAAGGCACTCAGGAACAGATACGAAAAAAGCTAGATGTTATCAACCTGCAAGAACTTCAGCTCCACACTTCAGCAGTAATTCCTTTTTCACAAACTAAATTCTACACAGATGTAATTCAATCCAGTTTTACTGAAGGTAATAAAGTCATATACATTTACAGCAGTAGGTAATTTGGCCCAGAAAAAAAATGAACTGCTAATTTCTGAGATTAAGGGTTGGCATGACAGTCTCAGCCAGCTTCAGTCTTGGCATTAAATAAAGATTATCTCTATTTATCTCATTTGTTCTTGTCATAAATGTATTTAGGAGGGTTCTACCTGATGCATAAGAATTTCTTTCCTCAAATTACTGCATTGTGCACTAGAGTAATTTAAACACTTATTTCCTTTCAATAGTTCAGATAATTATGTTTAAGTACTTAGAACAAGCTTATATAAAGTAGTTTTACTCTATTTTATTATGTGACGGATACTGTATTACTCATGAGTAGCCAGAGCCTGTCATATTGAAAAATTTCATGAATAAGTCATATATTATGCATGCATGTATAGTTCAGCATAGTCAAATATAACCAAACAATTAATAAAACAAATGAAGAATGCATAATTGAAGTGCTAAATCTGAGAGCTCAAAAGTGAATTGACTAGCAGAGAATTATTCATCTCTCAGAAAAATACCCATTGTAAAGTAATCTGAGTGCGCTCAACCAACCAACCTACAGCCTTTAAAAAAATATTGCTATTAGAAATTGATTATACTTTTTAATAGTAATAAATCCTCATGAAATTAGTTTTGCTTACCATAGCTATAGCATTAAGCTTTTGAAACAAAGAAAGTAATTGCTAGCAAACGTTAATGGCCAATTTCAAAAGGGATCACCCCTTAACTAAATCACATCACATACAGCAGTAATATAAGATAGAATCATTTTGATTCCATCTGCATCTTAAGGTGAACAGTCTGTACTGAAATGAGTTATGTTAATCCAAAGTCAGCAGTTAGTGCAATTAGGAGGGGCGCGATCTTCCTGAAAGATCAGAAGAAAAAAAAAAAAATTGTTCTACATTAAAAAGATGATGCTCTAAAAAAAAAAAAAAAAAAAAAAAGTAACCCATGAACCACTCCTCACAAGCAGCTACTGTCAAACTTCTGCTTGCCCGACTGTCTGTTCAGTGTGACCTAATCATCAGAACATGAGGGAACATGAGACAGTAGTATTCTTAAAATAGAGAACATACTTCATTTACACAGACCTACCTGATTTTTTTTTTTTAACAAAGAAAGGTGACTAGATTTTTTTTTATTACAAAAACAAGAACAAAGTAAACTGTATCTTTAAAATCTGCTCAATGCAACATTTCATGAATCACTGTAGCTATAATTTAAATGCAACTTTCAGTCTGATCAATAACTACAAGAGAATTTAAATAAATCATTGGTAGTTTTATCAGTAAGTCAAATAGAATGAAATGAAAAGCAAAAGACAGTTCCAGCATCTTTAACTTTACCCCTCATCTTATTCATCCTCTTCAGTTCTTTTGATTATTATTTTGAAGAACTATCCAGAAAAAAAAAGAAGGGAAAAAAAAAAACCCAACACAAAAAAAAACACTGAATGATTATATTCACCTGGTAAACCTGGGGACAAAAAGTGCTTCTCTAATAAGTTTCCTCCTTTTTGCAAATAAAGACAAAAGGACTTTTTAAAGACTTCTCTTATCAAACTGCCAATATGCGTATCTGCTGTTATACATCATTTCTGGCTCAATGGCCTCAGCAATAGATTCCAGCTTTCAAGACATTTGTATCTCCAGCTGTTCCTGTATTGGACTTCTCTCAGCCTTAATGAACACTATTTACTAAAACGTTCTCGGTTTGGATCTGAAATGATGCAGGTGAGACGTGCAGCACAGTTAGGATAGGTGGACTGTACTGGGATAAAGTACTGAAAAGCTTGAATATGAATTCAGCCTGTCTCTCATCCACTGTCCTCTGGAGTGGTCAGGTTGACCCGACCTTGTTAAAATTCATATGACAGTCCACGGTTGAACATGCTTGGGACCTCAAATCAGGCAGAACTCCAGTCTGCAGTGGATTTTTTTCTCTAGGATTTCAGGCAAGCTCTGGCAAAAGCGAGTCTCCTTTACAAGAAACAGAGCATCTCTAGAGCCTCTAAGAACCAAGTAGTTTCTACCTTAACAGAAGTGCAAGAGAGAAAAGAGAGGACCATAGGCAGCTGCCACACCAACTCTAGCAACCAAAGCCTCAAGCTCAAGTAAATAAATAAAGCAATCTTCCATTTTCTGCCAACTTCATTTAGTCAAATCAGGAAGACAGAGCTCCCAGAAATAGGGTAGAAATCAGGCAGAAAGAGGGCAGTGATGCTCCACAACACGCTGCTCCTCAGTGTAGCCATCTCAGCCCACAACGTAACACAGTTTGGTTTGAACGGCCAGTGGCTGCCCCACTACTGCTAGCACAGTGGCTCCTGGCCAGTCTCTGCTCCAATTGCTAGGCTTTAAGAGATGGCTTTAGTGTAGGACAGGAGCTCATTCTCTCCTGCAGATAATCAGGTGCTCCCTAAAGCTCATGATCAAATCTGGAGGTACAAGAGGTGCTTACTCAAAACCTTATTTCAGGCTTATTTGAAGCTGAAATGTGATACAAATGAGCAAGTATTTGGCATATAATAAAGGAAAATTGTTTAAAAAACAACAACAATGGAATTGTTTTTTTTTTTAAAAAAAGCTTATGCAACTCCCTGGTTAATCAAAACTTCTAAGGCACTTGCACAATTGCAGATGCAATATGAAAACAATCTTTGTTACTTACTTTTGTGCATAGGTAAGATGAGAAGAATTGCAAACATAACTACTCCAAAACATGAAGAAGTTTAGATTCAGATCTGAACTCTGTGGTTGGCCTTGCCTCTCTAATGGCTGGAATCTAAGCCTCTGTTACGAAGCTCCCCAAATTGTGATATGGGTGACAGCATGTCTGGGAAACTTTGAACTAACACAGACATAAGTTCACAGTTGTCATCACCCCCAGCTGTCATCACACAGTCTTGGCTGCAAATCTGAATGAAGTCCAGTGATGCCACAGTCCTTTTGTCCCAATTCCATATGTCTTTTTCTCCCTACTTCTAAATATTTTTTAATATACTGCCAATTGAAAGCCCTCAAAGTTGGAATGCTTACTGTCATTTAGAATTTGCAAGGGAGTCAGTTTTAATGAAAACATTACTCCTTTCTTTTTCAGTTCTGCTGCTCTCACACTATTGTTGGCAGCTTAAGATCCATATCAGAAGGAAAGCACGTAAAATGTACCCAGCCATGCAGTGATCCTGTAGGACATTTAATGTGCACAAGTATCTGCAGCTGTGCACTGCTTCTGATCCGTAGGAGACTACATATGGGTATTGAAATCAGAACACATGACATCCTTGTTATTAGATGCACATGTCTTTATAGCAACAAGTCTTAATTCCTGTTAAGATACTCCAATAATATCAAACAAACACACACACAGAAAAAAACCAAGATACTAGCAGAATTATTTCACTCAGCTCAGATCACAGAAATGCAACAAGGTAAAAAGTTAATAACATCTATAGTGAGAAGTCTTAAAATTCTAAAGCACCATTAACATTCAAATCACTTACGTTTTTTACTCTCTATAGCCTAAATTCTTGTATGCTTTCAAACTCTTGCTAGAACACAAGAATGAGCTGTATGGCAAAACAAGGTCCACTCAGATTTCTAAACGATGCCTATTTTTTACAGGAATGTTGAGGAGTTGAGAACAAATTATCAGACAGGTTTTTCATCTCCAAACACTTTCATACTGAGTTCAGGTATCTTACACAAAGCAATCCTTCTGTCACATACAAACTAAGGAACAAAATAAAGGATAACTGAGAAATTAAGGACTTGTTAAATACAAGTGAGACTAGCTGAGGTAATATTCTCCTTTGGCTTTACATTCTGAAAACTTACGCTGTAAATGAAGTAAATATAAGAAATGGATACGCAGAAAAGACAACAGAAAACAACACTTTCTTGCAGTTATTTTTCTTATATTCGAACTGAGACAGAACTCCACGCTGACCTTTGATATAGATGCCTAAAAAGTCTAGCATTTTTGCCATGAATTTTGGAAACATAAATGTAAGGCAAGAGACTTAGGAAGGCTTTAACTAATAATTCACAGGAGAGACTACGTTTAGGTCAAGAAACTTTACAACCATCATAAATTCTAAAGGGTACACAGTTCATCTGGCTTATGGAGAGAAATCCTCACAGACTTAAGCGGTGATATATCTCAAAAGGTATAGACATTTGTAAACCATATCTTGCAGTCCTTGCTCACACAGAAATCCATCCCTACTGATATCTGGAGAAATTTTACTGGTACAAATATTTTAGGACTTAACAAACAAGTTGGCCTTATGCTGAACAAAGGCCTTCTTTTTTGGCCTCTGCATACCAGGTTACCAATACAAACAAGCCTTTATGCATGTTTGTCATTTTGTCCAGTATGAATTTCAGATTTGCATTACACTTATGAATTTAGTAAATTAGGTCTTCTGTTTTTGGAAAGCACTGATGAAACTTGCCTCTAAGCTGGTTCAGGACAGCTCTCCAGCCAGAGCACCACTGGCAAAAGAGCTGGTCATGCTTATGAGCTTCATGATTCATAAAAGCCCTCAGGAAGGGGCATGCCTTTTGATTGACATTTTGAAAAGTCAACTCAATCTGATAAAGATTCACCATACTCTGACCTAAGGTGAGTCACCCATGACTGTTCCTTTTCCTTGTTCCTCCTGGATTGTTTATGTACAAGCACCCCTGATCTCAGTGTCCACTTCAATGTGGGGAAAGGGCAAATTCATCTCTAATTAAATTGTTCTGGTCATTCAGGAGCAGCAGACCTTTGACCAGTACTTTATGGGATATTCAAGACAATCCAATCCACCGGCATATGTGACCAGGGTTTCCTTTTTACAAGCCTAGACATGTATTTGTCTTCTCAGCTGTGTAATACTGAAGCATTATCCTCATCAAGAAGACAATGGGGATATCTGGAAGACTTCACTGCCTTCTGCACACTGAAAGAAATAATATACTTCTTTGAACTAGTCTTTCACCTATATTAGCTATTCAAAAATTTTTTAAAAACCTACTTAACTCTTCTAAGTTTCATTAAAATAACTAATCACAAAAGTAGTTTATATTGGCCAGCAGGTACCCTGCTTTACTTTATAATTGGTTTTTGTATGACAGAGTACAAAGGGAACAGGCACCAAGAGCCTTTGTTTCTGTTTTAACAGTCAAATGCCTCTATCAGTCAGTGAAATCCATGAGTATCTTTTACATTATGTCCATGATCTCATTTAGGTAAGAAGATGTGAGGTATGAGGATTTAATGGATACACTCGAGTCAGTTGTATCACTTAAACAGCTATCATCTACAAGGAATATTCAGTGATATGCATGGGATAGGTTAGTGACCCCTAGCTCGCCTGTGTACTCCTAGAGAATATAGATATCTAGCATATCCTGGCACAATGTTTTATATTTATAATTTTACTACACCTTATAAAAAGAAGCAATCTTGACTGTAAGATTTAGCAGGGAAATAAAAATGTGCTTGATTCGTAATGATTTTTTAAATAATTGTATATTTATATATAATGGGTAATTGATTTGTCCTAAGCAACAGCTCATTTTAAAAGACTGCAGGATTTTTTCTGGTTTGTTTTTTTGGCATTTTTCTCTTTTTTTCTATTTTGTTTTATCTTCCAACATGGTAAGATGGAAAAATTATACATCTGGGAATTCTGACATTACACCAACCCCAATGTATTACATTTTCGTTTATATTTTTCCAGCCAGCAGATGACCACTTTCTGGGTGTAAACTTAGGCTTCTGCACCGGGGTGCACAAGGTGGCTTGGCACCCTTTAGTGACTTTCCTGCAGTATGAGTCTACCACTGAGATTTCCATTTTCTTCTCTATGCTATAGAATGCTGAGTCTTAGTGAGCTTGTATCAACACTACTGCAATTCTCCTACAAGTCTGATGACAATTTCAGTTGATGACATGTCAAAGGGTTCTCCACACAAGGATGTTTTCAGCCAATTCACAGACAGCATAATAGAAATGTCTTTTTTTTTTTTAACACTGATGTCAAAAATATTTTGTCAATCTGAAGTGAGGTGGAGGCAGGCTTCAAAATCGCACCGATCAACTCCGCTCCAGAGCAGTGACATTTTAATTCCTGTGTCCCTTTGGTGTGCAACTGATAGGCCTGGGCAATTTGTCTCTGCTTTCCTGCATTCCCAATCTGCTGTTGCCAGCTGTTCGCACACCAAAAAACAGCTTTTGTTTGCAGCTAGTCATGTAAAATATGACCTAAAAAACAACAGTATCACAACAGCGGAGATGATAATATGAAAATGTTAAATGTCAGACTTTGATATTTTGTATGTGATGAACAAGCAGAAATTCCCAATTTGATGAAGTGGTAATTAGCATGGTGACTACCTCAAAAACACAACCATTCCTGTCAACAGGTTGGTCTTGCTATCTGTCAAGAGGTACTAATAGACTGCATTCTTCATCCTTACATAAGCATATAAAGCCATAGTCTGAAGATAAAACACGTACACTTGAGACAAATCTACTAAACACAAAGTTCTCTTGGTAGGAAGAGCCTCATTCACATCAAATGAATGTTTATTTTTTAATTAAGAAAACAAATGATGACTTCACTGCATGTTAGCAAAACTATCTGCAGGGAGTAAGAGAGCGGTGAATGGAACACAAGCTTGGGAGATGTTTTGAAAACATCACAATGAGCAATGTAGAACCACTTCTATTTGGCATATCTGCCTGTATTTTCTACTAAAAAACAATATAGTAATTCTATATTCCCTCAGCAGCTCTCTTAAGGAATAAAAATACGGAATAATGTTCACAAATCTCTGTATCTCTCCTCCACCTTTACACAAAGCATCAATACCCTGCTTTTACCTCCATGTTTAACAGTCATTGATATTGTAATAAAGTAACAGTAAAGTACAGTAAAGTTTACTGTTAGAGCAGTAAAAAAAACTTCACTGGGGAATTATGAATTCAACTTCAATAGTTAAATTAAGCATTTGGCATCAGTTTCAATCAGTTTCTTGAGACCTGCTTATTCAATCACTAAATTTTCAAAAACAAAAACAAAATCCACAACAAAAAAATAAAGCCTCTTAATCCTATAATACCCTTGTAGTTCCTTGAATCTGTGATACCTTTTTTTTTTTTTTTAAATCACTTAAGTCAGCAGACGGATGTAATTGTGCATTTTCATGTCATGATGATTTTGTCTGGGCAGTAGAAATCAGACTATGCTCAGAATGATCTTCTATTATGAATTTCCCAATCTTGACAAAAAAACTAGGGGTAAAGGAAATAAAGTTTATGATAAACTAAAGCTGTTTTTGTTTACAACTCTGCAACTTATTTAAATCTTATTTCTACTAAACTTTTGATGCAGTTTTGCATCCAAAATCTGTCACCACATACTGCTTTACCTGCTTTTGCAGAAACAATTGAAAAAAAACAAACTGTGTCTGCTTTGATTGACAAGGTGACACACATCAAAGGAAAACGTATGGTAAATGAAAATAGAGTTTTATAATAGAACACATTATAATAGAACATACTAGCTACACATACAAACTACATTAAAATAACAGGCAGCAAAACTTGCTAAAAGCAAATCTCATAGCCTTTACTGTGGCATCTCTGTGTACAATTGAAGCCAGGGTTTGCATCCTTCCCATCAGCAGTCCTCAACATTCTGGCTTATGTACTTTTGCACAAACACAGTAACATACCACTAGGAGACAAGAAAGTGACAATTATCTGCCTGCTTTTCTGCCATTGCTAGCTCATGTCTTATCATAACAACCTCATCAAGCCATTGCTGATATTCTGCCCTGCTTTGTGCCTTCATCTCAAATACAACCTCAAAAGTCACTACGAGGAAATACCCATGGTAACCTGGTAATAAGTTGAAGTCAATGACAGTTAATAAGTGGCACAGTCTACTCACAGCCCCCGTAGGATAATACACTGCAGCTTGGAACATGAACTCTACACAAGGAAGAAAAGGCTCCAGACAATGTCCTTCTTCCCTGTTGCCCAATAGCCCACTACGGCCATGTTCAGGCTGGAAGTTCCCAGACTTGCAGCAGACCCTTCAGCTCTCACACACCTGGGCTGTGGGGACAGACCCACTTCAGTCTTCTGGAAGCACCTTAACTGACCAACAGCTTCATTCACCAACTCCTCCAAGCATTATGACAATTGAAAATTCAGTTGGATTTAGCATTATCTTAGTTTCAGCTGGGATGAAATTGCGTTTTTCAGAGTGTCTGGTATGATGCTATATTTTGGTTTTAGGGGAAAAGCAATGTTGATAAGCAGAGCCAACGCCATTCACATCGAAGGACCCAAGGAGCTAGGAGGAAAAAGAATTAGGACAGGTGGCTTAAATTGGCCAAAGGGATATTCCATATGACACCATGTGGAAGGAGTTTTGAAGTGCGTGGGAAAGCAGGGGTATGCATCTCACTCTCTTACCTTGATCAGAGAACTGGTTGCACATCATCGGGGGGTAATGAGCAACTGCCTTGTTATATACATTCATATCATTCATATATATATATGTGTGTGTGTGTGTGTGTGTGTGTGCGTGTGTGTATAGGCATAACTATTATCCTTTTCTGTATCTTAGTAAATAGCCTTACTTCAACCCACAAGCTCTACTTTTTTTCCCCATGATTCTCTCCCCCATCCCACTGGGATGGGTGGAGTGAGCCAACAACTGCATGGTGCTGAGCCACCTGCCTGGTTAAACCACAACATGCATGCATCTGATAGACTCTAATACAAAAATATGTATTTGAAGCATTTCTTTTTCGACTACTTAATCCCTCCCTAATCTGTGCTTATGCTTTGTCAAGCACAGAAAGATCTGCTGTTCATTTTAAAGCCTAAAATCATATTGTTTTCATAACTAAAACCAAAACACTGCTGTATTCAGGCAAGATCCGGTGCACAAAACACAATTACCCTACCAATTGACTACACATCAATAGGACAGCACATGATTAGACAGCAGCGGGGAATCCTAATGATACCCTGTGAGAATTGGGTTAGTGCACGTCTCTCATTTTCTGCTTCATGATGTGTAGATGAAAAGTACACTGGAAAGAATACAAAATGAATGGCAGCATTTCTGTACACATCCTAGTTTCGTTTTCACAAGTGTGTGAAATGTGGAAAGACCATAACTATCAGGTGGAAGATAAAAACCATTACTGGCACTGCCTTACTTAGGAGCACAATGACTTGGCCAGTTTAGCCATGGTATTTTCAAAGGACTGATATTTTCAAAGCAGCTTTTAGGTACACAAGCTTACCCCCAAGAATGTGGGGACCAGTTTTTGTGGGCAGATGGAAGAAAACTTGTATCATAGCTCTACACACACTGACCTAACCCCACCTGGAGCCTTACTCCGCAGCAGCGTCCCCATTCCCACCGAGTGCTACAGCTGAGTTCACACAGGCCTCCCAGTACCACACATTGTCCCACACCGTGCTACACAGACACTGACCCATTTTGATTTGTGTTTGTTCCTTTTCTCATCATCTGAATAGTGGAGATCTAAACCATGCACACATTTCTTTAATTGCCAAAGAAGAAAATTATTTAAAAACGAGCTCTAAACTATGCTTAAACACACTATTCATTTCAGCCCAGTGCATATTAACATCCCAAGAGAGATGTGAACGTTACTGGAGGCTGTCAAATTAACAGAAACACATTCACAAAGAGAGTTTGTTCAGGCAATGTTAGTGCAGCAATAATGGTGCTAAGTGATGGCAAAGCATCATTTTGCTTAAAGCAAAATTTCATTTTTGCCCATTCATGAAAATAAATGCAATTTCTGTCACCTGGTTCTTGTCCTTGCTTGATTTGTTTAGCATACTTTAAAGGGATTTTCTTTCTCTTTCATGTTATTTTCTGGAAGTTTCTAAGAATCAGTCTTTTCTAATCTGCAATGCTTATACTCCCCAGCAGATTTCAGCAGATTGCATTGCAATATTAGGAGGCTCTCACAAAAAAAATATAGGTTGGTCTTCCCTTGTTATCTTTCCTCCACTTCTTGGCTATCTCACTGCTCAACTGCTTTGCGATTAGGAAGCTCCTTTCTTCCCTTTGTTAATCCTAGAATTTACTTAGTTCCATGACTTCTGGTAGTCCGTACCCAGAGAGTTGCAGAAGGTGTGTTGGGCACCTTTAACACTGCTCAAATTTGATGTAGTCAGTCAGGAACTGGAAGGGAAAAGACTGGGACACTTCTGTATTCCCAGCATATTTGAACATCTACTGTTGCTGCAAACAGCTGAGACTTGCAGGTCTGGTGCAATGCCATCTTTTACTCCATTGCCTGGATTTGCTGGTGAAAAAGCTCAGGTGATCAGAGGGATCTGAAGCATTTCTATCTTTCTAGTGTTTGCACCTGCCAATGTAGGCTTTGAGCAGTTAATGAAAGTAAGCAGTTTACCAGAGCACACAGTTTTTGGTGCACATCATTTAGGACTCTTCACAGAATCACAGAATGGCCAGGGTTGGAAAAGACCTCAAGGATCATGAATCTCCAACCCCCCTGCCACAGGCAGGGCCACCAACCTCCACATTTAATACTAGACCAGGCTGCCCAGGGCCCCATCCAACCTGGCCTTGAACACCTCCAGGGACGGGGCATCCACAACCTCTCTGGGCAGCCTGTTCCAGCACCTCGCCATTCTCACAGTAAAGAACTTCCCCCTGACATCCAACCTAAATCTTCCCTCTCTCAACTTTAAACCATTTCCCCTTGTCCTGCTGTTATCTACCCTTTCAAAGAGTTGAAAGCTTCTGCTGCAAGCTTTACATACACTTCTGCTTTGAGGAAGCAGTGAAGCTTTGGATCACAGACATTTAAACTACTCATACATGGAGATATTTATGAACAGAAATAAAAAGGCTGCTATCCCATATTTTGAATGACCTTATCAACCCTAAAGTGCTCATGACAACATGATGTTGTTTGCTCCCTATACCAAGTCATTCCCCTGCAAATTCAATTAGCAAAAATAATTACTTCACTGTAAAGTGTCTGAAAATGCCAAGACCTATTTAGAAACAACAGCAATCATTAAACAAAACCCATTTGCAAAAGAGCTAAAGGCATTTCCCATACTCATATAAAATTTAAAAACAAGAAGACACTTCAGAGTGCTTAAACTGCAGACAAAATCCTGCTTAATTTAAAAGGTGACAGGGTTACTAATGCATCAGGTACTTCAAAGAGGGCAAAACAAATTGCTTTTTTAAAATATTGGAGGCTTCATCCACCATGATGGGAAACACATAAGACTTACCAAATATGAAATTTAAGGTGCACAGTTTGTTCAAAAGTTGCCATAATTCACATGAGTGAGCATAGCAAAAAGGCAAGATTTATCACAATAAGACACAGCTCTGGAAATTACTATACAGTCATAAACCTCAAAAAGTCAAATCACAAGGCCAACTCTCCCTGTTTTATTCCATAATTCTGGAAAAATAAGGTGTTGTTTACATAACTGGAAGGCTTTGATTTATTAGAGAACACAGCAGGAGAGTAATTTATGTAATATCATTATTTAGCATGTGCACAACCACAGATAAATAACGATCCACTCAAGAATGTAAGACCTACCCTGAAATACTTTTTTCCAGTTCTCTCAAAATCAACAAACTTTTGATTCTAGATTACACTCTCTTTTCAACAATTGTTTTCCTAAATCTACTAGAGAACTCTGATTACATTTACACTAAATGCAATTAAAGAAACAATGCCATGCACACAGGAAGGGCATACCTGATTACTGGGACACTCATTATCAGCCTGAGCCAAAATTGCTATGAACTGCTGACATGACATTGGCCAACACTGCAAATCATTCAAAATGATTATTCTAATGCTTCATATTTGATTTTTGATGGGTATTCATCCAGTTATTGAATATGTTTTGCTGGGAAGTTAAGAATTTCCAAAAAACAAAACAAAACAAAAAAAAACAACCCAAAACACCAAAACCAACAAAATAACAACAAAAAACCCAAAACAGCCTGACAGTATTTAGGAACAAACAGGGCTCCTACAGCCTCTTTCAACTGCAGACATGTGCACATACACTAAGTATATATATAATGTATATATGTAGCATATAATACTTAGGTTAGTGTCTTTATTTTTGTCCACAAAAGAAACGTCAGAGTAGTAGCATCAACTTTTTTCTATTAATAAAACAAGAAGATGCTCTCAACTTTCAAGAGAGGGAGGGCCTCATCACATTCTGCCTTTCACTCCAAACTCACTGAACAGTAAATATTTCAAAGGGTTCAAGCTTGCTCATTCATTCTCTTTTCCCAGCTTTGCATAGTTGCTTTGAAGCAGCTGTCCTCAAAGGATCAGATACTGAGTTTTCTAATCCTGTTTCAACTTCTCAGCAAGACTTCTGAGTTCTATTAAAGATTAGGCAACGTTTTTCTGTGCTGAAGCCTTCTAGGCATCTGAACAAGGAGCTCGCTCCAAATATACTAACTGAAGGTGACATTGCTGCTGGCCATGAAACTCCTTAAAGTAGATAATTTTGATTAACAAAAAAATTGCAAAAAATACATTATTTAAATCAGCCCTTATTATCTCATTCAAATCAGAAAACATATGTACATAATGAACTTCTGTAGTAGAGTAAATAGGAAACAACTGGGATTTTGGAAAATGCGCCACATTGAAAAATGTTCCAATTAAGGTAACATTTGTGAAAGAAAGCTGTGTGAAAGAAAACCAAGTATCCTACGCATGCCTTCCCTAGGATACCACTAGGTTTAGCAAAGGTTGCAGATGCCACACTCTCAGGCGGGAATTGTGGGGAGCAAATATTGATATGGTCTTTCTGCTGGCAGATATTCACTGCATATTCATGTTATGTCATGCAGTTTAAAGTATGTGTGTGCAACGGTGTGAGTGTGTGCACATCAGCAAACAATGGGAATGAGAATACAACATTATGAAATGGCACATCTCACAGGTTTACTGTTTCAAATTTCAGCTGAGTTGCCAGGGCTTGTCAGTGAAATTATTCTTTACCTGTTTTACAGGGCATGGGTCTGGCACCTGGAGGGCTTCTGTCCCAGCTGCATGTGCAGAGAGTACATGACAAGATATAATGAGAGGAGCAGAGGGGACCCTTCCTCTCAGGCAGAGGACTTGGAGATCAGATCACACTTTTCAACAGGGGAGTTTGAACATGTACAAAGGTTGCAGATGTACACGGTACATTTCAAAACAGAAGAGACACAAGCAAGTATCCCAGCCCTCTCTTCTGAATGTCTGTCTGTATGGGCAACCATTCTGTGAACAGCATCAACCAGGATCCTACAAGTCCAGCCATGGAGTCCATAGGCATTAGTAAAGCTATGCTGTGAACAAAATAAATAAGTGATGCATTTGAAGAAACTAAGGGCTTGCCTGATACTCCTAATGTAGACAGAAAAGGTGAGCAGTCCTCCAGAGGGTTCTGTTCCATCAGTACAGAAACACACATTTAACAGCTACATTTCATTTTCAGAGGTAACTACTTCTGCAAATGAAACACACTGTTTAGGGAAAAAAAACCGAAAAAACAATGGGGCACTCTTCCAGAAGTAGGAAGCCATTATAAGCTTCTTAGCATGTGCAACCTGACAGTGTGTGACAAGAAAAAAATTTCTAATGCACAGGTAAGCTTTCTCAAGTGAGCTCTTTTTAGATCAATCAAGAGGAGAGCTCTGAATGCAAACGACCAAAGACAGAAAGTTGGATACTGGATGTGTTTATCTCTATTTTTCCAGTGTTAAAATCCTCTGTTTTTATGAAGGTTGGATTCCACGGTCTCTCAGGAATCTCTTTTTAAAGTGAAGATAAAAGCAACAGGAGAAAGTAAAAGACACAGACACATTGGGTCCCGGATGTCTAGAAACAAGTTCAAATTACTTAAGCAGGTGTAGGGCTCTCTGAGCACCAGACCAGAAAGAAGTGGACTAATTCTCAGGCAACGACTAGAAGTACACTTCAGGCTAAGTGATGGCACAAATTATGGTGAGTATATATTCTCGGTCCTCCAGAAGAGAACTACTCCTGTTGCCACCTATAAAACTGTTATAATGCTGACAATTTGACCATTTTTCAAATTGAATTGAGAGCACAAGTTTCTGCATCCCCCGAGATGGCAACCTAGGAATCAACAGTGGTTTCATAACTAGGCTTTTCATCAGAACTGATCCTGGGAAGTAGACGTGGGACATGTGGTATATTCCTTTGTAGGCAAACCTATAAAGCAGCTAGGGATATCTATTCCCATCTCTTTTTAGCCAAGCAAGTATTTAATTGTGATGCTTTCTTCCTCAGAAAGGAAAGACAACTGAATTAGAGAATGAATTAGAGACCCAATATTCCCTACCACAGTTCTTTATGGGAGATAAGATCATAACTGAAAACTTTCTAGGCCAAAGTTAGAATGTACAGCATGAGATTAAAGAAATGAGATTGGCAAAACCATGTCCAAAGTTACAAAGAGAATAAAATACTAAAAGTCCTCAAGGTAACAAAGTAGAACCTAAAATAAATTAAAAAATTAAAGACTTGAGATGCATTTAAAATGGTGGGAAAAGACAGAAATTGCAATACAGACTATTGTCTGGGAGGAAATTGAAGTAAGAATGAGCAGCAATGCTCTTACTGTCATATGAACCACATCTACTGGAGAGTCCAGATTGTCTGCTACAGATAATACAGAGACTAAAAAACCCCACACATACCAAACAAAAAAAAAAAAACCACAGGATTTCTGAACGCTTGGTAATGGAAATATTGTCTTGTTTCTTACTTTTCAGTGCCTGTTTGCAAGCTGCAGACCATGGAACTGCCAAAAATGGTAACATCAGAACTTTCACGAATGACAACAGGGTTTTATAGTATTTACAAACTGGCTATGAGACACAAAGAGATCAAAGCCAGAGTTACAGATCAAAGACAGAAGAATAAGTCTAAATGTTTTTTTTTCTTCACAAAGTCACATACAGAAAATTAGCATGAGTAACTAAAAATAAAAGGGTAGTCAAGCCAACTTTAGATGAACACATCGGATAGCTATCCAATCCCACCTTTTATTATAGAATCACAGAATGGCCTGGGTTGAAAAGGGCCACAATGATCATCTAGTTTCAATCCCCTGCTACATGCAGGGTCACCAACCACCAGACCAGGCTGCCCAGAGCCACATCCAGCCTGGCCTTGAACGCCTCCAGGGATGGGGTATCCACAACCTCCTTGGGCAACCTGTTCCAGTGTGTCACCACCCTGTGGGTGAAAAACCTCCCTTGTCTCAGTCTAAAATCATTCCCCCTTGTCCTATCACTGCAGAAAAATCGTCTTTTCTATATTGACAGGAACAGGATGTTCTGGAATACATTGCACATACTTGCCTTGGTTTTGCAAAGCAGGCATAGATCATTATTTCAGGACCTTATTCATTTTTAACCTTTTCTTTGCATATGATTCACGCAACTGATAAAAACAGCTTGTGAACCTCAAGATTGTCAGTCGCCACCATGTAAATTGACTTCTAGTAGTGCCAGCAGGGGTCACAGTGCTGGGTTTTCTGTCTGCTCTAGTAATAAACAAAACTATATAAAGGTCTAAGAACAGATTTAAGGAGTCATTTTATTAGTATTGGGGAAATTTAACCAGAATTTGTCCCAACGGTGTAATTATACCCTTTAATATGCATCTGTCTCAGTGAGATCATAATGTATTATTGATTTCATTCACATTCAATTGAATTATTACATGCTAAACTGAAATGCTAGTACCTCAGCTTATCTGTTTTGTCTCCGTATCAAATTACATATAGTGAATCCATCAAACTACTGTAAAGCTTTTCTACACAACACCCAAAGTACTTCATGCTGTTTTAAGCCAACATCAGAATTCTTAGAATGAACACCGAACTCCAGAAAAAAGAGTAGGAATGAGAGTGAAGACAATGTAATGGACTGAGCACTGAATTACACTGCTAGGGCAGCAGAGTACTAAATCTGACTCAAAGCCTCTAGATGCTACAGCAGAATTAATTAGAATATAAGAATAAAAGCTTAAGATGTTTTCTGAATTTCACCATTTCTGTCCTGATGTATTTGGTATACTGAATGCTATTGTCCTATACATCACTCTTGTAATGATGACCTATATTGAAATGATGAAATATTGTAAATTTCTTAATTGATTTTTTTTTCAATTTGTTAACATGATATTTATAGGAAAAGCAATTTTATTATACATAAAGAGTTGCTTAGTTACTACAATCATATAAGGTATGAGAAATGAATGGTGTAAGTTAAATTGTTGATAAAAACATTTTAAAGATGCTTCTGGATGTTTTCTTTTTTTTTTTTTAATTCAACAGTATCAGTATTTTATTTTATTTTTTTGTGACAGGAGCAGGAGAAAATGGCATGTGCTTAGGCAAATCTGCTCATCTAATTATGTCTTCTTCTGAATCACTTGTCAGAGAATATTTTAAATATAAAAGTGGCCCTTTCTTAAGCAAGAAACATCCTTATCAAAGTAAGACCCAGGATCCATGCATCTTGTCTCATTTTCTGTCTTTCTGGTCTTTAATCAAAATATATTGTTACTGCTGAAAAAAGATATTCATTCTTGTGAATACGGTAGAACTGGGAGAATATAATGTTTAATAGAAGAAAAGAGGCACGTTAGAGACTAAAATCCTGCTGATCTGAGTCCTTATCAGTCAATGGATCAGCTTCACATGATCTTCATGGGATATTACTTACATAGAGGTCATTGAATGACAAAGTCTCTACACCGTTCCCAAAAGTATCTCCAAAAGTATCTTATTATACACAAATTTGGCTCTATACAATACTCCTAAACAGTATCAAATCAAATCAAATCTGCAAAATGTTTAAATATTGCTGGTGCTATAATCCCCGTAAAAACTAGCATAGAGTTCAGGGCTTAGTTGAAGCAGCACTAGAGTGCTATCTACCTGAAAAAGTCTTAAGGCCACTGAATTGCAAACATGCCTCATACATACATATCCACACACACACACAGAAAGAGAAGGAAATACATTTCCCTCTTTTAATTACAAATACAAAATACAATTTCTGATATTTTGTATTATACTTTCTCCAAAAGACTTTTAAATAGCAAGTAACAAGTGCTTAATATGAGCACTCCTAATTAAAACCTATTTTATGACTCCCAAAGTGGTAACAGTTCATATTCATTTCTTATGCCAATCTGAAATATTTTATCTCGAGTCAGTATTAATGTTTCCTGTTACCCTGTCTGTATGTGGGAAGCACAGAACTACAGTAAAATCCCAAGTCAGACACAAATGTACGTGCTGTAGGAGACAATCTCATACAACAGTGCTCTGAGGGTAGAATGTTGGAGTCCCTTCCATGTCTTTGTTTCACGAGATGCAATGTTTGCTGGTTTACATATTATATTAAAGTTACAAGGTTTGACACAATATTCCCAATAACTTGTACCTAAGAATACTGCACAAGTACTGCTCTTTTGTTGTGATGTACCGCTTTCACTGGAGTGACAGACTGACCACATGATATTCTCAATTTTCCAAACGAGTTGGGCCTCCAAGCAAGAAAGCACATTTCCTGCCCCTCCAGGGAAGCCCCCAGGCGTGGGGTACCCATAACACCCTCAGAAAGGTAAGTCATGTTACATTCAAAATAAAGTCATTCTATACCAGAGAGAATGTAAAAACAAACAAACAAACAAACAAACAAACAAAACAACCACATCAGGCAAAGCAACATACTTCAATTTTACACTGATATGAAACAGAGTCTTTGTGTCATCCACATTCTATTCTACAAGTTCCATGTAATGGATAAATCTTCATGTAAGAAAACACAGATATAAATACTGAGTTGAACCACCCACTCAAATGATAAGAAAAAGCATGCCTTTCTTTAGTAACATAATACATAAACATCTATAGCTCCAAAAGTAATAAATTATGAAAATAATGTATAATATGCATGTTATGGATAATTTGTATTGCATTTTCCAATTTCAATTTATAATTGTAGTCATAACATTGCAAGAATTTACCTTTTTATATTTAACATTCCTTTGGCATCCACCACTCTGGCCCTGGCTATTTCATACAAGTCCCCTTTTAGTCTATGAGGCCATGTAGGGTCAGTTTTCAAGATATTGGACAGCTTCCACTTGAAGATTTTCTAGCTGTTAGAGAGTATTTCCAGCACAAACACCTCCTTCAGTTATCAGAGCACTTTTTCTACCTCCCAATTTTCACTGAATAAATGAAAGTTATATGTACATCTAGACTAATAAGAAAAAAATATATCTTGTTTCAGAGACCCATAGATCAAGAAAGACCCTTCTCTCTTCCATCTATTTTAATACTTATTTTTTTTCTCCCATATTCATTAAAACATCCTGTTTCAATCCTGTAATAGGGAGTGAAATCTATTATGAAATATGCAATTCTATAAAAATCAGCTATAAAGAACTTCTGATGTTTCATTTGCCCATCTTTAGAACAAATTGTCCAAATACAGAGATGCTGTTTGGATATCAGCTTTCCTAATGACTAGAACTTAGTTATTAGACAAGTCATCAGAAAGAACACTCATCAAGGCTAATTTAAATCCATGTGGCTAATGTATCTACAACCAGCTTCAACAGTCAAAGGAGAGAAAAAGCATTTATGACTGAAGCCTCATTTAACTGTTCTGAGTCCCTCTGCAGAGGAAAAATCGCCCTCCCTCCACTATTTATAGATGGAGCTGATGGAGATCATTCTTACTGTGTTAACATCAGTGCTCACAAAGGGCTCCTTTCAGAACCAATAGGAGTCATGAGAGTATTCTTGTTCTGTATTCAGACACAAGTCAGAATTTAAAAAGTGTCACAATTTGAAATATATTCAAGTTTATCTTACTCTCCACTTTCCTTCATGGAGGCTAGATTGTCAGAGGACAAAACTGCTGCGAAATCTCAGAATTCAGAGATCTAAGAAGTCTTAATTACTGGCCAAATCTACAAACTGTATATATTTTATCAGTTCTATCTAAAATAATTATGAAGTAAAATATATATATATATATACACATATAATATATGGTTATGAAATAATAAATATATATCTGAAATACAATATTCCAGATATTAAAATCTCATTACAGTAGAATGGCACAGGGGGTCAGAATAGATCAGTGACAAAAAGCTCAGATATAAACACAGAATTTTCAGACTAAACCAAAATCTGATTATCTGGGGAGAAAAAAATCTTTATATGCACATTTTTTCTGCTGTGCAAGTAACAAATAGGACTTTTAGAAATAAACACAGTTCCACCCTGTTGGATGTTTACATGTATGTATGCCAGTAAAAATGAAAGGGTGCATCTATTGACACAGATATGAGCTCAGAAACACATTCTAGGAGATATGGCAAGAAAGGAAGTCGTTTCCGTGAGGCTAACTGTAGCACCATAGTACCGGGTGTCCTACATGAGTGGAAAGAAGCAGGTTCTCAGTAACAAGCAGTCGCGTCACTTATTTTGAGCACACAGCCTTCGGGAGGCATAGCAAGTTACTTTGGATATATATCAAGAAGACAGGCAGAGGAGAAGGGAGTGATACAACCTGGGAAAGCACTCTGAGAAGCTTGACTAATTGACTGACCTGAGATGAGGACTTAGAAGACAGAACATATCTCTTAATTTAGTTCCTGAGAAGAGAAAAAGGACTCTTTTCCACAAAGTCAGGGAGCAAGACCCAAACTTTCATTTGCCTTTGAAAAAAGATTGTGAAATACAGGAGATACAGGACCACCAGGATTTTTGAAATAGGATGAAAGCACTCCCTGCACCTGAGTGATCCTCCACAAACAGGCAACACTATTTCATCATTCCAAGGTTTCATTATTCCACTGGAATTAGGGATGGACTCTGTTTCCACAGACAAAGTACAAGGGAGGTCACTTCTAGTGTAGCCTTTATTTAAAAACTAAGACCATTTCATGAGTGTTTTGGGTAAATTATGGCCATTGTTGCATTGTGTCTATATCTACTAGGGTGATACAGTGCCCAGAGGTGGTGAAGAGAAGCAACATGCTCTAAAAGCGATAATACCCTTTACGGAGGAAGAGGCTGAGGCTGGAAGCACCAAGAGAAAGCACTTCACATCTCTAAACCCTAAATGAATCACAGCCTGATTTTATAACTATTTATTTTCAAGGAGATGACAATCAACTAATCTAGATTTTCCAATAGCACATGGAGAGGGAATTTTCCATAGTTCAGAAGAATACATAACATTTAGTTTCGTAATTTGAAAATAAACAACTAAATTCCTTATTGCAGTAGGTCACATAACTATTTTCAGAAACACCAAAATAAGAAAACATATCAGCCATAAACTGCTCTTTTCAAAACACATCACCTGCCAAAGCAGTGACTTTAAAGTTAGCTTTAATGCCATCTGAAATGGGATCAGAATAAGGGTCTCATTCACCATTTTGCATCTATTTCCAGCCTTAATATTCTCAAAACTAAAACGCTTATTTTTTTCCTGAATTTAAAAGAAGCTCGTATGGAAAACTACATTCTGGCCAACGCTACTCATCAATCAAATATTCACAATTTTCCTGGACATACAGAGCTTTCACTGCAATAGCTGAGACACATCTGAATATAAAATTTTACCCTCAGTCAGAGGACTTTATATTAACAATATGAGGATTGTTTTCAATTTTTTCTTTTAACTCATTTCCCATTTTAAGCCCTGTTTTCTCTGAACTTTCAACAGTGAATGTAGGATACTTGATCTCACTGAAAATGGCTGGATAAATCAGCTTCATGGATTAAGTACTGATCCATGAAGAGTTATTTTTGAAGGTTATTACAATAACAAACTGTTACTTGTGGAGTTTTGTTGCTCAACTATCTATACCTATACAAACTGAAGTAAAATTAATTGATTTTACAATTTGTTCTATCCTTAATCTGTAAAATGTCTTCAGAAGAAACACAAAAAAGATTATTTGATTACTTTGCATTTAGGAACTCTAAAATAAAAATCTGCCCTTCTAAACTACACATACTTCCACAATCACTGATAAAACAATATACTAAAGCAATGAGGAACTTCAGAGGATGGTTCTAGGGTAATATGTATATACCAAAATCTTATTGGTGGATGGGAGTGGGTTGCTCATCACTTTCAATGCTTCTCCTTCATTCTATCCTTCTAAGAAAAATAGGCAAATCAGTAACATACGTTCATTTTCATTAATCTGGGTAGAAGAGTTGCTTTTCTTTGTGAAGAATTGATTCTGTAAAGATCTTTTACTCCTCTTTACTCCTCCAAATAAACACAATTCAATTAAGCTTGGAAAACACCGTGGTCTTGAACAGATACTCCATGCTCATTCATTGCCAAAACAAGTACAAAGAGTTTGCACAAATCTAAGACAGAATTTGGTTTTTATCTAAGAACTGATGCTTTGTTGATGCTTTTAAACATGAGTGGTGCCCATAATGCTGTCTGTTCATTAAATTATCTGTTTTACTTTCACGCAAAGTCTTCTGTCACAAGCATATTCTTCCTCCCATATGTTCAAAACTTCAAAGATTTTTCAAATCTCTGTTTTGGTCCCAGTGCTATTCTATTGAGAACAGGCACAAATAAAAGTTGTGGAACACAAAGGTAATGAAATTACAGAATCTGTCACTTTGATCTGAGCCATAAAAAACAGACATAAAAAATGCAAATCTAAAGATAAACAGTTCATAAGCTGTCAAAGCACTGTGCACTTACAGAATTTCCTTTGCTGAGACCCAGGCATGAGTGAGCTATGCCGAGAAACAAAAGCTGTGAAAAGCACAGAGATCTGCTTGCAACAGCCTGTGGGATAAACATCCATAAAAACCAAGGTTCCACTGTGTATATATAAATTAAATATATCATTTGGAAATATGATAAACAAAGATGTTTCACAAACTTACAGCTGATCTTAGCAAGTACATATCCAGAAGGGTACAGTCTATTTATACTCCAGAATTTATTGACACTGCAGGATTTCCTACAGACAGCAAATCTGAACAAATGTCCGTGAATATCTATGCCACATACGTTATTCCACACATTGTACAAAAAGACTGGGATTCCACTTAACGAACATAACCGGATGAAAATATACGTAGAAATAGAATACAATGACAACCTACCCAGATGAACCAACATGGAAAAGTCACTTCTTCCTTTCCACGTGAGTGGCTGCAAGGAAGTGATATAGCCCAAAAGAACAAATCCATTAATCCACCCAAAGAAGTAGTACACTAATTCACATTTGGGCCACTACAAGGACCTGCATGAAAAACGGACAGCTACATGTCCTCCATCAAGCCAACTGGCAAGTGAGAGGAAAGATCACTCACTCCCTGCATCTCTACCCTTTATGTCAGCTTCAACAGATTAGTTTCTCTTCTTCCTTGTGTGAGGTTAGACTAGATAAATTTACCTGTGACTGCAGGATACACATGACAGATGATTCAGATAAAATCATTGTGACCTCCAACCCATCATATCTCACAAGTTCAAAAGCAGACTAAGCTTTCATAGACCTGCAAACTGACTGTGACGTATTGCCCTTTCAGTATGAACAATGGAATGCACTGAGAAATTGGCACTTTTTTCAAGCAACACATAAAAATGTAAAAATTTCTTTCCTTACATCAAGGCTGGAAAAATATAATTCCTTTATTGGCTTCTTCGTCATAGGTAAAAGCTGGTAAAATCTGTAAGAACCATCTCTTGAATGTTTAATGTCAGCTAAATCAGATAAAGACTAAACAGGAAATAGCTAAATAGTCATTTGGGTTTTTTTTTTTTTTGCAGCATGCCCTCACTGATATTAGTAGATCTGCTTATGGGATAAGTATTCCCTAGGATGTGAGGCTGGACCGCAAAGAATGTATCATCCATCTAGCCTTACAAACACAAAACAGCAGGATTTCACAGCAGATTAGGAGTAGAACTGATAAAGTTTTGGAAGGAATTAGATCAGAAAGAAAACTGAAAGATAAGCACATGACCCAGGAGGTCTGTGAAGAGCAATATCAACTTTGGTCAACATTCAGGGAGAAAACGTTTGTATCTTTCAGTCTCATGCTTTCCAAGTGTCAGAAGACTGAGACTTGCAGTATGAGTGTACCCTACTTTGCTGTGAAGAGCTGCTGATACCTCCAGCAACAGAAAATACATAGGAAAAAGTGCCATTTTGAGAAGCTCCTTTCCCTTCTCCACATGTTTAGGGACCATTAATTCACACCTGCAAATCTGAGGGCATTCTTTGTCTATGCCAATGAGTCCCAACAACTGAGACTCAAGTTACATGCGCTTTCCAATTACCATCAGCAAGCAGTGACTTCTGGAAGCGATTTTTTGCTTTTTCCTCTGACAAACTCATAACAATTCACGTAAGTGGAAGCAGAAGCCAAGCAAATTGAGTTGCTGTACAACACACTTAAATGCAGAGGCTCTATCACTACCTGATGATGTCTTTAAAAAAAAAGCAGGTAATCTTTTCAGCGATGTTTTATAACTCAGACACACAACCATGGGGCTGACATAGCAAATGCTTCTTTGATTTACTGTCCAATATTATAAAAGGTATCACTGAAATTCTTTACTGTACCTCTGGCTACAGAACATTTTAACCTATGGTACTTTTAATATTATCTTCACTATTAGAAGTAAACTTAATCAGTCTGGTTGCCGACTTAAATCACTAGTCAAAAGATATAGCAAGGACTAAGATCATATAAACTCTTCATTTTATTAGATTTTTGTTAGGATATTTTAACATCTATTTTCACAATGTGAATGCATTTTTTAAGAGGAGAATGACTCAGTTTTTATTATCCATTTGGATTATTAAAAAGGAGATGATTCAAATAAAACAAGTGACTGGCATGATACTCTTGCCAGGTTCTCTTGCCTGTTTATCACAAACTGGGAAAACTTGGCATGGCTGGGAAGGAAGGGTGGGGAATAACCATCAAAATGTTTTTTAAATGATTCCAGTTAAATCAAAGTGTGTGCCTTTTGGGATAGCTCAGTCTACAAGACAAATACATAGCAAAATAACTCCTAAAAAAACATCTTAAAATAAGTCAAATTGAGCCGATATAAATGGTAAATAAATTATATAAACTATCATTACAGTGACCAGATCAGTATTTGGGAACGTGAAATCAATAGTAAGCTGCCCACAGGCTGTAACAATTCCAGTTTTACCTATTCAGCTACTTCTAATATAATTTTGTGATACTATAAACTGAAATTAAGGTGTCATTTTTGGGATTTTTTGTTTGCTTGTTTTTGCATGGTCAAACTAGCTTTGAAAATTCTCAGAACACTTCAAAAATACTTAAAGTGTAATTATCCTTTGCAAAGTCTATTTGTTTGATTTCATAGTGAGTGCAAGACTGTGGCAAGTTTACAAGCAAGAAATGCATAAGTATACTTGTGGGAGGAAAGGAGTGTCAAGAGCCCTTGAGCCCTGTGTGTCCTGGCTTTCCTCTTCTATTCTGAATGTAAAAACAATTGCTGCTTTTGTAGTCTTCTTATTAAACTTTTCTTCTCTAAAATACTTGTAGACAGCAGGTCTCCCAAACTCTTACTTATTTCCTGCAATACTTCATCTAGAAACGAGATTCTGAAGTTATCATATTTAAACAAACAAAGAAAAAAACCAGTCATCTGCTCAGGACTAGAAATCATTGGATGCACAAAACTACAAGCAAATATCTACAGAATTAAGTTTGTGAGCAATCCAGCAGGCAAGGCATTCAACAAGAGTACAAGAATGGCTACATTCTTCATGATTGTAAGAGAAAGCCCAGGGAAGAGCCATACATAAAGAGGATGAGCTATACTTCTGCCAAATGTTCTCCAAACATTTACAACTAGAGCTTTTCTTAAGCCACGTACGTTTTCCTGCATTTATTAGTTTTCAAGAGAATAATCTTGAATACTCAATTTGCCACATCTCACCTGGACTTCATGTAATCTTTAAATATTCAGTGTCCCATGGCAGCAATTTTCATTATGTAACATGTGCTGCAGATCATATGCAGAACTACTTTCTTTTGTTTGTTTTGTCACCTGCAAATTTCATTTACTATTGCTTACCATCATTCAATACCTATAATTCTTCAAAAGAAGGATAAATAACATTGAAACCTAACCTCCACATTTTTCTTCACCTAGTTTTCGGTGAATAGTAACTAGCAGCAAAGCAGCCTCAATCAATCATTCATCCCAAATTTGCTTCCCACAGGACCCCTGAAGAACCTTGCCCAGGAATTCCTACCTGTTTCAGGGCAGGTTCCACAAATTCCATCATCTGCAGGGAGTCATCAGGACTCAGATGGATTTTTCAGGGACACTTTTAGTCATCTATGAAGGAACTGGCACCCTGCCCATGGCATCACAATATATTTCTCAGAGCCTATGGAATAGGTATTATGAATAACTTGCCTTGCTCTAATACAACAGCTGCATTATAAGCAGTTATTCTCACAACATGAGGAAGGCAAAATCTGGTCCAAATGACAAATCGCCTTGTTTTTTCCCAAGTTTACCTGCTGTGCTGTTATTTATTTGACTTTGGCATTTGCAGTGTACACACACAGACAATTCTGGTTACATATATCTTTTATTGGGTTAGAGAAAATCAGAAGCAGATCCTAGCAATACCAAGTGTACCTTTAAAAAACAAGCAGTTTGCTCTAAAAGTCTGGTCCAAAGCTATCTGAAATCAAGAGCGAAGCTTTCACCAGTGTGAACGGTACTATAGTCTGCTGTGAACTCTTGGTGACACTGTTCAAAGCAACAGGACATGGATGAATGGCCTGGCCATCTCCTCCACGCACTCTGCCAGTACACTCTTGGAAAGAAGCAAGCACAAGCCTCAGTACCCCTGCACCTTCTGATGGGTGAGGCACATTTCCTCCTTGGGAGGGACCCTGCTGGCAAGCAGAGCAACAGTAAACTGTAGACAGCATTCTTCGTCCTTCAGAGAAATCAGCATCACCTCAGATTGGGAGCTGAATAACCATTTTGCAAATTCATACATGGAGAAGAAAGCACAAAAGCTGGGTTCTCACCTATGAGTGCTATGACAAACTTCCACAGTAATACAGCCCAAAATAAACAGGTTCCAGCAACTATCCTGTTAGCACCTCAGCAGGAGTCTCTATAAGGCCTGTACTGATCCTGCTAACACAAACCACTTTGGCAGCCTTCCTCCATTCCCCAGTTGCACCCAATTCCTCGCTTTTGAACAGAAAACAAGCAAGGCAAACCTTTACACAATAGAGATATTCACAAAGAGTTGCATTTGTATCTACAAGAAAGCATAAGCACGGATAAAGTACGAGCCCAGATGAATCAAAACCTGCAATTAAGTGTGCAGATATGTCTGTGCTCTGAAGCTGTGTTATACTTACACAACCAACTTATCCAGTTTGTCATCTAGTTCAGACCATTATATGTTTCAGAGAATTTCCTGAATAACTGCATTATGTCATCTCCTCAATTATTTCCATTAGAAATCATTAATACATCATATTATACAGAACTCGATGTTTTAAAATAAATTTTCTGGCTAATCATTAAATAAAAAATATTTTTCTGAGCCAATATTTTTTGCTTGTAAACAACTTAAAATATTTTAATGTTTTAGAACATTTTAATTGCATTTTGAACGATTCCAGAAATTAATTTGGAAATGCTTCTCTCAGTTGCATACTGCCTTTATGTTTTTGCTAGAAGTTACAATTGATTTGAATTAGCTTTTATACTTAAAATTACATGTGTCATAATCCAGTATAATTCTTCTAACACGTTACAATTACTAAGAACAGACAAACTGTTTTGTTTTTTTTTTCCCCTTCATCTAGGAGAGATTTTTTTTCTATTCGGTAGTAGTATAGATATATATATTGTCCATTCAAAGATGAGAAAATTGGTGGGAAGTAGTTAATTAACAGCACGAATTAAGCTTTGCTATCACCCAGAAATGAAGTGAAATTACTATCACATGATGCTAATTAGCTGGCAAAGCATCAGGAAAGTGTGCGGCAAAAGCATTCAGAAAAATAGTACCAAGTTTTATTTATTATAGTCATTCAATTTTACATGCTACATGCCTCTGGCTCCCCTATTCAAGATCTCTGTTCAAGGATGGAGTAGCTGCTTCTTTCTTCCTCATCAGAAGATAAAAAAGGGCCAAGAATACACATAATGTCAATCAATTTCTAAGTCAAATTCAGCCAGCAATGAGAATAATTCACAACACAATGTAGTGAGGATGCAAACCATAGAGTCTGGGCTTTGCTTTTTCCTCTCATATTTCTGACTGTACATCCCATCAGCTGGCAGTAGTAGTGGCTCTCATTATTTCTATGCATGATCTTGGCATAGCACCAAGGTGGCTGATGGATGTCCTCAGCTCTCCAATAAGAAGGGAACAAAAGAAGAGCACCTATTCAGTAGCGTTTCAGAGCTTCCTAATCCTCACCAGAAAATAAGAGACTCAGCCTGAACAGGCAGCCATGTCTATGGGAAGGGGAAAGAATTGACTTGCTATGGTTTTTGTTTGAATTCACCACAATCACTTTCCAGTACGTATGGTTAGTCAGGGCAAGTCCGTATGTGCCTACTTTTCTTGATAATTTACTTACAATAGCTAATAGGTATAAATGCTAGAAGAAGAGAAAAAAAAAGTTTGATGTACTTTTCCACCAATTCTTTCCCCCTATAATTAGCCATTTTCCCCAAATGTTGAGGATGCAAATGCAGCCACTGCAGCTGCCAGGATGCAACTGAGCAGTGATTGTATCCTGCTGGCCTTCGAAAGCAAAAAGGCAAGAATAAACACATGTAAGGCCTCCTCAAAGCTCCTACACTGACATGAGAGGAAAAGTCACATTTCCTACAGGGCTCTTCTTTGTTTATATCTAGAAGTTCGCTTGGGAATAAAACCTACTTTTGTTCATTTTCAAAACGTACAGCATCTCTCTCTTCTCCCATTCATATATTTTTTTCAATATATTACATATGTCAGTAATAGAAAACACATAACACAATGTGGATTCTCAAATTCTTAAATTTAATTAGTACTTCACTGAAGGGTCATTTAAGAAAAATGGGCACTTATTCCTGTGCCTAATCATAGCAATGCTGTTTACAGTAAGGATATAGTGTAGATGCCCCTAGATGGCTTTTGCAATATAGAAGAAAAATTGGCAGCAAATGGCATATTTTGGCCTGCTTCCATAGTGTTCCAGGTTTGTTATATTTACACTACTCTGTAGAAAGCAGGCCTCCATGGATATGTGGAAAATATGTCAATATATCAGTGCAGCAGCTAGGGTTTTCTCTAAGAGGGAAGGAACAGATCTTGAGCCAAGAGAAGGATAGATGATAACTGATACCAAATAATCAGAGAGCTGGGGCCAGGGCACAAAACAAAGTGAGCCAAAATGACACCATCAACGTAATCTGGAGATGCATGTCACACGCTCACATGTGTAAATAGCTTTAAAAGGACACTGACAACCTCAAGAATCATTCATCCTCACATCACTGTGAGGACACTACAGCACGCAGCACCACAGATCATGGTATGGGAGATAAAGAAACACATTTTTTCCTCTGCTTTTGTTTTGCTCATTCTGTACACCAATATTCTTGTGCACACTGTGCTTCTACAGTTCTGTGGGTCTTTCATCCAGAGTTAGAAAAGAAAAACAATAGAAATTGTTGACACAGTAATTCACAGAAGTAATGGCATACTTGGTAGATGAAGCTATTGCTTATTGTTTGTTCAGTTTTAAATCAGCAGTATTGCCCTCTGTTTATTTCTATTTCTATTTTTTCTTGACAAACTTCATTTGTTGTGATTTAAGTAATTTACTTCTTCACAATAGCTAAGGCATTTTATATCAATACAAACGTAATGTTCATCAGCTTTCTTACAGCATCTGGTCCTTCATTTTCCTCTCTGGATCCCTGCACTCCATTTAAGTTCGACCAATGAGACAGTCTGGCAGTCAGCACTACTGAGTAAACCAGCAAGAACCTGTTCTCACTGGACCACTATTCAGACTGATGTTTATTTTGGCACCAGTAGTTATGGTATGTCTCTGCTAACATAAACTACTAACTGCAATCAATAAATGGACAACAAAGTTCTTTCACAGAAGCCATCCATCTGTTACTTGCTGTTGAGGTATTGATTTGTATTCTGTACATGTAGTCACATTATCACACAATATACATAATAAAATGATGCAATTACTGAAGTAAGAGCTAAATCTTCATTTGTCTCATAGGCTGGGCAAATAAAAATAATAGACTTGTGACATTCATATCCAAGTGATATTTTCACTTCTATTCTCTCATTTTGAGGCAAAGCAAAACATATCCACATAAAACATACACAGTAGTATTTTGAGAACAAAAGGTTTCAAAACTATAGTATTGTAATAACTCCTCTTTCAGAAAGCTGATTAGCTAACCTGAATGGGAGGTTCATAATTTCAACAACAACAGAAAATCCCATGCCTAATTTAATGACATCCTTGGAATGAAGAGTGCTCAGTTACAGTTTTGTGAAGGCCTCCCCAAGTCCCTTTAATTGCTCCTTCCCACTCTAATTAACCTCTTGGTCACCAGTCTTTCTTTCTGGCGTGTCCATTACTATGTCTTTTAAATCTGATTGAGTCAGTTACAGTAACTGACATGATGTACAGCACACACTGTCCCAATCCGAGGAACAGATCATGAACAGTGTGCTGCAGGCACCTTCACCTACCCTATGTCTATGAGTTATCACATGTAAAGACAGATTTGTCAAAAACTATATGCTTTAGTCCTTGGTCTTGGCAGATGTTGTATTATTTTATCCAACTATTAAATGGAGGCAAGTCCAATTCATCATTTCAATTAATGTATTTCATAGATCATCTAGTGATAGAAAGATCTACCACACATTATTCACTTGCCTTTTTTCAGTAATGAACTTAAGGTTCTCCTAATGTGTCTGAATGCAAATAAATTCTGCAGCATGCTGTCAGTGCTGCTGTGAAGCAGACCCTTATTCCAAAATGCCATTCAGGGACGAGCTTTTGTCTAATATTTCTGAAAAAGTAGTGCAAGTGACTCTATAGCTGTTAGATAAAGATTTTAGCCAAAGATCTTATTCTCAACAGTATGCAGCTCCAATGTTGATACAGATGCCAACAATCTACATCATTTGCAGGATAATGTTCAGAATAAAGCTTTTGTTGATCTTTACTTCCCTCTTTCCTATATAAACTGCTATAAGACTAAACTACTACTCCAGGACAGAAGTGGAACAGAAGACTATTGCAGGCAGAAAAGTATGAGGGTTGCTCCAAAAATAATGCCTCCTATTTTATGTTGTTCCATGATGTCAGAAGGAGATGTTGGCGATACGGCAGTAGTGGTTGAACCTTCCTAGCAATATTCTGTTACATGTTGTTGCTGTGTGACAGATGGCAGCAGAGGAGCAGTCTGGCAAAATCATGCCTGACATGGAAGTGAGTATGAAGTAAAAGTGTGTCATTTAATTCTTCCACGTAGAAAAAACGGCACTTGTTGACATTTACTGACACTTGCTGAATATTTATGGAAATCAAAAAGTGGATATGAGCACAGTGAGGTGGTGGGTGATGCATTTCAGCAGTGGCAAGAGCAGATCACCGCCACTGATGCAGATTTTTACAACTGTGGCATGCAGGCTCTTGTTCATTGCTGGCAAAAATGCATAGCTAATAGTGGTGACTGTGTTCAAAAATAGTGTTTTGTATCTGAGAATTTGTTCTAACGAACAATGTCATTGTGCTCTTTGTTGTAATTTCTGTGGAAATAAATAGGAGGCATTACTTTTGGAGGAAGCTACATATATACAGTAGATCTGCTCCTTAGTTCCCATTTTAGGCAGGACAAAGGCCGCACAGAGGTAGGAAAATAATTCAGTAAGAGAAACTCCTGTCATAGCAAATAGAGACTAAAACTTTTACACTATAAAGGCACAGTAAATGGCCATAAGAAATCCTAAATTAAGCTTCAAATCAAGGAGAAGAATAAAGGTGGAAAATCTAGAGATTTCAGCTTAGGCAGAGAAGTCTTCATAGAAATATAAACAATCTTGCAGTGTTTGGTTCTTCACATGCCTTCTCTGGTTATTGTCAAGTGCCCCTGTAGCAGGAAGATCTCTGTACTCATAAATACACCCCTGACTATGACTTAACTTGTTTCCGTTCAGACTTCCTTGAACAGAGATTTATATTTCTCTAGACAAAAGTTTGCAGGCTGCTTTATCTTTCTTACGCTATCTACTACCAATGGACACCTATTCTTCGTAAAAGCACAAAAAAAAAAAAAAAAAGGAAAAGGATAGCTGCAGAACACAGTAACTTCCTGAAATCCCAATAAAAGCTCAATATTCCTTAAGCATAGGTTACAAAATAGGGTGAAATCTTAGCTGTAAGATAACCAAGTACAGATGTCAGAGATCCCTGGGAAGAATAGCTTTCTCAAATACTGCTTGTGTTCCAACGCAATTTTTACTTCAAAGTATTAATTGTCATGATTAATCAATAAACCACTTTCCTGAAACAACGTTAGCCTGGCTGTTTATCTTGTTCTTTTCCCTTGAGAAGGACATTTCTTAAATGAATGCCTCATTGAGCACCTCCCCACTGTGCAGGTGTGCATTGAAAGACAGCCTCAATCAGATACTGTTCTTACACCTCCTAAGACCAAATGAAGAGGCCAGCAGTGTCCTTGTCCAATGTCCACCTCCAATATCTACTTACAAACACACTTTTTTCGGACAGCACTTTGACAGTCACTAATGTTTCTAAGCACCACTGTCAGTCAAAGCAGCACCAGCCAAATCTGACAAGCTGGAGACACAATTTCTGGGCTAGAATGAACAGCAGCTTTTTGACATCTCTGAGTTTCTGAGTTGTTTGAGGGTCAGAGCCAGATGAAAAGCAATCCTAAATGCAGCACGGAGTCTACGGAAACTGTACAATAAAAGGATAAAGGCAGAGCAAATAGAATCGTACAAAGACAGCACGTTTAAACATACCTGCATCTCAAATTTTAAAAGAAAATATGTCTACAAAAACATGCTGCTCTTCAGACTGACACAAACCGTAAACTAGAGAGCAAGGGAGCTTTGAGCCAGTCAGCCATCTTATAACCACTATCAAAAGCAGGTACGTTGTACAAGCATATAACATTTTTCATCTCGTAATATTTTCAATATGATTTATAGAATATTCTAGTGTTTCGACTATAAATTGATCTCATTAAAATTCTGACCAGATCACTATTTATGAGTCTTTCCCATGACTTCTGGTATTTCAAAGGGTTCATGACTGGCTTCTTTAAATACCTTTAATTTTGAAGTTTCATTCTTTTTATAGAATCACAGTATTATACAATATTAAATAACTAGTTTCTGTATCATAAATTTACTCCTGAACACTGAATCAAGGCTTTCTTCCTTCTAGAATAAGAGGACTTAAATCAACCACAGATTTACTGTAACAGGTTACTATTCTAATACTTTTAATACTCTGAAATTCTTAATCATAGATGCGTGTTACAGCAGTTTTTACATGTTTCTTCTCCTATCATTAATGAATATTATATGGAAACTATTTTTTAACATATAAGTTAACAGGCTGACAACAATACACTGAAAAATCATCTGCAATTAATGCTTTGATTAAGGAGTAAATATGTCATGAGTACTTTTTAAAAAACTTTCTGTTCCTTCAGCAAAATACAAAACATTACTGCACTGATTCCAAAAGAAATACACTTTTTAGAGTATATTTTTCAAGCGCTGACGCTATCTGTATGTCCACATATACAGTCTTGAATCAAATATTTTCAGAGATTTCAGAAAAAGCTTCTACTTTAAGCATTATTAGCATGTAAAAAATTCTACCTTGTCCAAAGTTTGATATGGCATATGTTTAACTTCAGTTCATGTACAGCTCCATATAAAGTCAGGAATAGATTTTAAGTAGGCAACTTTATAACTAGTTATTCTGCACCTAGTGGTGACAGACAGAAGAGAGCAATGGGTGAGCTGTCACATCGTATGAAAACTCTTGGGATTCAGTATTAAGATAGTAACCTATCAAGTTCTAAACTATTTTGGACCAATCCACATACAGATTTCAAGAAGGAAATAAGGAAAAACAGTATTAAACAGGGCAAATTGTACATAAAACCAAAAATTGCCATGCCAAACTATTGAAGATAATGAACTTTGTGCATCTATTCCATACTGCAGAGGTAGATTGGAATGAAAAAAAACATCACCAGCTTCCCTGTAGTAGGTTTCTAAAAACGCAGCCAAAACCCAAGCTATGGCAAAGATAATGAGTAACATACATATTTACTTCCGGAGGATTATCACTGTTATACAAAAGGAAACACCAGAAGCAGTCTCGTGGAAACAAAGTTTCTTTATATACTTGCTTAAATTTTAACTACCACTCACACACTCTGAAATCTAAATAAATTACACAGTTGAGTGCAAATGAATGTTCGCCCATATGCCATGTACCACAACCATGAAATTGAGTACAGGACGTGGGAAAAATTAAAGAAATGTCAGTAGAACTTCTTAAAATGTCCTCTGAGACAGTATATAAAACCTCAAACCATAAGACCAGCTGCCTCACCAGCAGTCCCAGTGAAAAAGCATCACTGGAAGGCATGCAAACCACACCAGAAAATCTGGACACTCTGTCCCACTATACTTCTAAGATTAGAAGGACATATTATTGAAAGCTGTTTGTTTTTAATTTTGTTCTTGTTGTTTTCCATTTCCAGTCCTATGAATGTCAACAGATTTTCTGTGGGAAGCACTACTTCACAAAAGAAGGCTTGCTTCTTTTCAAATATGTATGGAGATGAGATTGCAAAGCACATGCAGCAACCATGAACAATGAGTTCAAAGTCAAATAGAGATAGTGTATGCCAAAATTTGTACTTTCAAAGCATAAAATCATAGAATTGTTTGAGTTGGAAGGGACCCTAAAAGATTACCTAGTCCAGCTCTCCTGCAATGAACAGGGACATCTACAGCTTCATCAGGTTGCTCAGAGTCCTGTCCAGACTGATCTTGAAAGTCTCCAGGGGTGGGTCATTCACCACCTCTTTGGGCAACCTGTGCCAGTGCCTCATCACCCTTATTGTAAAAAAAAAAAAAAAAAAAAAACAAAAAACCTTCTTCCTTATACCCAATCTAAATCTCCCCTCCTTTAGATTGAAACCTTTCTCCTTGCCCCGTCACAGAAGATCCTGCTATAGAGTCCATTCTCTTCTTTCTTACCCCTTAACCCCTCTTTAGATACTGAAAGGTTGTTATCAGGTTTCTCCAGAGCCTTTTCTTCTCAGGCTAAACAATTCCATCTCTCTGAGCCTGTCCTCACAGGGAAGGCGTTCTATCCCTTGGATCTTTTCCGTGGCCCTCCTCTGGATGCACTCTAACAGGTCTACATCTCCTTTGTACTAAGGGCTCCACAGCGGGTGCTGTACTCCAGGTGAGGCCTCACCAGCACAGAATACTGGGGAAGGATCATCTCCTTTACTTGCTGGCCACACTTCTTTTGATGCATATTGGGATAAAGTTTGCTTCTGGGTTGTGAGGGCACAATACTGGCTCATGTCCAGCTTCCCATCCACCAGTACCCCAAGTCTTTTTTAAGTGGACTGTTCTCTATCCTCACATTCCCCAGCTTGTACAGATAGTAGCAGCTGCCATGACCCAGGTACAAGACCTTGAACTTGGCTTTGTTGAACCTCCTGAGGTTCACCTGGGCCCACTGCTCAAATCTGTTTAGGTTTCTTTGAATAGCATCTCAACCACACCATGTAGCTTAGAATCATGCTAGGGTGCACTCAATCCCACTGTTAATGTCACTAATGAAGACGTTAAAGAGCAGCGGTCCCAGTACTGTCCCCTCAGGGATAGTACTCACTGCTGATCCCCATCAGGTCATTGAGCCATTGACCACTATCAATCTTTCAAGTTCTTCCAGACCAGTACTGCAGGGAAAGATCATAACTTGATATTGTTTCTGTGATTTCAGAAACTAATCCAAGTTCTGAAAGCAATCCACTGGTGTACGGGTATGATCTGAGTTACCTTGGCAAGAAGTTCTTAACAGCCCAGTGAACTGGTGATGACTGAAACTGGGGCAGCAACTGCGTCCTCTGCAAAAAACCTCTGAAGGCCACCACCTTCAGTAATCTCCCGCTGTCTTTAGGCCCCCCGCAAAATCACAGTACTTAAATGGCAGACACAGGAGAGACTCAAGCAACAACGATGCCACATTTCTTCCCTTGAGATTCTGTTTTTTCCTCAGAAAATGCAGTTTACATATTGCCCAAATACAGTCTGAGATTCTAAGTTAAAGTGCTTGTTTCCAGACAGACCAGCCTTGTCTAAATGCATCTGCCACAGCTTTGACATGACTGGGATGCATCAAACCTATCTCATTCATGTTGTTAAAAGATGCTGTTAACAAACTGAGATTCTTATTTATAAATGACCTGACTGAAACGGAGGTAATTTTGTTTAGATTTGTCCAAAGTAAAATAAAATATTTTAGAAAAAAGGATTCATTTCCAGTTTTAACAGAATTCCCCTTTTCATGTAAATACATTGACAGACAGTTCCTAGTAAAATATAAACTTCTCAATGACTGGAAATGAACGAGCTCTCTGCATAACCCACTTTGCCAATCTTACTTTAAAAAATAATAATTGAAATGGGATCTCAAGTCTAAAATGTGCATGCAAGAAAACAACAAAAACACTGCTCTTTTTCATGAATGCAAACATAACTTAAAATGACATGACTAAAAGTAATAGAAACATCTACTTGAGTGACCCGTGACCTATGTGGGAGGAATGGCCTAACTTTGACTTGTTTCCACAAGTCTGGTCTGACCTGATCCCGTATGAGGAACAAGAGTTGGACAGAAACAAGCAACATCACGCCTCCTAACTCATCTGCAAAACCTCACACTCAGGGCAGCAGCCCCAGCCCCAATCTTCCCAAGGGGTACTTTAAGGGCTCTTGCAGCGGTTGAGGGTTTGTCTAATCCTCCCATGAAAAGAAAATCAAGTGAAGAAGCAGCAGTATGGCTAGTGTCAACTCAAGAGCTAGTCATCTTCATGTCTGCAGAAGAGGCGCTGATACTTTGGGTAAAGCTGGTGTTTTAGTACTCTGGTTGTCTTCTGGCATATGCTCTTTTTCACTATCATTTATTGCCTAAAGTAAACCCCACTTAATCTTGTAAATGAAATAACAGTAATTTTGAGCAGGTTTATTTGGTATTTTTCATAGTTCTAGCTTCCACAGGCTTCTCTTTGGGACACTGATTTTTCTTAGTGGCATCTGTAAGTAGAAGGGAAAGAAATGGCAAGCAAACCTGCAGGCCCTTTATATGAGGTACTAGTAGGCATTCCTCTACCAGTCTGGTTGATTACAGTATTTCCTAAGACTAAATGCATCTTTTTTTTTTTTTTTTTTTTGCATCGCTTGAAATTTTGTTCCCCTGCCAACTTGTTTAAAAACATCCAGAGCTAATCAAACTTTTTTGTTTGTTTTTGGCTGCTTCCTTATCAAAACTTTACAAAACTTTAATTTCAGCCTCATGAGCCCTGCAGCTGTAAATTAATTGAATAAAATTTACAAACATTATGCACCGATAAAACACTTTCAAGGCTTTTCCTTTTGCAGTTGACTTAGCTGCCTGGCATGACAGTTTTGCTTGACATGAGTTCAGAGCCTCTGGAAACCTTCCTAATCCCACTCTCCAGGCCTTGTGCCTATTCATGGAACCATATTAACTCAAATCCAGAAAATTAATAAATCTCAAATGGTTTTAAGCAGTCAGAAACAACCCTTGGTGCACATTCCACCTTCTTTACATTGCAGGCATCTTTTTACACAAAGTAACTCCTACTTGAAAGACCTAAGTAAAAACCAATGAAGTCCCCAAAGTTATTAACATTTAATAAAATATCTAGTTTAAGATTATTATGGATTGAAGCATTATTGCATTTACTTAATTCATTCTGATGTCATCTGTTTTTGTTCCCAGCACAATATCTCAGTGTCAGTGTTTGAACTAAATCTTTTCACCAGAATTGTTGGATGACTTCTTTTATACTAAGGTGCAAAAGAAAAAAAAAAAAAAAAAGAAGAAAAAAAAAAACCCCACGTTTCCACCTATATACAAATCCTTGAAATCCCTGATTTCAATTTTTGACTGATCTGATTAAACCAGGAAGTACTATTCTGATGAGGCACATTACAGTAGTACTCATGATGATTTCTTTTGTTCTGTGCTGAAGTAGGAGCACAAGCAATATATACCTAGAATCAATCAAATCTCGGTTGGAAAAGACCTTCAAGATCGTCTAGTCCTGCCAGCAACCTGACCTACCAAGTCCCATTATTAAACCATACAATCACAGAATCACCAGGGTTGGAAAAGACCTCAAGGATCATGAAGTTCCAACTCCCCCGCCACATGCAAGGCCACCAACCTCCACATTTAATACTAGACCAGGCTGCGCAGAGTCCCATCCAACCTGGCCTTGAACACCTCCAGGGATGGACCGGGCATCCACAGCCACTCTGGGCAGCCAGTTCCAGCACCTCACCACTCTCATAGTAAAGAACTTCCCCTGATATCCAACCTAAATCTTCCCTCTTTCAACTTCAAACCATTTCCTCTTGTCCTGCTATTATCTACCTTTTCAAAGAGTTGAACCCATGTCCATTAGTGCCATGAAAAATTTGACTACATTGTAAAGGGGTTTTCTTACACCTTTTATCTGTGTTTTGAAAACAATTGTCAAGCAATAATCTTCAGGGACTGTTCTAGCAACAATCTTTAGGGACTACTCTTAAAATGAAATCCATGTAACTTCTCTGAGTCATTCCTGTTAGAGTTTGCAGGCGAAGCACATGGCAGTAAATATGTAGGGTGTAAAGAAATGATTTGTTACACATAGACATGAAGAAAATTGGAGGGCTATATTGATATATAACATATATATAATATATACATAGGTAAAAGAAGTTTCAACAGGAATGAATTTTTCACAATAACTTTATCTCACCTCAAGTTTCTCTTCGTTTATATTTGTGTGGAAAATTAACTACAAATGACATGACACTAAAATGATGTCCAGGAACAGAAACATTATTCAAAGTTAACAAAAAATTTCCAAAAGTACCAGATGCACAGCAAAAGGACTAGCTGTTCCCAGTGGTGATATGCCAGCACAAAGTTTAATAAAGCCTTCAAGCAAGCAGCAAAATAATATGATTCAAAACAAAGTCCGTAAGATAAATAAAATGCTGGAATGTATTTGAGCATATAACAGACAGACAAAATACAAAAAATTACTGTCTTAGCAGACTAATTGTTTTAAAGGAATCAGATTGTTATTTGCATCAGAACATTTAGATGTACAAATGTGATATCATAAAACTCCAAGAAGAACTTGAAAACACATTTCAAAAGTCAGTTCTGAGCCATCAGATGACACAAAGAAACAATAAAGAATTATGCTTTCTTAGCTTATCCAATCCATAATTTAATCAAAAACTATAATTGTCAAATATTTCACAGGCAATATTTAAGCAATTAAAAAAAAAAGAAATTGAAAACTTAGAGGAAGAGGACTTTCAAAGGCACAGAGTCCTTTCAGTGCCTTATATTACCATTTTTGCTTCGAAAAGCTCGTACAAATCAACTGTGCCTTTGAGACTAAGTTTTTGAAATGCTTTGGATTCAATTCAGGAAAGAAAAAAGTAATTTATATAAACTTAGAACAACTGGTACAATAACACTCTTGGTGGGACTGACCACATGGGACACACAATGTTGCAGAACAATGGACACCAAAACTGGAGCATTCATGGGGAATTCTGCACCAGTGTTTCTCAGCCAACACCTGGTAAACTAAAGCAAGTCTCACCAAAGAAGGAGAAAAGAATTAAAAAAAATAATTGAATGTGGGCAAGATTCATAATCCAGTACTGTAAGTCAATTTGATGTACAAACCCCAACATTTTAGCTTGTGCTTCTAGTTACAATAAACTGCCTTTCTGATTCCTGGGGGGGGGGGGAAGGGAGGATCAATGATATGCCTGTACTTAAATCATATAGTTAAAATTTCAATATATCAAGACAGTGCTGCAGCTAATTCTACTTAACCAACACTTACTACGAAGGCTAGAAAATAAGTTCATTACATTTTACATTTATAACAGAAAATTGGTAGGAAGTGCCAGAAATTTTTGCCTTTAATAGTATTTATTTAATATTATTGCCATTTCTAGAAGAATAAGCTTGAGCGGCTCTAGACATTCTATAAAAAGACTGCGATATGGCATAGATGGAAGCCATAGTAGACTAATTCCTGCAGCCTTGATCTGAATTATATCTGAAGCCAAATTAGGGGTCGCCAGACTATAAAACAAAATCCTTCATGCAAGCAGCATAACATGCTTTTAGAAGTTAATGCCTTTAAGTTTGTTTTTATCCTTAACTCATTAACAAATATGGTCCACTGCATACTATCTCAGCATCATTCAAAGGGCAGTCCTTTTTACGCTATCATCATGCTGGCACCCAATTTTAATTCCTCATGCTGGTTTTGTGATAGTAGAAAGGTAGGCAAGTTTCCAAAACTCCTAAACTGAAGAGCAAGGACTATATTGGGAGAAATACTGAAGTAGGCAATATATTTCATAGATCAACTGCTTACAAGACACTTGATTTATATTTTAGAGCTGCCAAACCAGGTCTTTACACCTAATATCACAGTCTACATATCATGTTATGTCAGCTGCTTGGTAGGTTCTGCAGTTCACTTTTCATTAGTATATAGGAAATAAAAGCTGAATTTCATTCAGCTCTTCTGCAAGTGATGCTGCAGAGCTCTCAGGATGCTGGAGAAAATGTTGCTATGGACCAGATAAATTCTTACATATATCAACTATATGGTCACTTCCATCCATGTGACACTACAACCCGACATAAAGTTCAGTACAACACTAAAGTTCACAATGTAATGAATAGACAAATATAAATAATAAGTAGGAGATACATCTCTTCAATCGGAATAATCAATGTCTAATGAGACGTGATTAAAAAATTGAAACACTGAAATTTTAAACCACATGGTTTTGCACACCATGAAATCTCTCAGACCTTAATAACTGTAGTACTTTTTTTCAGTGCATAGGCCCTACCTAAGTGTGTTATTATTACTGTGTATTATGTACAATATATGGTTGCCCCTTCACAGAAAAGTAGTGTTTTGAGGGAATCAGTCATAGGTTACAGGTTTTTCTGGAAAGGAAGATACCCATACTTATTTTATTCTGGTTTATTTTTTATTCACAACAGGTACAAAACCTGAAATAAGTTAGAGGATGCTGCAAATAGTTGCCAAGCCACACAGGGACAATTCCAGTAGCAAAAATCCCAGATGAAATCACTTTGTCTAAACAGGTGGTCAGAAACCACACTTTCAGCCTGTGGTCTGTCTTTGCAACCTCAACAAGTGCCTTCCTCGCAGTGGTTCCAGTGGTTCTCTTCCTTTCTCCTTCCTCCCACTTAGTTCCCTTGTTCTAGGGACAGAATGTATAATATAGTGCTAAAATGGTATACTTTTGAAAAATTTCACATGATAATGAGGCAGGTATAAAGCTCTGACCTCGCTCTCCAAGATGTAACCTAAATGGTTAGAAAGAAAGATAACCACCCCCTATTGCTCTGAGAGAAGATTAAGAGGAGAGCTGGGGAGCTACAGCAGGTGGCACACATGGACCCAGAGATGCTGCTACCAACTCTGCTCTTGATGGCAGCAAGACCCATGGATGAGTGTCCGAAAGCTTTTAGCAAGAAAGCCACTGCACTGATAACCATGTACAAAATGTATCTAATGATAGCTAGATTTGCTTTAAATTGTTCAGAGAGCAATGCACTGAAACTATTACATTTAATGTTTATAGAGGGATTTCTCGCAAGAAATACCAACATAAAGCATTGAAATCACAGAAGTGTTAAAGAAAAGGTAAAATTACACTAAAATTGAAGGTTAACTTACAACAACAACAAAAAAAAGAACGAAAATATAAGAGAATGACCTTTTTTGGTTTGGTCGCTCCAGAGAACAAATAAAAGAGCAGCCAGTGCATTTGGAGCAGCTTTTTAAGGCCTGAGCAATTCCAGTCCCACAGCTCAATCTGCACTCTGACCTTCAGAGGGTGAGCACCAATCTCCAAGCTTCACCTCTGCAACTGTAGAAGTTATGTTGTGGGGACACAGAATTGGAATCACAGAATCACCAGGGTTGGAAAAGACCTCAAGGATCATGAATCTCCAATCCCCCTGCCACAGGCAGGGCCACCAACCTCCACATTTAATACTAGACCAGGCTGCGCAGGCCCCATCCAATCTGGCCTTGAACACCTCCAGGGACGGAGCATCCACAACGTCTCTGGGCAGCCTGTTGCAGCACCTCACCACTCTCATAGTAAAGAACTTCCCCCTGACATCCAACCTAAATCTTCCCTCCCTCAACTTAAAACCATTTCCCCTTGTCCTGCTGTTATCTACCCTTTCAAAGAGTTGTTTCCCCTCCTGTTTGCAGGCTCCCTTTAGGTACTGAAAGGCTGCAATGAGGTTACCCTGCAGCCTTCTTTTCTCCAGGCTGAACAAGCGCAGCTCCCTCAGCCTGTCTTTGTAGGGGAGGTTCTCCAGTCCCCTGATCATCCTTGTGGCTCTCCTCTGGACCCTCTCCTACAGCTCTCTGTCTTTCCTGTACTGGGGGCTCCAGACCTGGACACAGTACTCCCAATGGGGCCTCACAAGAGCAGAGTAGAGGGGGACAATCGCTTCCCTGTCCCTGCTGGCTTTTGATGGAGCCCAGGATACCATTTGCCCTCCGAGCCGCAAGAGCACATTGCTGGCTCATGTTAAGTTTTTCATCCATCAAGACCAGGTCCTTCTCTGCAGGGCTACTCTCAAGGATTGCTCCTTCCAGTCTGTATGGATGCTTGGGATTCTTCTGGCCCAAGAGCAAAACTCTGCACTTAGCTGTGTTGAACCTCATCAGGTTCACTCAGGCCCACCTTTCTAGGTCCCTCTGAATGGCATCCCTTCCTTCTACCTTGTCAACCGCACCACTCAGCTTGGTTTCATCAGCAAACTTGCTGAGGGTGCACTCGATTCCGTCATCGATGTCACTGATAAAGATGTTAAAGAGCACTGGTCCCAGGACAGACCCCCGGGGGACATTGCTCATTACCAGCCTCCACCTGGACATAGAGATATTGATGACCACCCTGTGTCTGCGGCCTTTCATGCCCTACTACATGTTTTACTCATTATCTTTTGGGCACCCAAGCATCAAAAAGAGAATTTCCCTTCAAATCACAAAAAAATAATACTGATTCTACATCTTAAAATAACTGACAGTTTCAAATAACTAAAGCATAAATGAAGTCTGTCTTTGGCAGAACCAGAGAACAAGAGGACATAATGCCTTTATGAGCCCCAAACAATCTTCACCTATTCCACAAATATCTGTAGAGACAGTAATAGCAACAGCATCTAATATTCAGTTAAAAATCCAGTAAGAAATTCAACACGCCATTCTATAACTGTAAATACTGCCAGAGGCATTGCAAACGTAAAGATCGAAGTTTTCTGCAATTCTGCAGACAGATTATCAACCATTTAATTATTGAGGTCAGTACAAATTATGGGAAGACACGCAAACATAATTAGGAAGGCGAGCTTTTTAATGAACTAACAAAAAGTGCTACAGGTAGTCACACACTTTCTCATTGCTACCAGCAATGCCAGAAGCTTTCTCATTAAGGAGTTAGTTTGTGAAGACTTTTTTTTTGGTGACAAAAAAAAATGCATGTAGGAACCTGAAACAAGTTCAGTTCTTTACGTTCATTTTAAAACTTTTTTTTCCCAGAAAAAAAAGAAAACTTCTATGATTCTTTTGACTCTAAACACACTAAGATAGCATAAAATCATGACTCCATCTCAGGAGCAAGAAGAAAGAGTACAGTACTACTTTTGAGTGCTAACTCAGTCAAGCACTGACTTTCTTCATCATTTTTTGCCTCAGCAAAATACCATGTTCAAACAAAAAGCTGAATGGCATTTCCAAAATGTAATTATTACAAATGCAGGATCTCTATCTTTGAGGCTATCTCAGTTGGGCAAATCCGTGCCCGACCCAATCTCCTTGATGCTGCTTTGAGAGGGGATATGACCTCATGTTCTCTGGACAAGAGATCTACTCTAACCCAGAGGTTCCTTGCAATCCTGAAGTACTCTATGATTGATACTGTCAAATGTATTTACACATTCAATGCTTTTTACAACATTATCAGCATAGCACACTTGGGCATATATAATATTTTAAACACAGAATGAAATGCACAATACAACTTGTATTATGTTAATAGAAAAAGTAAAGAAAACAGTTGAATAATATTTGTTACCAGGTTTAGCATGGTACAGATGTTATACAGAAGACATTTTCATAAGTGTTCTCAAGCTTATAAATGTTATTTTCTATAACATTTTAACTCTAACATGGATAAAGATTACCGAGGTTTAATTTAGCAAGAAGTCATCCTATTCTCCAATTAGGGCCATGTGAGACTTACAAGCTATATTGACAACTTTCATTGTTCAGTATCATCAGTGGTTGCTAATACCAGCATCCTTTCAAAACAAGATCAATTCTAATGTGTCAAATTAAAAAACAAACCGATGTATGGAAATGAAAAAACAAAAACAAAAATCCCAAAACTCTGTTATCTCAATTTGAATTAATTATGAAGGGGCAAATAAGCAATTATTGATTGAGTTTCATAATACTGAGCACTTACCAGAATTACTGGTGATCCAGGGATATAAGCACAAATGTTCATAATAAAATCAAATCAATATTCAGCCTTCTGGTTTCCTAGCAAACCGCAGCTTTTATTTTCATGTTGCAAATTTTATGATGCCGAGGTAGCTGTGAATTTTCCCAATATGTTATGCATACCTTAGCTCAGAATCCATAAAACTCATTCCACTTCCCATACACCCTCATTTATAGTAATATTTTTAGCAGCCACCTAATAATCACTTTACAAGTCCTGAACCTTACAAACAGGTGAGAGCGGGCAAACTTTTGCAACTGGTGTGAGTGTCTCAGCAGGAGCTTCAATAAATAATTTTCCTTTCCTCATCTGCATCCTCCAATTTACTTTTTGTAAATGATCGCCAAAAAAGTAGTAGTAAAGCACTAGAGTCATGTCAAGCAGAAACTGAAATTCCTCTGCGCCATTCCTCTCACCAACACATGCAATGTTGTCTCTAGAGACGTCACAAAACCATGTTCATCAGTGGGAATCAGTTCAATGATTTAAGCACACCTGTGCTTAAGTCATTACAAAACTCTTTTTGATGAACGTAGTGTGCACTAATTGTTTGAGTCCCTCAGTTAAGATAATCCCAATACTAAATGATAAGCAGTAAATGTTTTGGGGATTTGAACATTTAGGCACCATTTGTAGCACAGAGTACTGATTTGTTACTTGTTCAGTTTGCTAGGCAATGGATGAACAAAAGGCCATCGTAAATGCTGATACTGTTAAGATCCAGCAGACTGCAGAACGACAGCTCTTATAATAACTTTTTAATAAAATTCATAGTATTTTTTAAAAAAACAATATACACACGTTACACATACCACTTGTAAGAGATGAGGAGACTGTAGGTGCCAAAAATATATTCCAATCTACACTATGCCTACCAGAATTTGAAATTTCTAAGATGCTAAATCAAATTCTCTTATTTGATAGCAATCCATAAATCCACTAATGAAAATTCATGTGCCTTATGTAGTTTCCAGTGCAAATCTTGCATTATAATAGAATAATAGAATTGTTTGAGTTAGAAGGGACCTTGAAAGATCATGTAGTCCAACTCTTCTGCAATGAACAGGAACACCTACAACTGGATCAGGTTGCTCAGCGTCCCGTTCAGTCTGAACATCTCCAGGGTCGACGTAGCCACCACCTCTTTGGGCAACCTGTTCCAGCGCCTCAGCAACTTTATTATAAAAACTTTTTTCCATATAGCCAATCTAAATCTCCTCTCATTTAGTTTGAAATCATTTCTGCATGTCCTATCACAGAAGATCTGGCTAAAGAGTCTGTCCCCTTACTTCTTACAGCCTCCCTTCAGATATTGAAAGGCTACTACCAAGTCTTCCCCAAGCCTTCTCTTCCCCAGGCTTAACTCCTCCATCTCCCTCAGCCTGTCCTCATAGGAGAGGATCATTTTTGCACATCATCATGAACTTGTGCTGGTATATTAATTACCTCCAAATAAATAAGTAAATCCAAATTAAATTCTATCATTACTTAAGTATGATGGTATTACCCATTGAATTTAACAGCATCAACATTTAAGTATTTTTCTGGATCTAGAAATACTGAACATAATAGAAAATTCTGAGACTCTGGATGACTCCACAACCAACATCAAAACAACAAAATACAGTTTTCAGTATCAAATTCAAATCAGACTGTCTTTGGAACATTAAAGAGAATGAAGAGTATATCTTCATCTTCTTTTATAAAATTAAAAACTATAGAATTCACTGAATTGAAAATGGAAGATGAAAATAAAGGCAGTGATTAAATACTCACTGCATGCAGAGAGCAGTCCTTTTAATAATATTTTCATAGTCCAGCTGAGCTGATTTCCTCCACTAAATTATGTTGCTGTTTGGAAATGGTTCTGGCAAGAGCCAGAAAATAAAGTAACACAAGCAAATTAGAGGGAAAAAAAAGAAATATAAGCCATTAATTAATATGGCTCCACAGAAATCAAAGCAAATAATACCTGAAAAATCTTAGATACCACTGTGAAGAAGTTTGAAACCACAAGATATGCAACTTTCCACACTGGCACAAAGATGCAATTACAATATGTTCTATGTGCTGTTATCCTTAAGTATTATTCATAGCGGTAACCACCAGCTCACCTCTCTGCCAAAGTAAGACAAATGCAATCTGGGAAAAGAGAATCCCAATGTAATCACCTCCTGAGAATCTAGAGGGTAACTATATCTTGGAATCTGTACAAATTACTCCAAACACATGGGTAAACCTAAACCAAAAGACAAGCTACAGTTCCACCTATGACCCCTCACAGAGGACATGGGAAATTGCCTACATCCTTCCAAGAAAAGTATCATTTCTCTAACTTCAATGATAATACTTTTCCAGACTCACCAGTTCTTCCTTTGAACTATTTCCTTTGCTGAGCAGTAACTGATGTCCTGCAAATACATTAGATGTCTCTAATCAGCTGATAAAATCATCGTGTCTTTTCTACTAATGGTGCCTTGGATCAAACTCTTATATTATCTTAAAAAGATAAGGAAATAAAAGGGAAGTTGTTGCGAGGGAATACAGGATTAGCTCAGAGCTGCTTAAGCATACATGGCTACATTAGTCCTCACAGAAGGAAAAAAAGGAGGTTCAAACTGAAAGTGTCCTTTGGAAGAGGAATCAGATTAATTCCACCATAAAGAAAACTTCAGGAAAAAAGCTGAATTCATTTTCCTATAATAACTACAGTAATGTACATACAACTGCTGCTAGTAGTGTATATTATATTAAAAAAAAAAAAAAATCATTTCCAAAGCGGAAATATTATCAAGAGATATGGAAATACTAGCTCGGAATCAAACAGAAAGACCTTTTCCAGTTGCATAAAAAAGCAAAATTGAGCAATCATGATTATAAACATTGCTTTTATTGTTCATTTCCAGGCAGCAAAATCTGTGGCTAATGTGCTGGCTGCACACCAGTTGCTAATTCTCAAGAGACTTTTTGCCATCCTGATTTGAAGCTTTGCATGACAATACTTAGGGAAGCATGGATAAACACAAGACACCAGTGATTTATTAGGCAAAAATACCTTCCTGCAAAACTCCTGTAAACTATCCATTGCAAGCACACTGTATGGACATTTAGCTTTGAAATTAATAAAACATGTTTTGTGGGACACTACAATACAGAAAAGCAAATGTCTACCACTATCAACATTAAAAATGGACAGCCTTTTGTACTTAGTAATAGTTCTTAGAGTGATGCATGACTCAAAGTTATAAGAATTTAATATACCTTAAAGAGAATTTTCATAATCTTTACAATCAGCCATGTACTAGAAAGATGCAAGTTTTAAAGGGCATCCAGTACTAGTCGTGTGTATGCATAACAGTCATTACGCCAGTTTTTGTCTCCTCAAGTTTCTCAAGGTTTGAAAAATTCAAGATAATCATAGAGCAACATGGATTTGAAGAGACCTCAAAGCTCACCCAGCCCCAACCCCAGCCATGAGCACGGCTGCCCCGGGCCCCATCCAATTTGACCCTGTGTGCCACCAGGGATGGGGCAACCACAGCCTCTCTAGGCAGCTGTGCCAGGGCTTCACTGCTGTGTATAAAATATATAAACAGGGGAATGATGGCTGAATCCAGTTATTCCCGCATATTAGAGATTTCTTTACTTAAAACTCCACCTCTCAGCAGGGGCAGATAGCAAGCAGGTTGCTCTGAAAGTAATACCTCCTATCTATTGCCATCAAAACTACAACAAATGCAAAGTTAAAAGTGTATATACCTTTACCTTGTCAGGGCTGCAGGGAGCTTGGGAAGGTGCAGGGTAAGAGAGGAAGTGGAGGAAGCATCACAGAGAAGCAGAGAGGTGCACGTGAAGCACTGCTGCCGGGCTCAGGCTTCAGGTCCAGAAGCAATTTGCACATGTGGAGGCACAGGAGCGGACCAAACACTTGCCATGCTTCAAACACACACGTGCTGCTATTGTGTCCTCCAGGTAATCCCTGAAACAAGCACTGCATCTTCAGTACCTTAAGCCTTTCCTGGCAAGTCAGACCCATTGGTGTCTGCGTGGGCAGAGCTGCCCCAAGACGAGCCTTTCTCTCCTGCCTAGAGCTGATCTGGGTCTCAGTGCCTTGTGCTGTGTTCAAAGCAGCACAGCGATGCAGCAGGTGCTACCCAGGGAGCTTGGATGCCTTCTGGTCAGCACACTCTCTGGGGCTATGCTGAGGACTTTACAGCACTGCTGCTGCTGGGCCAGCACAGGGTTGCCAGCAGGATGGAGGGCTTGTGCTGCCTGCCTGCACGTGGCCATGGCCCAGATGGAGCCAGCAGAGGCTGCAGCCTCGCTCTGAAGCACAGTGACAGCAGCACTGGCTCTAACAAGGATCCCTGTGGCTGTGACAAGGATCACTGCAGCGTCCTGCCGCAGGGCTGCTGGCAGAAACCACAGTGGAACACAGCTGTGCTTGTTCTGTAATCCCTGAGAAAGACCTGTTTACATAACAAGTCCAAAAATCTCAGAAGAGCAGGCACATCCCCTCAAGGTTTGTGGCTAACACTCTTACGCTGGGGTCCGCTCCCACCACACTCAAATGGCTGACGTAAATCTGCAACAATGCATCAACAAAAACATTAATACGGTCAAATTTAAACTGATGGAAGAAGGGCAGAGGGATTTATTTCCAAACTTCAGAAAGACATGTTACCATCAGCCTAAGACTGCTATTGCCACTGATCAAGCTCATCAGCAGATAAATGTTCCAAAGGCTCTTCTAGCATCTCAGCTAGAAAGGACTGCAGTGTCCAAAATCAGCAGAGAAAACTGCATGATATACACAGAGAGAGGCTGATAAGGCAGATGTCATCCTGAGATGCTCCAAGGGAAATGGATGCCTTGGTCTTGATCAGCAGTGTGCAGGATGGAGTCATCTGTTACCAGTCATGCCCCTGATCTGCAGAGACTAATACAGCCCTGGGACGCAAAATTTCACAGCAGAGGTTCTTCTGCTTCCTCTGTATAGATGTCAGGTACATCTGTACATGTTTCCACAACATGGTGAATGTCAGCTCCTGCTGAGCACTCTGTCTGAAGTCTTCTTCCATAACTAGAGCACGTGGATAGGTGTAATCTACAGTCTGCAAGCTAAAGTTGTTACTTTAAGTAACAAAAAATATGCAACACATACAGCATGCTAATTAAATTTATGTTCTTCTATAGACATACTTTAGAATAACATGTCTGCTTGTCCTCAAGTAAGATATTTTTGAGAAAGTATAAGAAGACTTTCTCATTTCTGTGGGAACTGCCCAGAACTGCCTCTTGCAAAAACACTTCACTTTTCTTTCTATCCACACTTCAACACAATGGCATGCATTTTTCTAGTGTTGTCCTTGAGACTATTCAGTCTTAATTGAGAATAAAATTAAATTAATTTATTCTAAGTGCTGTTATGAAATGGTATTTAAATGGAAGTTTTATTCTGCTATGTTTAGAAAATATTGTCTGTATTGTTTTGAGTTCAGTGAATGGAAAAATCAGAGGACAGAATTTGATCTTATGAAAGGACATGCATATATTCATCCAAAAAAATACCACAGTTAATTCCAAGGTATCTCAGTACTTTCATAAGGTATCAAGTTAGTATTTGTTAGGACTCACGTCTTGCCTCATTTATATTGGTATAAAGCAATGGCAGTCATTGGTCTTTTCTGGAGATTCTCTAACAAAGACAAAAAATTTGCTTTTTACTTTAGAACATGGCTTCCATTATTAACACTTGCTTCCAGTGGCTTATCGTAAGATGCTAGAGTTTGAAAATACTGGAACATGAAGTACAAAGGATGAATTTGCAAAAGAAACCAATTTGCTTTTGCATTTTTTGTTCTATAAGGAATCAGCAAACTTACATATATATATATGTATATATATATATGTGTGTGTATATATATATGTATATAACTTATATAAGTTATATAAGTTAGCCTGTGTTTAATTATAAATGCATAAAACAAAATATTTTACCAAGCTCAAATATTATATTAACTTTATTTAATTAAAAATTATTTCAATTTAAGAATATTAATCTAAACAGCAAATCCACAAAGTAAGTCCTTTCTGTTAATTCAAATAAAAACAAAATGCAGTGACACTACCAGCAATGTCACAAAGCAGTGAATATGACTACAGCATATCACAGACTGCCAACAAGCAGCCAACATGCTGTTTTCACGGCCAAGAAAATCCTGTAGCCTGTACAGGAAAAGGGAAACCACCTGGATATATTACCCTAGCATTCAAGTCAGCAGGTGTGACTGCAGTGACTTTCAGGTGAAGGAGTACTGAACTCCAGGCATGTTGCCTGTGCAGTGTTACCAGAGCATATCTTCACCTGTTATGTTTCTTCCTGCTTGCTTCCTTAAACTTCATTTGTAGCCTTGGTGTCAACAGTCTGTTACCATCAGAGCCCATTTGCCATTATTTTTTCAGTAATTTTCTACAGCTATAAGTAGCTGAAGGCAAAAGAATCACTGTGAGAAATAGTCTAGATTGAATAATGCTTTCCTCTTCAAATAGCCCACGCTACCTTTTTCTCTACAGTAGGGTGGAAGGTTACATTTGCTGGAAATTAACCAATGTACAATCTCAGCTAATAGTAATGGTTGTTTTTGTTGATTTTGGTAGCCAGGAAGGACACAATATGTTCTTCAGGTGGTCTGGGCTTTTACAACTTTGTTGTATACGATGAAACTAGACTCCAAAGGATAATTACTGCCATCTGCTTCAACTTGCCATCTTCCACCATAATAAAACTCCTACATTATGTTTTTCTTTAATGCACACATACACATAAATACCCACACTGGGTATTTAAATCATGTGGATATACATTATATTACAGTTCTTAATGTGGTCCTGTAGGATATGTAATGTATTTGTAGTTCTGGGAAGTAAACTGAGCTGCAGTTTTCTTCATTTTATTTAACATTACTGGACAGACTTATACAGTCTCCACTATTATGGCTTGATATATTGGCAGAAAACAAGAACTTACAGTGTAATATATTTCTTGGAAGGTCTTTTATAAATGCATTCCTTGCTTTGATGGTAAACTGTATGTTGAGCACGTGAGTCTAGATGTAAATTAAGTGTTGCTGATGAATTAACTTGAAATCATGATCTTTAACTGAAGTAAAAGTAGAATCCCATCACAGAAATTCCATCCCTGCCCAAAAGATACCCTTCAGCCCACTTTACAACTATGCATCTTCCACACAAGACCAGAAGCCCCCTTAGCCATTCAGGTGAACCTGGCAGTCACTAGGAAGAGTAAGCAAGGTGCCATCACTGGACTCAGTTCCATTAGATCCTCTGTAGGATCCTGAAAAGCCCCCTCTATGTTTCTATAGAACCTCCTCTTCCCTCCAGCTCCATGAACACCTGAATGATGTATAACCATTATTTTCCAGTCAAAAAGTACCAGTTCTTAACTTGTAAAAAGCAATACTTTCTTTCAGAATAATGGCTATAATACGAGAACATCCATCATCTATCTTAAAACTGGGAGTTGGAAGCACTTGGTCATTTGGTTAATGGGTTCAAGTAATGAGAGTCAAACAACAAATAATTCCTAACAAACAAATACATTAGATTAAAGCCGCTTTTCATGTTTTGCCAGAGTCTTCTTCCCCAGTTTGAATTAAAATTTGCAAATATAAATAATGTAATAAATGTGTATGGCTTGGAGCTAGCATCTATGATAAACAATATCTCACAAAAAATAAAAAATAAAAATGAAAGATGCATTCCTTTGCCTCAGACAAGATTTTGTATTGTATCACCAAGTAAGAATATATGCTGCAAATTGGAACTAAGCCAATTCAATCAAGCTTTAGTATGTGGGACCCTGTATATTTTATACACACTTCTAGTAAAAGTACGTTACGTAGGGAGTACTTTCTTCAAAAAAAAATTGTTGCATGCTTAACTAGAAATAATTATTTTGTTTAACTTTCTCCTTAGATCTGGCCTTTGCAAATTCATGCCATATAAAGACTCACTGGTGGAACAAACAATAGATTAGACGTTTGTACCCCTCGTGTTACATACTGGAAATATCTAAAATTTCAAAGTTTTGCAGGATGAGACTGAGTTTTCTAAGGTTACCTTGTGACCCTTCTGAGATTATTTCTAAGGTCAGATTCCAAGGAACACTCTTCCAAGCAGTATTAAATTCTACTCTGGTATGATGTTGCGTGAATGCGAATATCCATCTGTCTAAGGTTCTTTCCTTTTGAATAGGGGAGTACAAAAAATTTTAGAGCACTCAGATACAGTATAATAGATTTTTAAGTTCTTCACGATTCCAGAAAACTGATAAGTTCTATGAAATAAAAAAGCAACTGAATAAATGCAGGGCTGGAGAATAAGACAAGGGTATATAAAGCCTATTTTTATTACAAACATATTTGAGATGGAACAGAAATTCAAGCAGTTTCCCTTATTCAGACTAAAACTGCCCATTACTGCCTGAAGTAATGCAAAGTTCTACATATACGTTGAAACTAGATGTCTGATAAAAGATTTTAGAAGGCCAAATGTGATGCTGGCATTTCTATCTCTAAAAGAGGGTCTAACCTGAAGATGCCTTCTCAATACACAACTCACTGCTTTGCCACACAAAGCAATCACTCATGTTCCAAAAAAAGAAATTATTCCTAAATGTGGAGACAAGACTATTTAAACAGACAGTGAAATAATGACAAAAAGAAAATGCTTTGGTGAAAAAAAAAAAAAAGAAAAAAAAAAGCCATACGCATATGTGAATTTTAAAATGTCATACACTCACTTAAATATATCTACCTCATTTCTGCATAAGAAATGAAATACCAAGCTCTGCTGTACTCATGAGTTCCTCCTTCTTTTTAGGTAAGCAGGAGTATAATCTTAAAAATAATGGAAATTTTTCCTCCTAAAGCCATTGCTGAGAATCTTGGGAGGCTATGACAATAAAAATGAAATGAACCTAATCAGTAGGCTTTTACAGACTGACCTCCATCCAGATAGAAAGGTAACACAATTTTTCAGACAGAGCTGTGGGGAATAGATGAGCCAGTGAATGTCAGAGACTCAGTCCAGGAGGAAGTCAACACAGGCTGGAAACCACAGGGCAATTTAATAACTGCCTACAACTAATTAAAGGACGGTTTTCAGAACAACAGCACCAAACTCCCCTTAGCAGTACCAGACATTACAATTGAGAGAACAACCACACCCGATAGCTTCAGAGGTCCAGAACAGACAGCTGGAAAAATTACTCCTTTAAAGTTACTCCTTTACTCTATGAAATTCAAATACAATCTCATTATTACTGATCAAGCTTGTATAGGAGCTTCTCCTGAGAGTCTCACAACGTGACTGGCACACTTGTAGTGAGGTATCACAGATTGGAAAAGGGAAGAGATTCTAATAGATGTTGTGCAGGAAAAGAAGTTTATCAGCAAACACCCTACCTTTGAAGTGGGAACTAACAAATGGAGAAATCAACCAGCTCTCTTAAAAATTGTTGCAGTACGGGAAATGAAGAAAATCAACAATGAAAATAACAATGAAAGAAATCCAACACAGAAGAAATCTGAAACACTGAGGGAGCACTGGATTCTTTCCAACAGGCAAGCATGCTTCATGCCACTGTAACTGGGTAAAGGCGCTTGCTTGTAAATTCAGAAAGTATGTTGTCATCAATAAACTGAAGTTTGAATAATAAGCTTTGATGCAAATGCTATGCTTGGATCCTTAATTAGTGATACGAAAAGGTAAACAGCAGCAAAGAAAGTCTCCAACAGACCACAGGCACTTATTGTGCAATACATGGATGTCAATCCTTTAACACTTTCAAATACTTCTTTGCCATTTAAAACTCTCAGCACTTGTTACTCAAACATTAGTAGTCACAAAACTAACCCTGCACTGAGATCAAAATATATAGCTGACTTGACCTGCAAGTCACATAATGACATCTTTTTTTGTATAATTCAAACTCAAACCCCAAACTTTTGCATAATTTAAACTCAAATAAATTGCTGTGGTTTTGTGGAAATTATTAATGGAAAACTATTCAAAAACTCTTTACAAATTGATTCTCTAAATACCTGAAATATTGTTCAGCATGAGCCTTTGGTTTTGGGGTTTTTTTTTGAAGATAGCAAAAAACAACAGAGGAAAATGTTCATTTGATGTCTCTTGGAGTTTTAAATATTTTCAAATAACAGAGTGGGAGTTCTAAAACTCATTTTAAAAGTTGAGGCCAATTTCTATGGAATTTCTGAGTTTCTGAAAGGAGAATTAAAAAGCATGAACTATTGATTAACTGGGTTTAAAAGTTCTGGGAACGTTAGAGCAAATAAAGAGGAAATGAAAGAAAAATAAAAAATGGAGGGGGTGGGGAAAGAGTTATTTTGCTCTTTAGGCCCTTAAAAGACTTCAAAAGTATTGTTTCTCAGAGCACTGATCCCTTTTGACAGCTTTTTTTAAAATGATTCATTTATAGTATTATTAAAAATGGCTCAGTATAAGAAATTGAGCATGTCAAAAGACAAATCTTCACAGACACAAGGTGCTCAGCCAGTGAATCACACTACTTAATAACATCCAGAAAGATGCCTGGCATTTTATAGGGCTCCAGTGTTACCACTGAGACACACTGCTGTGTAAGTGCCAGATACTTGGTGCTTGTACCAACAGTGACCCCTTCGGGAAGAGGAAGAGGCAAAATCTTGCTAGCAATGGAACATACAACCTAATTTCAGCACTGTCTAGTTTGCACCAGGGCAGCCTGGGGAACTGCAGCATCCCCAGGAACACAGCGAGCCCAGCAATCAGCCAAGCACAGTTATTGACAGTGCACAGCCACCAGCTTCTCCTGGTCTCCACAAGCACAAGAGTGCTTTGCTATTTTACCACAAATTGGAAGTAATGAGAACACAAGGCCAGGTGGCAGAGTTAAATATATGTTTCACTGTGGGACCACAATTACTTCACATGGCCCAGTGCCTGAATATAGTATTTTCTGTGGACTTGGAATGAGTCCCACGTTACCACTCAACTGGCAGAACCACTGTTTAGGAGCGTTTCTGGTCTATATTAACCTCAAGTTGTGGGTTGCTATAATAACTTTTAAATCTTTCTCATATAATGTTTCCAAAGAGCTCTCCATTTCTCTTTGCCTGATTTCCTCATTGTAAGTCAGGTCCTTGCACATTTATGAGATTAAGGTTCTAGGATATTAAGGAGGCAGAAAAAATCTAAGGCATTAGATTCCAAAAATATCCTTTCTCTTTGGTTTATCGAACTATGCATTGAGGATTTGTTCAGAGTGCAGAGGGATACACAGATTCCTTTGACAGATTAGATAGGGGCTTGATTCATTTCCTAATTGACGCAGATGTGCTCACAACTAATCCTGTTGGGATGAAGTTATTTCTATCAAACAGGTAAAGAATTGAGAATTCAATACCATAAATTCCATCCAAACTTGTCATATATAAAATTCTGAATGAAAATGAGTACATGAAACAAGTCTTTCCGAAAGATCAAATCCCAAAAAGCCCAGAATATGATGCACTTATTATTAGCATTACTATAAAACTGTTGTAAATGTTACTGCAGCAATTTTCTACACTATTTTGTGATCACTGTAAGAATCAAAATCCATTTGGAAGATTATGGGGAAATGTTGGAGATCCTGCAAATAAGCTAGTCCAAACATTATCATAAATGCCCTATAATATATAAACACAATTACAGTTTGAAAGCTGAAGAACTTAATTCAGAGTCCTATCTGGTCAGAAAAAAACTGATCAAAGACAATGGAGATTTAAAGTGAGATTACACTGTTGAACTACATTTGACAAAAAATGATCAACCATTCCAATTCCAAATACAATATTTCTTTTGCTGTTTTAATCACTATACTTAGCATAGCTCACTTAGAATTTAACATCACTGGGAAAGGATCACAGATTACTAGGCATAGGAAAGTATTTTATATAGTGTGCAACAGTTGACTCTGCATTTCTTTTCCCCTGCCACGCATATCCTAGATATTTGATAACAAACGAAAAGTCTTGATTCTCATGGGTTTTATTTCATTTAGGTGCTATATATTTTTTTTAAGAATATCTTAAAAAATATCTTAACACCTCTAAGTTATTTGTAAGTCCTTACAAAAAAGTAACTTCATGAAAACATTTTCTAGAAGAAAAAATAAAATAACCTTTAAAAGAAGTTTCAAAATCCTTCACCTTCAAAAATCAAACTCTGCATTCCTTTTTGGAAAGAAACATGACTGGAATGGAGGAAGTTAAAATGGAGAACAGTTTATAAACACTCTCACATTAGAGTTATCTCAAGTGTGTAATATCTCAGACATCTTAAAATCTGAAGGACTATGACAAACTACAATATCTTGAGGAGATAATTTTACATAGAAGGCAAACAACAATATACACACATTTTACAGAGATCCTGAGGCACTTCAAGGAAATGAGACAAAGAGGTCAGGGTCAGCTGGCAAGTGTCAGAGCCGAGTCTAAGATCAGCATCTCCCAAGCTCCAGTTCAGAATTGGGTTCCCAAGTCTAGTTATGCACATCTATGCATAGCTGGAAATTCAGTTTCCAACTTTTTTTTTTTAATTAAGAATTCATAAGCAGGTTTACTACTGACATCTGCAGAGTTAACATATATGAAAACCCAAGTTCTTTTTCTAACCATAGAATGAGTTTCTAAATTAAAAATATTGTAGATATTAGTAGACGAGATACACAGGTCCTGATCCCATTAGAAGAGTATCAACTATAAACATTGGAAACAACATTAGAAAAGTCTATAGGATTGTTTATTTTGTTAAATATATCGGTAGAAAATAATTTATTGAGAACCTTCAACTTCTCATTGATGAAGATTCATAAAGAATATCTCCATACTTTCATGAAAAGACCAGTCAATACTACTTTCCATTAGGCCAGAATAGCAATGTCGTTTAAGGAAAAATTAAGAAGAAAAAGGAGGCTAAGAAAAAAATGAAGACTTTTTTTTTTTTTTCAAAAGCAAAATTGCTACCTTCCTATTTTCTTGAAGTTTCATATTTCTTTTGTCATTGTTTTACTTAAGAGCATCATTCATTACCAAACAATTTCTTCCTAAGAAGGATAATTTTCATTAACATCTGAACCTATTAATACCTGAGAAAGTATATCAGAGACATTTCTGGGGGATAAATCATTAGAAGAATATATATGTTTCTTGTACAGAAAGAAAACAAGTCCATTTGACTCCACTAACAGAACAACTTCTAAGATTTTTAAAGATTCACAAAATCTGTTCCTTACAGACACCATTTATAAGGATATCTCTTAGCAACAGTCAATTTAACATAAGCTGCACAGACCCAAAATTAATAGAAACACCCAAAATTAATAGAAACACACAACCTTCACACAAATGGCTGTTATCACCAACTTTAGGTCACACTGTGTAGCTACAGTTGTGTTCACAATATAACACACAAAGAGCTCACTTGTGAAGCTTTAACAGGCCTCAGGCTGAGCGTTGTGGTTTTCAAACATCCTGTTTAAAATTAAAAATAATCTTCACCTCTTCTTGTTCAGATATTTATACTTTTCATAGATGCACAATTTAGAGTCTTTTAGCCCCCATGTTCTTACACATAAATAGACCAGAAGGTCAGACAGATGTATATGTACATATATAAACATGTATATGATTTATATATATACATACAGACATGTCCATGGGTGCATGGGAATCATCTACACACATACACACTGCATATGCAATGCAAACATAAAACTGCAAATGCACATATTGTACGTTAATAATCATCCTTCCATCAATTTACTTGAATATAAATTAATAGTAAGTACTTAAAATATTTGATACACACAGTGACAGTCTCCAGGCTTAACCTCCAATCTCAGTGTAAGATAACAGTCATAACAACTCCCACTAGCAGTAACCTCCTTCTGTTGTTTTTAACATCGAAAGTGTAAGAAAAAAAATGATCTGAGCCTGCTTTCCTTTCTGTGTTCTACAGATAGTCATCTCTAGCATCAGCAGACAGAGACTGGGCTTCACATTGATTTTCTTTTCTTCCTGATGTATACAGTGAAATTGAAGTCCTATGCATTTCTGCTAAATAAGGCTCTGCCTTAGCTAATAGCAAGCTATGACAACAATCTGCAAAGAGATGGAGAAAGGAAAGGAGTCTAAAAAAAAAAAAAACCATCAGTGGCAGCTGTGAATTTATAACTGTCAATAAAATTGCTGAGGTTTTTATACGCACATTAACAGCATGCTTCAGTATAAAATGCAATTCTTAATTCTTTTCACAGAGCATTAAATCATATTTAAGATTAAAAAAATAAATCCTTGTTCAGCAACTGACAGGTTCCCACCCCATCAAGAACACTCTGCTCCCCTTGTTCAACAGTTTTGGACTTTAGTGACAGCTAATTGCTACAAATTCTTGAAGTAAAATATAAAATGTTGGGGTGTGTCTACACAACATATGGTGTTCTTCATTTATTGCACACATGACTTAAGGTGTTTAATGTGTTTTCTTGTAATGCCAGTGAAATATGTTTCAAAAGAAAGATAATTCAGAAGTAAAAGATGGTGCAGGATGAAGCTTTAAGTTCCATTAGATACATGGGAAAACATTTTTCATTTACTGCTTACTTCATGAGAGACCATGGTATTACCTGTGAGGATCATATGATGAGCTTGCAAAGCAGTGTACAACGTTTTGTTAGGCTTCCCTCAGGTAACCTGTAATAGCTGAGCCACTGAGCACTATCAAAGTGTTTCTCAGTTCCCAAGTCCTAGTGAACACTACAGTCACTTTCTTGCTCTTATTCACACTTCCCATTTCATTCCACCTCTTGGCAGTAACATGGAATTTATTAGTGTCTCACTCCTTGAGGAAGTGATAATAGTGAGCAACCACTAGACCTCTCCAATGCAATCCACAGGTAGGGCTATGCATTGTACAATCGTTGCTAAAATAAACGTTACAGCCAAAAAAAACTGAAGAGCTATAGATTACCTGCATCTATTTTAAATTATTAGCAGGTTTAGTATTTATTTATTTATTTTTACACAATAGCAGACATTCTTTTGGTAGGAATTTGACTGTGATCTTCAGTCTCTTTTTCAAATGCCTATGAAAGGCAAGACCATGATAATTTTGTGGCACAGCCAACACACAGCTAGGTCAATTCAGCAGCCTAATTTGGTGTTCTGGTATAGGAACCTGACTGAATTCAGCATCTAGTTGCACAAGAATGAACAAGCATCGTCAAGCAGCTCCAGTGATTGTTCTTGCATCACCATTTGACAGCAGTGCCCAATGGTGAGCGCTGGGACCCTGACAGGAGCACAAGGGAACTTGGCCTGGCTTGGCCCAGCTGCAGCACTGAATGTTTGCCATTCCACTGTCCTAAGCTCATCCCACCACTCCTGGGGCTCCCACCAACACTCATGCCTTGGGCTGGGGAATTTCCAAACAGGCCATGAACCCCAGGCCCGCACCACCCTCCTCCTCCCACCTCAGCATGCAGGTACAACAGCATGAGGAAGAAATGCACTTTCAGCTTCCGGGCCTTCTTCAGTGAAAGCATCAGCTTAAGTGATCCTTTGTTACTAAATTCATTTCTGATGAAGTGCTACCACTGCACACCATTATACAAAGAGCATGTGTGGCTGCAAGTGATTAATTGCACTCTGGAAGAACCTAATAACCGACTCTCATATTTAAAATATTTTATGGCAAGTATTTTTTTTTTTTCCCTCTAATTAGTAGAGTAGCAATGGAATAATGCACCCTTGACCTCAAATCTGCTTATTTCTGTTTTTCCATACCTCCATCATAAAGCTTTGTTAACCTAAGACCACCTTGTCCCTTCCCTAATGCTGATTTGTAATCTCTGTGCTTTGCAACATGCAGTATTTTTCACAGGACTAATATTAATTGCTGGCTCTGCACAACAGCTGAACTTATTTTCATTTTCAATTCATAAAAGATAAAGTATGTCCAGACTAAAATCAATGCAAAAATACCTTCAATTTTGTCAACATTGTCAAAAATATATACTTCAACCTTATCTTTTTCCTATTCTCTTTTTTTTCCTTCCCCAAAATAGCTGTCTTAGGAAATCTGTATCATCTTCTCCCCATCACATTTCCAAACAAGATGGGTTTCAGTAGTGGACTATCTCAGAGATCCATTTCCAGATGTCCAAAATGCTAAGCAGAACGACTTCACTTTCAAGACATGATGAGCACTGCTGAGCACTGAAAAACAGTGGTTGTTGTACAGATACAACAGCATTGCAAACTCAGATCTATGTTGACTAACTTCAGGAAACTACATCCCAATATCCCAAATAGAAATAAGATTTTTTTTGCTTTGCCAACAAGTTTGAAAAGTATGGATAGCCACCTATTTTAAATTTGACTAATTCTAAAAAAGTAAAAGGAAGAAGTCTTTGAGAGAAAGCCTTTCTTTTTTGTACTTGATCAGGAGCAAGTCCAAATAGAGTTCTCAGCCTCCTGAAATATCCCAGCCTGTAAGCATTAGCCAGCAGTAGAATTTCAGTAGTGGCTCCTAGCTGCTGAAAGAATATCATTCGTATAACAGAAAGTCTCATCCTGATCAAATGAAACAGAAGCCCCTTTGATTTTTCACTGATTTTAACACACTGCAAAAGACTCCAAGGAACACTGCATCTTGCCACTACCATAGAACAGAATTGTGTAAAGAAATAAAAAAGGCGCCTACTTCTGACTACTCCTTTATGGTCTGACTTAACGCTACTTTCCAAAGCTAAACTATTCTCAACCCTTATTTTATACAAATAAAAACTGGTCAAAGTCGTATTGAAAAAAGGAACTTTGAGGATTCTAATCCATGTGTCACTAAATGTACTTTCTCTTAGCCCGAGTGAGAGAAAAAATCTATTAACATCTATAATTAATATTCATATTATAAAGTGCAACCAGTTTCAGGAAAATAGAATTATTAGGAGTTCTTAAAATTATTTTTAAGATTACAGCAGGTGCATGGATCAGCAGCTGATGTGCAGCCACAACTGGCTTCACAGACAGCTGTGTGCACATTGCAGGGTTACAGCCACTGTGCTGCCTTGTTAATTTACACATGAGGGACAGGACAGTCTGCTCAAGAACAATTACTTTGTCTTCTCCCATGCCCGTTGGTAGTGTCTGCATCCACCACACTTAAACACCATCAATTTGCTGCCATCTAAAACTGTATATCAGGACAAAACTAGATAAGCATAAAAACCTATCGTAAAAATGCCTGCCTTTGCAAGCCTGATGGGAAGGTGCAACCCTCCTTTTTTGCTGGAAAAGAGCATAGTGAGTTCTGCTATTTCATCCCTTGAAATACACTATCTTCAGGAATTAGGAGCGTAATGATACTTTATTGTTTCAGAAAGCCACATGCCCCCAGAGAATGTGTGTCATAAGCCACAAGCAAGACTGGTGGAGCTGGCTTTATTTAGGCTTTAATAAAAGAGGTGGAAAAGAGAAGATGAAAAAACACCAGAACAAAAGATGCTTTTGTTAGAAGATGAGATAAATCTGAATCAAAAATGTGTTCACAGTTATAATTTCTTCTAGAACTGGGAAAACTGCCAGTAGGAATAGCATGATTCTACTTTGCAGCACCACTGTAATTCTTATTCCTATCAAAGGAAGCTGAAAAAAATTGCCAAGTTATTTCATTAGGAAATGCAGTTAATTTACAGGCATGGTAATTTTCACCCTACAAAATTGTATAATGAGCTTTAAACTCACTAAATAAAGGGTTTCTTCTCCTAGTGATTATGTTTAATTTACACAGGAATTAATGGTGACTGGACCTGTTTTCAGAATGGCTTTAAAAGAGCCACATGACAAAAACAACTTCAACAGCTTTGTAAGAATACTAGTAGTTAATGGAGTCAAAAATACTTATCTTTGTAGCAGTGCATATATGTGTGTCTACATAATATCTTTTATAGGAGAAGAACATAACCATTGAAACAGATATCAGAGTCCAGGAAACCTATAATGCTGATTTTATATTAAATGACTTGGGGATTATGCTTTAAGACAGTTTGGAGAAGCCTAAATAAACAGATGGATAGACATTTCATGGATATATATTTCCAGCTTATTTCTACCTTTAAATTCGCTCTCAGTGTATTCAGTGCTATTAGTTTTTGTCTGCTTTGTTTTCATATTTATTAGTTAATATTTCTAAAGAATGGAAAGAGTGGTTTATAGAGAAGCCTTGCAAAATGTAGTCTCATTTTCATGTGGTTAAACGGTACATGGAAAATCCCAGCATTTGCAAAATTCTGGTATTTTTGGATACTTATATAAAAGCTAGATGTCAGAAGCTATTCCCAAGAGCAGCTCGTTTGTGGCTTCACTAAGGTGATGGACATGCCTTGTAAATATATAGAGCTTGTCTCTAGCAAGCAGTTACCAAAATTTGTTGACTCCAAGGTTGTGAAATCAGGGAATACATCTGCAAGTTATAGTTCTGTGAAATAAGGAGACACACATTTGCAAGTTTTAGTTGAGAAAATCTTTTCTCCCTCTGTAGTGTACGAAAAGCTGGTTTTCTTTTCAATATGTCACAAAAGGAAGATTTGTAAAGTCTGAAAGGAACTACTAAATCACGTAGCTCATCCTCCTTTATCATAATATTTCATAAGAGGTTTGCAGATAATACAGAATCAGTGGCACTTGTGACAGCAATTAACAAAATCTAAGCCAAAAAATTATGGAAGAACAATACCTTGCTACCATAGCAGCTCGATTAATTCATAAGAACCATAAGAAAAGAAAAAAGTTTAAAACTACTTCTAAAGAAAAGTAAAAATAAATCATATATATATATATATATTGTTTGGAACCTAGTACATCATGGTTACGAACACAGTATTTCCTCCAAACAAAATATGGCTGATGTGGTGTTTTTAAACATGTCATCACCATCTACTGGACACAAAGGAAAATGCAGATGAGAAACAAGACCAAGCAATGGTCACCTGGACTGAAAAAAGAGTTGACAGATCTGTCAGGAAATCCTGTAAAGCTGCCTTCTTATAGCCAAACTTCACCTTCACCCTCCACACATCTATCTGAACAAAGTGATCTACGTCTCAACTTTACAAAATAACCAGACTAAAGGTGTGAATGTGGATCTGGTAGCTGGCATATAGCCCACCATCAAGTCATGAGTATAGTTTCAGTCGTAAGACTAACATGAACCGGGATGTAAAGCCTGACACTTCCTTGGTAAGCTACACACACATTATTCGGTTTCCACTAACTCTGACAAAAGGAAACCTTTGGATCACGTTCCTGATGCAAAGTTACTAGGGCTTCCTGGAGATGTTTATCACCTCCTTCCACATCTGGAAGTCATTTGCTCACTTTGGAATCAAGTTTAAAGGTTAGAGAAGATGAAGGAGAGCTAAAAAAATAAATAATTTGACAGTGACAATGCTTTTGTCTCTGATAGAGGAGACTCTACTTCATCTTGCAGAAATCCAGCAGTACGCAGATGGAAACATCTGCTTCTGAAAATAACTGCACATCCACATAATTCACGCATGTGATTGGATCCAATGGATTCAGAGTATATTCCTCTTGGATACAAATGTAGTAAAGCACCTGTGAATATGCTTTTAAATCAGAACCACTATTTACTGAACTAACACCAACCATTTAAAATAAATTAGATTAAATGAGGCACTATCAAAGAACATAAAATTAATTTATTAATACCTACAAAGTAATGAGGGACAACTTGCTAACACAATACTTCCACTCGTCAAACTTTGAACATCCTTGTAAATCAAGTAAACTAGCTGACTGTTCATGTATGAATTTTGCGTGACTGCACATAACTTCCAGTAGCACACCTTGATGGCAGTGGCCATCTATCAGAAAAGGAGAAGGAAGAATCCAACCCTAATTTTCCTCCTCCCTGTCACAAACCAGTTACATGCAGCCTACATCGGCTGAAGTCACCAGAACAGCCACAGCTCCCAGAAGCTTGGTGAGAAGACCCTTCTAGACCTGTCCTACTTTGCAGGGTCATAAGCTGGTGCTTGTTTTTTTTCTTTCTAGATACTCTGAGCACTGAGCACTAGCCTGGGATGGGAACTATTGCTCAACATGGATGATCTGCTGAGCGACCTCAGCCTAGCCATTTCATCCCTTCATCCTCTCATCTCTTCAAACAAATGAATGGGGTAATGGCAGCAATCTCCTCCGTGTAGCAGCTTGTTATTTATAAGAGGAAATAATTATTGCTGTAATTAAATTCTCATCATCTTCATCGCATATGTGAATGACAGTTGTTCAGGGACAAGTTTTTAATTTGTCTGTAGCATTACTAATTGAAAAAAAAAACTTTGTTATGGGTTACACACACACACATATATGTTGTTTGTTGTTTTTTTGTTGTTGTTGTTGTTTTGTTTTTTTTTATAGTGCATTTATCTCCTCTGCTTTTTTACTTATGATTTTTTCAGTTTTTCTCTTTCATTCACCAGTGGCTGAACACTACCACACTAGGTTACATTTGTCACACTGGCAATTTTGTGACATCCTCCCCCAGTGTTCAGTAATGCTAAACTTCACTCAAGAATGTCATGAGCTCAGTCACTGCACTGTCAGTCAGCGTACACTCAACTGGTATATGGAAAGGTGTTGAAGCTTTGCACAGTGCCTAGAATAGGCTATCACTAAAAACCCACAGCAGTCTCATTTAATTCTCTAAAGTACTAAAACATACAAACAAACAAAAAAAATAATCCAAAGAAACAGCAACAATGATGTAACACAATCAGCTACTCCAGTTTTTCTGAATATTAATAACACCTGTGAGGAAACAGAGGCAAGGGTTGACCCATGAGCCTTAAACTCCATAGAGTCATTCTTGCTTTGGACTTATACTTTGCAACATGTAAAAAAGATACAGACCACTCCCTGGGAGTACCCAACACATAGCACTCATCCTGCAACTGAAGAAAGACATTCCTGTATCCCTGTTGTTAGTACAAGGATCCTGACTAATCTTTGCAGACAAAATGTACAACTGGACTTTTCAATGGAAATATGTCTGAATCTATTTAAACTCTGGTCAGAAACATTAATTTTGTAATCCTCAGATTTGACACATTCTAACAGGCATCTTCCTCATCTGAAGACTGATGCACATTTCCATGGTACTGCATCGGTATCAAGCACAATGAAAAGTGTTGAGATCTTACACAGGAACTGTGTTAGTATAAATCATAAAAGTAGACACAGTATCTTTGTCCAAAACAGAGATGCTTCTAACTGACAAGGTAATAAAAGTCCTTAAGACATGTGGTCATACTGTCTAGATATACGTATCAGGTATTACAGACAAATAACAACAGCTCCATAGAGAAAAAATACTGCTGAGAATACATTATCCCTATTGTACACACTTTGTGTATTTGTGCTTCTTCAGTTAACCTTCATACTAGCTCTGCTCCAGTGCCTTGGCCTGAAGCTACCTTGTATCTGGACTGCATTCAGGACTCCAAGAGCACATCTTCCAGTTGAGTTTCATCAAAAACACATCAAGATCATGCATTGCATGACTCCTGCTCAACCAAAATCAGCCAAGAGGGAATTCACTTCAGAAGTGCTCTCCTAGTCTAAATTAGAACATGAATTCAGATGCACTTGATAAGACACTCCAATTTTTTGCAGCCCATTAAGTTTTAACAAATGAGTATATCTCAGTAATAACCACGTGGAAACTCACCATAGTGAAATGCTTTGTATTTCTTGTTGCCAGAAAAGATCACGACTAAAACCCCCAAAATGTAAAGCATATGTATGCTGAATTCTTTCCTTCCACATAAAACTAAATTGTTGTCAAACTTTGTTTCACCACAGCTTACCATATCACTAGGTACATTTATGCTGCAATTTGCTTACCCTCTTTCCAAGACCATTGTTATTTTCATTGTCAAAAAGCTGGCCAAATTTTGCACGTTAGTTACAAGCATGGAATAAAGGACACAGGATAACAGGTACAAGCTGAATACCACAGACACCAGCATTCCCATTCACATCCAGTCTACACTTCTCTCATGCATATGACAGAGCAATACTGATGCAGAGGAGAGAACTTGAGCAGCACCAGAATCCAGGCAACCCTAGAGCTCTAAGTATTGCAGACCTCACACCAGTTGGTTCTAGTTTGCAACCTGAAGCTTTCAGCTTTCAAGTGAAGTTAACAAAATGGCTGCTGTTTCAAAAGTGTTAGAAATTACACTGAAAAAAAGAAAAAATTAAAAAAAAAAAAAGGGAACAGATTTTCAAAACGTCATCCGTAAGCTGCTAGCATGAATCTGGCACAATGAGCCATTTTAATCACCACTACAATTCAACAATACCTGACTACTCAGTAAACGCACCTTGGCAGTATCAATCCAGCCTGTAGACAAGTACCCAGTATCAAAGTCATCACTGAAGTTAGCATTAATCTGCAACCTTTTGGAAAGGTCTCGCAGAAGCAAGAAGGGTGAATGCCATAAAATGGGCACATCTTCTCACACACCCAGATATGAACCCTCAGACCTGCTTCCTAAGACATAATGATGATACAGAGCAGAGAAATTGCCACCAGCGCTGTCCTTTAAATGGCACATCATCCTTTAATCTGGTGACTGGGAACTTTAAAAATATCAGATTGAGACCCTGACACTCTCAGGAAACCAATCATGCTTATCTCTGCTTGGCATGAGCTTTAATATGTAAACTAGTAAAAACCGTGTAAGTTTTAAAGGATGCCAAATGAAATACTTGGAACAACTAAAACAACATTAGTAATTTGCTACATTTCCACAGTTACTGAACTACAAAACCTCTGATTGTTTTCTTCCATTTTGGCAGTAAAAGAATCACAGAATCAAAGGGGTTGGAAAGGTCCTCAAGAGATCATTGAGTCCAACCTCCCTACTAAAGCAGGTACCCTATAATAGGTCACACAGTAAGGTGTGCCTCTCTGGGCAATCTGTTTCAGCATTCCGTCACCATTCTCATAAAGAAGATCTTCCACATGTTTGTATGGAACTTCCTATGTTCAAGTTTTAAGCCACGACTCCTTGTCCTATCGCTACAGACCACCAAGAAGAGCCTGGCCTCATTCATTTCTCGCCCACCTCCCTTTAGATATTTACAAACATTTATCAGATCAATCTTTCCAAAAGTTACTCTCTTATATGAAAGAAGGATTTTTAATTTTTGGATGTTAGAAATTAGTGCCTTGTCTTCTTGCTACATAAAATATTTTTCTTCTCTCATATCTTTTCCCAAACTTTTCAGAAAGCCTAGTGAAAATGGGGGCTTGAGAGAAATTCATCCCTAGTGATTGTCCAGACTATAAGCAAACTCGTAGTTCATTTTGAAAGTTTTGAATAACCACGAAGTTTCGAAAAGAATCACAAAGCACACAAAGATGTCATATGAACACTAAGGTTGAAATACAGTCTCGATCCTACCAAACTATGTTAAGAAAGGCACGTTACCTACTTTTGCTGTTAACACCTTTCACACTTCCAAGATTGCATATGAATTCTGATGTAAATTCATCAAGGCAGCTAGTAAAAAATGTTGAGAAAAACCCCAAGACTATTACAGATATTATTTCAGATTGATGGTATTAGTAAAAGTCTGCCAAGAAAAGCTTAGCAGTAGAGAAGGTGGCCTACAAAAAACTGCATTTAAACACTGAAGGTCAGGAGAGTAAATGTCAGTATATTTTGAGTTATTATAAATGAGTTCAAATGTCTTTCACAGTTTACATGAGTTTTACGTAAACTCTAATGAAATGCTATGTTTTCTTCCAGAAAAACAAACAAACAAAACAACAACAAAAACAGATGTAGCATGGCATTCAAATACAATTTATTTAAAATATTAGAGCTAGCAAAAGTCTTGTGGCCACATACACTGAACTTCATGTTTTAATGTCAGTTAACACTATGATTTCCAAATATAAATGTAACAGCGTAACTCATCAAGAACATAGAGTCATGGATATATAAGTCAGACAGCCACCATTTATACTCTTAACTTCACTGAAGAAACTAGAGTAATGAAAGAATTACATAACAGTGGATGTGACAGTTGTGTATTAAAAGGGAGTCGCACAGAGATGAACTGGCATTTTATGGTTATTTTAATATATTAAAAATCTAGCTGCTTTACTTAGATAAGATGTGAAATGGAATGTGTTGGATTCAGTTTAATTATTTCTATTGAAACAACCCGCTTATGGTTTTTGCTACTATATTGGAGTAAATCCCTGCCATATAAAGCCTGTAGGAGATATAATCTTGACTGCATAGGAAAGAGAAGTACTGTAAAACTACTAGGACAAAAGAACCAGGACCATTATTTCCATTAATGTTCAATCTCACTGTATTAAGAGTAATGGTGACAGTATTTTTGGGGAAATGTGAAGCCAAATGTCTGACCAGAATTCATACTGTTCCATAGCAAAGAATACAACAGCAAAATTAAAGAAATAACACCAATATTAAAGAAAAACAGGAAAGATAAATAGTACACAAAATTTTATGGTGAAAGGACAGGTGACTGTGGCTGCTTCCTGCTGCCAGCAGAAATTAGACTGGTCTCCTTCTCCCACACTGTCACAGCCAGAAAGCCTGTCCGAGGAAGATGCATAACAATGCCCAATATCAGGCCACAGTACAGAGATGCTCTTGATTAATATGTCAGTCCTTAACTGATATGCTTATCCAGAAAAGAAAGTAAAAAACACTTTCAGAGCTGACAATGCTTTATGAGTATGTTTGAAGAAGTAATTTTTAACAGCTTCAGCACAGAAGCTCCTAGTTAAAAGGAAATAAGAGTACCTCTAGAAATATTTTCATTAACTATTTAAGTATACTCACTAGTTACTTTTCTGGGAACTTTTATGCATGTAAGGCATTCTCTTGGCTGAGATCATTTGCAACTACAACAAAAAACAGCTCAAGATGCAAGAAATTTCTTGAAAATTTTTAAACATTATTTTTATCTCATTCCGAATGATGAGTATTTTGGAAAACCTGCAGAAAATATATTCAGTAACAATAAGGAATATTGTTTTGAAGAGCTACAGCATATTTTTCATGACTAATCACCTGATACATTTGACTAATTTAAAACTCATTGTAAATGTAGAGACACTATGGCTGAGGCATTAGATCTAGGAAATCAGCTCTTGAAGTCTTTCCCTGCAGCCGATGACTCCATGAGCCGAGACTCTGACAAGATAAGCTCCTGAGAGGGCTCCCCACCCCAGAGTGGGTAGAACAAAGGAGAAACCAAATGAAAAGCAACGATTCTGCCACCTTATTTGACCATCCCAGCACTATAACATGCAGTCAAAACTTTAAATTACAGAAGTACAGCAATCCAGACAACTTTGCACAGAACAGAGAGAATCGGGATGCAATATGATAATGATGTCTCAAGGGGCAGAAGGAATTCAGATTTGTCCTCTGGAGAGAATATGCAGCTCTGCATCCAGGTCTGCTATATCTGTCCAGACACAAACATCTTATATCCCTGTTGGTTTAAATACAACTACCTTGCTTTTGCATGCACATGCAGAAGTATGCACTAGAAAAATACTTAGGAAGAAAATGATAGTTGACAGAGTAATAAACCTCTAGCAACACACTTTACAAAAGATGACAGAAAGAAAGCAACACAAGTAAAAGAAACCTCTAGAGAAGATGCTGTGGGAAAACAAGAAAATATATTCAAGCAAAATCATCTAAATCAGCCATGGTATTACAAACACCTTTGAAGGAGCAGAGTTTAAAATAAACACAGACTGGATCATAAACTTACAGGTGTTGTCACAGTATGGTAAGGAAAAAGCCTCTGTGACTAAGGAGGGCTGTGTTGTGTGATCAGTTGAAGATAATAATATGAATTCAAAATAAATACGCTCCAGGACAAGAAACAGGACCTACAAAGAGAAGATAGAAGATGTTGAAAAAAAAAAAGTAAGAATTGCATGTAGTCTAGGAATAATAACAACAACCACAACCTTCTGGAAAATTAAAAGTATGAGGAGGAAAAACACAGAAACATTTAAGACTTTTTTTTTTTCAAATGCTCTAACAGCAACCGTGCCTAATACTGAGAGTTTGTCAGTCCTTCCACAAGAAAAAACACACCTTGTACACTTACTAAATTTCAAACATCGAAGCACTAAGCTGTTATACACCTCACAGTACATCAACAGTATAACAGCTGACTCTGGAGAGGCTGGGAAGTAGAAAAAAGCTATAAATGGACAAATTAAATATCAAAATCTGCTTGGACAGAAAGTAAATACATTCAAACTTAAAACTAATGGGACAAATGATGTATGTTAGAAAAATCAGTTTTATCTTAGAATATATGTGCTCCCACAGAGGATACTAAGCCCTCTCGGAGCCCTGATAGTGTCAAGTCTTGTCCTGCTAGGCACAAGTCTCTTCACCATACTCATTCCCCACAGGACAATAAGGATGATGACACTATCATCTTTCAGGAGGCACAATGATATCTATTATTTAAATTAGGTACGTATGAAGTAAGCATTAATGTTATTTTCATCAAGGCACAGACACAGGATAAGTAGGAAAGTCTAGGAAATGTCCTGCAACAAGGCTTCAAAAAGTTACAAGCACACCAAGATTAATGCAATGCATTTGCTGGTAAGGTTCTTATTTATTCTAGTTACAAATATCTCCAACATACTATAGTTGAGAGGAGTTGAAAGTAAAACAGAAACATTTGTTTGTTTTGTTTGAAGTAAACATCCCTTCATCAACTTCCTTAAATATTGCCTTGAGTATTTATTTATATTTATTTCTTCCCACAATAGATGAGTAATACCATGAGAAGAAAAACACTGTAAACCCACATCTGTGAGGATTCTGGGCATAGGCTAGCACCTGAAACAAATCTTATTGCATGACTAACTTCCATATTATCCCTCCCTTACAGAACAAAACACAAATTTAACCTCAGTCTTTCCTAAATATAAAATACACTTACCATAAACTGTTGATAAATAGTTCGTAAGTACTACTTACCTGAAAAACAAATAAAAAACAATTACTTAAAAGCACAGAGTGGCTCTCAGTTAGTTAGTTTGGTAATCATTCCTATTTTTAAAACAAAATACTAGAGTTAGATGGAATAATGGAGCAAAACAAAGATTTAGTAAAAAAAGGAACACAAATTACAAGTTTCAGGTTGAATACTCAGATGGGCCACGCAAAGATCAGTCTCAGAAAAAAAAAAAAGAAAAAAAAGCCATATATCTTGAATTGCACTGTCCCCAAAGCGATGGTGAGACTGCTGAGATCAAGATCTTGCACAAGAAGCTGTTTGCTCTGCCTCAACATTGTTTCTGCTCACACATCCTCTGTAACACAGGATGCAAGCTCCTTCAGATATACAGCCTCTAGCATGTTCCTTTTCAGGACTAAATGTGTTTTCATAAAGTTAAAGAAATTCTTGTGCTTGGTGTTATTTGACATAGAACCACAAACAAGAAGTTAAATAAAAAAACAACCCATGTTTTATTGATACAATCCTATAATTAAGCTGTTCTAAATATGGACTACAGACACTGCAGCCTATTACCACAAGCAATCTGTTACTGTAATACTTAGAGATACAATGGATTGAACTTAATGGTGGTAACAGGCTCTTCATCTAAACAAAGTTCACAGAAAATTATTCCGAATACTCCAACCTCTTTAGCACTGCTATGTCAAATATAACTTATTTCTTTTAAAACGTAGCATGAATATAACACAAATCTTTGGAATATATCTACAAGCCACACATGTTCCAAATCTACATTTCTACAACATACACATAATGTTCAAATACTAAATTCACAAACCCATCCTGCTTTCATATTGAGGTCCTTTCATAACATGGACCAGTGGGCCAGAAAAACAACTGGAAATATAATCTGTCACAATCTCCTATTGGCATATTTCACTTTTAACATTTAAAATAGAAGAATTGTTTAAAGAAAAAAAAAAAAAAAGGCTTGTCAGAAACCAAAGTTATATTCTGGGAAGAAATATAAATTGGAAAAAACTCCACTGAGGTGAAGACAGAATCAGCAATGCAGACTTAAAAGTAGAAAGACATTCACCCTAGTGGTGTTGCCATTCATTATTCCAGGATTCTTGTTGATTAACTTAGGCTGATTCTTATTCATTGCATTTCAACTCTGCTCAAAATTCAAAACAGACCCATATAGGTCTATGTATGTTCTTCTTTAAAGTCAAATTTGTTTATCAATCATGACAAAAAGTTCTAAAAGAAAGGCAATCTTTAGATTTCTGACTAAAAACCCATATTCAGAATTCCCTTGGTGACATAAGGAGATTAATGCACTATAAAGGTCAAAACGTTATGATACACTACAAATACCTCCATGGATGCAAAAAAAAAAGAAAAAAAAAGAAAAAAAAAGAAAAAAACCCACAATTTTTACTACTGTAATAGACTGGGTACAATCCAAAGGAAATAAAACCTGTATAGATTTTAAAATACATATATTCTGTTTTTATATAGTGCACTATAAAGAGACTGCACTGACAAAAACTTGAAGAAAGCCAAGGACAGCTGGAGCTGGAGAAAGGATGATGCCAATTTAATCTGTAAGATTGACAGCTCTGCTTGGGACAAGGAAAGCTGAGCGGTTGCTATACAGAAAGGAGAAATCACTGTTGAGTATGAAAAGCTGCAGAAGGAATATGTTAAAAATAAATATGGAACTTGAGGGCATGTTTAATGTAAAACAAGCCAACTGCTTTGCTAAAAATGTGGCCTTTGTACTCTTTTCAAACTGTTATCGCAATCATTTTGCTCCCCTTGAGCTAAGTCCCTCAGCAGACATTAAAACAGTTGGTGATTAGTATTCAGAAAGGCATTTCACCATAAAAAACAGAAATATGCCCCGAAGGGTTCAGCCTCACTCTGTGAAGAGCTCTGCCACAACACCGGCTCTGGGCAAACAGCATCCCAATGCCCAACATCCCTCTGGCTCCAGGGGCGACTTATAATGCTTGTGCTCAATCCAATACCTTGGAAAGCTTGGGAAGACTGGGTAAGGAGCCAGCAAGTGATTCTAAAGGGTGGCACACCGGACTGCAGCTCATGTCACAGGGTGAGATAAGAGTCTTCAGGGAACTGGAAAACTTTGAATTTGTTGAATCCACAACACATCTGGAGGACAGGAAAACCTGCTAGAAAAAGCCAGGAGTCTTCCTGATCTGCCTTAACACAACAGGCTGGAAAGTTGAGCAGAACTGAACCTTATGAGGTTCAAAAGGGGCAAGAATAGAGCCCTTCACAGGGAGGAATAATCACACTGTATTTATACCAAAGAACAACTTTCACATTGTTGTCTCCACCTACAAACTATCAGCAACTGTTATCCACATACTGATACTGAGTGAAAACTTAGATATCGAGCCTAATTACTTTCTTGATCAACAATGTTAAAAATAAAAAATTGTTTGTAAATTAAATGTAGATCTCAGTGTATACTCCTTACCAGAACATCCATCATAACAATGAGCTTCTTTTTTCTTTTTACTAAAAAGCCTATAACTTATCTTTATCTCTTTAACTTATGGGGCAAAGTCCTATAATTCTTTGTCAAAGACAAAAAAAAAAAATCATGCATTTAGCTTTCCTGGATCAAGGTCTTCAGATTTGGGCCACAAATTCAGAAGGAAAGCTGGTTAAGGAAGTTCCTCCTGCCAACAGATCTTTAAGTAACATACTGCATTATGCATCTGGTTTAATCTGGATAAGTTCTCACGTGTATTGCTGAATTATTTCTGATTATACAAACTCAGTCAATTAGCTTTAGAAAATGTGCATCTCTTCCCTATAAACAAGTTCCCTTCCCTTGTGTCAAAAGTCGTCAGTGTGAAGATGAAAGCAGGTACATGAAAGCTGCAGCGCTGTTGATCTCCTTGCTTCCACCTTTTCCCAGTACAATAATGCTACAGCTCCAGATTTCATTTTCAAAAACACTCCTTTCTCCAAACATCAAACACTTGTTTGTACATGTTACCAGCTGAAAAAGCAATTAGAAACAGTTCAGTAGTAGCTGTGATCATATGCACAACTACATTACATAAAAATGATGAAAGTTTTGTTCGGGAAGTTGGCAAATATGTATGGATTTATCCAGTATGTTCTTTGGACAACATCATGCATCCCAACACATAATTCCAGAAGCAAGATTGTCTGGGTTTTGGAAATCTGTGTTTAAGCTGAAAGATGAGATGAAATGCAGCAGATATCCCATTATTTTTACCTTTGCACATTAGAAATTCTCCCAGTGATGCAAAATTCAACAATGTTGTGCTTTGCTAGGCAAAATCTGATCTAAATCAAAACAACAGGGGCTCATTCAACCCAGGGTGCAGTTCCATTAATTCAGTGAAAATACACCTAAGGATCAATCTAGGGGAAAGACTTTTTATCTAAAAACTTTTTTTAACTAAAAACTGTCTAAGTGACACTGCAGTCATTGCCAGTGACTGACCTTGATGCAAACATCAGTTGATTATCTGTCAGACATCCTATTTATAAGCAGGCAGCTTCTGTTTCTCTTTTAGCAGCATATGCCTTTCCAAATCATTCTTCATGCCACCTCTCACTAGCGCTGTTATTTTCTGTCTGCTTTTGATTTTTAAATGATAGAAATATAACTATTCTATTTATAACTACCTTAATGCTCTCTTGTTCAAAAACAAACAAACCAAAAAAACACTCATAAATATCCCTTCAATATTTCCATGTTTTGCTAAATTTGAGTTTCAATATCACCCACTGCCACTATCCATTTGCTTATTGATATTTCTGTGCTCCATCTAATCCCACTCTGTTACTCCTGATACGTTTATCACTAACCTGTTATTTTACACCAGAATATCTTTCTTTTTCAGGTGCTACATCCAATTTTGCACCACAAAATACTTAAGAGTTTCTAAATAAGATATAAAATACAAAAATGCCGTAACAACTGAGAACTTCAAATCATGACTTCAGAAATAGAAACATCAGAACTGACTCTCAGCTGGAACTCAATTTAATTGAGCTTGCTTTAGAACCAGGGTGTCTAAAACAAAAGTCTTACCGGGATTAACAAGCACTAACTCAACTTACAGTTTCATCATGTGGTTTAAATTGCTTGTAAGGGCATAGAATGTTGCCAAATTAAACAACTTATTGGAAAAAAAAAACAACAATCTACATTCTATGAAAATGTTTATTTTTATTTAGTCACGATACTGCAACTACTCAAGGATAAAACAGACCTGGCTTGGAAAGCACAAAGTCCCAGGGTACCTGAGTAAATGTTACACAATTTCCTTCACAGATGTTTCTTGCCGTGGGCTACTATATTTTTATCTTGCATTCTCTCCATAGAAATCCATGAGCAAGCTTGCCCTGAAATGCCAGGCTAATTCCTCCTGAACAGAATGTCTACCCAGAAAAAACAAGTAGTATTCAGAAAAAGGCTACCACTGTAGAGTTCCCATGCCAGAGTAAGGATTGGTTCTTCTTTCACATATTTTTACAACTGCTTTTACCCAAGCCTGCTCAAAAGCCTCACTTAGAAAAATGTTTTCAACATGAAAGTAAGTCTTCATTTATCTTTTCCCATTTATACTAATGGTGCTAAAGCACTTAGAGAAGAAAGGTTAGATGCCTTTCAAAGTTTTCATTTCACCTATCTGAAAAAAAAACCAAAGCTGTCTTAATCCTTTCTATTCCCCGCAATCTTTTTCATGTTCTTTCTTCGTTCCTGTTCCATTCTGATTTCTTCTACCTTTAGTACGATTCAAATCACATTTAAGGAGAATCCCTGGAAATTCCTGTGCCAGTACATTACAAGAATACGTTTTCCTTCTTATGGTGGCATCTCACCAGTAACTGATGTAGGTGGTTCATATTATGGCTGAGCAGTATATATCAGTGCCTATTGAGCAGTCATTTCCAGGTTGTTGGAAATCCCCAGAGCTGATGATTTTCACTCTACTTGTTATCTCTGTCCATGGCCACTGCAAAACAACTTGAACTGTTTTCTCTCCTAAGCCACAGAGTAGCCAGAGCTGGACTCTTCTCAGAGGTGCACAACAGTAGGAGAATAGGCCGTGGACAAGTTAGAACGCACAAAATTCCAATTAGATCTAAGAATTTTTTCTCTTTACCAAAAGATTGTTAAATATTGAAACAGTTTGTCCAGACTGGTTAGAATCCATCCTTGGAACTGGTCAAGACCAGAATGGACACAACCTTGGCTAACCTGATCTAATTAGATGGATTCCAGGAGATGCCTTTCAACCTAATTTATTGTGGCGTTCTTCTATTCCAGTGACTTGATTAGCAAGTTTCTTCAGACAATGCCATCCAAGTCTTCGTTTCTCTTGCTGGTAACTTTTAATTTTGCCACTCCCTTTCCTGAAACCACTGCTAACAAATAATTAAGAACACACAAATCAGTATTTTATTAAATATATTTGCAGCCAATAGTCATGTGCTAGCTTGTTCGGAATGAAGGGATGGACATCATCCATTGTTCTACATGCTTCCCCCTCTGAAGTTACTGTGATTATTTCCATTCTGGGAAATATACTAACTCTATTCACACATTCAGCATCACAGAATTTGCTAATTCCAATAGTTCAATATTAGTCTTCATTGTTTTGATTATAAGCCGAAACCTAATCCTAAACCACTTCTTGATACAGTAGGTCCATGTCTTCTTCAGCTGTTAATTTACTGTTGTTGTTGTCATACATAAGATACTCCTTACATTTCTTATGCAGGATTTAAACTGCTTGAGTAACTTCATTTTTTTCTTGTATTTCCTGCCTTCGACAACAAAACTGTGTTTTCCATTTGCTGTAGGCTTTTTGTCAACACCTAAATGTCTGGTTTGGAAGTGGTCATTCATTCAGTGGCAAGAATACATAGCTAATGGTAACTATGCTGAAAAAACAGCTTTCTATAGGTTTTGCTCTGTCAAACTACGTTACTGTGCTCTTTGTATCTGTTGTAGTTTCCATGGAACCCTATCTATCTACAGTACATGTTCTGTTTCTTGAAGTACCATCTTTAGGTTGGAAGCTGTAGAATACTCTCTTCCATGTAGAGAGCTTTAGCTATGGAAGAAGGTTCCAGACACAGTTCTCAGCAGGAGCTGACATTCACCATGTTGTGGAAACATGTACAGATGTACCTGACATCTATACAGAGGAAGCAGAAGAACCTCTGCTGTGAAATTTTGCATCCCAGGGCTGTATTAGTCTCTGCAGATCAGGGGCATGACTGGCAACAGATGACTCCATCCTGCACACTGCTGATCAAGACCAAGGTATCCATTTCCCTTGGAGCATCTCAGGATGACATCTGCCTTACCAGCCTCTCTCTGTGTATATCATGCAGTTTTCTCTGCTGATTTTGGATACTTCAATCCTTTCTAGTTGAGATGCTAGAAGAGCCTTTGGAACATTTGTCTGCTGATAAGCTTGATCAATGGCAATAGCCCTAAGGCCGTCTTACGCTGATGGTAACATGTCTTTCTGAAGTTTGGAAATAAATCCCTCTGCCCTTCTTCCATCAGTTTAAATTTGACCGTATTAATGTTTTTGTTGATGCATTGCTGCAGATTTACCTGGGCGTGTTATAGAACTCCTTTATGTAAAAAGGATCTACCTCAGGGATTACAGAACATGTGTAGCTGTGCTCCACCGTGGTTTCTCCTAGCAACTCTGCAGCAGGGTTCTGTTGCAGTGCTGCTGTCACTGTGCTTCAGAGCGAGGCTGCAGCCTCTGCTGGCTCCATCTGGGCCATGGACACGTGCAGGCAGGCAGCACAAGCCCTCCATCCTGCTGGCAGCCCTTTGCTGGCCCAGCAGCAGCGATTGCTGTAAAGCACAGCCCCAGAGAGTGTGCTCATCAGAAAGCATCCAAGCTCCCTGGGTAGCACCTGCTGCATCGCTGTGCTGCTTTGAACACAGCACAAGGCACCGAGACCCAGATCAGCTCTTGGCAGGAGAGAAAGGCTCGTCTTGGGGCAGCTCTGCCCACACAGACACCAATGGGTCTGACTTGCCAGGAAAGGCTTAAGGTACTGAAGATGCAGTGCTTGTTTCAGGGATTACCTGGAGGACACAATAGCAGCACGTATGTGTTTGAAGCATGGCAAGTGTTTGCTCCACTCCTATGTCCCCACATGTGCAAATTGCTTCTAGGCCTTCAGGTGCACCTCTCTGCTTCTTTGTGATGCTTCCTCCACTTCCTCTCTTATTCTTCGCCTTCCCAAGCTACCTGTGGCCTTGACAAGGTAAAGGTATGCAAAAGGATGACCATCAGCTTTACACTGTTATGACGGGTCCCTGTTTTCAATTCTGAGGTCTGGCTCTTTATGTATCTGTTGTAGTTTTCATGGAAATAAATAGAAGGTATTACTTTCAGAGCAACCTACATACTATCTATCTCTGCTAGCACAGAGGCTATTAAGTAAAGAAATTTCTCATATAACTAAGGAAAGTTGGGTTCAGCCATCACTCCCCTATACATGGCAACAAAATGGCTGTCGTGCACGTCATTATGCAGTTGTGAGTCAGTGTAATATTCAAGGAATATAAAATTACATATTCATTTTGCAGTATTTATGATGCAATGTCTGAACACAGGTGCTCACTGAGCAATGATGAACAATCAGACTAACAGCCAGACATCTGCACTCTGTAACGTAAATAATTCAACTCCCATTTGCTTGTCAGAAGTGTTGAGGATCCACAACTTTAAGCTGCAAATGTTTAACTCTATCAGCTGTCAGGCACACATCTCCCCTCAACAAACTGTAGGGTGAAAGCTTAAATTATTTCTGCTCAATTCATCACATTTAGCCAATATGAAATCTGTAGTCTCTTAGCAGTAAAATAAACTGACAATTCCCCACCTTAGTTTACAGTAGTGGGCAAAGTAGCAGGAGATCTTTTCTTCTCGCAGCTCTCTATAAATACACTGTCAACAACTGGAAGAACTGGCCCTCATTCTGCACTCTCTGCTTTAACCCAAACCTGACTGAGCCCTTCAGTATTTTGCTATCTTTGTTCCAATCTGCTAATTTCACATTCACTTGCTCCCGGTTCTTGCAAGTCCTGAAAGCACACACTTTTTAACATCTGAAATACAGCTGTTTGAGGTCATGCTGTCAAAATAGACGCTCATATTTTTAACTCAAGACAAAAGGATCATTTTAGCATTTTAAAAGTAAAGCAAGCACAAGACAGCATTTTGCATGCAAGACAATGTAGCAGGCCTGCACCTTGGAAATACAGGTGGGCTTTTATGTCTTTCAGTACAATGCCAGTAGTAGTTCCAGATGTGCAGAAACTACCACTCCTATCCCCCTGCTCTATGCAGCAAATGCTGCAATGAAACAGCACCAGAGGAAGCCTGGAGCAAACTGGCACCACTGACGAACTTGGAAGCTAGCCAGCCAAATTATGGCCTGAGCTTTTTGGAGCTCTGTCTAAAATCAAAGCTGTTGTCCCTTTTCGTAGGAAAGCCACAGGAAATGGATGAATTGGAGAGGGTAAATGCTGGGTACAGCCTTCATTACACATGCAGAAGGATATAAATTACAATCCCTTGAGTATACAGAGGTGAAGCAAGGTTCACAATACTGTATTATATTAAGCCACATTATGAAAATGACTGTTTATGTTGGTTCATTAATGTTTGTACAAGGCTGTGAACAAGCAAAGTGCTAAGTATCAGCACAAGCATCAACAATCTCTCTCCACTTCAACGTGTTCACAAGCATTGTAACAAAATAAAACACATTTTAATCATAATAATTAATGCCCATGGAAGACAGCATTTAGCCTATTATCTCTATACATCATTTCTGGCCATTGAAAACAGGAAAGAAATGGATACTCGCAGCAGATACTGTAATGCTGAGCTATTCATTTCTTCCAAAAGACAAAGTGTCTGTCATCACCTACAAGCTGACAAATTCAACCAATAAAGCCTGTACAATTGGAGCTGCCCAGCTAAGTAGGTGCTGTGTTGTTAAAATATCTTCAGTCATTTTCAGGTGCCTTATATTGTACAACTGGTGACAGGGAGGTTATTCCTCATTTATCTACTTTTTTTTTTTTTTTTTTAAAGTATTTGATTAAAAGACAACAGTTCAGAATAATTCTTTTCATAACTGCAGACCTGATCTCAACACAAGGATTTAGGGAGACACGCTGAGATATGTTGTCTCCAATAAGTACTCCAGCATCTCAGAAAGTAAGTTGTGTTTGAACAGCAGCTAGAACATTAAACGATATCAACAAAAGAAATACATATCCTCAGCTCTGTCAAATGAAAGAGAAAAAGCAAGTGGCATTACAACTAAGTCTCTCCTGAATCACCATGGCAGGTCATTTTCTCCAGTCCAGCTCTCGGCTGACCAATATCTAGCTAATTTTTGGATCAAAGCAAATTCTGTAACAACTTTCTTGATGCCTAGTGCAAATGTCTCTGCCTTCAATATCTGAAGGCTGAGTGGATGCATCCCTTTACCTGTCCTAGAAGCGAACTCTGCTTTGTCTGTACTGCTCACCATGTGCTCTAACCAGTAGCAGCCAGTGTGATTCCTCCACTGGCTGGGGTGCCTGGGGATGGGGCAGCCTGCTGTGGTCCCAAAGCATCCACTGAAACAGGAGCACAAGGGCTGGGCAGGTTTCCCCTCTGCATGACAGCCATAGCCTTTTGAAGGAGTACAGGGCCTGCAAGTGGAGGGAAATTGGTGCAGGCTGGTTAATAATAAAAATACTAGAAGACTGGTGTTGGGATCAGTCTCATTTAATACTTGTGTTAATGACATTGGGAAAAAAAGAAGTATAAAAGCTAACAAATTTCCCCAAGTCTAAATGATTGGATGCCTTGTCAATACCAGGAAGATTGGAGTCTCACTCAGAATGAGCTGGATGATTGGGAGGGGTAATAGAAATGGGATGAAATTTAATAGCAGTGTGCGAGGTCATAAGCTTTGGAACTAATAATGAGACTTTCTGCTATAACTACGAAGCTGTCACCTAGATGAGCTACATAGAAGGTAGTACATTTGTGGAATACAGGATGTCTGCATGTCATCAGTATGATACAGCTATGAAAAGAGTAAACCCATCAGGTGATGCATTCTCAAAAGAGCAAAGAAAGATTACTTTACATGGTGAAGGCCCCGTTGGAAGCTCCTCCTCTGAAGTTCTATGCACAGTACCAGCCATGTTGTATAATAAGTCCTTCAAATGAAAATGAGGCCAGAAATAGGCTTCAAAATTATCTGGAGAGGTTTATAAAGTTCATAGAAAGGCTTTAAGAGTAAACCTGATGAAACAGGGCTGGATTTACAGTAAGAAAATTACACTATATATACCACATATTAGCATCAGATTATTATCCAGCTTTTTTTGTCTGCAGCAAATATCCATCAAAAATAATCTCCTTTCTGAAAAGCAGTAGCATGTTTTCCCCTATGTTTCCTGCAAAAGTGAAATAGCTTCTTGAGTCACACACTAACAGTGTGATGGCATATTGCTCCAACATCTGAAGGTACTGCTGACAGCTCATCTCATGCTGTGCCCCACATAGCTTTCTGCAACACAGGAAATCAGATGTGCCCATTCTGCTTTTCTCTAGCTGCATCCTCTCAGCTGACTACTATTATTTTTGTAATTTATAAAACAGTATGGTGTATTCCTTCATATCTGTGCTGCCTGTCACACTTCTCTAGCCTACAAATAATGCAATGTGCCACATAGAAGAAATACATCATTTGCACCACAACTTCCACCTTGATACCATGGTAGATAAATCCTTTCCCATTACAAGAGAGCAAACAATGTAAAGCAATCCTGCCCTTAGCCTTGCACCACAGTAATTGCTGAAGGACTGTTCCTCACATTCACAGAGAGAGGAACCGTGTGAAATACAAATCACGCAGTCAAAAACCTCAACCCTGTGATTGACAAAACCAGAAACAAGTAATGGAGGCTTAACAAGTGATATAATGAGGCAGTAGCAATTATTTTAGAGAAAGAGTTAAAGCAAGTGAATGAAAAGTAGAGTAGAAGTGAACGTACCTCAAGTCCTAAAAGCATCAAAGGTGCACATGATTCTGCAGAGGTCTCCTCATGTCTTACTTTCAGAATGCTAGAAACAACTCGTTAATGGGTGCTAAGGGAAGCGGAAATTTATTCCATCATTTTCCTTGACAAGAACCTTGCACTTCAGAAAAAGCTGCCTAAGAAGGATAGCTGGATGGCTTAGAGCTCAACCACAGCCCAGCACGCACAGCTTGCAGAAAGGATAGAAAGTGAAATTCAAAGAGCAGAAGATCAAGGCCTTTTCTCACAGGAGCATGCCATCAGTCCACAGAATATCAAATAATGAAGGTGCTTCTGAAGAGAGCTGTTTTGCTGCTGAAAAATTTAATCATAATAAGTTTGGTAAACATTTAAACAGAAATAGCATTCTAATTTCTTCAGAAAATACTGAAGCTGAAAGGTTTCTTTCATCCTAAACCAAAGAAATCCTAAATCAGAGAATTTTCATCTTGCGAGGCTTGGTCTTAAGCTGTAACAATACAAGATTTCCAAATGTACAGATTTCCTGGGGAAGAGTAATTCTCATTTTCAGTCAGCTCCCTCAGGCACCACCAAAAGAAATCCCTCAACTTGGTATCTACTGTCAAAACAGCGCACAGACATGGAATCAGTATTTTGCTCTCAAGACATTATATACATATAAGACATTATTATACATATATAAATTATACATGGGTGAGACCAACCAACACTCTGGATTCTCCCCACACCTGAGGTTTTTGTATTTTCTTTAAGCGGGCTCACAGCTTTTCTTCTGTCTTTGATAGAGAAGAAAATTTATGCATTTATTGTATAACAAACTACAGTCACTGAGTTGTTCTTCTGCTGCATGTTAACACGACACCCTTATTTTGCAGCCTAGAAACAAAATCTTAAAATCCAGGTGAGACCTGCTAAGGCTTGGATTTAAATGAACAAAAGAACATTTGCAGAACGCAAGCAGGATCAATTTCTCTTAACACTGTATCTACTATTCAGACTCCCCTTCACATTTCTAGCTTAATCTAGTTCATAATTAAAGCAATCAAATCTTTGATTTCTCTTGTTCCCTCCAATAAAGCAACAAAGGTCTATCTTTTTTATCTGCTGTAGGAAAATCACTTAAAAATTCCAAATTCCTTAAATATTTCTGTATAAAATATCTTCAAAAAAAAAAATGCAAAAGAAACTATTTCCCCAATTCTTTAAGGTTTCCATATTAAAATTGGTCTTTGACAATGACTGTGCATTAGGAAAATGAAATTGTTGCCAATATGAACAGCACACTTAGATCACAATATGAATTAATGAGCTTGCTTTTCATCCTCATTTCCCCCCTTTCTCAGTGCTTTACTCCTGCTCCCAAATAAATGAGCATGTTCCTAATAAAGTGCTTGAAAGGAAGGCAAATTTAATAATAAAAAGCTCTCTGAAATTAAGTTTCTGGCACTGCTTTAAAAAAGAAAATGTTATTACTTGGTCCTTTGCTTTTCCCCAAAGCAAATTTCAGTCCTTTGAGGACAGCACAAATATAAAGCAGATAATTTACAAACCTTTTATTCGGCAATTTGCCTGGTCCAAATAAGCAACTGTAATAGCAATTGCCGAATGAGTATTTTAAAGATTCTGGTATAGGAAGAGAAACTGCATTCTGCAGGAGAAGAAAGTCAGAAAATCTCTGTCTAAATTATCAAATACTAGAATTTCAATAGGGAACAAATTGTTGAACATGTTAGTTTTCAAAGGAAATAAAAGAGAGCATTAAGAGCAGAAAATCCAACCATAATGGTTGGACTTGTTCATTTAATAAGTTTCCTAATCTCAGTTCTTTTGCATTTGCTGGATTGAAGGTGACAAAGGGTAAAATACTAAGAGTTCGCATTAGATTATTCAAGTCCAGAAACACAAATGAGTAGTTATTTCACTAAGTGAACCCAGTCTTTTGCCTCTGCTCTAGTCTTATCGAAAAGAAACATCAAAATACTGATGACTATTAAGAAAACTTAAAAAAAAAAAAAAAAAAAGACAACTACATTGTGAAAATTTCATCAGAAAAAAACAGCAATTTTAATTCTCTAATTCTGTAAAACTATGTAGATTGTTTCTTACATAGCTCTCAGAGTGTGGAAATTACGCTCTACTGAATTCCCCAGGATTTTTTCTGTTGCAACCATTGGGTGAGGATTACACACTACAATGCAATAAAGGATTCTGCAGAAAGATTTATTAACAGAACTACAATCTATATCTTTACGTTCTTGTTTGTAAAATAGTCTTACCATTTTACATCATTACAAATGCATATCATTTCTGCAAGATTCATATTTGATTCCTTAATCACTTCCCATGACTATCTGAAACTATTTCACTCACCACCAAAACAAGAAACAATTTCCTGCTCTGTCCCTTCATACTTCACACACCTCAGACAAGTGGTCAGTTCCATTACCAAAGTCAAAAGAAATAAAAGGCTCAAGTGTGTGAGAAAGAATCTTCCTGTGTTAAATACTAAGACTTTTAAGCTGTTTTGTTTTCAATAACATCATAAAACATCCTTAGAGGATGGATGGTTTTTATTTCAGATTACTTTCACACTTCAGATGCATTAGGTCAAGCTGAAACAAGCCTACTCCTCTCTTCTGAAACACTGCCCTTTGCAGCAATGAAGATCAGCTGATCTCAGTGTTTGCATTATATCCTGTCCTCTTCCTCTCCATTGGTTACAACGATCCTCTTTCTTCTAAAACGTATCACAATACTTCAGAAAAATATACAGAAAAGATGTATTTGATAAATTAAAAAGAAAAACCAAAACCAAACACATAAAGACAGGTGCCCTAGTTCATAGATATTCAGAACTGGCGCTTAGGTTCATTACAGTCTACATCATATGGATCCAAAAGATTTCAAATATTGGGACACTGTTCTTTGACTAGGGTAAAACCCTCCAAACACATGCTCTGGTCTGTTATGTTCAAGGTACACAAGTTCTGTTGTACTTCATTAATTCTGATATTTTTAGCTTTTTTTTTTTTTTTTTTTTTCAACTTTAAGGCTCCATAGTCAACAACCCAACACATTCAACAAGCAAAGAGCTTCCCAACCAGAAGCTAAGAAACAGGATGTCAGCTCAAATATGTAGAAATAAATGCAATCTGGTAAGATAACAAGCTGAAATCACACAGCCGCATTTAGAAGTACAAATGGATGCCAACAGGTAGCTATGTAATTTATGTAATTTAACATCAATTTCAGGATTCTTCTTCTTCTTCCACTAAATCAAATAAAAAATTACTACAACAGATGGGAGTAGATTACTCCTCTGAACTTTAAAGCTATTTGTTTTTCTTTCAGCAGTAGTCCTCCATGATACTGAAGGATGGTTGCAGGATGTCTGAAGAGTTATAACTCCCTAACCAATGTCACCCTGTGAAAGATTGGAAGCTTTTTAACCATAGTATAATTTCTAGCAGGAACATGCAAGAAACATGTAACACAGAATTTATTATGAGTAAAAATTCAACCCCCTTCTAGTGGAGTTCCATGGTAAATTCAACAAGCCATTTCTAGCTTGAAAAACTTGTCTATGTGATTTCCATGAGAATTCATTAGCCACTGCAGTCAGTGGAACCAACTGATTGTCTGAGCAGCAGCTGACACAGAGTTGGCTTCAGCTGTCACTCCTGCTCTGTCACAATTTGGCCATCACAGAGCCAAAGGCTTGTGACATCCAGAACCACTTGCCCCAATGCTTCCCATCAAGAAGAGGCCACTGCAAGATCTTTCACTCTTCAGACTATACAGCTGTGCACACACAAGCAAGTATAAATTCAGGAAAAGGAGGAGTTAAACCTCTTTTCATGACTTGGTAAAAACTATTTTCCCTTCTGAACATGGAACATGGGAACTTAAGAAACCCTCTCCTCCCCATTACCCTGAGGTGGCATGATGTACAGCTATGCCTCGCTCCTCTATAGATCAGAGTTCTGTAATCACACCTAAATTGAAAGCTGGTCCACTGCATTACTATGACACTTATTTTGTAGCAGCCCTATTATTAATCAACCACTTTTCTTATACAAGGAATTTAAGGCCCGAAGCAAACATCTCCATAACCCAGTTAAGTCATTGAGCATTCAGAAAAGACAGATAGGTCCAGAGATTATGTCAATCTTAGCACAGCACTGATTCAGGAAAATACTTCCAATATTAAGTGGGTATATTTAGTGACATCTTCTGGAATAAGTTAGTGTTCCTCACCTGATGCCTGTGGCAAAATTCCTCAATTTAGTAAAATAAAAATGGGCTGAGAAATTTCAGAATTAGACTTAGGGTCGATATTTAGTTTGGAAACCAATTAGATCTTGCAGAAGTTTAAATTTGGACTGATCAAAATTTTGAAATTTATGCTAATGGCACCTTGATATCTGTAGGCAGAGAGCCCTTCACACTTTCCATTTTTGACTAAGAAAAGTCTTCAGTTATAGAGGCAGCAGAACCAGAGAACTGGCTCTGACAGCTATTTTGCAATATATACGTTGCCTAACTGACAACAACAGAACATTCAGATGAGATCAAAGGTACAAATTCTGACTCAGTTTTCAAACGCTGAAGAAACTGTATTGGAAATTCTGTTTTTAAATCACCAGGATTTTTGAAAGTCACTGAATAATTCCTTACCACATTTAGCAGAAGAAATGATGGATGACTAATTTTTCTTCAAACACCACTTCACATTAATCTCAAGGTAGAGACTACATAAGTGAAAATACAAAATACAGATTTTTAAAAGAAGTTGTATATGGAAAAACTTTTGACTTTGAATTCAAGCATTGCTTCTAGCTGAACTACCAGATCACTCATTTGGTGTAATCATTAAAGCAAAACAATATCTGTTCTATGTTAGCTGAAAATCTTCTAATCATATTCTGTACACAAAGCTTAGCAATAAAATACATGTAAGTAGTGTTACTGAAATATTCCACAGAATCAATTTCCACCTTGATTTCCCTCTCACATATAGAGTTGCAAAAAAAGTACATAAAAGATTATATTTGTGAAGCTGACTCCAATAGGAATGTTAAATGAAGAAATGAAGTGAAGGCTTATAAAGATCTTTTCATCCCCAGGAAATGCTGGAGGGTCTGCAGGAAGATCCCTAAGTAAATTTTTGCATGCAGACTTTTGACTTAGATGAAAATAAATTGTGACAACATACTGCCAGACAGTTCTTGGTGCTCTGAGAACTAGAGGAGGCTTCAAACAAACCTCTACTCCATGCTTAGTGCATAAGAGTAGAATAGTTGAAAAGCACTGTCCTCTCCCTCATGAGGGCAACAAAAAAGATTCTTCTGTGCTAGTACCCTGGCACACTAATAGGTTGTGGTGGGGCCAGAGGTTCCCAGGCCTAGCTTGCCTGCACAAGCACCTCATTTAGATGTAGAACCATAGGATGATTTGGACTGGAAGAGACCTTTAAAGTCATCTAGTTCCAACTCCCTGCTATAGGTAAGGACATTTCCTTGTAGACCAGGTTGCTCGAAGTCCCATCTAGCCTGGCCTTGAACACTTCCAGGGAGGGGACAACCTTGCTAGGCAACCTGTTCGAGTGTCTCACCACCCTCACAATAAAGAATTTCTTCCTAAAATCTAGTATAAATCTACCCTCTTTCAGTTCAAAGCCATTTCTCCTTGTCCTGTTGCTACAAAAAGTCCCTCCCCATCTTTCCTGTACGCCTCCTTCAGGAACTGGAAGGCCACTGTAAGGTCCCCCTGGAGCCGCCTTCTCTGCAGGCTGAACAGCCCCAGCTCTCTCAGCTTGTCCTTGAAGGGCAGGTGCCCCAGCCTTCTGATCATCTTCGTGGCCCTCCTCTGGGCCTGCTCCAACAGCTCCATGCCCTTCTTGTGTTGGAGGCTCCAGAACTGGATCTACCGCTGCAGTTGGGTTCCCACGAGAGTAGAGGGGAAGAATCACCTCCCTCAGCCTGCTGGTCACACTTATATGTTAGCATAGACTGTCAGCTGTCTTCTACATGCAAGTATAACACAAAGCACTTTCAAAATCTTTTGCCTCTTAATCAGACTGGAAGACATGTACTTTTCTGGCTTAGTTTAACTAAAGCAGCTACCTTTCAAAAAGCACTATGACTTTAGAAGGTTAAATCTTTCCACATAATAAAATCAGTCTGTACTCTGGATAGATGTACTTCAAGCTATTTTGTTGTTGCTTTTTTTTTTTCCTCATGAATGGGATTTGGATCAAAAAAGCTCCATGAAAACTGACAATGTGTGTAATCCTTGGATGAACCAGAAAAGCCAAATTCCTTAAGCAACTCTGTGTAAGAAGGATTCCTGAGTGGAGAATGTCATCTTGAATGATAATACCTTTGGAGATCAGAGGAAAGCAGACAGATTACCCCTCAACATCTTATTCTTGCCTCATATAAAATGAAGCTGCCTTTTGAAAAACAGTCCCCAAATATGTAGCCTATCGATCCATTACTAAGCTGAGCAGATCCACTGGAAAGAAAAAAATGTCTCGACATATGAAGCAGCACAATTAACACTCCAGCTCTTCTGGGAGGAGAGCTGCTCTGCTCGCAAGTAGGAATCATTCACAGCTTTTAGCACCAGGAGGAAACGCATAAGTTTTATGCCACCTTCCTGAGCAGTAATTAATTAGAACCTTCAGCTTTACTCAGTTGTTTTATATCTCTCCTTAAAATGCCAGCAATTGGCCTGCTCTAACTCCACAGTAGTCGTGAGGTCAATGACAAAACAAATCCAGTCATTACACACCATTATTCCTGGAGGCTTTTCTGCTCATGCAGCACAGGGCTTTGGCTGAAGAAGAGGACCAGGGCTGCATCTCATTCAAACAAGAAATGTCATTCTACCATACATCGTTTGCTTTGACAACAGAGAGAAGTGCAGGGGAAGAAATGGTTCTTGTACTGCATTGAGCTGTCAACAGCAGGCAAGCATGGCAGCTTACTGATGGCATGGAACAACAGAGTGGAGCCGTTGTCTCTAAACAAAGGGCAAAAGGAAGACAAAGGTAATGAAAGCCCTCTGTCACTATTTTTATTCTGTCTGTTCACTTCTATCTCTCTTCTGACTTGTAGCCTTGCATTGCTTATGATGCCTGAGATTTCTCATGCAACACCGGAAGCTGCAACACCTGGGGGCCTTCCTACCACATTCCTTGGGCTCTACAACTTACAGGGAAACAGGTGATGAACGAGACAGGATCTCCTGCTCTGGACAGATTGCTTTGAACAATCAGTCTATGACTGTTTTTAAATGTAGGTTATTGACAAAGAATCTTGTTCTCCAATTTTAAAGCAACCTACTTAACTCTTAAATGCAACCGAATTCTCCATTCACTCCAGCACTCAGAAAACATTTGTGTCCTAATCGACAAAACTGCACAGTAATAAATGCAGTTAATGTATTAGATTTTTAAAATACATTTAATACATGTTGATCTTAATTTCTCCCTCCCTCTCAATGACTGTATTTTCTTGATAATTACATGAACATCTACATTATGGAGCAGCTGGGTGTAAAATATTTTGTTCCCAATAGGTAAATTGCATAAATAAGAATAACAACCTTATTTTTGAAAAGATTACTACAAAGACTTTGAATCTGTTAAAGAGTGAAGGATGAACTCTAGTGTATAACCCTTTTAAATACCATGTAAGCTATCAAAAATTTGATTCTTCAGCTCAGTTTAAAAAGAAAAAAAAAACCCACACATTTTTCTATTCATTCTTTCCTTACATGTAACCAAAGATGGCATTCTGTCAGACAGAGACAGCTGGCAGCAAGGTTGCCTGTCTCTGCTTTGCTGATAGCTGTAGTTGCCAGCTATTTGGAACAGCCCCCAGTCTTGTCGCACAGTAAGGCAGGTTGTGCACCCACCCGGCAGCAAACCATAGCCATCACTGCAAACTGCAAAAGGCACTGAAGAAGCAACAGATTTTCACAGAAATAAATTTAAAATAATATATATACATACACACTAGACTGCAAAGTGCAAAAATATTATAAGTACAAGGTATTCATAACAAAAACCTCTTCAAGAAGTTCTTTCTCTGCCTATGGATTTCAGAATATCATCTGGTTTGAATCAGCTCTCCTCACAGTGCAAGCACTATCAGCCTGCAGGTAGATCAGCGCCATCCTCCTCATTACATTAAGAGAATTTATACAGGGTTCTTCACGTGTTACCTGCTGCTGGACATATGACTTCTAAAAAAAAAAAAAAATACTTCTTTAGGACACTTAGAAGTGCATAGGACTATGATGGAGAGAAGATAATTTTGAGGTAATGCAATTTGGAGGGAACAATTTCAACTAAGATTGAACTAGATAGCTTTTATACACCTGTAAAGAGATGGAGAAATTACTATAGGCACAATGATTAATCAGCCTACTTAGCAACAGTTAGAGTAATAAAAATACAAGCAGATGAAAGCGCAAGTTCTGCACCCAGCCAGCATACCCAGCAGCATGCACAGGGGGAGCCCAAAGCAAGGACCCCAGTAGCAGCACCTTGCTTCACCATAGCCAGGTCAGACTCTTCACAAGGTCTGCAAAGACAGTCATAGTGGTCCCCAGTGTCCATCATCTGCACAGGAGCAGTCAGTAGGAAAAGGAGCTCTGTGCTATCGTTGCACTGAGCATCATGGTTTTAATAACCACTCTGTGCATTAGTGTCAAAGCCATGAACAATTTGAACAGCCCTCCACCAAAATGTTATTATCAAAGTGGAGACAGCAATTACAAAGCCATTGAAGAACATTCAGAAATCATAGGAAAAACAGGGCAGAGACTCAGTGAGAATTGAGTGCTGGCGGATAAAAAACAGGGAACTGAAGGTGAAAACAAAATGCAAATTCTTGTCCTCAGATTTGGCCAAGCTGCAGACACTCAGCAACACAGGGGCACGTTGTTCTCAAACATGAAACTTCCCAGACTACGCAACTGTTCTTAAGAATTTCTACTATTTTGCAATGCATAAATCAGAATTGCAAACCAGATTTGCTGTTAGCACTGTGGGTAATTGTTTCTATGGGCTGCCAAACCATCTGCAACTCTGTCTTTACTTACCGATGCTGCACACATCACCTGTCTCAGAAGAGACCATGTCAGAACATTTAGAGAGCAAAAGGAAATATAAAACAACAAATTGGGAAAATATCCAATAAAATATTGGTTATAAACTCCTTTGTTGGTATCTGTCAGTACTTGCATTTGTTGGTATTTTACTATCACATCACTTTTAGTTTGCAGACACTAGATCTTTTACTATAGGTGGTAATAGTAAATTTCAACCCCCGTCTTCCAGGCAACATATTTCCAATATAATAATCTCTGTATTGGTGCCTGGAGGTGAGGAGAATTTCTTCTGACCAAAGAGACACATTCCATAAATCTCCCTTCGCCCTCCCATCTCAAATAGTGCTGTACATTCCCTCTGCCCTTTCTTTCCCAACATAAAGTCTAAATTTCAGTGAACTGTCGGCCATGTGTAGCATTAAAGTCAGACTATTCAACATGCCCCATTATTATTATTATTTCTTCCACTCCCTCAACTGAACAATAGATAGGACTGAAAAACAGATTATAGATTTTTTATTTTATTTTTTTATTTTTTTTTTTACAGGAACTACTACCAGTGTTTAAATTGCACAAGATATTCTCTCTATCACATACAATGTTTTAGCTGCTGTCACTGTTTCCTGATCACACTTCTTCAGAACAGAATGTCCCTGTGCTACCTCACAAGAGGCTCTGCAGTTCCGACTCAGTTTTGCATGTGCATCACTCACAGGCAGGCACTGGCAGCATAGGCTGTGTGTACAGGGCTGTAAGCACAGAGCTGTGAGTTCACGTTCATTCACTGTGCAGAGATTTCTTCCCCTGCAGGGTGAATTCTATGGAAGAACACTGAGACTCCAAGATACGATCTCATTTAATAAAAGATAAAAATGAGTGATTCATTAGTCCTATACTGCCTAACATTCACGAACTTGGCCAGATGTTAAAAAGAAAAAAAGAAAAGAAAAAAAAAAAGACTTTGAAGGTAATTAAGCCCAGAGAGTTTAGACTGGTTCTCAATGAAGAATGGTAATACAGCCATTACTTCCTAACTGCAGAGAATAGTTGAGGAGCAGAATGCAGTTCCCACATCCTCTGCAGCCTGTTTCTACTTAAAAATACTCAGTGTTTCTGAGCTGCTGTTCTGCCCAACCTTCCACAGACTGCTTGCTTCAATACTCAGAAGGGGATGGGGACAGAAGATATCTTAACCTCAGCCTGGCCTGGCTGGAACCTGCACCAGGATCAGTAGTGTTTTCGACTAATTCCCAGAAAAGATCCAGGAAACATCCTGGGTTCATTTCAAAGAGCAGACAGCAGATAGGAGGGCTGCCCTCACAAAGCACTTCTCAGCTGTTGTACGTCTATGTCTGCATTTTTGAGGCCAGATCAGGACCTAACCTGCCCAGTTCCCTAAAAGTTATGAGGAAACCACAGTTGCAGTATCAGACCACTTAAGCAATCAAAAATTTCAGATTTTTTTCCATTTTCCTTTAAAAGGAAACCAGTAATGAAACCCATTAAAAATCACAAGGATTTTTCTATGAGTAATAAAACTAAAATTCCTGTTATTTGGCTATTGATTCACAGTGGTTCACTTGGACAGTATTTTGAGGCTTTTCTCTGAATAAAACCCAAACATTTGCACAAAATAAGAAAAAAAGAAAGCCAAACCTGTCAGTCATTGGCTCTGTCTTTTATTACCACCATGCAGGGATCAGCTACACACATTTCCTTCTCAGCTCTCAAGCATGCATGCCATACACCCTTGGCACAAGACAGGGGTCCAAGAAACTGGGCGCATAATACCTGAGAATCCTCAATAAAGTGAGATTAGGCAGTAATGACAGCCTATTGCAGCTTAGAGTGGGATGCTACAGACAGAGCAAATTGTTGAAAACACACAAGTGATAAGCAGAGCATACTGAAGGTGTTTTATATAGCTAGTCTAAGCAGAAGGGCAAAAAGAAATCAATAAATAGAAAAACGTCCCTGATGAGTTATCTCCTGGCCCTGCACCAGCCCACAGGCTAGTCTAGCTCTTATTGCATAGCTACAAAAAACACATACCAAATGGGCTGATAACAGCTTGCTTCTCATTTTGGCAGGATACTGAAAACAGCGTCAGATCATACTCTCTCCCCTCTATTCATTACTGCTCTACCTGTCTGAAAAATAGAATAGGCAGATGTGGTAATGATCCTCATAGGGATCTCACCAAACTGAAGCAATGGAGCCCTCTCCTTCACTAGCCATAGACCAGAGATGATGGCCTCAAGTTGCACCAGCAGAAATTTAGGTTGGACATCAGGAAAAAATTCTTCTCAGAAAGAGTGGTCAGGTGCTGGAAGGGGCTGCCCAGGGAGGTGATGAAATCACCATCCCAATAGCATTCAGGAAATGTTTAGATGCAGCACTGAGGGACAAAGTTTAGTGGGGAAATATTGGTGGTAGGTGCACAGTCGGACTGAATGATCTCAGAGGTCTTTCCCAACCTTGGTGATTCTATGATTCTGTAATATCTGCTGCTGCAACAAAACCCTCAGCCATTTTGCTCACCATGGCAGCATTGCCCAGGGTACAAAGACGACTTTCAGTGGGTGTTCATTCCATGTGAGTTAAGCAGTACCCTACCCACCACTTAAATCTAGTGCCAGGGTAAAAGCCAATTGTGAAAATTTTTAAATAGAATTAAATCATGCAGCAAATCTGTTCTCACAGGTAGATCTGCTGACTGAGAGAAAACAAAGCTTTTACTTCCATCAGCAAAGTTGAACTGGTTCTCCTAACCACTTTCCATGACAACAGCTTAATTAAGTGGTGGATGAGTCCACCTTCTGCAGCCACAACAGATGTGCGTGATGCCGAAATGATGTGCTTCATGCTCAGCAGGTCTTCAGCAGCAGCCAGCAGCTCCATGTACATGCCTAATTTTGTTCTGGATCAATCATACAGCAACTCTTTGGAAAGCACAGATATCAAAACTTTGTGTGAAAATTTTGGCTGGTCATCAAAGCAGCACACCATAGAGCAGAGTTTCTATTTGTGACTTCAAAGCAGCCCAGGTTGTTTGCTGGTTTTGGTCTGTTCCCAGATCAATATACATATGCAGTATCTCAGTATGGGAGAGAGTGTAGTGAAAAGTCACACTTACACCTGATGCTTCTTAGCATAAGAGCTGAACAATACAAATCAAAAGAAAAGCATATGGTGAACCAAGAAACAATGTTATGTTTTTTTCCCCCAAAAGAAATTACCCTTATTTGATTCTAAAAATGAGGAAAGCAATTTTTCAGTAATCCACAAAAAATACAAGAGTAAAAAAAAAAAAAAAAAAAAAAAAGATATTTAAAAAGTCAAAGCTGTTAAGACCAGATGTGACTTTAGCTGATTTAAAGAAAGTTGTATTTTGCTCTTGCAAATGTGTTACTTATTACCATCTAGTGTTTTTCTTATCTTTTTTGTTGTTTTTGTTATGTTGTTTGTTTTGTTTTTTTTTTAATGTACATCTTGGCTTGAAGCATAAAGATCAACAAAACAAACACAAATATGAAGCTCACACACTTCCATGCAATTGTTTTTACTTTAAGCCCACAGTAAATATCCTTTCTGTATTTCTAATTACTCAAGGATGAATATGCTCTGAATACCACCACAGACTGGTAAAAACTTTGGTTTGCAACAACTGAAATCCACCTCCTTGCAAAAAAAAAAAAAAAAAAAAAGAAACAAACAAAAAAAAAAAAGAAACACTCTTCCATCTTGTGCAGATTATGTACAATGCAAATCTTTTCAAGGATCCCTAAGTTTTCTCATATCTGAATTTGAAACACAGCCTCTTTGATTAAAGTGGCTGGACAGATCAAATGGAGTGTATAAAAGCTCCTGTTCCAACTGCATCCATATTTGAAGACAAGCTGTGCTAGAGCTGGAAAACATGGACATTATACAAGGAACTTGCCCTGGTAATACAACAGCACATAGGGAAGCAGACAGATAAGTTTCTCAGAGATGTGGCACGTGGCCGGTATTCCACAGCTTCCACTGAAATGCCCAATTAGAATGATACAAAATACTTTAATGCCATCTTCTCTTTTCTTGACCAAGACTATATTTCCCACCCTCCATCCCCCCAGCAAGATTATGTGATCTCATTTCAGGAGTCCTATGACATTTTCTACATGAATTACCACTGATTAAGGGATGATTAAGCATACACACTTTCAGAAGCATTTGAGAAGCTCTGCTGTCACATGATACAGCATTTCTGTCAATATTCAAAACAAAATTAAGAAAGTTCAGCAAAGTTTATTTTTTCAGATGCAGAAATCTGTTATCTTTTCCTTTCCCTTGTATTAGTGCTTCCTAGAATTGCTTATAACTCATTTCTCACAAACCAGTCTGTAATTTGATTGTCTAAGTATATCCAGAGGTTGCCCTCACCTCCTCCTCTCCCTTTCATTTTTCTGTCCCTGTATTTCCTAAGCATTCACCTTTCAAATGGAAACTATCCCAGCACCCCCTAATCTCCTCTTAGCTAAAAGTCACCAGCTGTTTCATGACTTCTCCAGAATCAGTCCCAGTGTCCTGTCTCACATTCCTGGCCTGTGCTCAATGCACACGCAGCCCAAAACCACATGCGGCCAACAAAGCTGTGCAGCTGCAAGGCTGTGTGGAACACATAGGGCAACTCTTGGCCTTTCTTGGATACTCAAAAGATGGATGAAAACACCTTAAAATCTGATGTGATCATGAGGGAAAACAACACTCACATATAGCAGGGACACAGGGAAGATACCACATCTTATATTGAATACTTGAAAAGTTTTCCATCGGTAGAAGAAGAGAAGACTTCTGGTGTTCCACGGAGGAAACAACCATAGAATCATTAAGATTGGAAAAAATCTCTAAGATCATCAAGTTCAACCATCAACCCATCACCACAATGCCCACTGTAACTCTGTCTCCACAAATTGATATTGTTACATAACAGTAAGACAGGACAGTACACATCAGCCTGTGGAGCATACCACAAAGCCACAGAAGAAGCATGGCCTGAGAGGCATTAGCGGGAGCGTGCTTGGGTTGTGGCTGCAAAATTGGGGGTGCTGGCACTACAGAAGGAAAGCAAGAGGCAGGATTTCATCTGGAGTTGTCATACCTCTTAGTAACCAAAGCCAGGGGTTAGTGAGCTTTCCATAGTACATGTTCCAGTTTTGTGTTGGGGAAAAAGAAAGATTATGTAAATTTGAATTATTGTACATATTGCACATGTAAGGATAAAATAGAAAGACAGCTCAGCAAACAATTTGTCAAATAATACTGCAGAGATGTGTTTTCTATAGATTATCCTCATCAAGACACACGACAGCTCTAAAACCTTTCGTAGCAGAAATTCAGGTTAATAAATCCTCCTAGAATGCTTGTCACTGCTTGTTGTTAATCATTAGGTTGGCTTTTAGCTGCTGCAGACTCAAAAGACAGCAAACTGCTTTCATTTCTAAAAACCACATTGTTACAGTAACCATATTTCAGTCATATCAGCATATTGTAATATATATTGATTCCCACATTCCTCAAAATCATTGATAGTGGGATATTAGGCCTTTGTGAAAAAAGCCAACCATTTGAGAAATTTCCCCTTACCCCGGCTAATACATTTGCTCAAAAGAGATGCTGTAGCAGAACAAATAAATACAGCTCTTCCCCACGTCTACTGAAAGGCTAAAAGGTATCCTGTTATTTTATACCACTAATGCTGTACACATTCACATCAGCCAAAGCAGCCACCGTGGTTATTTTTTGGTTGCTATTATTTTGAGTGAGGAGAAATAGAAATGTCTAAAGCATAGCTTTTTGCTATGAAACCAAATATTTCAGTCGATCATTAATCACTTTCACTGTATTTAAAACTTTGCATTAACATTTCTATCCCCCTCTGTTACAAGAAACCAGGATCCAGCAGGTCTCACAACAACTAAAGAACTGTGCTCTCTAATCAGTTACACGGATTTTGCTTAGACTTATATTAACACAGTTTTTTCCTAGCATGAATCATACTCACACAAAGCATTTGGTCTCGCATAATGGGATTAACAAATAGCAAATTCCAACCTTCAGTAGTAATTATGAAAGAAAAGCCATTTGTTGAATCAGACATCTCCTTCAGCACTAGGAATTCAAGGTTTCCTGCTCACACAGATGTTCCTGGCCTGCATCCCTATCCAAGGATGGCATTTGTGGAAGCAGTCAGCAGCTGCTCGCCTATCTGGAGCACACTGCTTTCAACATAGCCACTAGTGAATTACACACCCTAAATCTGACATAAATAGAGTCTTGAGATATAAGGACTCATAAAGGAGATTTGATGGGATTTAACTGCAGCTGAATATTACAGGAAGAACATGTTCAGCAATAGCATGTACATCGTATGGATGCTATTTGCTTCCTCGTGATAAAGTGGCAAGTTAAGCTGTGAAAATTACTGTCATCCATCTCACTGCATGCATTCGCACGCTTGGGAAGTGTAAGCGAATATGCAGCTACGTGTTTTGCAACCACAATATTTCTCCTATATTAAAAGAAAAAGAGATTTTGATGCATTTCACAAGAAATGATCAAGCCTGTGTGTATCCAGCCTATCAAAATGGGGCACGTCAACCTGCCTTATGCTAGCTCAACTCCTCTGCTTTGCAGCAGATCCACAACACAAAGGTCCAACATTTCCAGTCAGAAGGACAGAATTTATTCCTTTAGCTGAAAATCTCCTCATCTCTACTACTCGAGTATTTCCTTGCTATTTTTATAGGCACGGACAGAATTTTTTCTCAGTCCCTTCATCTGATCTAATGGCTCTTACAATACATTTGTACAAAGCTAGATGTGCAAGGAGCACATGGGAATATGTGCCATGAGACAGATTTCTAAGTATATGTACTTAGCTTATTTATACTTGAATGAACTCTACTCCCCTGAGATAAGAGCATACCGTGAGACATTTATGTGTTGTATAAAACAATGGGATAGGACAAGGACAGATGGTTTCAAAGTGAAAGAGGGGAGATTTAGATTGGATCTAAGGAAGAAGATTTTTACAATAAGAGTGATGAGGCACTGGCACAGGTTGCCCAGAGAGGTGGATGCCCCATTCCTGAAGATACACAGGGTCGGGCTGGAGGGGACTCTGAGGAACCTGATCCAGCTGTAGGTGTCCCTGTTCTTTGCAGGGGAGTTGAACAAGATGGTCTTAAGGGATCCCTTCCAACTCAAATGATTTTATGATTCTATGAAAACAGCACTTATAAATCTGAAAGAATATTTTAAATTTTCTTTTTATTTCAAATATTATTTCTGCCTTTGCATCATATCTCATTCTTTATTCTACATTACCAGTTCCTGGTACGCTTCTATCAGTTTTCTATTTAGATGCTAACTGCAAATGTAACAATTCCTTCACCTGTTTGCTTGTTGTATCTTTAATGTTATCCAGTTTTCGTTTTCTGCCGCTGGATCTTTTCTTTTTCTATTTTGTCAGACAGAGATTATAATCTGGTATTATTCATTATATCATAGTGAAACTGGAGAATTTATTGTTGGTGATGTATTATGGAAAAATGAATTGATTTTAATAAAGATACGCTGGAATCCATCAGCTGAAATTTTGGCCTGTGCATAATCAATGAATATACAGATGTTACAATTATGAATTATAACAGGCTCCACCCTTCCAGCAGCACAGGTGAATTGCCTTCACTGGTGCTCCCAGGGCTGACTCATTGCTCACCTCCGGTGATCAATCAGAGGTTCAGGCCGTGATTCAGCATTCCCATACAGTCTGATTTTTATGTAAGACATTAACTCAGTAAAACATCTCTATGCTTGATTATAATACAGCAGTGCAACCTATTGCTTTCAATTTACAAGCAGGAACTGATTCCAAATTTTACCCTAACAGCCAAATACAACAGACTCTGCATATTGCTTTGTAAAGTGGAATTGGATAACTCAAACACACATAGCTTCAGAGGTCAGGGGACTGGCAGCAGTGTTTGCATTTGTCACTTGAGATAGAAATGTAAAGATGGTTTTGTCTAGAGCAAATGACATGATATTTGCAAAATTAAAGACATAAAAGGCTAGAAGCAACATACAATTCCTCATTCTAATGGTTAGTCCATGCTCACTTTGCTTTCAAAATTAAAAGAATGCAGCATAACATCTATTTCTTATTTAATCCCCCATCAATTTATTTTTTTTTTCATGAATTAGATGAATAAAGCACTTCAGTTGCTGACAAAGAAAAGCTGAAAACGTAGTGCCTAAAACATTAGCACAAGTGAGACCTGATGCAGTGCACATAACTTTTATAAGGTTCAGGGCCTGGGCACAGTATCAGAAATTAGAAAAGCAAATAAAGGCAGTAAAGGAGAAATTATTTACTACTTTTCTTCCCACTGTAAATGCAGAGACACACGAAGCCAAGAATTTTTACATTGTAAAATAAGGCTAATAATGTGATAGGAAGGAAAAGAATGAGTCTTCAGCAACTTGCCAGCCATTACACATTTCCATACATATGGAAAAAACTTGGCAGATAGAGTGACCACAGTTTCCTCAAAGATGACAAGAGCAAGACAGCAAGAGGTCACCAGAGCACCCTGTCCCTGCCAGCAGGTATGGACAGCCAATTAAAATCTTCATACACATTTACCAACATCATACCAGCAGGCTAAAGCTGATCTTCACCAGTCACAAAAATAAATAAATAAATAAATAAATATTGAGAGTGAACTGAGAAGCACTGTTTATAAAAAAAAAAAAAATTAACAATTTTAATCAGAAAGCTGAGATGAGAACGGAAGAAAACAGAGCTTTTCAACTCTGACACATCCAATGCCTTTTCTTTTTATGAAATATATACCACATACTGTGGAGGTCACCCACCCCAAAATAATATCTCCTATTTATTTCCACAGGAACTAAAAACAGACACAAAAAGTACATTAACAATATTTAATAGAGCAAATTTTCATCTACAAGACACCATTTTTCAGCAGTCACCATCATTAGCTGAGCATTTTTGCCAGCAATGAATAAGAGCTTGTATGCTGTGCTCGCCAAAATCTGCACCAGCAGAGGCGACCCACTGTCACTGTCATCACTGCTGAATGTGGTGGCACCAACCACCACATCATTGTGCTCACATCCACTGTTTGGTCTCCAGAAATGCACAGCAAACATCGATGAGTGTCAATGGGTGTAATTTTGGAATAATTCAATTCCATCTCTTTGCTTCATACCACTTCCATGTCAGACACTATTCTTGCCATCTGTCACACAGCAAAAACATGTAACAGAATATTGGTGGGAAGGTTCAGCCTCTACTGCCACACCACCAACATCCCCCTCTGTTGTCACAGAGAAACAGAACAAAATAGGAGGCGTTATTTTTGGAGCAGCACTGATACGACTAGATGAGTACATTCTAGTAGGCTGCTCTGCTAAGCGGATACTACATTTAAGACATCTAGGGAACCAGTTACCATTAGTCATGTTTCTCTCTGAGGATACTGTAGGTATCTCCACCACTGGAGGGGCCAAGAGATTAGGAGCTCTGTACCCCCCATGGCCACTTTGTCCCCAAGGCTCAGTTCCTAGGCCTGCTGCTTGGTCAGCCCTGGGGGTCAGGTATGAACACTGTTAAACATCTACAGCATACAGCTGGAAGAAAGAAAGGGCATAGTGACTGCCAGAACTCACTGGGTAGGGCTGTCAAGGTGTTGTAAATTGCTTAAATTATCAGTTAAACAGTTCCCTGTCACAACACACTGGGAAAAACTAGTAGAATAGCACTTTTATGCATGTTTGAGCTGTAATAGAAGGCATTACAAGAGGGATTGATGTTAATGTGAAGAAAATAAAGCAAAATGAAAGAAAAAGCCATGAGGCATGATGCGGACAGTTAGGGAAGACAAGAGTTTTACGGTGGATGACTGCACAGAATAGCAAGGTGAGTTATAGCCAAACAAAATATCCAGCATTGATTGTATCCAACTGATATAAATATCCATACAACGCAGATTAATTGAAGCATAATATATATTGTAAAGAACTAGAGCAAAATTATTTTTTGATGACACCAAAAAAATATATTCAGATACTGGAAGAAACAAGAGGCACCTATGTCTTCCCAGGTATTGCCTTATAGTTCACATCTTTTAGGTTGTCATGAAACCACAAAGTTTTTAGAAAGCATCACTGATTACTTTGAAAGTCACAACTGGAAGAACAAAAACTATGTAGCAAAAAAAGGAAGGAAAAGTCTTCATTCACTTTATTGAATTCATCTCTGATTAGAACTGAGAAAAGAACTCCAAAAGTATCTTCGTTTTAGAAAAATCAGAATTTTCCCACTTTCCATTGTTTTCTTGCTTTATATATTAATAGGAAGAAAAAATACCAAGAAAGCGAGCTTGCATTTCCTATACACTCCAGACTGAGTTCAGAAAGCAAACTGAAATACAGCTGTTCACGGAGTGATATCCAAGAAAGCAGACCAAATGAGACCGACAACACAAAATTGCAGTTTTGTAATGCCGACACCTCTCCAGTACTAAGTTTAAGGCTCCAGAAAGAAAACAGTCTCCAATTTTACAAAAGCCACCCAATTTACTGCACCAAACGTTGAATAAAATATTTAATAGAAATATTTAACAGAAGCAGGAAGAAGTACAACTAGAGAATGTGAGAGCACTCTTCATGCTTTATCTTCTGAGACAACCAGCTTAAAGCAGGAGGAAATAATGTACAGCAACAAATTATTGGTAATCAGTTACAGAAGTGCAATAAATCTAGCTCATTTCTACTGACATATCATTATAGAATACTTTATAGAAAATTGAAGGTAAGCAACGCAGCGTACAAAACGTAAATGAAATCTCAAATGACACACAAAAAAGGGATGCAGAAAGACAAAACACCCAAGGTTTCTTAAGTCTTTAAAAACATATTTTTTAATATTTTGTAGTCTATTCAGAATTTCATCTAGTTAATGGTCCTTTAGCATTTGGGTCTTCAATGGTATGCATTATTTTAAATGTGTTAGCACTATTGGTATTTAAAAAAAAAAAAAAAAATCACTCTACATGCTTAAGATTTACCACATCTTTCACAGTTCCTCATTCCTTGCACAACAAGTGAAGCTGTGTTTTTGAAAACTCTCTAGGCGCACACTGTGCTTTTTCCAATCTGTTTTCTGCACAGGTTTGCTCTTAAACCAGGCAGGCTTCTCTCTTAAACACACAATAAATAAGAGATGTTAGAAAATACTCAGAAGCTATTTATGCCCAGTACCATTTTTTTTTTTCCTGGTAAGCCATTCTTCACCTGAAAGTATATAAAGACAATTATATTTGCTTATGCTGAAAGCAGAAATTAATAAATACCAGAAAAGTGGTAGGCATGTGAAGTAGGCCATATACATTAATGAACATAAGAGAAATATTACACCATTTTAGCAGAACCTACAGAACCAGTAGGGCAGCATTGGGTGGTCTACTCAAAAACCTAGAATCATACACCTGCCAAATAAAAAACTGAAATAATAAATTTTGGGTGAAATAATAAATTTTCAGCAATACAGTTAAATAAAGATATGGCAGTCAAGATAATATCAAAAACTGTCCATTAGTTAATAGGGATATTCCGGTTTTATTACATAATAAATGATTTCTGAATGACCACTTCAACTAAGTAACCTAGCACTGCTCAGTGCAAGTCAATGGGAAAAGCAGAGTTGCACAGTGGGTGAGCAATATTAGCTTCTTGATCCACAAACAACCCACTAAGTACTTCTTGGGCTGCCCACCCAAACAATGGGGAAATAAGAAAAGCAAAACTGCTGAGTTTGGAAAGGCCTCCTTCTGCAAACTGAGGAACCAGCTCATGGATCATCGTGTTTGTCCTGAACCTCCCTCAGAGGATCCCATGAAGAACAGGCTCTTTCCAGGTGCCTAAGCCAGGAGAGGGCTCTCACAGCTGGACCGTGGTGCACAGCAGACTGAGGCACAGGGATGCTGCAGGCAGCAGGCTCAATGTGCCACTTGGAAGCCCCTGCAGAAAGATAATTCCACAGCAATGCCTGGGCTTTGCAACACACAAACGCAGTCCAAAAATCTGGTGTACAGCTGGGACAGGTTTGTCCCATTGTGGCTGACCAGGGATTACTCTGCGTTTTTTGTTTTTGTTTTGTTGTTGTTTTTTTTTAACCAATGTAGCATTTATACATCAGTCTCGCTTACATTGCTTTTAACTAGGATTTTTGAAAACAATTTTCTCTTTTTCTATCTATACTGCTTTGCTACAGTTATTAATACTAGGAAACAAGCGCAGAATAGCGCTGGATAGACAGTCTGTCAGAAAGACCTAAAAACCTTTCAATAACACATCGAAAACCAGGCTTATAATAGGTGTGTTAAGACAATTATAACTACAGCAGCTCAGACTGTGATGCTGCAATGTAAAAGTAACTGTGCCATTACAGTAATTTGAAAGATACCAAGGGAGGAAAGAAGAGGGGGAGGAAGCTTTCAAGATTTATAAGATGTTGGTGCTGCAGTGCTCTTTCTTTGAAAAAATACCATGCAGCACCATTCCCTGCTGACTCTAAAGCACAGTGACTGAGAGCACAGCTCACAATTATGGCAAACTCCGAAACCTGTCAGTCAAACAGCTGAGCTGGTACTGCCAAACAAAACAGCAGATTTACACCTGGGAAAAGAAGCTATAATGGAAGAAATACATTTTCTTTGCTCTCATTTATAACAGTAGTGGGGGAACTAACTACAGGGGGTGCTTAGCATATTTACAAGACACTACAGGAGGCGTTTAGCATATTTACAAGCAACAGTGGCACAATTTTACATGCAGAAGTTTAAATATTATAAAATCTGCCCTGTATTTAGTTTCTGTGATTTAAGGTATCTGCATCTACACCTCAGGATGAAACTTTCACATTAAATAATTTCCGTAATGGAAACTCCATGCTCTGCTAGCTCACCAGACTCACAGGGGTCCTGCTATGAATTCTCTAATAGCAATAGGTCATTTTGGTTTGGTTTCTTTATTTTATGCTATATTTAAGTAGAAAATGCAAAAGAAGGCTTTGCTAACACTTCACAATAACGTAGAGATTTAATTTTAGAAGATATTTTTGTTTGTAACAATAAAATCAGTTGAACTAAACATGCACAAATTATCTTCATGCAGTCGTGTCCTGCTAAGCACTGTATAATAGTGGCGTACCAGGTATTGCCTCTTTTACACAGTAAGAATAACTTCTCTTTGTTCTCGGGAAAGGATTTCACAAGATGGATAGAAGAAAGGAGGCATACAGCAGGAATGGTCTGTCACAAATCAGTTGGAAGAAACAAACAGACTTGAGTCTGGCCCAGTTGTGAATCAGAGAGATTTATATAGATTTCTCCAGAACTGGGGTGCCCAGGGGAGGCAAAGACCTCATTCATTTTATATTTCACTGTTTGAAAAATAAAACCAAGATCAAGCAAGTACAGACTGCACCAGTCCTGATCTTGTGTTTGCTTTAAGAAACCTGATGATCTACGCATCACGTGCTTGACCAAATGAAGAACCAATTTGTATAATGCATAAGATTCCTATCTGTACTTAAAATTCCCCTCTGTTCTTTAATTGTCTAATAAAAGTCCTTTAAAGATTTATGCAAGTCATGGAAATTTCTTAATTACATATGGTTGGAAATAGATTGCAACTTATAATACTGAAAATATGTTTGTTAAGGAACTTCGGTAAATTGCTGAAGGAAAATCTAATTTTTCTATATTTGAGCTTCTTTCGTAAAGGCAATAAAGGTTTCCACATCTCAGATGCAGTGAGACACCACAGAAGACAAAACCAGAATTAGCTTTGTTATTTGTAGCCTAAGTATGGCTCACCTCCAAAGGAATGATTAATTTAGGATCACAGACCTACACAGCAATTCTCAGAGGAAGCTGATCAAAAAGAAGGGAGAGGTTCAGAGGTTAGAACCAGCTAAGCTAAACACAGACCCATTTCTAGACTTTGTTCCAGAGCCTTCCAAAACCTGATTGAACAAGACACAGCGTGTGACCAAACCGCAGGGCAGCACACACTGGCTCACCCACTGTGTGAGCTAGGAGCAGCCACGTGCCCGCCCAGCAGCAGCAAGGCCATGCCCAGCGCTCTTCTCGCTTCACACAGATCCCAGCACCTACCCAAACGACAGCCTTGTGCTAATTCCCACCTCACGTTACACAAAGCGAAGGGCCTCTGTTATCACTCAACTCTGAAGAGACACGTTTGATTAAATTAAGACAGAATCAAGTCAGGGCTTTGTTGTGTTTGATGAAATTGCTGCTGCTGCAGCATGGGGGTGGTGGGAGCTGCACCTCTTCGTTCCACTCTTTCTCTGCCACTCCTCTATTCTTTTTTCTTCTGCCTACATGACTGGCTGCTTGCAAAACTGAAGAATCTCACGTGATGAAAAATCACCACTACTGGTGACTGAACTACATTCAGACAAAACAGGCATTTCAATCCAGCTACAAAGTAGCAAAACTGCCAAGTATTGCACCAATAATTAATTGTGCAAAAATAAACTGAATTTAAAAGTAGTCATTTTTCCACATCATAGATTTTAACAGATGGAAACTGAGTCAGTGTTTACCTCCAATGAAAGAAAGATTATACTGCTGTATCAGTAACTGTTTGATACAGCTCTAAGTGTGATAGATATGCATACCTGAGGAGATAAACTCAGCTATCTGGATTATTTACTACTGTAGTATGCATCAATTTGGGACCGTTCACAGTCCTTGTCTTTACTGTGCATATATTTCATCTTCAGTGACAACACGTGTTTCTAAAATGATTAAGTGATAGAGACTCTTTAAGACCCCTTATGCAGAATAATACTTTCAAGGCATATGGTCTGACATATAATTATTTTAGTGTATGATTTGTTTGTATGCTGTAAACTAAAAATATTTAGCAAGCTGTCTTCTGAATTGTGAATAATGGACTATGAGAATCTGTCAGGATTGCTATTTCATTCAGGGAGCTGCATTTATACGCAGCCCATTAAAGTACTGTTTCACTTTTATGTCTTTACGATTTTGTATTACTACGTTTGGGGCAGTTTAAAGAACTACTTCAACAAATACAGTATGCCAGGCTGAGCCTCAGGGGAAGATCTCTTTACTTCAAAAATGTTGAAGTTTTCTGAAAACATATATATAACACAATAAACAGCTGTGGGATGCACAATGCCTCTCAGCTGACCCCTCATCTTTATAAAACAGAGAACCTGGCAGAAGCTCTACATGGATTTTTGAGAGCCAGCAATATAAGGGAAACCAATCCAAACTGAACCTGCCTCCTTGCTATCCCCAGGAAGCAATTGCTCAACATATGCTGCAGCACTGAAGATAGCGCATTGGCATGAAAAATATCAAGAACTGTATTTGTAACAAATAAACTTTTTATACCAATATTCTAATAGACTGTAAAATGACCTCTGAAAGTCATTCCTTAAGTTTTCTTTATGACTGTTGAAAGATAGCTGCAGACTAGTAGTACATACAAAATACTTTAACTTAGCGCAAAAATGACTATTGATACCTTTTGGCAAAGAATGCTGCCTTTTAAGATTAATTTTAATGCATTCGGATTATATTCAAATTTCTGCAGAAAAGAGAATTGAATTTTACTAACAGTTTTCTTTTCCTGGGGGAATATGTCTAAAATCATCTTCATTTTACATCAGAACTGCATAAAGAAGAAAGATAACAGAAAACAATAGACAGAATACTGAATAGAGGCCTAACACATATGCATTATTTACGAGGCAGAACCTTTCAGTATTACAGAAGTTGAAACCAGCTACCATATTACAGGAAGGGATATTTGAGATATTACATGATTTCAGTACTAATAGTTTAGGGCATTTTGAATTCAAAATCTATTCAGTGAGGAAACACTGTAGATTGGCTATGCTTATGAACAGTAATCAAAAACAACTGTTCAACTTTTAAAATAGCTGGAATAAAGGAAAAACCTACTTAAATTGACAAGGTTGAATAATACAGTAAAGCCCCAAAGAACCAAATCCTTTCATTCCTAAAACCTTATTGCCAAAATATTTAACAAAAAGCTACTATACCTACAGAGTCTGGAACACAAATGAAAAGTATCTTTGTATCTTTTAAAAAAAGGTCGTCATTGCATAGAAACATCTGAACTCCCAATATTGTTATCTGAGCAAGTGCTCCTGAACCAGTGTGAGAGCTCCAGTGGGCAGGAGAGAATTTCAATTTCTATGAAAAAAAAAAAAAAAAGAAAAAAAAATCACCATGATGCTGCAGAATATCTCTACTTTGGTCTCTCAAAACGTTTGATCAACTCTCTCTCTTACAGCAGTCACAGAGTAGATGAGGCCCTTGGCAGCTTAAGGAATGAGGCAAAACCTTTCTTTAGTTAAGCTGCTAAAAATGAGGTTACCCATGGGAAGTGGGGCACGGCTTCTCTTATTCAGATGAAGACAATGCAAAAGGCTTTCTTAACACTTCCTAACAGCACACCAGGGGAAAACAGAGAAACAAAGAGGGGACACTGAGAAAGAGCTACTAAAGGTGACTGCCTTCCTCAGCTGGATCCGTTAATGAGGCAGCTCAGTGCTCTCCTTCCTCTGCTGACAGATACTCCTCTGAAAGCCTGCTTAACAAAACATTGTTGCCTTCTCAAGAGAGAAGCTACTGATGGCTTCACACTACAAACCTAGCTCAAGACCCTTAGCTCCTACCTCTACAATGCCGTTGCACGTTCTTTCTGCCTCTTCACTCAACCTCCTATATTGGTGAAGATCGGCTTAAAGAAATCCAAGGCTGAACAGTCCTGCAGGTGATACTATATGCTTTTTACCCATTAAGCCCTCACAAAATACTGTGAACTTTACACCAAATGACACTGCTGCTCACCTTCCCTAGTAAGTAAAACCTTTTAGGTACTATGGAGCAGTGCTGCAAAGAGCACAGCGCAAAGGAGCAGCACCAACAAAATGGCTCTTCTGTCTTAGTCCCCAAGGCCACAGTTTTTGAGGATTTTCCACATGACACAAAAGCAGCCATGATGAAACTCCTCAGCTCAAAGTATTCACAGGCTTGAGCCTTGATTCCATGCCCCTGAAGGGCTAACAGCTTAAGCTCCATAGAGTTTCAAGTACCATGATGCTTTCTACAATAAGCATAACTTCAGAAAAATGTTTTGTCTTGTGAAGCAAGCTTTTCGTTCTGGAATGAATAGAATAACTTATGCCACCAACTCAACACAGTAGAGATTATAAAATACACTGTAACTTTAAGCTGCAATGCTACTGTATTTACAAATATCATGCTCCACCTTCTTGCCAGATTACTTAAAGCATCATTTTATAATGTATTTCTAGCAGTATCAGAATGTCTCCTATCAAGAGAATTTTAAGATTTTTTTGCTGCTCAAAATGGGGGCAACTCTTCTTGTTCTAAATGAATTTAAAACACAGCAAAAATAAAAAAATCAGTATTTCATGATTGTTTTTTAAATTCAGAATCCACAGAATACTGTTGTTGGTTGTTTTTTTTTTCTGCAGACAGCTGATGAAAATCAGCAGCTGTGCTAAAAAGAGGTCTAATCTTCATTCTCATAATTCAGAAAATGTAAGAAATTCTTTGCCGCAAGGATCTATGGTAGCACACAAAAGAAAGCAACAAAAATCCATGGATGAAGGAAAATAAAGGCTATTTATATTGTGCTGTGGTACGTGGTGCATAATGGCTAGCTACTAGCTACTTATGTGGAAAACATTCTGGTCTCTTTTCAGTCTACAGGATTAAAAAGATTTTCCTAATTAGTAAGTAAAACCATAGCACTCTTTTGAGGAATTTTCTGCCATGCTAATATGGAAATACTTCATTCCCTAAAGAGGAAATTTTTAAATAGGAAACAAACATATAACTTGCAGTTATATTAACGCAATAAGTGAAAAGGCCCAAGATGCAAAGAGATCTGTCCTAGTACGCACATTAGCAAGTTGTTTGAAGGCAGAAAACATTTCATCCTTCCCTCCCCTTTTAGTGCATACTACATAATGTAAATACTGTTCCATATCAGATTAGGTAGAAGTTTTGGGTTGTTGTTTGCTTTAACCAAAATCTTCTGGAAACTTAATTTCCTTTCTTAAAAGGAAATTTTGGAGACCAAGCAGCATGATCGGATATAAGAACATTTACCAAACTAGGGAAAAACAAATAAACAAATCAGACCCTGTAAAAAAAATCCCCAAGGCTACCTACAGCTTCAAGTTGGCTGCAAATTCCACATTTGGTCCACAGATTAAAATACTTGACAAACATGCAATACTCACATGATTGTTCAATATATATATGCTTTAACAGCTCAACCATATTTAACAAATGTGTTGAACACGATTACACAGCATAAAGACTGATTTTGGCATGTTCCAAGCCCATACCATACACACACATACATTTATGCAGTGTTTATCTTAGTTGGACACAATGACTTCTGAGAAGCTTTTCTACTGCAAAAACAAAATCATCCATTGCCATGGAGCTCATGCAATCTGGAATCTACTGTTCCTGAGGCTACAAGCACTATATTCAAGTCTAGACCTTACCTATCAATACCATTTAGAATATCTCAAATATATATTTTTTTGGGGGGGCAATCATACAGAATCCCTTACAGAGAATTTTTGCATGTGCCTGTCATTATTTTTCTGCTTTCCCTTACTTCACCTCCTTCCTTTTAGAGTTTACTCTAGAATCTCTTCCTGAGGCAATCTTCCTATAACTGGGGTCTCATTTAACATTTCATTTGTTGGGGGGTGGCAGGAAAACGCAAGGAGAGAGAATAATCTTTTCTTCTATTTAGAGCACAATATGACCATTATCTACAGCACTTTTTCCATTTCTGTTTCTTTCTTTTCCTTATTTTATCCTCAATGTTTCATCTTCATCTTGTATTTGGTGATACTTTTCTGGATTCATTTTGGTTTTGTTGCACTTGTGTTTAAAGAAAAAAAAAAAGCCCAGCAAAAGACTTCAAAGGTCTCCTTTTCCTACTGTCACTCAGCCTGAATCATCTGTAGCTGCCTTGACCTCTTTCTATTTGCACTCATCTTTCTACTTACTTCCACTTTCTATTTTTTTTTTTTTTTCTTTTCATAGAACCATAAAATGGCTTGGTTGGAAAGGCCCTTAAAGCCCCAACACCCTGCCATGGGCAGGGTTGCTGCCCCCCAGCTCAGGCTGCCCAGGGCCCCATCCAATCTGGCCCTGTGTGCCTCCAGGGATGGGGCACCCACAGCTACTCTGGGCAGCAGTGCCAGCGCCTCACCGCCCTCTGATTAAAAAATTTCCCTCTGACATCTAACCTAAGTCTCCCCTCTTTTAGTTTAAAACCGTTCACCCCCGTCCTGGAACCTTCTCTTCTTGAGACTGAAAAAGCCCAACTCCTCCTTCTTTTCCTTCCTGGTTTCCAGTAGCTATCTCATTTCATTCAATACAATATTCCATTCAAAGTATTAACAACTGAGATAAAAAAAAAAAGTCTTACCCTCTTAAAAACTTGGCACTGTTAGCAAGTGCTCTAGTAGACAATTTAGAGACATTGTACGAACAAAGATTAGTGACCTTCCCTTTTCCATGCAATCAGTCTACAGAAATGAGTCACACAGAAAAACATTTTGTGTCATATCAGGACCATTAATGATAGCTATGTGAAGTACATTATATTCAGATCAGAAACTGTAGCTTCTAAGTTTGCTGCAGAATGCCTGTTTTTAAGTGTTTGTTATTCACACACAATACTGCAGACCACATAGTACAACCTGAAAAACCAAATTAATTTCCACGTTACAAATACTGCTTAGTATGAAGTATATAGTTGTTGTGAAGGAACAAAAAGATATTCCTCATGCTTCTAGCATGCATGGCTTTGGTAGTAGACCATCAACATCAGTGGATTGCCTTCTTTTTCTGGGTTTGCCACAAGAATCCTATGTTCTTTAGCTAATGCAGAACAATGTCAAAAATAACTGAATTTGCTTTCTTGGCATTATGACACTTTATCAGATGCACCAAAATCATCATCTGATGACAGCAGAGGACACCTGAGTATACCATCTCCAGTTCTGAGATAGAAAAAAAGATTTTATGTGAATGCTTCTCAGTCAGACTTAGCTGGATATTCAGCACATCAAAGTTTAAAAAATGTACAAAAGCCTCATTACTATTTCAACTCATCAAACTCTGATCTGCCAGGTTGGATATGCACAAAACTGACCTCTACAATGTCACGACTTTCAGGTTACTCATTGATTTCTGGGAATCAAAAATGTGATGCAAATAAGGAATTGCTAGTCAATTAGTTCTTATCACAAGCTTGCAGTCTGTGGTAATGGGATGACACACTGTTCTGCATAACAATTACTAACAAGTCTTTTATAGCCAGGTAGCTGTCCTCAAAGGAAAGACATGTCCTCTTTCCAAAGAACAGATGTAGTCAGCAACATGATTAATGCTTCTGCACATGTTACAAGACCGATTTTAACAGCTGTCAGCAACTTCAGATGGTATGGGCAGTCTCTTCCCACTTATCATACACACATGATACTGATACAATCACTGTTTCAAATCCGCACACAAAAGGATAATTTTTCTTTTTCTCATCATTATTATTTAATTCCATCACTGCAAATATAACGGAAGTATCTGGGGCTCCTTTAAAATGCCTATGGTTTACCATATGTTCATTTAATTTTTAAGAGACAGTTCCATCATGCAAGTTACAATCCTTTGCCATCCAATATGTGTCATTAAAATGAATATTCATGTGGCACTTCCAGTGGCTTTGCTTAATATCACATCTACCAGAGTCATTAAAAGCCTTGTCATCATAACCCACCAGTGCCTCTGGCACATGTAAATTATTAACTTTAACTCTGTCTGCAAGTGCTAATCTCAACGCAAAATAGAAAAATAAATTACTGACATCAATTATCAAAGGTTAGAATTTCCACAAGTCAATTGGGATTTCCACAGTACCTCCAGCACACACTTACCTTTGTTAAAAGTCACTAATAAGATATTCTTGACCAGACCAAACAAACAGAAAAAACACTTGAAACATTTTCAGTTGTTATTACTAGCAAGCAGATATTCCAGTAATATTAACATTTATTTTAAAACAGGTGAGGCGCAGCAGAAATGTAATAAAGGCTCTTATTTTTCCTTTCTGTGGAAATCCCACAGCAGAAAAGCTGAGTAAATACCAGTTTGTATGAGAAAAGTGAAAATCAATGGCTAATTAAAGGTCGCTTGATCCAGAGCAGTCCCCCATGATAAGTCCTACCAGGATCAGCATGCAGGATAGCATGCTTTAGAATCACTGTGTCCCTCAATGCTAGCCAAAAATCTTCTGGCATTCCACACCCACTGCATTTGGGGCGTTGGGGTGGCCAAGAAGAGCAACAGGAAGAGGTTGATGCATGGCGGGAAGGAGATTTTGTGCCTGCCCTGTTCCAGCACCCAGTTGGGGAGAATGTAAATGGCACAACCAACCACAGAGACTCTGCTGTATTCCAAATTCTTCCCTTCACAATTGTGCCTTATTAGCCTATTACTACTGAAAAGAACAGAACTGCTGATACTAAAAGATTTAATTTAGTAAGTATTCAGAGAACAGACCCCTTGATGCTCCAAATGGATGCAAAGGAACCCTTTAGGATGACATTGAGGGGAGGTGCCAAAAAGCAATCTAAGAGAAAAAGAGCTGCCAAAGATCAATCTACCTCACAAGGAGATGCTAAAGTGCAACCTGTGTACTTTAACATCATATGTGGGCAAACTGAAAGATCCGTGCAAGAATCCCTTGATTGACAGAAGCAAGTGCAGTGTTAGATTTAGTACGTATGACAACCATGGGGATAGGTAGGAATTTGGTGGAAATTGTATGATTCGTATGTTAAAAATACATAATGAGGGTGATTTAGCTGTGAGGCGTGCATGCTTTGTGAAGAGATCTCCATGCACCCAGCTCTGTAATAAACTACTGCCAGCTTGCTAAACTGTTTTTTTGTTTGGAGAGTTTTCTTGGTTACCATTTTTGGTAACTGCCATTAGGCAAACTGAAAACCTACAGACTTGGTCTCTAAAAGGAGAACTGAGCTTGTACAGAGGCAAGGGTAAAATTCTGAAAGGCAGAGCATGTTTCCTCCTAGTGCTCTCCCAAGTACACATCTGCCCAGGCACTTTCTGAGCTTCATGTGGTAACGAGGAAAGAGATAGCCATGGATTTTTTTCTTTCAGGTACTCCACTTGGACTGGCCTGTTACTGAACCTATGTAAACTGATCTTCTGCAAAGTTAGATGTAATTCAAGCTAGACAATGGTGCTCAGGCTCATATCCATACAACCATTAAACATCTCCAAGAACGAAGATTCCATAATACAATTGCACACAAATACAAATATTTCCAATATATGTGTGTGTATATATATGTATATAAGTATATTACTGACTGAACCACATTTAACAATTACATTTTTAAATAAATTGGTATTATTAAACTGCAACCAAGATATAAAATTAAAACACTATCAGTTCAATTGATTTTAATTTGTTACATATACTGCTCACTTTAACCTCTGCAGTTTTATAACCATGTCTTAATGTCCAGACACACTTACAGAGGAACGCACACAGCTCTCAAGAAACTACATGTTATCTCCTCAAAGGGAAATTCAGAAATAAACCTCCTGGGTAGTTTCTCCTCCTCCTAACTAATGTCTTAAGCATGCTCCAGAGATCCTCTGCTCCCATTCTATCACTCAGCATGCACAGAAAGCTTTTGGAAAGGTTTTTGAAAAGATCAGGGATGCTGCCTAAATTACTGCCAGTGACTTCTAATGCCTCGCTGCTACATTCATCTGAACTGGAAGAATAGATTAGAGCAAATAATCTATTGTCAGAAGCCATGTGGTTCTGGTTCAACTCAAACGAAGTTGAGGTAAAATGTCATGGTTGTGGCTGCTAAGTTCTTCAGTCCTCTGTTCCTACGTGCAGATCTTCTAAAGAGCACAAGCACAACTCAAGGAGCCAGAACATGTAAACTTAACTTTAGCACTGGCTGACACTTCAGTGGACATCTGAATGGCAGTTTTCTCTTAACACTTTGCATAAAATCTCCTGGTTTTAGAGGAAGATGGACTTTGCTTCTAGGAAGACAAGGTCTGCATTTGTCTAAACAATACAAAGAATATGTAATATTTGACTCATCCTTAAAAAAAAAGAGTTTTACACTTTGTTCACATGTCGGATTGTCATCACTGTATGTGTAATAGGCCACATTAGGAGGTCATCACTCCTGAACAGACCGAGGCTCGTTCAAGTGCACATACTTCAAATGAGCAATCAGCTGCCTATCCCCTCTCACCCTGCCCACAACTCTCCCAGTCTCTGCAGACACTGCCAAGAAGCAAAGTCTAGATTTGTTCTATTTTAGACAACAAAAAGAATTCATTCCAAGTAGCCAGGTTTTTTTTTTTTATAGGCATGAGTTCTCACTGATCCTCAGCAATTTGGAAATGAGACCTTAACTAAACACTTCTGTGAAAGCCAAGAAGTACTGAAATCCTGACAGTGCCAGACACATAATGCGAGTGTGTACATATCTACTGAACGTTCAGCACCAAAAACCTGTGTACGCAGCCTCCCACAGCTCTCTAGGACAGTAATTTATCAGAACAAGAGATTTGATTCCAGGTGGAGCTAGAAAGGGGGCTGTTTCCTGTAGTCCATTTTATACAATGCTGGTGCAAATGCCTTGTCTCTCATTTTGACCATTTTATCACTAAAATGACTGTCCTAGCCTGCTGACCTTGGTGGAGCTCAGGTAACACTAAAGAAAGTGACATTGTAGTCCCACTGTGCCCTTCAGAGTCCACCTTTGCTCTGGTGGCTGCCAAACAGAAGCCAAAAGTAGGGAATGAGTCTAATATTCTGCCTCCCAAACTTTATTGCCCTTTCAAGGTCTATGGCCAAATCTCTCTATAGTGCATTAACTCTGACAGAATTTGGCTACAGACAAATATAAGATGAAAATACCAACAAATTATCACAAACAATCCTCCTTAGTTAAACCATGAGTGATGCACTGGTAGCAGCACTGGAATACCCACATCCTCACTTGCCTTATGGGCTGCCTGCAAAGCCAAGCAAAGAGCTGTGGTCCCTGAGTGGAAGGGATGTCGTGGCACAGGATGCTGCTTTGCCACCCAGTGCATCCCAGGAGAGGCTGGGAGCAGGCAGAGCCCTTGGGACAGGCTTTACAACATTGAACTTGAAGCTAATATGGAAACAAGCGGGAGTTACAAATATTCTCCCCTCCTACACCAATTTAAGACTACCCATTTAACTGTGAATTTCCTGAAGATACGTAGTTTTCCTAAAATGTTTTCTCCTAGACAATAAAAGCCAGAAATAACAAACTTGTAAGCATTAACAGCTGATAAGAACAGTATGAAATTACAAGACAAGCCAAAACTAAAGTTTATTAACCCAAAAAATTTTGAAAGGTATTTCAATCTACATTTCTTAATCCAGCCTCCTCATTTTTTCATACTTCATATTGACTTTACTCACTACTGCTTCATTTTTTAATGCTTTTATGGTTTGTAAACTCTTGCAGAAGATGATCTAAAAAAATATTCAAGAATTTCAGGTTAGTAGAAATCTCTTTATAATGAACACACAATGCAGCACAAAACTAGATTTAGCAAAGCACTCACAGTGAACAGTAGAGAAAAAATTTTGCAAGGCCAAATCACATGGCCATTAGTGGACGATGCTTTCCCTTGAGAAAATTTGATGAAATCTCCCATTCCTGGATTTCAGTTCTTTTTTAAAAGAACCAACAAAGGGTGCTCCTGAAATCCCCCTTAGCTGAAGCACTCCCTTCCTGAGCCAATAAACCTTCATTAAGCTATCTGAATTACTTTTTAAATTAAGAGAGCAGCACATGTTCCTGCATACTAGAACAATGAGAGGCTCTTGGCAACAATCCTGCTCAAGTAATTACAATATTTTACATTTTTATGCTGCCTTTCATCTTGCCAGGACCCAGAGTGCCACACTAAACCCAGAGCTCCCTTTCTCGATGTAAGATGTGCACAGGTCTCGCAAATTCCACACATGCTTGCCTCACACACAAGCAAGAATGTCACCACTTGACGGTATTGGATTAATGTCATTAACATAGAAAGCACAGGAGTTATAAATTCAGGCCAAGGAAGCTGACATGATCATATGAAAACTGTTTAAAAAGGGGAAAATACTTCAAACAGGCAAACAGACAGAGCCTTAAATGCAAGGCACGGGCTGATGCATGCATCTCCTTCAAAAGCTGCAAAAGCAAAACTGCTATTTAGTAGTGTTTCTTTCCCCACTGTTTATCGCTACAGCACTAAAAATCCTGCCACAGCTTTAGGTATTCACTGTGCATACATTGTGACAGCCACATTCAGCTATAAAGGTGTTACTTCAAATCAAAGCCAGTTCCCTTAATGACCATGCAGTCCCTGCTCTACAAATGCTGGTAGAGCTACCAAGCGTACCAAAAAGTGTCACCAAAATGTCTATCAAGGGTGGGAATCCAATCCCCCAGACAAGAGACTCAGAATCATCATAGAATCAAAGCATGGTTTGGGTTGGAAGGGACCTTAAAGCCTATCCAGCCCCAACACCCTGCCATGGGCAGGGCTGCCACCCATCAGCTCAGGCTGCCCAGAGCCCCATCCAACCTGGCCTTGAGTGCCTCCAGGGATGGGGCTCCACAGCTTCTCTGGGCAGCAGTGCCAGCGCCTCACCACCATCTGAGTAAACAATTTATTCCTAACATCCAACTTGAACGTTCCCTCTTTTAGTTTAAAACCATTAAAAAGAAACACCATGTCTGCCCCCCATCCTTCCCCCCCCGCCACAGCACAGCACCACATCACACAGCCCTGGTGCTCTTTGGTTCTGATCAAGAAGAGCAGGAAGGATGGAGGAACGATCATTGAGGTCTTGACAGAACACTGCCCCTGGCATCCCAAAGGGACACAGCTCATAGCTGGGCAAGGTACAGGGCTACTTTCTCTCCAGATTTTTTCTGTTATACAGAAGAGATTGTTATTAATTTTGCGCTAATAACCACAATGTGCTACTTTTTCCCCTCCAAAGCATTCCAAAGCCTGGTGTGAGTTCAGGGGGCTACAATGTGACAGAGAAACCTGTGATTTTTCCCATTGTACCGCTCCATCATCACAAGGGCTGAGAGCCCTGAAGACACTGAACTGCTTTGTTCATTTCCAGTGGAAGAGAAGGAAAAATGCCAACAGCACTTCTGCCACTACCAGTGCACCATTTGCAGGAGCAATGCTACCTGCATCCCCATCAGAACTGTGTGGGCTTGCAGCCCTCTGGTCTTCAAACTTTGGCTTGATTGAAATAAAAATCCATCATTTTCTGCTCATTGTAAACAAACAAGAAAGCCCATGCCAAAATCAAAGCCCCTAAACCTTTGGGGGAAGGTAATAAATGTGGATCTTCCACACAATCTTTTTCTTGAAATTATCACCAGTTGGTTTTGCATTACTCATTCAGAAGTCCTCTTTCCAAGCAACTATGAAATTAAAAGAAACGTAGCAAAAAGTGTGACGAGACAGAGCAAATTACATTTCTGCTTGTGAAAAGCATGAAACAATTACAGCAAGAAGACTCGCACTCTGCCGAGAGACATCTCACATGTGCTGCTCAGTGAGCTAGCTGGCAAAGAACACCATCTGCATACTGTTAAATCAGCAGCATAAATGTGCGTTCATCACAGCCAGCTGCTGGCACCTTGCTTTTTCTCATGTTTAGAACAATGAGGTGGTATTCTCAAGAAGATAAACTTGTGAAGTACAATATAAAGGCAAATCTCAATTTCCTCAAAGCTGAGGATTCACGTCAGCTTCAGATCTTCCCTAGGGATGGGAAGGGTCATAGTGAGCAGCCCCTTACTGCGCAGTTTTTCCCCACCTACACATACACAGCCCAACTCTGTTCAGACCTGCTGGGTTTACTGCTTCACCTGGCAGCCTGATCACCATCTCTCATCAAGCTCCAGATCAAACACATGTGGCTCTGGCAGCTCCCTTGAAAGTTGATTTAAGCCTAAACTGCCCCCCATCAGATGCTGTGCAGGTAAGCACAGCAGAGCACCTGACCTGGCCCCTGAGATTCCATCATCATCAAAGAAAGAAAAAAAATGGTATTCTAAATGAATTTTCCCAAAAGGTACAATTACTCATGACTACAGTTTGGGTTACAGCCAGTCTATATATTACAGGAATATAGAAACATATTGACTGCTGACCAAAATAAGTGCTTTCTGCTTAGTTACTTCACAGATATTTAGAAAAGTTATTTCAACAACAGGTAAAACAACTCTGTAGTATTAGTTTCTGGTGTTTTACTGAGGGCAAATAACCTATCCATAAAACTCTGCATTAGCAGAACTGGACCATTTGCAGAGGCACCTACCACTCCAGACTCAGCATGAAGAAATCATACATACATAACTGAGAGCAGGAAGTTGAGATTCAGATCTTACGCCAGAAGATTATTACTTTAGTGACGGGCTCAGCAAATCTAAGATACAGTTTTAGAGTCTGTTGATGATGAATAAAATCCTAACAACAATAAAGAAATGCTATATTGTTTTCTAGACCAAGTTAAATGAGGATCTAATGGTAAATACTTGAAAATGAGAGATCCATATTTTTTTGCATACATAAATTCAAATATATAAGAAAGTTTATAAAGTAACAAAAATTTTTGGTATGGGTATTGCACATGTATGTATTGTTTGTTGAAACACACACAAAACAGATTAGGAAAATCAATACTCAATTCTTTTTCTAGATTTTTATCCACTGTAGTATACAAAAGCAATTTAGGTACTGGTTGCAGCAAATCCTTACTTCAGCATCTCTCAGACAAGTATATTTGTCATTCCCTCTGACAAATAATAGATAACAGGTGGCAAATCAAAACTGTTTGGTATTTAGCGCATTCTAAAAATGTAAGCAAAAAACAAATGTAAGCAAAATACAGAAGTTAGTTTCCAAGAAAAATAACTTCTCTTGAAAAAATGTATTTTGTCTCTAATCTTTAAAGGTGCAAAAATCAGGAATAGCATCAGTCACGAGCTACCAAAAGCATCCACAAGCCAGGAATCCAGGCTTTCTAAAAACTGTAGCGTCAAAATTGGAAACTGAAGGGTGGTGAGGTGCGGGTTGGCCTCCTCTCTCGTGTAACTTGTGATAGGACTAGAGGGAATGGCTTTAATCTGTGCCTGGCTGGACGTTAGGAAATGCTGCTTCTCTGAAAGAGTGGTCAGTTGCTGCAATGGGCTGCCCAGGGAGGTGGTCACGTCACCAATCTTGGAGGTGTTCGCGGAACATTTAGACATTGTGTTGAGGGACACGGTTTAGCGAGAATTATTGGTAATAGGTGGATGGTTGACTGGGTGGTCTTTCCATCCTTGGTGATTCTATGCCAGGTCAGGAACATGATGAGCTGCCTTATCACTGCTTGGAATCACTGCACATTACAGATCACACAGGGCAAAGAGCACCATTGCTTCTCTGCCAGTGACATTACTTAGTCTGTTGAGTAAACTCATAGAAAGAAGAAAGATTTTACGCTGGATTACAGAAGCAAAATTAAAATTAATTCTAACACAACATTCATCAAAAGATTCTGGTCACTTCACAGAACAAGACAGCTTGGGTGTTAAGAGAGATGGTATACTTGACTGCAGCAAAATTTAAGGTTTACCATAACTTTGAAAAACATGAAACTGTGTTTTTTGAGAGCTAACATACAAACCTATAGCACTCACTCTGAGGGTATCTACATCTAACTATGTAAGTTAACTCTTATTTCTACTTGCGTGCGTGAAAGAAGGTAATTGGGATCATATAACACTTTCACTTCCAAAATCACAGAGGCAGCCATAGTTTCTAGCTCTCCAGACTTCTGCACTTTTGCATGGAGGATTGAAGGTGTCCTCAGGGAGCTCCAAGCACAGCAGCCTGCTGAGATGTCAGCATAATGACAAGCTCAGGTCCAAGATGCTTTCTTCCGGCTACAGCCAGCAAGCATATGCCTGGCAGACAATCCAAGCCAGGATGCAACTATTCCTTGTTCCTAACATTTTCACTTTTCTGCACTGGTAGCAGGCACCTCCGTTTGCTGGGAAACGGCAGCCTCTCACACAGCTCTGTCTTTGCAAAGAAGCCAAAATGACCACACCTTAGGCTAAAAAGATATATATTCTTTTCTGAAGATTAAAATTGTATTCACTTTAAATTGTGTCTCCCTTATGTCTTTTGAAAGCTATCAACCACATCAACTGTGCACATCAAACCCATGACTGATGGTTGAAGTCACCTGTATCCTTCTACATACTTGAAACACCAAGAAAGAATTCACCTTACAAACACTGAATGTCTTTCGAAAATATCCCAACCAAAATCTGTGTACACATCTGAAGGGAGACTATACACCTTGAGACCAAAAATTGCATTGCTCCGGTAAACTAAAAAGGTAGTTATTCCTATCCATACCAGGCAGCTGAAGTATGAGCATTTATTTTATATCATACCACCTTGATACTAAAGCACACTTCAGAACTGCTGTTTTCTTGAGGGCGTTATGACAGTTCTTTTCATAGAGTTTTAATAGTTTGGATGATGGGAAATGAGCTCTGAAAGATCCTCTTAGACAGAATGGAATTATTCCTTTCAGCTTTATAATTGAAATATATTCAATTCCAATTTGAAAAAAAAAAAAATGATGGCTCATAAATTTAAGTGTATGGTTATTTTCTAATTTACGTTATGGAGAACATTAGTTAATTTTCATTCCTGATTAATACAACACTTAAACCATAACTCACAAACTGCCTCACTGAAAACAGAAAAGGCAGACATTGTGCAAAACAGAGGAAACAAAAAGAACTACTGGACAAAAAACAAGGTCAGGATTGTTAACTGCAGAAATAAAATGCAAGTCCTGCTTACTAAATACTTTTCATTTTTCTTTATAAAAATATCTATGCAGTCACTTCTGCTAAGTATACGATAATGACCTGGTGGACAAGTTAATATTCACAGTGTGCACTGGCCCTTACGTGAGTCCTTAGCAAGCCATGCTTCCTGCTTGCAAAGATGCAGCTGTATTCATTTCTTCTTACCATACACACAGTATACAGATGGCATTACCGCATAAACTTAAAGAGGTCAGATCTTTTCCTCTGGATCTGGAGTTTTAAAATCACCAGACATAATCTCCACTTCAAAATACTTCAATTCCCAGACAGAACCATTTTTTTCTTTAATAGCATACATTGCTACTAACTTTTTAAAAAGCATGCACATTATGAAACTCTAAGGCAACCATTTTGAAGACGTGTCTTCCCTCTCTATTGGACTTCAGGCCCGAGAGCCTCCACTGCTTACAACAAGGCAGCAGCTTAGAGATCCACAGCCCTCAGCCTCTTGCCACACAGCCTGACTGTGTGGTATGGAGAAATTGATCATCATGGTGGACCCACGGCCATATCAAACAGATGATCCTCCAACAGTTGGAAAATTGGGAAGAAAGCCTGACATACACTGATTAAGTCAGCAAACCGAACCAGAAATATCTGCAGCTAAATCCATCTGTGGACTTCCCCTGCCTCCTGCTCTCCCCCAGCACTCAGTACTGTTGTTCCCTCCCTGGCAGTGGAAACAAGTGCTCCTCATAGCAACTGAGGATATCCTGGAAGTTCCAGTATCTGCTCCGATGATTTCATCTCATATTCTCTAAATATCACTCTAGGTACTTGTAGTGTAAAAATAGAGTGGGAAAAATGAACTCCTTTCACCATTTTTTATTTGCCATATTTGTGTCCACAGACCAGAAGCCATCACAACACACGCTGCACTGCAAAACAGCAAAAATCCAGTGCTACTTCCAGCCCTCCCAGTAACAAAGATCTTCAGAAACAAATGGTTTTACATACAACTGGCCTTCCAAGACTGGAGGAACCCATCACATTCTAACACACTGAACAAGAGCAACTAATTTAGAAAGACTGCTCTCTTTCTGTATAATAGAATTTAATTTTAAATTTATTTTAAGAGTAGAAAAACTTACGCAAGCACATTCTGCAAGTTATGTATAAATGACAAAACCGTATGTTACACTGGTGTTTATATGGAACCATAAATCACATTTCCATAAACACTCCAGTTATCTTTTTTCCAAGCACTAGTAAAATCCTTTGAGACTGAATAGCATTTCCTGCATGAGAAAAAACCATAAACTGACCCTATGTAGCTGCCAAGGCCTCTGAGAATCCAGGCCTTGCAAATGCTACCAGCCACGGAGCATGGGGCCACGAAGAGCTGGGCTCCTCTCTCAGCCCCAGCAAGTAGATACATTAGTTTTTCATTGACAAGTCCAAGTTTTCTGTGCATCATTTCTACAGGTGTGCAGAATGCTAAAAATGACATTTTTTTTTATTCAAAGGACTTTGCAATCAACAGGTAGAAATGTATGCATAGCCAATACAAGCTTAACTTATACAGCATGCTGTGCTTTCTCCATGCAACCCAACAATTATTATTCATTCCTAGAGTATGCAATAGAGGGATGCTTTAACAACATGGCTCTGAACTGGTGGTTCTCGGTCACTTCTGCTGCCCTGCAGATGGACTGCAGATGGGGCTCTTAAGCACAGACAGGTTGCATGGCAACTGGAAGCAAAGCAAGTTTTATCATTCCACTGGAAATTAACAGAAATAACCCCATGATCTCCTAAGACTTCCTGCATTAACTGCTGTATACGTATTTTTACTTATTCACTTATTTCATATCTAACATGCTGCATGCATTTCATGGCCTGTCTTAGTTGAAAAAAATGGAGCAGCCAAGAAAGGTCAAATTATGCAGCACAAAAAGGTTCAGAGACTTCTTTGATGCAGAAATATTCACTGACAGCTGATTGAGTTTATTTACTGTACCCTTTTATGCTGTCACTTCAGAATCTATTTCAGCAGCCCCATGGGAGATGAAGCCGTTAGCTTGAATTATCATTTGGAATGCAAATAACGCCAAATTGTAAAGGTTTTGATTCTTGTAGTTATCGTGATGCTTCTCCTTTAGAGAGGTTACAGGTCTGTTACTTGCTTGGATATTAACAGCCATGATTTTCACTGTCCCTGACATCAGTGTTCATTCATCATATGTGTAATGGCTGAACATTAGAATATGTAGAGTGCACGATGACATGGAAAAAAGAAATGAGTATCCGAGATATTAAACAGGTTGAACAATGAGAACAAATCAATCAAATGTGGAGTAGAGAAAGCTGGGACAGTCTGTGTTTTATTAGGTTTTACCAAGTTCCAGTACAACTGTTTTGTACTGGAAACAGGAGCAGAATTTTGGTTTTCAAGGCTTTTACCAAAGATCTCAAAAAGGCTGGGACTTGCTAGCAACAAATAATGGACATTAAAGGTCCCATTTTCCTCTTATTAAAAAAACAACTATCTTTGCTAGGAGGAAAGATTAAATGGGTTGACGAAACCCATCTGTGTGCCTTTAAGTTTCCTCTCTTCCCCTCTGTCCTCACACAGTTTTACCAGGTCTGCACCTCTGCATGAATTATCTGGTGCTATCACCAGACCCAAACCAACACTTCCTCCACTTGGTGCAGCTGCCCTTACTTCTTCATCTCCCACATCGCACACATTGTCTGTGAGTATTCCGACAATTCCTTAAACTCCCGCATCGATCCCTGTCCTCCATTACATTAATTCTTAAGGGGAAAAATAGCTTTGCCATCTGCCAGAGCATCTCATCTCACTCAGTGGGAGGCGAGTACGACAAATCTTTAGAATCTCCCCAAATAAGGCACTTCCTGCTCTCCAGGGGTCACCAGAACAGACTGTCAACTGACAATGATGGTCCAGAGGAACAATACAAGGCAATTCATTGAACTTTCTAACAACTAATCAGCTACTTTGAGGCAAAATTAGGCAACTTCCACACAACAATTAGTAAGCATCATGGATAGGGATACTTGGCATAGGTGCTATTTCCTTATCAACTACTTTACAGCAAATTTAGGCAACAGCTACTGAAGAAAAGTCAAAGAAGAAGAAACAGAAAGTGAGATGAAGAGATTTAGAGATAGATATAGTTCACCACTCGTGGATCCAGTATCATCTTAAGTCTGCAGTCTTGATCCCTGGGCAGTGAGTTAACAAAGGTAAGTGTGTATGTTCCACGTTATACAGTTCTGATTGGTCTGATTGGATCGTCCTTCAGGGCAGCATCCTGATTGTGTCAAGAAGATTTGTGAGTTTGCGATGGGAGTCTCTGGTCATCATGAACACCCTCCTCTCTTTTCTGATCTTTATCAGCCATGAGGGGGCATGAGAGGAAGCGAAGGCAAACATCCACCATTCCACCTCCACAGAATGAGGTTCCATAGATCTTACAGGCTTCCAATTTGGTTCCTTAAGGTTCCATTCTTCCATTCTCACCGTTGTTAAGCTTAGTTACTGTTCGAGTCAACAAGTTCCTTGTACAGCCCTTAAGGCTCCATTCTGTGAAGCCCCATTCTGTCTCAGAGGCAGAGCCAAGCATTCCACCTGACAGCAGCAAGTGGTTAAACAAGTAGTGAGAGAGCAAAGCCAAGCACAGAGAAGGCACAAATAGAAGACCATACTTAAACAGCCCTCACATCCCTACAAATTCATTATTTCCTGCCTCTGCCTAGACCATTACAGTTTGTTTTGAGTGTAACTGCAGAAGCTCGAGGAAGCAGTAGTGCTTTGCTCTGCAGAGCCCTTCCTAGGTTACTGCCCTGCACTCTGCTTGCTCCAAGATCAAACACAGCTCCAACAAAAGCAGCTCCTGGATTTTTCTGTGTGCACTTGCTTAAAGGGCAAACTAATGTAACACAGCATTTATCCCAGGTCAGGAATTTGTACAAAACCAGTAACCCAGTAGGATACAAGATGGATTTATGATCCCTCCAAAAGTTACTGAAGACTTCACTTGGTTTAACATGGTCTTTATACCAAATATTATACCCCTAAAATATGCACTATTTGTGCAGCTCCCTTGGCAGTACTGGGGAACACTCCAGCCCAAATAAAACTTCTTAACACCAATACAGTATTAAGAAACAAGCACTACTTTTTATTACAGCACTGGATACATGCAGGATATTTCCAACTAACGTGTACCTCAACAGAACAAAGGTACATCCTTTGCATTTGGGCAAACCACGTCTATGTGTTTGTAGAGAGGTTTGCAATCACCTTCAGATCTCAACCCCACCTCTCCCATTCACACAGATTTGGTTAGTTAACAACAGCATTCCAGCAGGCTAGCTAGACATGCTAATTTTTAAGATGCTCCTAAAAGATAGTATTAGCCACATTTACAATTTCAAGACCTTATTTTGAGATTTTGTTTTTTCCTCCTCAGTACATCATTTGAGATTCCTCACCACCGTATTTGATTTACCATTTTTATGAGCCAATTACTTAATTACTACAGTACATGCACTCCTTTCTGTATCATTGACAAATACGTATGCTGCACTGCATGTACCCACGTCAGAACTCACTCATGCCCCCTTTCTTTGGACAGAACTGACTGCTCCACCTGCTGGTTTTTATCGTTCAACCAATAGCTCATTCTCTTGTTTTATGGGAATTTAATTTCTGTGAGACCCTTTAAAACGAGAGACTTCCCTTGTGCACACTTGCTGAGACCACTGCGGAATCCACTACCTTCTGAAGCATGACTTTGCTTTACAAATGCTCTATTGGTTCTTCTTCCATCCGGCACTGGCCTCTGGAAACTGCCAGGGAACAAAGCAGTTTAAAACAAGCAGTTGCACAATAAGTGGTGCAGGTAATTCTTCCCGTTAATTTTGCTTATCTGATTCACAACTTTTTCTATTATCTCTTCAAACTGAAACAGATCTTTCTTGTGACCAAAAATGTCTGGCACCTAATGCTTTCTACCATGTTTTCCAAAAACCACGGAAGTTTTTGCATAAAACAGTCCTGCAGCAGCTAGACATCCATCATCGTATATATGTACTTCCCATACAAGCCATACACATAAACATATACAAGTCATAAATGCCCTGAGCTGGCAGAGAGTTCTCTACTGAGATACAAACTAATGACAGGGTACACACAGGGGTACACAGGGTAGCGCTCATATCTCAGGACACTTTCTGTCCTTTGATCTAATGCAGGAGAAAAGCAGACACACTTCTGTGGCACGCAAACTGCCTAACACTAAAAGTAATCAACCTGGAAAAAGAAGTTAGCAAATATTTACTTGTCTCTGTACCCAGCCTTCACTACATTCCTTCTCCTGCCTGAGAATGGATTGTGATTGAGTAAGAGCCCCAAGGGTGCTGAGGCTTTGCCCTAAAAAAGGCAAAGGACAGACAGAGAGTGATCTTCACCCTTCCAAAAGAGTCAGCCATGACAGCTGGGGTGGTTAGGGAGGGATCGTAGCATAGGGACTGCTATAGGCCAAGAGAAATCTGCTGCACAAGTGGGCAGAAAATGAGACTGGGTCATACCTGGAAGAAGAGCCTCAGTAGCAACACTGCTGTTGCAAGCTTTGTCTGGCCTAATGATGGCTCAGAGCGGAACTGACTGGCAGCTGCACCCAGAAATTAAATCTAGTCCAAAGTCCAAAGCTTCACAAAAAATAAGTTTGAAGACCTAAGTTTGTTTAACGAGTATTAATCTGTTTACAAAGCTGACAGTCGAATTCCCTCTTAATCTACATTATATTGCATGTCACTTTTGTTGGTTTCTGGGGACAACAGCAAAAAGAGAGCATCGCTTATTCAAAAACAAAAGACAACTTATGATGAAATTGACATGAAAGAAAGTTGTTTTTCATCAGTAATTACTTCCCCCTGGGCTTCACAATGTTCACAAATGAAAGCTTTTTCTTCACGTATGATTTGACCTATCACAGATTATAGCTGCTGCTCCCACTTCCACTCCTCCCTGCATGCAGAAAAAGAGAACCGCTGCCTCAATTTTGTAATGTAATTAAATATTTTCAGATGGCAAATTACTTATTCTTCCTCACCTGCAGCTCTCCTGGCATTTATAAATCTCCAAATATTAGCAGGCAATTAAAAATCTGTTATTAACAGCATTAATATCCTAAGAGCTTGTCTGATGCGAGCAAGACGCAGCAGTGAATTACTTAAGTGCATAGATTTATTTTACTTTCTGTGTTTTTCCATTATCAAGCACCTTGCAGTCTGTCTATAATCAACGTTCTTGAGGATTCTAGAAAGAAAGACCCTTAAAAAGGGGAAAAAAAAAAAAGAGCTAGATTGATCACTAATCTAGTTCCAGCCACCGTAAGAATACCAAAAAGTAAAGCCCAATTATTAAAAAATAGTGGCTAAAATCAGTATTTTACAGTTTCGGTAGTGTTTTACTTAAAAAAAAAAAAAAAAAAAAAAAAAAAAAAAAAAAAAAAAAAGCACACCTTGACAGGCAAGTAGGACCTGTTGTGCTGTTGGAAAAACGTAAGATCAAACAAACCCAGATCTCTGGATTTCAGACATTCAAATCAAATTACCAGTATGACTCAAAGCCTTTAGCTTTTCCCTCTCTTTTTTTCTCTAAGCATTGCATACCCCTTTTCTACATTAGCACAGCCTCCGGAAAGCACCATAGAGAGCCCCCACATGCCGGCTCTCTGTTCCCCAGAGCGGCTGGAATGCAGGTCAGTGCGAGGGAAGGAAAGGGGCAAGAATAAAGCAAGCCTACAGCACTGCTCAGCTGGGAAGGAGAGAGGTTTCAAGATGATGAGCGACAAATACAGAAGAAATGATGGTGACAGCAGCTTCTGATCTGCAGAACACCTTATTCTTCCTGTAAAGTTAATTTAAACCTAACTAATTTTGTGTAAAGACTTGAACCCAGCCCTCTGATAAATGCTGAAAACCATAAATTTTAGTGTCACACAAAATTTGGTGACACAAAAGTGTCGTCTTCTGTTACAATATATAAATGAAATTTTGCATGTCTAGACCAACATTTAAATTAATGTAGTTCATGCAGATAATATTGTTAAGACCCTTTAATTAGCACCCCTCACAAGTGGTACATTTTCAGCAAATTTAAGGCACTGAACATATTTTCCTGTATTTCCTACTGCTGCTACTTTTCTTTCAGAAATAAAGCTCCACACACATATACATATACGTATGTATATTTTTCCCCTCAATAGAAGATTGACAACAATCAAAAAATTAACAACATCAGGAAAATGGAATTTTACAATGACTTGGTATTTATCACACTGAGCCACTAGGACTTCTTGCTCAGCTGGAACCACGCACACTCCCAGATGGTGTATTGGATTATAATTTCACAAAATGAGTTTACTTTCACAACAGTTACTCTTGCAATTTCCACCAAAAAGTCATCCAAATATTTCCACAGTATCTGTTTCTGTTCCCCACGGAGTCTCCATCTTTTCTATGTATCATTATTTTATTTTGCAATCAGGGAATAACTATATCTAGGAAAAACACTACTAAGCTATTTCTACAAGCATTGTTATCTTCCATTGTTTCATTGCAGTACTTATCATAAACTATTAAGCTGTTTATGAACTGTTTTTTTTTTTATTTTGCATGTTCATTCTCCCTATATCTGATTTCTTTAACAACTGAACCATGACCCAGCATGTTTTCTCACAGCCCTTTATGAAGGGCAATTAAAATTTGAAAAAATTTAGATGCTGACACCTAAGTGATGCAAGATTTAATCCATTAGCAAAAATTAAATTGCAGGCTCTTCAACATGTATAAATGCACCAGCTGTGAAGGAAACAAAACAGCTCCTGTGCAGGAAAGCCACACAAAGCCCAGAAGGGCAGCAGATTATGGGCTTTGAGAGCACAGCCTCATACAAAGCCATCACAAAGTGGGGTACAGAGGAAGCTTCTCGCTGGTGGCCCCTACAGCCACCAATGCCCTGATATGACAGAAAGGCAGTATCAAGACAGATGCCCTCCCACACCAACTGCTTCTCAGCACTGCATACAAGGGGTAGAGAGCTTGTGCATCAGCAGAGGTAGCCCTGATGGGAACATGCAGGAGAAGCAAATATAACAGTGGGAACATCTGCCCTTAAGGCATATCATATTCAAAATCAGACAGTGAAGCATAGCTCCTGAAGCAGGATAGGGGCCTGCTCCAGGAAGCATCACAAATGGAGGTCCAGTGCTGCAGGCCCTGGGAAGTGGGGCTGGGCACAGTGAGCCTCAATGAGGAAATGCACACAGCCCAGCACAAGGCTTGCAGTAGCACCTACACTGTTTCTGAAAGGCAACAGCAACAGGTTGGAGATGGTCCAGGATTCACCTCCAATCACCTAAGAAACCTAGCATCCAAATGGGTTTGAGAATAAATCTCTTCACAGAAGGATAACCCAGAGAAGTCCCTATCTGAATCTTCTAATACTGACAGAAAGACACTGATGTATAGATTTTCAGAGATAAAATGTATCATCTGATTCCTGAACATAACTGGACAAAGGTAAAAATATTTAAAAAAAAACACTTTTGTATCTAAAATTGGCAGGTTACTCTGCTCTGGTTACAATGTTACAGAAAGGCATTATTTAGCTTTAGGGCTTGTCAGTGGCGTTACACAATCTGGCATCTGAGGGTTTATATTATAAACTCACTTGTTTGAAAACGAAAGCTTCTTCATGATTTATTGATTTTGTTTGTGCAAGTGGAAGGCAGCTTGTGGGTAGTCTTTGGTAGCGGATGCTAGCTCCAATCAGGTCATCATTGTCTGGAAAACTGGAATGTGGCTTGTTTGATCAAAACCCAAACAGCTTTGTACATTTAAGAAGTTTAAAAGTGACCTGGTTCACTGTGCACATTGCTGTGAAGTAACCACTGATGCAGCTAACATCTGACACAGCATCCCACTGCTGCTGCAGACATCTTAAAGTACTGAAAAGCGACTCATTCTTGTAACTTGCATAGGTGGGAAAAAGAAGACAGCTTAGAGAACCAGAGTTTCTGGGAAACATCACTCTTGCTGAGATGAGTAACGAAGCAAACAGTTGTATACTCTCAGTTCTGCTAAATGAAGGCAAGCAAATTTCATAGCAACCTAAGCCTGAGGTTGTAATCAGTGTGAGACTGCCTCCTGCTTCTAGCCACCTAGGGAACTGTCTAGGCTGCACTGTCAAACACCACTGCTGGTAAGAAACAGAACTCCTCAAAGTTTGCTTGGCTTTCAATGTCAAACCCATGCAGTACCTCAGATGGAACAGTACACACACACCACATTTTAAGGAATAGGGAAGAAGTATCAGGAAAAGTTACTAAAAATAATGCAGACCTGTTGTCTTCTCCAGCCCCATGGATTCAGTGGATCATGAAAAAATTACCTATGCACATTATTCTTCGAACAACTTTTTAAGAATCTACTATCTTAACAAAAAAAAAACAACAGTAATTATTACTCCACTGTAATCTCTATTGTCCACAACTTATCTTCCTGGGCATGAAAATGAGAAAATCAGGTGGCAGTGTTTAAATTAATATATTACACACATATTCACTATGTGCTCTCCTTGCAAAATTTTGCATGCATTCAGGCTATTTAAATTGTCAATGGAATTGACACACTGTTCAAAGCATCCAGAATGCAGTAATGGTTTGAAGCAGGGCAGTGTTTTCTCCTGTCTTATCAGAGCTCTGGTGACTCATCTGTAACATGCACTCATTCACTTCTCCACCATTTACTCATTTTGACATTTCCCTCTGATTACTTCATGCAACAGGTTAATCTTCATAAAAGGGCTAATGAGAAATAAATTAAACAGTGGGAAAAGTTGTTTGACATTCAGAAATTTAGGGCTTAGCAAAAATGGGTAAATTTACTAACCTGTAAACAGATAAAGTTACTTTTCTGTTAATAAGTGAATGAAGTTCTTTGGGATTTTTTTTTCCTACACATACAAAAATGGATTTGATTTCTTGTGTCTTACATGAGAGAATTTACCAGCAGCATGGTTCAGCTCATGGAAGCTCCTGGCTGGGACTGGTGTATATGTATGTATATGTATATACAAGATAAAGATGCGTGTGTGTGTAGGCATACAAATACACACACATTTCCTATACGTATACAAATATATATACCCTTACATATGTATGCACACACCTTCAGAGAGAAACTATACATCATTTAATCAAAGCACAAGAGGAGTCAGAATATAAACAGATTTGCAGATCTGAAGATCAGTCACTGGCCCGGTAAGTAACTCCATTTTCTTTGGCTGTCTGTGAACATACGCTCTTCTTGGATGCAAGTCCTATGTGGGACTTTATCACATACACACACGTGCGAAGTAATGAGTCATTCACATTACAGATGTTTAATATCTAAGCAATTCAGGAACCAGACTGAATGCAAAACATTAATCTAGAATAAAATTTACTGGAGACGCAATTTAGCGTACCAAAAGATATCTTTCCTAGGATACTCTTCCAAAATTATTTTGCATTATTTGCAAAATAGACAAAGCAATTGCTTGTGATCCCAGCCAATTTTCTGTTAAGACAAAGAGGTGAGAACTGGGAACACTCAAGCTATACCATCGTTACAGAAGCAGGCACAGCTCTACACTGGCAATTCTAGCCCTACCTAGATTTCAGAGATGTATAGCAGAGATGATTAGAAAAATATAATTTTCAATTAAAACAAAAATCACAGTGGGAACAGAGGAAACAAGTGGTGACACAGGTGAAATTTTTGGATTGAAGAATTTTCAGTCACTCTGAAGTACTCTGTAATGTGAAGCTAGGGCCTATACCTGGGCAGCTTTGGAGCTAGAAGTGGGCAGGCAGAGACACACAGCTGGTCACACTCTGCCCCACTGCTCTATCTTTAGCCATGCCTATTTCCCTAGCGATCATCTCACCTGAATCCCTGAAAATACATCAGATTATGATGGAAAGAAAATCATTAAAAGAGTTTTGGCTTCTATAGGACAGAAACTCCTGTCTCATCCACCCACTTGTAGTGCATGAGGATGCTGCACGCAGCAGTGGCTGTGCCAGACACAAGCTAGTGGGTTTTTTTGTACATCCTGAATGGAGCAGAGTAAACAGGTGACATTCTGAAATGCAGCCACAGAAGGCATCTGTAACAGGACACTGAGATTCCTCTAAGTAACAAGGTTCACAAAAAAAGCTTTTGTTGGTATGATTTCCCCTAATCACTGCACAGAAATGATGGTTGTTTATCAGAAAGCTTTGGCTGCCTACAGGTAACAAGCTCAGTACCACCAAGCACACTTTTCCTTTCACATATATTTTTTGTGCTGGATTTTGCTTTTTTTTTACCAGTACAGCTCTGCTAGGAAATGTTTGGTTACATCTGTCTTTAATGTGCAGAGTTTTCTTTCAATTCCATCTGGATTTTTTTGGCTCTTGATTAAATTTAATTAAATATTAAATTTGCCATTTCTATGAATCTTGAATTCAGATCTGTGAACATCCTTACTTGATAAGGTACTGGATTATGTTCCCTCCCATTTTCCTCTCTTATCTTACATATTGTCAAATTTATTTCACATTATGTCACAGCTTCTACATCCAAATGGTTAATGTTTCACTGAAAACTACACAGATGGACAATTATTTTAAGGTTTGAATACCTGCCAAACATTGTAGTGGCATAAAGTTGATACCCAAAGCCTACACAACCAAAAACAGAAGACAAGACTGAATATAATTATATCAATTTTTACAGATGGCAGAATTCAAATGAAAAATGCCCACACTTTAAAAAAAAAATGTCACTGACCACAAGTATATGCTTTCGTAAAAATACACATGCAATATTTCACATTTTAAATCCCAAAGGAATAACTTAAAGGGAACCAAACCAACCCAAAGAACAGAAAGCTTTTATTTATTTATGTACTTTAAGATAAGCATACCACTCATGGGAGGAGTAGAGAAACTCCACCGAAGTCCTACATGTATTTTATCTATAAAAACAAATAAAACGTAAGCACCACTTTTGAAAAAGAAATGCCATCTAGGGAAGTGACAAGAATCTCACTTTCAAAGTCCACGAGGCTGACAGCAGAATGACCTATGATATTCTGCTTTTAACTGTTATCTCGTACACTGAAATTTGGACTAGGAAAATGGAGCATTTCACATACGCTATTAGAGCACTGCACAGTACCATAGCCGTGGATAAGTATAACACACAAGACATAAGAAGTCATTCAACAGCCAGTCAAGCCTGGCACTGATAAAAATCACACACTGTCTTCTCTCTATGCTAAAAGCCCCACAAACTTCTAAATCAATTTTCTAAAGATTCATAAACAGTCTTCCACAGGCACTGAAAAACATATGTTGTGACTTATAGGTTCGAATGCAATGAAGCAAAACAGTGTTTTGAATAAAACAAGACAGCAATCTAACCCAGGCTTTTAACAGTAAGTATTGTCATAAAATAGTCCATGATTCAAGGTCCTCAGGTACATGATTCCCATGTAAATGAATCATTTACAAAGAGACACAAACATTTGATTCTGAAATCAGAAGTAATTAAGAAAGAAAGTACATATTGCTGTCATTGTCTTAAAAGAAAATTTAGGACTGCTGCAAGCACTTCTACAGTGACACTGAATTTCTTCAGAATAATATAGACTCTTCTCACTTTCTTAATTCCTGCTTCAAAAGGACCAATGCTAAATATGCAAAATGAAACGTGCAATGTTCCATAGTGCTCCCAGGAGAGGCGAGACACTGAGCCACAGGTTTCATGAGGACTTCTCACCTTATCAAGACTTTGATGCATTCTCTAGTAGTCAATATCACTGCCATCTACCTAAAAAGCATGCTGAGTAAAATAAAATGGAAATATAATTCAGGCAAACTAAGTAATTCTGAGCAGAACCCTGATATTATTTGAATCCCATAAAATTAATAACTTGTCTGATTGAAATTAATTTGCTCCTTTTTTTAAAAAAAAAAAAAACAAAAAAACAAGTAATACTCTTTCCTATTCCCCTTCTTTACTAAGATAAGGTCAGTGAAGTGCTTCGGTGTTTTCTGTTCACATAACAGTATTAAGGCTTTTGAGTTTTAACCATTAATTGCACACATTTGTTATATAATGTTTTTTTTAAAATGAATAGCTGTATTTTAGATAATTAGTTCATCTCATGTAGAGAATGTCTAATCTACAGTCTCCACCTGTTGTGTTTCCCTATGAAAGTGAAATTCAGTCACAAAAGTTTCAGTAATATTTAAACATTCAAAGTGGGCTAGAATGAAGAGGGAAGAAAATCTATGAAAGACTGTTTTAATTTTCATTCATTTAAGTGTCCCTTTTATCTTTGGGTTAAAAAAAGTTATATATAAATATACACAAGTGACTGTGAGAGGTTATCTCATGCTTTCTTTTCCTGTGTTTATAGAAAATCCACTAAAGAATGGTGAGGAAATCCCAAAACTGACCTGGGATTTTCTGTCCACACACGAACAGTCCCAGAGATCTGTAAGGATCCTTCACTGCAGGAGAGTCCTAGCAACCAGTTACGGTCTTTGAGCAAAGAAAGGGATGAACACACTCACTGGAACACATCAGTTACCCGTTTATGATTAACAGCTTCAACTACAACAATGCACTGCAAAGCTAAGTTTCAATAAACTAATTAAAATAGAAACTGCTGCAGGACAGCTGACTTCATAAAACAGCAAAAGCCGCACATGGTTCCGATTTAAGAAAGTGCCATAATTAAAGGTATTTCTGGTAGCTGTTGTGGAGACTTTTTATTTCCAATATGAATGGAATTAATTAGCTTTTGGCTTTCCAAAAGCATTAAGAATCAGGAGTCTTCCCAGATGGTGGTGAGTTAGCCACATACTAAATTTATTTATTAAAGCTTGTTAGTTTGCCATCATGAAGTACCAAAAGCACACTGGACACGTCACAGAAAGAGAGGCATGCAGACAGGCTGTTCTTCCTGCTCACAGCTACTCGACTCAAATGCAGTCCACAGACGCAGTGGTGGTATTAAGGGTGGAGTATATATGTAAGCCCACAAAGATGGGGAAGAACTATGAGCTCTGTGAACAAACTTACTCAACAGACAGGAAAATAAGCTGTTGCAGTAGAGCAGAAAGAAATGGCATTTAAAAAAAAAAAAAAAAAAAAAAGACAGTGTACTACAGGGGAAATCATGCATATGACGAAAAACCACAAAAATCTCATCAGGAAACAATGGGAACCTTTCTTCTAGCCTGCTCCCATTCGCATAAAAGCAGAAGGACTTGCTGAGCAGACCATTAACAGGGTTATGTCAGCCTTGTGACTAGGTGACTGCTAATTGCTACCTGGACTGAGACAGATTCTCCATGATTTAGTACTTTAAAAAGAACTGCAATAGCGACCTTGGTATAATTAGTTTCCTAACACAAGAAAGGATTTCCAACAAGGATGCCTGAGGAGGAGGGATAGAGGAGGGCTCACTATGTCTTTCTTGTTCATTTGTTTGCTCTCTTTTCTTTCTGGTGACTTCTGATTTACTTTTCTATGCTGTAAGGTAGAAATGATCATTAACAGCACAATACATATAATTATTCATTATCATTGTTTTTCTACTGCTAACCTACCACATCTTGACTTCCACAATTCTGTGTCACTATGTATATGTATATGCCATGAGAACATACCTGAAGAACTACTACTACACCACAGTAGACTGAAAAATTTCCTTTAAAACAATTTTCTACTCTAGTATTTATTTGAGGGCATTGTGCTTTTGCTAAACATCATTGATTGATTTAAAATCACATTCAAAGTACTTTCTCATGAATCAAAATATTCTATTTCTAAGCAAATTCTATTGTAATGTGTATTTTACTTTACTTATTCATGAATGTTCTAAATATTCTGTTACTGACAGTAAATGAATCACTGATAGGCTCCTACTGATGGGCCCAGAATGACAAGACAGCTACTACTTTCATTACACTAACAAATATAAAAACTAAAATGTCAAAATAACTCTGGTTTGCTAGCAAAAAGATTTATCAATTTAATTCCTGTGTTATTTTATTTCCAGTTTGCAGGGAGTTTTGAAAATATTTCCACTTTCCACAGATTAAATAAATGTGACTGCCTTTTCCCTTTGTCCTCACTGTGCTGCTTCAGCTTCTCTTCTCCTTAGAGCAGGACCCTCCTTGGCTCAAGCAGTGCTTATCCCACCTCACACACACCTGCCCTCTGCAGAAAAATCAAAGCAACAGCCGCACAGCAAACCTTTCTCTCTCTGTGTGTGACAAGAACAGGATCTACATAAACTCACCATCTCCATCTACACACAGACACACAAAGCAAGTGCCTTTAAGTGGGAAGTAACACCAATCCTGAATTCCCAGGCTTCTCCAACAGCAGAAATATTTCACAGCATACTTTAAGTGAGAGACTAATTCCACTCGGCCACAACACCCCTCTTACAGAATTCTAAAGAGGTAAAAAGATAGAATAAGGTTTGGGATAAACAGCCATTCATCATGGTTTATAGGCAATTGTTTCTAATCTTCCCTAGTCTACTGGACATTTCAGTATTTTTTCAGCTCTCTAAAGTCCTCCAAGATTTCAAATCACAATCCCTAAAATATAGCCCAAGAGCTATTAGATTTAGTAGCACAGAAAAGGAGAGACCACGTGAGAGTCAGATAGCAAGGTAGAAAGAGGAAAATAAACTTTCATAGGAAAAGCAAACAAGAAAATCTCATTGCACTCAAAGAACTCACAATATTACACTGCTAGCAGACTGAAATTTCGGAAAGAATCAAAGTATGATGAAATCAGAATGGCAGGGGGAAAAGGGGCTAGCTGACCAATATTATGCTGTTGTCTTATTCATCTCCCTCATGGCAAATAGCCTCTAGTCTACTGTGTTGAAGTTTGAATGTAAAAATTATTTCTGCCAATTCCAATGTCTGTAAAAACAGACAAAGTAGAAGAACAAGGATCTATTTTTCTACTGGTTGAGAACAGTTTTAGACATATACAGCATATATTTCTAAGCTCCTCAGTCTAAGAAAGTAACTACTGTAGTATTCCTCCATATGTGGTGCTTATGAGTGTTCTCAGTAAGCTTTGGCACATGTTTCCTGCATAACATATGTGGATCATCGCATAAAGGTCTTGAATTAATGACATGAAAAATTTTAATAAAGAAGAAGAAATCCATTTCAGCTTCCATTTTTCCCAGCAAAAGTTGCCTCTCCTGACTTAAGCTCCTCATTCAGTTATCAAGCACTAGCCTGCTTTAGCCAAATTTCACATAAGCGCAGACAGATCAGTGAGACAGGTACATTTTACCGTTATTGTCAGAAATTCCCACCAATGAATATTCTTTCTCCAGACCATTTAGGAAACAAAAGCTCTATTTTTCATTCTTTTTTTGTCTTACAGGATCAGAACATTGCTACAAATCATACACTCATGCAATGAATGACATAACGAATGCAGAAAGGCACTGCAAATCTGAAGTGTATTTGTGAAAGAAATAGCACTTCTTTTCCTAACAGCGTAATAGTTCTTTCTAAATGTTGCCTAAAAATGTGGCTTTTAGGCTCCTTGCATTTTTATAAGGAAGTATTCTGTGAAAACGTGATCCCATAAGCAGCAATCCTAATTTATATAGCAGGAGGCTTTAAACAGCTGTCTACATTTAAAGCAGCGTTCATGTAATGGCCAGTCAGCTCATTTCTCCTCCTTCGGCTATCTCTAGAGGGCAAAATGGATTCTCATTACCAATTCCCAGGCTAGGAGAAGACTGACCTACGCACAGGGTTTAGCAACGTTTGCTTTCTCTGTAAGAGTTACAGATGGGGGAAATGCTCAAGAGCTTTGCTGCTACTGTTCTCTTTCAAGGAACTGATTGTACCTCCTCCACATTTTATCGCCCAGTATACAACTTTCACCCATAATCAAAGGAAACTAACATTTATGTTTGAGTTTTCCTTCCAAACACAAGGACAGAATATGAGGATTGAATTCTCATAATCCTCTTACCTGTGAAGACAACACCAAGTAATCTCTAAATTTAGAAGCTACCAAAAGAGCCAAGAAAATTCTTGATTTCCTTGTGGGGTTTTTTTTGAAGAGACTACTTTATCTTTAAAGTATAATTTGAACCATGAAGATAAACAGAAATCTTTAACAATAAACACATTCCTCATCAACATCACCACCACATACTCAAGTGAATGCTGAAATTTTGCAGATGATTTTGATCTAGTAACAGCCTTGTACAACACTGATGTAAAAGGTGCTCTTCCAATTACTCTTATATTATGGAAATATAGACTGCAAATTATAAAGAAGTAGTAGATACTATGTTGTTTCTGTAAGACATATGAGTTGTTTGGAGAATATAACTTCATTCTCCTTGTATCTCCTTTTGAAAAAAATGACAATCTTGCCTTCTCATGTGGTAGAACCTGGAAAGGTTTCCCTTTAATGGCTGAGATTGACCCGTCTCCTATAAATATTGTTTCTACTGCAGCTACATGAACTAAGGCAATAGCAGCACTAGAAAAGACAATGAAAAAATAATGAACGAGCTTATTTTAAATACAGAAGGCTTTGTCTTATCAGTTGTAGTCACAGGATGCTATAAAATAAAATTATCCCTTAAAAGCTCCATTCGACAAAAGCAGTCAATAGACCTCACAATAAACACTTCCTAATCAATAGCGATAAAGTCAGTACAATTTAGCTATCAGATGTTTCTTCAGCAACTGTTTCTGTAATACCTAACTCACTATTATAACAAACTCCATTCAATTCTGTAAATAAGGAAGTTGCTTACTGGATTACAAGGCAGTGATATAAAGGAATGGGACAGTGCTATACAATGGGCTCCTCAGGTTTTGTAGAACTATGTTTTGTAGAAGAGAGACCTGCTGTAATGCTAGAGCAATACAATCATTTTAGAAATCACAGAACTCACTTATTTTAGAATTACAGTTGCTTGTTCAAAACAAGCTTTCCCCCTGGCAGAAATTTCAAGACCTCCTTTCTTCCTTTTGTAATTGAAAAACAAGTGGCAGGAAAAAGAAATCCATAAAATTGAAAATCATGGCTTGTAAAGACAAAACATGAAATGTGTTCTCTTATGAAATCACTATGCTGTACAATAAAGAAAGGCAGATTATTTACAGACCATCATCAGGAGTACCTGGCAAACGAACACTGTATCGTACCTGTATTTTATTGCACGTGCTTAATTGTAACAGTAAGTCTCAGCTTCATTCAATGTATGCTGCAGGTAACAAGAATTTTATCCAGACAAGACCTCCCTAAGGACAGCCTTAACTAATTGAGCCTTATTTTTATATGGAGAAGGAGGACATGGAGAGAACTCCAAATGCTTTAAAGAACAAAAACAAACAAAAAAAAAACCAGTGAACACTTCAGCGCAGTAATATTCTTTTAGAGAATGCAGAACACAGCACGTGGAGAAAGGGGACATCTGAGCAGACAGCCCTGATTTCTCTAACAAAGAGAAGAAAAAAAGAAAATGTTATTTACCTGACATTAGCTTCAAATAAATTGAACTGAAATGGAAACAAACTCTGGTTGACCATTTTTCTAAGTATATTCAAATTCTTTCACTTCAGAGACCTTATCTATGCATGCAGACTTCAGCAATAAGAAAATTCTTTCTTTTGTCAGATATAAACGCAGGCTGCCAGAGAAAGTCTTTTTTTTTTTTTTTTTTTTTTTTTTTGGCTTTCACAAATACAGTTGCTTATTCCTCATATCCATTTCCATCTGGTGCTACAGAAAAAATTAGCTGGCTCCCTGACATAGCCAAACCTTCAGCAGTAACAGAGAAGCCTGCCTGCACAATACAGTCATAAGGGAAACAATTCCTTGACAAATTTATGACATCAGCCTTCCTGCCTTTTGTGGGAAAGAAGCAATTATCTAATTTACCTACTTCCCTGAAGCCACACACAAAATAAACACAAGAATCCCCTCCAAGTAACATAAAGCCATTAAAAGTAGATAGAACATGACAGAACAAGTCAAAAGGGCTACAAGCTCAAAGAGGGTAGATTTAGGTTGGATATAAGGAAGAAGTTTTTTGCAGTAAGGGTGGTGAGGCACTAGAACAGGTAGCCCAGAGATGTGGTTGATGCCCTGTCCCCAGAGACTTTCAAGGTGAGGCTGGTTCAGGCCCTGGGCAATCTGATCTACCCGTGGTGTCCCTGTTTATTACAGGGGTGTTGGATTAGATGGCTTCAGAGATCCCTTCCAACTCTAAGGATTCTATGATTCTATAAAGGTCTCTCAGAAAAAGTTGAAAGACCAAATTGCATTAGTGAGGCTACCGGCAGTCTGAAGAAAGATTAGTTACCTGAGTACCATGCAGGATGTTCCGCATCTGAAACAACCTCAGGATCTTGGAGATCCAACAGACATAGGACTTGTCAGAAACCAGCAACCAAAGGCCAAGTAGGAAACTCAAGATCAACTCAAGTGGCAGCAGATGCTTAGGTTCGCACTACAGTATCTAATTCAAAGTTTTCACATGCTACAACAGGAGGAAATTAAGAATCTCATGTAAAACAAGGGCCATGAAATAAGACTGCCATCCTTCTACTACGTAGCAGGAAAACATCTCTTTGAAAGAGACCTTCACATGGATGAGTTTCTGCACTTTTGTGCCTGGGTGTTCCAGTCACAAGAATTCATTGTTGGTTTTTCTTATTTCTTCAAAACAACATAGCACAACTGCAGACTGACTCTACTGCAACTCTTTTAACAGAGCTCCTGAACCATAATAATTAAAACAATACAAAAAATTATTTTTTTCCTTCTACTTCATACAACATGCTCCTGAAAGTCTGCCTAAAGTTAGACGCTGAGGAAATTAGACCAGAACATGTGATGTTACCTATCTCAGACCCACGTATGTGTATGCTGGGTACAGCAGAGAGGGAAATAATGCAGTTCTTCAGGTGCAGTCTAAATTACTCAAGAGTAACAAAGAAAAAGTAAGCAAAGATAGAAATAAATTCCTCTAAAACTTCAAAAGATGTGCAAAGATACCATTTACAATATTCTAGTAATATCTTCTTAATACTCATCAGAATTTTAGAATCATAGAATACCTGAGTTTGAAGGGACACACAATGACCAATGAGTTGAACCCCTGGCTCTATAAAAGACCACCCAAAATTCAAACCCCACGTCTGAGAACATTGTCCAAATGCTGCTTGAACTCCAACACTTCAGGCCGTGCTCACAGCCCTGGGCAGCCCATTCCATGCCCACCGCCTTCTGGTGCAGAATCTGTCCCTAACCCCTGCTGCCCCTCCTCTGTCATAGCTCCATGTCACTCCCTCGGGCCCTGTCACTGTCACAGAGATCAGAGCTCAGTGCTGCCCCTCCGCTCCCTGTGAGAAGCTGGAGACCATCATGAGGTTTTCCCTCAGCTCCTTGGCAAACCCATGGACTCAAGCCCCTCCTCACAAACCTTGCCCTGCAGATCTTCATCTTTGCATCCCTTCTTTGGAGGTTCTCTAATAGGTTTATGTCCTTCTTATATCATGACACCCAAACTGCATCCTGTGCTTGATGTGAGGCCACACAGCTCAAGCAGAGTGGGATAGCCCCCTTCCCTTGACCATTAAGGAGGACCTACTCTTATCATACAGTTGATAATGAAGGGGTTCATGAATTACAAGTCTTAGACAAATTGAATTTATATTTGAGACACAACATATCTCAAATCCCAGAACTATTCACTGACTTTCCAGTGCTGGCAATCATATATATATATGTTTTTAAAGGACAGAGACAGATGTAAACTGGAGTTCCTACACTTCCCTACTACAAGGGAGGGAAACAAAATCATTCAAGAAGTGTTCATCCTTCTGGGTTTGTTTACTGGGGGGAGGGGCCTGCTTTGGCTTGGCTTTTCTGCTGTGTATTTTTGGTTGTTTTTTTTTTGTTTGTTTTTTTATTTTTTTCTTTGTGAGAACTAGCTTTTAGTCAAATAAACGTAAGTTTACTATGGCAACAGTTGCATCCTTTCATATCGTGCGGTCTTGGATGAACAGATAAAACCAGCATCTCTTCCTCAAAACCCAGCAGTTTGATCTTAGAGGTTGACTTAAAAGCCCCTGCTTCCAAGATTTCCAGGCCAGTAAGCCCATGCATACAAGACTTCTAGCTGATTCCGAAATTTTTTTCATTCACAGTTAATCTAGCAAAAGCATTTTGCTATGAAAGCTCCTTTGTCTACTTAGTATATTCAGTTGTTAGGGGGTTAATGAGTGAAATGGATCACTGGTCTGAAAGTAAAAATCACTGTTAAAAAATGTGATACCAAGAGAATTAGGCACAACATAATTTTGTAACCACCGAGAATTCTCAACAGTAAAATAAAGCCTTGTACTCCCAGCATTTTCATTAGTTTTCCAGTAGTGCTGGATGCAGTGTGAATTACAATGAGCTAGAAAGCAGTGGTTGCTCTTTTTAAAGAACATGCACTGTATAGGGGGAAGTCATTTCTTCAAATCACACTGTGCTGGTTATTGGTTTGTATATGCTAGTACACATTTCAGCACTTAGAAATTCTATTTCTCTCCATTACTGAATGCTGCATATGGCCTGCAAAACAGTAAATGTTTAGCAGCTCTCAAAATGGGCTTCGTTGTAAGCTAAATATTTGTTTAGGACTATACGCAGCAATATAAATCTGTAGAAAGATCATTCTGCAGCAAATATTTCACTGAGAGGATATTTTGAAGTCTGGATGGGAAGCACTGTGTTTTTATTATAACAACTACGGAACATAACGTTAGGGACATGAATAAAGACCGAAGCTGAACAAAAATGTAGGCTGATATAAACATCTAATATAAAATCTTGATCTGTTGATATCTAGCTATTCATCAGAAGGACAAAAAAACTGATTTGGACACGTGGACTATATATCAAAATATAACAATTTTGAAAATGAGACAATCTTACACAGGGAACTACTAATTTAACTGAAAATGCTACTTCCATAGCTTTTTAAGAATTAAATACATCATTCACAATTGAAGGAAGACTTGAGTTGATCCAGACATCAGCTTGATCTTCCAAAAAATTCATTTGGGAAATCTATAGGTTGAGTCAAAGCAACAAATAAGTAAACAAAACAAACAAATACATTACTCCTTGTCTGTTTACTGTGCATTGATTTTTATTTTCTCTTATCACCTTTTCCTAAGGTTTCACTGCCTTGCCCTCAGTACAGAGAGGTACTCACCTTTCTTGCACCAACTCCGTCTGGAGGGCTGCTTGTTTTTCAAGAAAAGGAATTAAAACTATACAATATTTTCCAGCAAAGCTTAAAAAAAAAGACTTGTCTGTAAACAGATATGCAAATAACAGAAGACTCTAAAACATGTAATTAACAAGCATTAAAGCTTTTTTTTTTCCCCCTGACAAATGATCTGATATTGTTCTCTGGAGAATTCTTTTTTTTCCTAAAAGCTGTTTACAAACTCATTAAAATGAAATATTTACTGAAGAAAAAGAAATATATTTCAAAAAGTAAGAACCAATTTTTAATGCTGATTTCTGTTTTAGGGTATATACGTTTAGTTATTAAAACTTCACTGACCTTTAATGGCAGAGAAAGAACCAAAAAGTAGGGTGCAGAACACGCCCACAGTGGGTATTTCTGCACGGATAACCAAAATCATGGAGTTGCTCTGATCAAGGGACAAGCAGGGATGCACAAGGCAAGCAATGGACACCATATGGTCCACTACAGGGTTGTACAACCTTTTGGCTCACCTGGGCCACTCTGAATGAAGAGGAATTGTCTTGGACCACATATATGTAGGTCATTCAGAAAGTAATGCCTCCTACTGAAACAAAAACAGATACAAAGAGTATCTATCTGTTTAATAAATGCTCAGCTACAAAACACTTTTTCAACATAGTCACCACCATTAGCTTTGCACTTTTGTCAGTGATGAACAAGAGTCCGCAAACATAACCCACCATCACTGTCACTACTGCTGAAATGCACCACCCACCACCTCACTGCACCCACATCCATTGTTTGGACTCCAGAAACACTCTGCAAGCATCAGTGAGTCCCATTTTTGCCACATGAAGAAATTCAGTCACACACCTTTGCTTCATACACACTCCCATGGCAGATGCCATTCTGTCAGACTGCCCCTCCGCTGCCATCTGTCGCATAGCAACAATGTGTAACAGGATATCGGGGGAAAGGTTCAACCTCTACCGCCATACCACCATCATCTACCTCTGACATCATGGGCCAACCTAATAAGATAGGAGGCGTTACTTTCAACGAAGTACTTGTGAATTACATAACATAGTTAATGTTTAAGTAACAAAATTTGTTTTAAGTTTTAATATATATTTTTTTTTTATTAAAACATAAAGAGCAACAAAACCTTAAAACTAGTGCGATATTTTATTTTGCTTTGTTAAGCTGATGCATCAGTCTGGTTCGATAGCGGTGGTTGTGGTACTTAGAGAGTTCTCAAGGTGTTTGTCAGAGACTTTTGAAGAAATTTTACTTGTCCTGTGCTTCATCTTTGAAAATAGTTATTCACAAGTGTGTGCCCGTCAAAAAGAGATTGTGATACAAGGGATAATACTCTCTGGTAGGAGAGGGCTTGTAGAAGTCTGGTAAAGAGACATGATCAGATTTTTGAGTTGGATATCTGACTGCAAACTCTATGTATTCCACTTGAAAATGTGCAGGTCATGTATTTATGCTGACTGAAAGTGGAGTCACAAATATACAAAACAATTGGTGATATTTTTCAGCAATCTTGAAACCTCTTCAGTTCCTTTACCGAAATGGAAAACACAACTGCATAATTTTTGCTCTTCACAGGACTACGTTAAGCCAATATAAAATTATTCGCCATAACTTCAATTAGAACTGCACTGTAGTTCTCTTGTTCTGGTTTCAGCACAGACAGCATTAATAGCACACCAATGTTGGGTTGTTGCCAAGCAATGAGTGTGCGCCAGGGGCCATGCTGGGCTGCTTAGTGGGGAATTGGGCAGGTCACATTGTAAGCTGGGCTGCTTGGCCACATGCAGCCTGAGCTTTTGACATGCCTGGTCTGTTTTGTCTATTCCTGCCCTCTTTTACAGAATAGCAAAGGAGAAGACCATCAGTTAAACCACTGTAGTAAAGCTTTATTTCATGATGTGAATGAAATAACACTCTTGTGAATGAAGCTAACACTCATACATTAACTGGGTGGACTGGACAAGAGAAGATGACCCATCCAGAAAATCTGTCCTACTCCTCAGTTGATAGAAAGCCTAAGGCACTCCCTTTCCTACAGTCTGTACAAAGTTTAGTTTTGAGGCCATTGCCAGCATTGATTCACTTCATCTCTAGTGCAACAGCAGCTCAGGCAACAGACTCCTACTCCAATGGGTGCTACCCCACCGAACTTCCATCACTGGAAGTGTGCACAAATATGGGAATTGTGGGACCTCCACCCTCCTATCATTCAGAACACACCAATGGCTGTAAAAGCAACCAAAGAGGACAGAAACACAGAAAGATTACAAAGCTTTGTCTTTTTAATAAAACCTGGCTAATATTAGCCAAACAGCTACGGCAAAAGAAGGACAGAGGAGGTACCCATACCTAGCATACTAACAAAAATTCACTATTTTTGAGATTAGAGAAATTCAGCTCACAAAAAAAAAAAAAAAAGCAATCTTGATGAACTAGCAATCCACTATATATTACTTCTGTTTCTCTCTACAGCTCAGAGAAATGCTTTTAAGTCCTTGCCCTATAGGTCTGCATGGAAACAAAGCAGTGCATCTGCCCTTTCACCGCAGTAGCATTTAGCTCTGGCATGTCACGAAAACAAAATCTTGAAATACATGACGACCTTAAGGCAGAAATACAACAGTGCAACAACTTTATATTTTAAATGCACATTAAAAAGTTTATACTAGAATTTTTTTTTACCCGGGAAAAACAAATGGTAGGAAGGCATGGAACCTTTCAGGACAGGGTGATGAACACTCTACATTTGGGTACAGAATGACAGTAGGAATTTGTAGCACGGGAACCAGCTGTGTTGTATATCCCCAACAGCAACATTGCAATGCCTCCCAACTCAAAACTAGTTCACAGTACTATTGGTTAAGATTAATAATAAGGAGTTAGGAATCAGTCACTGCCCCACCTGGAAGCCCAATAAGTTCAACACTTGTAAGACCAAGCCCAGACTTAGCAAACCTAGAGATTGACTTTTACTTGTGCTACTATTGATTATTACTTTTTCCTGTTCATAGGCAATAGATTAATGTGCTGCATTTAGTGAACCATTCAAAAAGGTTGGTTCTGTCAAAAAAGGCACAAAATTTATTAGCTGCATAATACATAGAAAACTTTCCTGCAAAAGAAAAAAAAAAAAAAATTGCCTAGGACTTCCTGAGCTCTTCAACAACCGTTATGAATAAAGTGCATATCAAGGTAACCTGTTAAGAGTACTTATTCTGTTTTTCCAGGTGCTTTGTGTGATTAGAGTATTACTTATTTGCATAACTTTTGGATTTTCCAGACTTTGAGAAGCAAATGTAAAGAGAAGCTTGTAATTTATCAAGTGGCTTTCAGGAAGGAAGAGTAATTTTCCTTTACAAGACATCTGTATGGTTCACCATGTAAATAATTCTCTTTTCAAGACAACAGAATCATATTTTACTTGTGGGTTGAACAAACACAGCGCCTTCTCACCTCAATTCTGTTCCACCCCAGAGGAACTCATTAACAACCAGCAATGAACACAAGTATACTAGCAGGCAGAGTAACAAAAGAGCATTTACACCTAAAAATGAAGAGAGGAAAGAAAAATCTTCATATTTAATTTCAGGGCGGAGGGGACAACATTTAGCATACAGTTTATGGACATTGCTACCACAAAGCTTTTAGTCAAGACAAATTGTGATCACCTTCCTCCAGCACCTTAATAAATCCCGAGTCTTTATTTATTTATAGAGAATCCATCACTGCAAAGTTTAGAAACAGGAACAGATTAAATACTCTGTTTGCATGTATTCAGGTGGCTTTCATTGACATTGCCCAGGAAAGCAACCACAAGTCTATTTTCTCTTTCACTGCTTCAAACCTGAGCACAGCTGGTAACAATAAACTGAGTTTTCCTTCCTGAGACTAACTTGTGCTATGTACACACACATCTAAGCATCTCATTTACTGCAGTTTCCTTGGTAAGTTTGCCTTCCACCTAAGATCTTGTAATTCTTGCATTTCAATTCAATGGCTTGCGACTTGGAGCTGTGCGGTGCAGTGCCAACCCAGCATTACTGTGCCATAAACAGAACAGTCCAGGAAACTTTAAATCCATGGAATAAAAAAGGAAAAATGACAATATCCTCTGGAATTCTTATGCCTGAAGTATGAATTTGTATACTGATAAAACAGTGGGGTCACAGATTGCTCCATCATATTCTTCTGTTACAGAGAAATTAAGTGATGCACCCACATATGATAAGTGGGCTTTCATCAGAATTTATTTTTCACAGATAAACTTGTGAAAACCAGACAAGAAACTGCCTAATAATTAGGTTTTGCAATTTATAGTTTAATAGCCTATGGGATTTAGGGCTGCTGCCTTCTCTGAGACTATGCCACACCTGTGCCCTTTTAGTATTACATAGTAGCTCAGCATCCTCATTAGAGTCCAGAGATTAATATTAATGAGACAGATTCTCACTCAAGGCACGCTAACTTGCATTACACTTTAATTTAAATTTTTGAATGAAACTTAGAATAAGAAATCACCTTTTCCTTATTACTTTTATTTTTAAGAGCTTTCAGGGTTTTTTTTGCATATCAAATGATATCAGGAATAATGCAACCTTGATTAATGCCAGGAAAACAGTAATCGGCTCCATACAACAGCAGAATCCATATCAGAAAGATTTCAGTGTCTGTAATCCTCTATGAGGAAAAATGAGTTGCTCTTGTTTTTGACTCACCTAGGCAAGCCTTGAATAAGTAAATCACTCGTAAATATTGTGGTTGAGGAAGGACACTACTTAGGATTGCCAGAACTGCTAGCTCTGGTAGCCTTATAAAAGGACTGTGATTGCACAGTAAAAATATTTTTCCTGTTATCCATGGAAAGAAGGTAAAAATCTAGGTCTGTACCATGGATTTGTTGGCTGTCTCACAAGGAAGAAATTATGATGCAGTGCAAGATACAAAATTTTTTACTCATCTTTGAAGGTTTCTCCAGGACTCAATAAAATACAGCAAAATTTGCTCTGCTGAGAAGAAAAATCCACTGCAGAATACTAGCACTTCAATGATATAGGTGCTGTTATCTACTGTAATACTTTGATCATTGAACCTACACGTACAGATCAGAAACAAAGAAACAACTAGAAATCACCTTTATGGCAAAGTTAGGGCTTTTTATTTCCTTCTGTTTGGGGGCTGGGTTTTTGTAGCCAGGATACATGAAAACACGCTTATACAATCACACGGCTTCCATCTAACTCTTGAGTTTTCAGGCCAATTTCAGCTTAATTTAACAATGGAACAGCAATCTCAACACTTCAAGTTCCATGACAATAACAGGCTGAGAGACAAGAGGAATGTAAGAAATCGTCTCTCGATAGGAACAGCAGCAGAATGCCCACACCAGCTCTCTGGCTGGACGCAGCACCTGCTGCCTCTTACCCTCATATTTAGGTGGCCTGGAAGAGACCCAAAACACAATGGAGGAAACAAAGGAGCTTAGGATCTAATTTATTATTTTTAGGAAGAAAAATAAATTAAGCTTTGTCAAAGTACTGATGCTTCTGAACACCAGAGGCTCACTGTACTGTTCGAAGTCGCCCTAAGCTAGATGTGTATTCATCACATGGTGCTGCCAACCTAAAAGAGTCAGCATTTCCCAGCTCTTTTATACGTACTACAACTTATTATAAGAATGGCAGGAGAAAAAAAAAAAAAAAAAAAAATCTCAGAAAGCTTTTTCTGTCCTGAACACAGAATTGGCTCCTCAACATAACCAAGGCTTCTAGATCTGGGGAAGACACTGATTAACAATAGTTTGCATTTTTACTCATTCTTTTCTTCCCAAGATCAATTTTTTCCTTTCTGCATAAGCTTACATACTTTGTAAAAAGCAGAATATGTCAAATATGTTTAAAAGCCTAACGTAATTTTGCAAATAGCTTCATTATCAGCCAAAGGTGAGAGGAGACAGCAACTGACACAGTGCCTGTTCTGAATTCAGGTTATTGCTCTACCACTGTAGCTATACCAGATTGTTTTGCACTGTGCCCCAGTGGAACCACAATGAAAAATTAGCTGCTACACATTACAAATTACCTTGTTCTCAGCTACAGCAGGTAATGGCATTTCAAGGTGCACTCACAGCATAGGATGAGAGGAATTAAAAAAAAAAAAAAAAAAAAAAGGTTTAGCTTGCTAAGTCTCACAAGCCTCCTCTTTTCTCTCAATTCCATGTTAGTATTTGTAAGCAATTCAAACTTGTTTTCTTATATTACAAAATAGCAAAGCTACATAAAACATAACAAGCAGTTTGATTTCAAAGAACACTGGTGACTGCAGGCCTTCTCTTGGGGCTGTGCAGGGGAACAACAAGGCCCAGCCGGCCATGCTGACCACACGCTGCCTGCAGGATGGGGCCATCGAGCTCCTTTGCCCTCCAAAAGCCTCCCAGGGCTGCATGGGAGCCTGCATCTTCCCCCAGCAGCTCAGGGTTGTATGTATACGCTCAGCACTAGGATCCAGGTGCTGCCTTCTGTGATCTGCCTTGGTATGACACAGCAGCATCCTAATGGCATCCTGCAGCTGTTACTGAAGGCCAAATGATTTTAATTCCTTTAAACGCTCATTCACAACCAACTACTGTTTGCTGTATATCACTTTTATTATGACTGCTGTTAACAGCATTCTGCTATCAACTTTGCCACAGACCATTTGAGTTTGAACACCCCTCCAAGAGAAACCCTCAGACAACGAAACACCCCTCCAGTGTCTACCACATACTCACTCGATCCCTCCATCTCACAAGACAAATCAATGTAAAAACCTCTCAAAACTGAACTGATGTGCTCCTATCCCACTTCCATTAATGTGGAACATCCACATTCCAGTCATACTCTGCTGTTACCTTCAGCCCTTTCTCTTTTTCCATAAATAAGATTCATACCTATGCTGGTAAGTACTTATCCCAGGTTATGTAGAGAAGTGCAAAATTAACATTAATGTTCATCATATTATCTCTGTTTTTGTTTATTAAAATGACTTCAGGCAGTTTAACTTCAGTCCTCACCTATCTCACAATCCACAGCAGCAAGGAATTATTTTGCATGACGTGCTGTACAACGATGCACTTTAAAATTTATTTCTCCTAGAAAAAAAATTCTAGCCAATTCTATTACATTTTTTTATTCTGTTACAGAAAAACTCATTGCTCATTTGAACATATCAGTTACTTATTTCTTATTCTGATTTTGTCTTTCACTGTGATGACTTTACGGAAACTTGAGAGATGAAATAAAAATACAAGGAAGGCTATATTCAAGCAAATTCTTCCCATTATCAACACAAACTTTTATATATTCAAGAAGATTTATCCTAAATTCAGTTTTGCTTGGTTTAACTCCCACTTCAAAAGCCCTTGAAATAAAACTAAAAACAATGAATACAAATTTGATGTTCCAAAGGTAACCTGTGAAGTGCTTCTTCCTTTCATGGTTGTTACACCCAAACTTCTATTAAATCTCTCACTAAAAGAGACATACAGCTGTCCAGCACCCTGGTCACACAGTGTGAGGTGCTGTTGCTAAATTTGTGCAAATGCAGCAGCGCCAGCCAGTGGGGCATGAGGAAACATAACTGGGAGCGTAGGATGTAGTGAGGTGTGATGGGAGCACAGTGAGGAACAGCCAGACAGCAAAGATGGTCACACTGCTCAGTGAGCTCTGACAGGACACAAACCACGGGGAAAAAAAAAGAACAAAATTCCAATTTTAGAATTTAGAATTAGGGGATGAAAATCTAGCAGAAGCCTCAAAACAGATAAAGCAAAGAACACATGGCCAATACACTGAATTTGCATTTGTAAGGGGAAATGGGGATAACAGGACAAGTGAGATTAAGACGCAGAGAAACAGGAGCAACCGAAGAGAAGAAAAAGCACTGCAGCACAGTGAGGAATAAACAGGTTTTAATGATCACAGCTGGTAAAGTTTAAAAAAATCCAGGAGATAACTTCAATGAGCAAAGGAACTGACTGGGAATGAGGCAATGAGGGAAACACACTCAGACACCAAAAGACCCATCTGCCTGGTCAATACTTAGATCGGTGATGAGCAGAAAGTCATCATCACTAAATAAGTACATCTACATTCACTGTATTCTTTATATGCATACACTACTGGGGAAACACGGCCCTAACTCTGACTGGAAGTGAGGCTACAAGGAGAAAACCAACACCAACCAACCAAAAGCAACATTAAAACAGTCACTGTAATCTAATGTACATTCAACAAAAACAAATTGACTGCAACAGTCTTATTTTATTGCATAAAAATCACTAGAAATCCAACTGAAGGTATTCAGAGGTTTTATATCTACCCACTTTTTCTAATGCTGTAATTAAATTTCTGTGACTCCAAGGTTCCTAATTTCCAATTGTAATATACATTCAGAGTACTGCTCTGGTATCACTTTTTAATATATTGGTTAAATATACATCAGCTTCACAGATACTCTGAAGTATATTTCTCTGGAGGGACTGTGAATACTCTTTCCCTTCCCCCGTCTTTTTTTTTTTTTAAAAAAAAAAAAAAAAGGCAATCCAGAGAAATAAAGCATAATTCACTTAAACTTGCAAAAGAAAAAATGCTGGGAGTTTCTACTTCCTATTTGTTTTTATGTCTGCGGGTCTAAGTCATTTTAAATATTAAATGTAGCTGTATTATTTAGCACTCGTGTTACCTGAAACCATTAGTTTACATTAATCTTGTTCAGCTGCTCTGCAGAGGATCAACCCTTAAACTTCATTTCAATTTAACTTTGCATAAGATTAGAGTTCAGGCAGACAACAGAACTAAACAAGACTGTATCTCTTTGCTATAAACATGGTAAGGACTAGAAATACAAACCGTAACTCACAGTGGCTGATAGACGTCTTTTGGCATCACTGAAAACATTAAGTTTTCTTAACTCCTGACTTGTGTGGCCCACCCATAATTAAGAATGATGTTAACAGAGCTTCATTAAAACATATCGGAACTCACCACGGCACAGCAGCTGGTGTAGCATTACACTAACTAAATTTAGACAGCAGTTCTGCAATAAAAGAGAAAATAAAAGACTTGCTGGAACACTTTGCAAGGGCAGTCTCACTTATGATTATGGATTACAGAAGGGGCTGCTCAGCAAGGCTGTACAGTTCCTCCATCCCATAGAGTTTCAGGGCCAGAGTAAAGCCCTTAGCAATGCAGTGTGACCTCAGAGTAGATTCAGCTTTTGATTTGGGCATACATTACCCTATCATGTTATTTTTATCTTTTCTAATTTACCTGTTGAAAACATAGAACTAATTGTGATGTTTGTCTTCCACTGGTGATCATGTCAAAATTAAGAAGGGAAAAAACCTAAATCACCCAAACGAAATCCCTGCCAACAGAAGAGCATCACAAAAGCCTGCAAAACTTAAGACGACTTATCAGGTTTCCTGTACAACATTAGCTGTTAATCAACCACGTAGTAGTATAGATACATTTTTTTTCTCCCACCCAGCAGAGGACTCTCCAATCAAACTACGACTCTTCTATCTCTGTACTCATGTCCACATCAGTACACAACAAAAGACTGAGCTTTTCACATTATGGTAATACTTAGACTTTGTCATCTTTAGTAGAATCCATAGCACAGAGGCAGCAATCAAATCTCACTAATCACAAAAGCTTTAAGCAGAAGCATATGACAAAAGTCTTAGAGTACCACCTGGATGCATTAGCACCATCAGCATAGAACAAGTGGTCAATGATGGAGATACTGTTATAACACAGTACAGAGCAGACTGGACTCTACAACATACCAGTACAAAGGATTAGTAAGTTTTCTCCACCAGAAAGCAGGAGAGGCCTTTTGACCACAAGTCTCATAGTAACAGCTCATCCAAAGTCTCTAGTCTAAGGCTAAACATAAAAATGAAATATTATTTCAAACTTAGCTGCTCATATTTATGAAGGGGCACAATTTCATCCACCAGATAATCCACAGATTTTTGCTTTCATCGCAAGGAGAGAACTCCACCTTGTAGCTGTCAATCGGATCTGGTAATTCCTCTAAAAACCACCTTGGGTTTTACAGCAGGCAGCAAGTTATATGCAGTTGACTGGCATGCAGGCTGAAGTTCAACACAAGAACCAGCTTCACAGCATCCAGCTTCACACAAATAATACACTGCAGCTATGGGAAATCTATCACCACCCAGGGAACCTAAAAGTAAGCAGTATCGATCCTGAACCAACCAACATGGGGTCAGCCCTTGAATGAGCAGCATCAGTTGAGAAGGTTTTATTGACATGGAGGCAGTCCCCACTCCCAGAACCACTTCAGGATTTGACCTGGGGATGTTAGAGCACCATGGATTTACTCTAGTTTGCCAGATGCCAGAGCTCAGTAGGATATTTTACAGCATTCTTGGAGATTCATAACTTTTTATAACCCTGACAGTGAATATTCGGGCTATTGTTAAAAATAGTTAAAACATGATAAACGTTATAATTTATTAGTAACTATCATTTCTTAGTGTAGCTTTTCATAGTATACTTTGGCTAGCTGTAAAATGCACTGTTTATCCTCCTTCATAAATTGATTCTTTTCATACTAAGCACTCCATAGACTACAGCTCATACAAGCTTTCATTTGACACCGCACAGATTGACAGCAATGGCGTTTTATGAACTCTTTTCTCTTCTCCCCTGTTCCCAGTTGTAATCTTCAGTCACACAGCATAGACATTAACAATTATAAACCAGAAAGAAGAAAGAATCAAGTGCAAAATGATTTCAGAGAGGAAGAAATTTTGATGCGAAACACTTCGTTGGACAGTTGGTAACACAGTTGTTGTTAGCAGTGAACCCCCATAGAGCAAGTACAGATAGACAGAGGCAAAGCAGGAGAAAGGTGCTGGCAAAACCCCTGTATCACTGAGATAGCATCATAGCATCCACAGTGCAGAGAGATCAGTAGCCAAGGCACTCCTGCTAATAGCTGCTGTTCAGGGAACACACAAGTCACTTCTGCTTACAGAAATGACACACATGCACGAAACAGCAAGAACATTGAAGAGATGGATCTAATTCTTGTTTTAACATCAGAAAATTGAAAAGTGAAATAAATGGTGCAAAATATGAAACCAGTATTTATAAATACTTCAAAGGACACTCATGAAATTAACATCTACAAGTGCTTACTTCTATGCTATGCAAATAATGGTAGAGGGGAAGAAAAAAAAAAAAAAAAGAGAACAGAATGAATATGGAGTTGAATGCAAGAGTGAATGTAGGCCTGCTGGAAAGAAATGACACCTCACAAATCTACCAGAAATCTTCAAAGAAATCATTTAACTTATGGAGTGATTTCATTGACAGTCTGTCTGAATTTCCAGGAAAGGCTTTTCCAAAGTTCTTCATCAAAATCCCTTAGAAGTTGAGACTTCATCAAGGAGGAGGAAAAGAATTCTTGAGAATTATTAAGTGGTTGCAAGACAACACTCTTGGAAAAACAGTCAGTTTTCATAACATGAGAAAGGGTCTGTGGAGTCGCACAGGAACCTGTGCCAGAGCCTAAACTGCTGAAAAGGAGGTGAGCTGGCAATGTCTACTGACAATATACAGTTATTCAGGATAATCAAGCCCCAAACAGACCACGAAAAGCTGAAGTTTTATAATGATTTACTAGAAAATAAACTGGCAGGTGAATTCAACTTTGACAAAAAATAACCTTCACAAGGCACACACTACTGTAGGCTTCAGAGTTTAAATTCTAACACCAGTTGAAAAACAGATTTTTGTGTCTTTAATTAAAGTTGTCTGACATCAGTTGAAAACCAAGCAGTAGTGAAAATGCCAAATTCAATCTTAAGTGTTTCTAGAAATGGGACAACATATAAAACAGAAAAAGGTTAATATGATAAACACATGCAGCTGTGGTCACCCTGCTTCAAAGGGAACATAGCAAAACTGAAATCATCACAGAGAAGAGCAATGCTGTAGATGGAAGGTATGAAGTGACTTCTACAGGGAGACAAGATCAGTGACTCACTTCAGAAAAAGCACAGTGTGCTATGATGCAAAATGACTCATGGGATGAAGATAATGAACGAAGAACATACACTTATTTTCTTGCATTAGAAAAACTATAGGCAGATGTTTATCACGAATAATGCTCACTCCAAATTACACATTAAATGCAATTGAAGACTGCATTGCCGTAGGATGTTGTAGAAATATATATTTATATATTATTATTATATTTATATTATATATTTATATTTATATAAATATTTATATATTTATATCATTTATATATTATATGATTATATATATATATATATAAATAATCTTTTTTTAAAAGGCAATTAAGGGGAAGTGTCAGTTGAGGCCTAGTAAACAAAACACTCCAGAAACAACACTGCTTGAAAAGACCCAAACTACAGCATACTGCATCCTGGAAAGATACATCAGAAGAAATAGTTTTGTATTTGCCTTGAAATGTGTATTTGCAGACTAAAGAGTGGTCTAGATAGATCTTGCTTCATCCAAGCACAGCAGTTCTTACACTGGGCATGGAAAGAGAAAACTCATCAGCTTATCTGTAGTCACTAATGGGGCACAGGGAAATCCCCAAGTAAATTGTAAATCACTGAGGTGAACACTAAGGATGAAGTGCTGTTGTTTCAAATGTTTCGTACATCAATAAACTACTGCTCTCAGCTTTCTTTGCAACATAGCTGCTATCACTCCTGGCATTAACTACCACCTCTGTTGACACTTGTAGACAGTCCCACCAATTCATGAACATAAACAGTAATCCCTCTCACAAGCAAGTTCAGAAAATTGCGCTCTTCTCTGTACACATCTGGAGACATGCATGCAGGCAACTTAAGATATTGGAGAATTAATTTTCCCAATGAAAGCAGCACTCCTGTCACCTCATTTTCACAAGTCATTCATTGCGGCATTTATAATTTCAAACAGTCAAATAACTGGATACCAATTCCTCTTTGACAAAAGCTAACATACCCATACAATGATAGGATATTTGAAAATTATACCGTCTGCCATTTTCAGTGACATACAAAGAGCATGCAAAACTGGTGGTCAATTGTGAATTTTTAAAAAATGGAAAACAGGCTACCAAAAAAAAAAATAAAAAAGAGAAACTCCACTCATCTTTGCTTACATTATCTAGATGTATGAGAGAAAAAGGTACTTAATAAAAGCTCTTCAGTGATATTTTATGACTTATTCTATCAAGAACGACCAACCAAGTTCTGTTTCTTTTTCTTGAAACAGAGCCTCCCTCTGTGCTACACTGGGCAATACTACCATTCTCCCAATTGCTCAAATCTGCAATCCAAGCATGAACTTCTGTTAAAACAATGTACTACATATCCCAATCATAACTCAAATCCTCCAACACTCCCCCAAAAAAAGCAAAAAGTGAAGAAAATGAAAAAAGTCATTTTATAGAGTTCCATTGTATGTATGCAAGTTTTACTTATAAAAACCTAATATGGCATGATAAAAACCTAATATAGCATATGAAGTGGAGGACATGCACTTGAATCCTCCTCCAAAAGAAGACTGTCACTCTATACCCTAATGTTATTCGCTATAACTGCTTGACTGGCAAAAAAATAAAAATAAAAGGACATCAGGGAAAACAATAAAGTAAACACAAAATGAACTGTAAGTTTCCTTAACAATATCACTAGAAATGCCAGTAGAATCTGTATTGATAACCGGAACCAGAGAATTTCTATCTTTGAAGATCATTAAAGGCAAGTCTTTAGCGATTTAACAAATTAAGTTTAAATCAGCCATATGAAAAAATGATTATTTGGTAACTACCCCAAAATAGCTAACATACAGTTAACAACATATTAAAAATAAGGGAAAATTGTAAGAAAAATAATTTCAAAATGCTGGATCAGTTTGATACAAGCAGCATTTAATCAATTTTTATACTAATATAATCAACCTTTGGCAGAAATGAATATTTTCATCTTTAGTGTATCACAGCATTAATGTTTTAATTTATGATTGATTCTTAAATAAATGGACTAAAGAAGTAGGTCTAATATTAAAACTACATTCTGCCAGAAATCTAACATATGATCTCAATAGGACCAACAAAGCTACTTAAAAAATAGAGTTTGTCTTTTCTCCCGTCAAAGCTACATCAGCTTCAAAGAAAGACATTCACTAAACTAGGGAAGATTATCAATCTGTAAATTTTAGCAAACACTTATCAGATTCTCCATGAAGTGATAAAAGTTTGGAGAAAAAAAAATGAATCAGAGAGAAATACAAATAATGTGAAGGAGAAAAGACACTGGGAAAAAAAAAAAAAATGCTATCAGGGTATGAGTTAACCTTAGGTGGTACAAGTGATTCCGTTTTCCTCCTCACAATTTGCATACCAGCTTCCTTCTCTGGAAAATACAGCACAGAGCTCTAAACTAATCTAATTAATGATAAAAAGAGCAGCAATATTCCCTACAGCTGTCACTTAAAAGGAAGCTTATTGGATGTGGATACCTGCCTCCAATCTAGACAGTTAATGGGGCAAAACACACATACAGCATAGAGCTGTGCTTCACATCACTGCTAACACACCTGGGCATTTGTGCATATCTGGCTTTGTCCTTGGTTGCAGATTGATCTACAATTTACAAACAGTATTTCCTGAGTGCAACAAATACTAGAATAGGGAGATGAAATGTAAACAAAACTATGAAATGGCTGCAAACAACATGCAGAAACCCCTGAAAGTCATCACACTTTCACACTTTCAGATAGTCGGGCTGAGAGATTTTTGTTTTTTTGTTTTTGTTTTTTTTTTTTTGTTTGTTTTTGTTTGTTTGTTTGTTACTTTTCTTTCTCCCCGCCCCGAACAAGAAATATCAGCAAGAAAACAATCTTGATTGTTGCTTCACATGTCTTCTATCCTGGCAGTTTATTTCTCATCTAAATTCACAAATGTAATTTGGGATATCACCATTAATTGCTTCAGAAACTGTGGTACGTCAAAAAGTAGGTGGTTTTGAATTGATGCATGAAATTAAGCATAGTAAACAGAACAATTCCTCAAGTTCAAATTCATTAACTGACATTGTTTAAAGCAATTCTCACTCTCCTGTTTTCTTTCTTTAACTGAGCTTTAACAAATTATTCTGCAGCACAGCAATTACTTACAGAGAATTATAATCTTTAGGCTTCAGTTTTCAATTACCTACTTTGTACTCTTAAAATAGGAAGGAAGAAGCTGAGAGTTTTATTCTCTTTCACAGTTTTTAGCTTTCCCCACACACTTAATCATTGAAAAATCCAAATAAGTATGGTGCATGGTGAATTCTGTTGGGTTTCAAATTTTGATTTGACATAGGTAATACTAAACCTATGAAAATATACATTGGCTGTAGAAAGGTTCCATTGTGATTCTTTTTAATTCAGATGATATAGACAGGACTTAGATCTCCATCAGCAGTATACTTAGCAACGATCTTGAACAGCAAAGAAAGAAAGAAAGAAAGGGGAGTAAAAACGGCAGTAATAGCAGATGAGAAAGTTATTACAGCGCACAGAACCTGACAATACAGTGAAGCACTTCAGAGCACACTAAATGAACTGGCAAAGCAATAGCACAGTATACTCAATGTTGATGAATGCAAAATAAGGGAGAAAAATGACCATCCAAACTATCAGTTTAAGGAAGCTGCACCACAGACAGAAATGGCAGAGAAAAATCTCTATTCAGCAGCAGCCGCGGTTAAAAACAACAATGCTTAAAGACTACTATGGCAAAACACACGCAGTAAAATTTGAAGGATATTCCTGAGTTAGTGAATGAAGGATGACAGGGAGAAAACCACTTTAAAGTTATATCCATGACAAAAATCATTACTGTTACCTTCAGAGGGGAAAACTTAAAAACCATGTAACACCATGGATGATCTAAAAATTAGTCATGGGCTTCTCCTAATGAAACAAATGAGTTCTCTATTTCAGAGAACGCTCAATTTCAGAGTGTAATTTCAAAATGCATAAAACAAATAATTTATCCAAATAACGTGACCTAAATGCACTTCCACCAAAACGGGAAAACTCAACATTTCAAAGCAGGAGCAGATATTCATGCATGTGATTGAGTTAATTTACAGAAGAGATATTCATCCTCCTTAAATCAATTGCTTGTGAAAGTAAGTCCAAATAACTGTCTATTAAGACAGACCACACACATTCTTCCAGCAATGTAGCTAGAGTTAATCACTCTTGAAATTTGGTGACCACTGCAGATGTTACCAGACGTAAATTAATTAATTTGCTCTTGCTATGATTCAAACAGACATCAATCCTCATACTCTTTGCAGAACCTCCAGAGGTAGAAAAGGAAGGAAAAGATGTCAAGAAGCCAGTTTCTCAACTTCAATAGAAGTAGCAGAAAATGTTTCTTCAAACTGCCTTCATAAATTTCAGAACAACTAGGTATTTTTATAATTTTCATGCCTTTAAAGCACAAAAGCTTTTTTAAAAGTTTCTTTGAGATGGCATTACAAAGATAATGCTCATAGATGAAGTTGAAAGAGCATCAGCCAGTGCAGTCTGCGCACCCTCACTATTTTAGGAGTTCAGGAGTAGGAACTTGCTACAAATGTTTTATCCCAGATCACCAGTGACAGAGGATTTATGGACATATACTTGTTAATATCCTTGCCTTTTTTTTTTTTTTTTTTAAATGAATCACAACTTGATATTTCGACTTTAAAAACATCATGAAAAAACATTAGGATAGTTCCATTACCTGACATATCTCTCCACTGAATTCAACTGCAATAAAAAGTTAAATCCAGACTACTGTACATCATCATCATTCAAGTGCACCTGTCTGACTGAAATTAGTTTTAAAATGATTCATTAAGCTGAAGAAAAACAATTTGGTCTGAATTAAAGGAGTGTAATGTAGTTCATATTGATTTAGCTAATGTCAACTGTAAACAAATCTAAACATGTTCAAGTAAGATTTTTCCACTAGTTTAACTGACCCAAACAAATTCTAAAGTGTTGTTCTAAAGAGACCAAATAGACAGAAACTGGTACTTTCAGATTTGACGCTGCCAGGAAGGCTATCTTAATGTAATATTTCACTCTTGTTCTGAAAGAATTCAAAAAGAAAAAAATCAAATTTTTCTACTGCTGACACTTAGGAAACATATGAAAATAGGCATAACACAGAAGGGATAAGAATGAACTACAAAGACCTCTGTCTACAGGATTAATAATGCTTTAGTGTGTTCTCTTATTAACTAGCATACAAATCATTATTTCTAGCAATACCTTTGATTTGCCTCCGGCCTGCAAAGGCTGCTGCCTAGAGAATGTTAGATTATGCTTATATTGATAATTATTAATCAGTTTTTATTTAATTTTTATAGTCTCATAAGATTAACCAAACCAGTAGAATTCTCTTATGAATTTACACCAATTTGGGAAATAACTAAGTTACATGATCAATGTAACAAAGGTCCCCTAAGAAAGATTCGATTTTTGCCTTGTTTAGTTTGATAATATGAAAAAAATGCTCAAAACAAGGTTGTTCCAGTTTCTGCCTGTAATAACGCAGTGTCCTATTGATTCTCTTCTGAAGGCCTCCTGTAATACAATTTAGACTGCTCCTCCATCACAAAGAAATTTGTTTTTGTTTTGTTTTTTTGCCATAAAGCCTTTATCTGTTTAACCACCACACAACACACCTTTTATGTACACAGAAATAACTTCTAACACTTTGTTCTTGCCTTGGAAATGAAACTGTTATAAAACTAGTTGTTGAACAACCATCCTGTACCAGAGATAGTACAGATCTGATTCTCTATGAACAGCAAAACACGGCTTGGGCAAGACAGCATATTTTGATCTGAATGCAGCAGAAACACTTGGAAAAAATGACAGGGTTTCCTAATGCAACATTCCTACCAACATCCAGATAAACTGCCTTTGCTTTAATGGAGTTTCAGAATGAATTAGTAGCATTCTAGATAAAGCTGTAGATGCACCTTTCTAAAATGCTTTATTCATCCACAGTTTCATGAATATTTAAGGATTCTTACCAGAAAAAGCAATTCCATCTTGTACCTTTCACTATCCTTCCCTTGCCCTGCTGTAAGCACTTCAACAGGTATGGAATGAACTGGATTAGAAAGCCACATTAAGTTTAAACTAATCTAGCAAAATGAAATAACTAGTTGAACATGAAAAAAATTGTCTCATTTTCAGAAGTGTTGGTCAACACCATTCTTTCTCCCCATTTGTTACTATTACTCTCATGTTACACCTAGCACTACAAAAAATTCATTATCTTGATTCATTTTTTGTACCAGAATTTTTTTCTGGAATAGGACTACCTTGAATTTCATTAAGCCCCCTACTCTGAAATCAATCCCAAACTATTGATTAGTTCAGCTACTTTTCCTGCATGCAGACCCTACACAAAGTAATCCAGCCAGATTACCTTTTACTTGTACAGATTTTGAAACTGAACTGATAAGATTTGTACAGAAAAATAACCTCTCTTGCTGGATTAACAAATAAATGGAAAAATATAACAGGCCTTGGGCACTTAAACCTTTCTGCTCACCAGGGTCAAAACATGTAGATGCTTAAAACAATATCCTTAAAAAAAATTCTAAATATACTATCAAGAATGTGTACTAACGGCCTCCAGCTATTTGATTATCTTCCTGATTAACCATTCTTATCCACCATTGGTTTGACCTTAATGAAAGTACAAGCTCCTCTGACCTGGATCACAGCAGGACCTCAATTCCTAGAGCTTCTGGAAACCGTACTCAATTTGTTTTCTGGCCCCCTATTAAGATGGATTCTTTGGCCCAAAAATAACTGATGAAGATTGAGAACTGAATTTATAATAGTCATAAAGGTCACATATTGTTACTGCTGCCTTGCAGTTCCTCTGATTTACAAAAGCACACTCAGCTCCTGCCTCAGTAATTGGAAGATGTTGAAATCAGCCACTTGAAATGAGCCATCTTACAGCTGCAGTGGTGTAAGTGAACGGCCTAAGTAAGTAAATGCTACAGCCAGGAGGTTTCTTTGGTTTTGATGTGCAGAGTATCATCTTCTGTTTTCCAGTAGAAAATTTATTTCACCTAGCAGTATAAATTCTGGGACAATATCACTATCCTAAAGGCTCTTTCAATAAGAATTCTTCCTTTTCAAGATTTTCAGTGAAACACCAAACTCCTGAGAATCTTTTGACCTTCAGAGTCCCTTGCAAATTGTTTCTCAGACCACCTACCTTATTAGAGACCGTTTCAAAACAAATAGAACGAAAAGTTCCCACATACCACCTCCCATCCTGTGGGGTATTTTATGCACTAAGGGCTTACATATATTTTAAAGAAACATTACCACTTACAAGCATAGAGGTTTCCTGCTCTTTGTTGCTATATGTTATTAGCTTCAAAGTACACAATTATCAAGTGATTACTACAGAAAACTTGCTGATTATAGTAAATTACTTCCATATCACTGAGAGTTTTGCCAATTTTGCAATATACTTTCCTCTCGAACCATTTTCTGCATCTCTGCATCTTGCAGGCACCACACTATACATCTGCATAGCAACAGAGCTCTGAGTGGAACATACTGGATTTGTACTCTTTGTGCAAGATGCTGAAGGTAATAGCATGGGTTAGAATAGGAATTTGATAGTCTCAATAATTTTGATGCTCTGGGGTATCCTGTACTCCTTCCTACTCCCCCTCCACAGAAGACATAACAGTTCTCCACTGACACCTTAACATCAAATGCTGGCAAACCTTAGCCCATTTAGACTCAGAAATACAAAAGACATTGTCCAGAAGTCTTGTTGCTAGAATTATTTAAATCTAAGCCATTACAATACTCTGTCATGTCACAAGACGAAAAGAAAATAATCCTAATAGGATAAGCTTTACTCACTTAAAAGCACATCAACAGTCAGTTTAGAAAGATTTTTGTCCTTTGCAAAAGAGGTGAACCACAAACATTTTAGAGCAGGCAACGTTATTGCTAAGATTTCAGCAATGATGAAGACATAGCATATAAGTCAGGTACTGTAGAACTCTCAGCAGTCTGACCTTAACTCAGTGCAAGTGCATAATAGAGCAGGCTGATGAGATAGTGAGTGAGAGTGGAAGTAAGCTCTAATCTTTTGGTCAAGGGCTTAACAAACTGGAAAGAATAATGACCTGTGTCGAAGACACGTAGATCCATTCCCATCAAACTACCTTGACAATAATCATATTCCTTTATTATCTATCCAAAGGTTTTTTTTTTTTAAAAAAAAAAAAAAAATCCCACAGGTGCTAATGCAAACAGGTAAACAGAATTAGGTGAAGGCAAAGAAGTCTGACTTGTGGCAGCTCAAAATAGACAAGCATAAGATGCAGCATCCCTTAGTTGCTTTTCAGGCTTTTTTTTTTTTTTTTTTTTTTTTTTTTTTAAGATCACGACACCTCATCTTTAAACTCAGAAAGTAAAGAAAATGCATTGAACACTCACAAAATACTGCAAGCATTAGCAATCCACCAACCAGTGTTTTTTCTCATAAACTTGAAAAAGTTAACATTCTGTCGCAAAGTCCATCAAGAGGCAGAGAACTGACAACGCTTAAAGTAATTTAAGAGGTAGCAATGAGTAAAATGCCATTCTAGTACATGGCCTCTTTCCAGAAATGTATGTATGGATTAACTTTTGTCCCTGAAGTCTCAATGTACAGAGAATCTTACACTAGCTTTAGATGCCACACAAGATCAAAGTCATTGCAACAAATTTCTGTTAAGTGAAAGCAAATAGAAACAGAAGCTAGGATCACAAGTTCTTGGGTTATTTAAATAGTTATATTTCAGTAATACCAACTTTAGTTACATGATCTGGAGCATAGAAGCAGAAGGATACAGTTTACAAAGGAAAAAAAAAAAAAAAGGTAGACCTAAAGCTGTTACACTTGATGCTGCTGCAAACACAGTTACAACACTTTCCACTACTGCAATGTCATTTCGTGTCCTGATTTCAACTGGGATAGAGTTCTGGGCAGTAAGAAACCGGATGAGGTTCAACAAAAGCAAGTGTAGGGTCTTACACCTAGGGAGGAATAATTGCATGCACCAATACAGGCTGGGGGATGAGCTGCTGGAGAGGAGCTCTGCAGAGAGGGACCTGGGCGTCCTGGTGGACGACAGGTTGGCCATGAGCCAGCAGTGTGCCCTCGTGGCCAAAAAGGCCAATGGCATTGTGGGGTGCATTAAGAAGAGCGTGTCCAGCAGGTCGAGGGAGGTGATCCTCCCCCTCTGCTCTGCCCTGGTAAGGCCTCATCTGGAGTACTGTGTCCAGTTCTGGGCTCCCCAGTACAAAAAAGACAGGGATCTCTTGGAAAGAGTCCAGCGGAGGGCCACAAAGATGGTGAAGGGCCTGGAGCATCTCCCCTATGAAGAAAGGCTAAGTGAACTGGGTCTGTTTAGCCTTGAGAAAAGAAGACTGAGAGGGGACCTGATCCAGGTTTATAAATATCTGAGGTGTGGCGGCCATAGCGGTGAGGCCAGTCTCTTTTCAGTGGTACGTGGAGACAGGACGAGGGGAAACGGACATAAGCTGCAGCATAGGAAGTTTCGCACGAATGTGCGTAAGAACTTCTTCACGGTGAGGGTGACGGAGCACTGGAACAGGCTGCCCAGGGAGGTTGTGGAGTCTCCTTCTCTGGAGATATTCAAGTCTCGCCTGGACGCCTACCTGTGCGACCTGGTGTAGGGAACCTGCTTTGGCAGGGGGGTTGGTCTCGATGATCTCTAGAGGTCCCTTCCAACCCCTACAATTCTGTGAGAGTCAATTTTTCACCAAGAGATGGGAGGGGACAGAACTAGGACAGCTGACAGACTGACCAAAGGGATGTCTCGTACTGCATAGGCATCACACTTAACAATAAAATGAATAATAGAACTGTGAAGAGCTCTAGCCAGAGTGGGAGCTGCTGCTCAAGTACTGGCTGGGCAGGTAGTGCGCAATTGCATTGTGCATCACTCATTTTGCATATTTTCTATCATTGTTATTGTAAATATACTATTGTAATAAGTTTAGGTTAGCAACTCTATTGGCCTCCAACGATATGATTACTAATTTCCACTCACGGTTTCTAAACTTCCCAAGAGGAAAAACTGTTCATAAGCGTACTATATAAAAAGTAATCAAATGCAAGCTAGGAATATCCACAGATGTCACTACTCAACTAAAAAGGAAGTTAAAGAATTCTACAAAATATACGCTACCATTTATTTTCCTGTGGAATAACAAAGTCTCAAAATTGATGCATTTACACAGTTCCAGCATTCCACGCAGCATGCATAAAGAGGCAAGGAACACAAGCAGAAGGAAAAGCAAGATACCTGCAGAAAAAGAAACCACATAAAAACAAAGCCAACAGAGAATATCTTGATGTTAACGAAACACGTATTTATTGTTTTTCCTATTTCATCTTCCTCCTGCCTTTAGGTGTATTTACCCTCATGAATGGCTATGGTTGCTCACAATCTTAGGCAAAATAACAGAAATTCAAAATCTCACCAGTGGTCCTAATGAAGGCAGCAGTGATTTCTTTATGCACATAACACTGCTTCTGCCTTTGAAAATTTGACCTAAAAACTTACCCATGCCTATGTCAGACTTCATTTTTACAGTTTAAATGTCAGTCATCATAGAATTTTTTTTCTTTATTCTATTGTTTCTATGCTTTTTTAATAAATATGCACTTGACTTGTAAAGCATCATATGATTCACTCATGTATTCTGACAACAAAGTACCAAAAACATTGTGGGAAATAGAAAGAAGCTTCACAACAAAGGTTAGTTTTGCATTTATTTTTAAGAAAATCCAGTAAGAATAGCAGAGATGGTTTTAACAGGTACCAAGTTACATGCAGTCTATTTGCAGTCTGATTATACAAATTTCCATTTGCTCTAGCTCCTCATGTGCACAGAGTCCTGAAGTTCCAGCTTTCATTGGTGCTAAACTGACCCCTGCTGGTGTGACTTGTAGTTGTTGAAAACATCTGGATTTTTTCAAAAGGTTTATAAGGATGGAAACAATTTTTTTTAATGGTACCCAAAAGCATGCTAATACACCTCCTTGTACAAATCCTTGCAACCAAAGGAACTCACAAAATTAGTTTCTGACGTGACCCAGAAAGGAGTAATCAGAGAACAGAGATGAAAAATGGAAGCAGACACAAAAGATTAAGTGGCTGAGCAAGTTTATATTTAAGGGTCAGCACTTTCTCCCCAACTTTAAAAGGGCACAGCTCTTCATAACCATCTCACATAAACATGAAATAAAAAAACACAGATACAGACCCACACTTTTGCAGCTGTATTACTCAAGGGTTAAGAGAATTGACATTTTTGCTCTTACAGAGCTAACAAAAAGCACTTAAACCGACAGATTTTTTTGGAGACTTTTACCTCTAATCGATTATTTTTTTTCCATAGGTTGCCCACGTAAGGATGCTACAGAGTAATAAAATCCCCCCACATGAATTTCATTACAAACTTGTATCAGAAATAGATACTTGAAGGGAAACATGATTTTTGTAGGCCTGGCTCAGGCTTTAGCGTCCGTGGAAACAAAACAATTCATGATGGGAAGTCATGCAAAAGTTGAGAAAGTGCTGGCATGTTTTCCTACGAGTCTCGGAAGTGCTTTCTGAGATGGGAGAAACTCAGTCAGACATATCTCAAAAAGCCTATCTCCCTCCATTATTTTCTGCTGACAATCCTTTATTACTATTCCTGGTCCCTTAAATTACAGTTTGTGGGAAGCACAGAAAGGAGAATCCAAAAAGAATCCAAATAGATGGCATCTAACCCTTTCCACAATTCCGAAATGTGCAAGGTCACTATTAAAAAGAAAACGAAAATGAAGATATGCACGTGCATTGTGTGTGTTTTGGTGCTAAACACTGCATATTAGATAAAATAAATCCACAAACAAAACTCACAGTGCCTTGTCTCCGTGGTGTTCACTCATAACATCTCAGCTGCAACAACCCCAGGCAACACTACAGGTTTGAGGCAGAATGGCTGGAAGACTGTAGAAGAAATGGACCTAGGGGTGCTGATCTACACTCAGCTAAAGAGTGCCCAAGAAGCCAGGAAGGCCAGTAGCACCGTGGCTTGTATAAGAACTAGTACTGCCAACGGAGCAGAGAAATGATCATACTCTGCACCAGTGAGGCCACTTGAGTACTGAGTTCAGTTTTTGGCCTCTCATTACATGAGAAACATTGAGGCCCTGAAGTGTGTCCAGAGAAGGGAAATAAAGCAGGTGAGGGGTCTGGAACACAAGTCTTGTGAGGAGCAGCTGAGGGAGCTGGGATTGCTCAGTCTGGGGGAGAGGAAGCTCAGGGGAGACATTCTCTCTCTACAACTGCCTGAAAATAGGTTGTGGTGAGGAGGGGGCAGCCTCTCCCTGCAGTGTGACCAGTGATAGGACTATCAGGGAATGGCCTGAAGTTGTGCCAGGGGAGGTTTAGGTTAGCTATTAGGAAAAATGAATTCCAGGAGTTGTGTACAAGTGCTTAAAAGGGCTGCCCAGGGAGGTGGTTGAGTCACCATCTGTGGTGAGTTCAATAAACATTTAGATGTGGTACTGAGGGACATGGTTTAGTGGGGAAATACTGGTGGTGGGAAGATGGTTGGACTGGATGATATTGGAGGTTTTTTCCAACCTTAGAACCTTAATTCTGTGATTTCTATTTGAATTACCTTGTGTCTAATGGTATATTATGATGGCTGTTAATGAAAACACTAAGGCATCTCTACTCTCCCATGCATGTATTTTCAATGAAACTGATAGGAATAGCTTTGAAAACTGCCCCTCTAAGCATGGTGACAATTAGCAGGGAAGAAGAAATCATTATCTGACAGTCAATACAGAGCACAATCAACTAAATCACATATTTCTCCAGAAAACACAACCAAAAACAGATGTGAACTGAAAATAGATACAGAAAAAGAAGGAAAGCAGAAGTAAAATCACAGAGGAGTTAGAAAGTAATGCTTCTTCATAAGATATAATAATTAAAAAGAGTAGCATGAACTCATGAAGCAACTCTGCAACACAGCAGTGGAATAACAGCATTGGGAAAATAGTGTTAAGAACCATCCTGCTTTTCAGAGTGCATAGCTTTTCTGCATTTCGGATGTCAAAATAAAAGAAAATTACCCTCTTTACTCACAGAATATTTCTAATCCTTTTAAGTAATTGCCATTATAATATGCAAAGTTATATAAGCTTAGAAAGAAAATATTGAGAACAGCAATACGAAAGATGAAGTTATAATTTAATAGGCAACACAAACTAACACTTTTTGATGACGCTTTTAGGAAAAGCAGAAGCAGCAATTGCGCGAAGAAGGCTTTTACTCTGTTCTGATTTATCCTGCCAGGCTCAGAGCAGATTATCATAGACACGTGCACACTCTCCCCAATAACCTATGGACAAGGCATTATATCGGCATTTGAGAGTCATGTGCACAAAAGTATAATTATTAAAAGCTTCAAGAATGTATTTCAAACATTTGGATAGATGGGATTGATGAAATGTCATTGTCAACATGCACATATTTTATATAATGCAAAGCAGATACTAAGTCTTGGTATCCAATGATTGCTCTAGGAACTAGTAACACTCACAGACAGAGTACAAAACATGACCTGAACTTTTTTTTTAAAAAGTCTTGAAGAGAATATTTAGCCAGGCTCTGTACTTGTTATTTGACAATTATACATATTTCTATGTCCAAAAACATTTCCTGCCTTTATTTAGCATTTAAGAGTATTAGGGTTGATGGTACAAAATTAACACACACTCGAGGAAAGTGTTGAAATGAGATTACCTGAATGACCTAAAAAGAAATCTTATCTAAAGAAAATCCTCATTTCAGGTATTTCATTCTTATTTTTATACCATAAAGCCTTTTAAAACAAGTTTTGAAATGCCTTGTTAAAAGGGAACACAGTCTTCTCAAAAAAAATTGTATTTCTTGCAACAAAAATTAAAGTTATAAGGATAAACAGAGAAGCAACCCTATGAAGTTCAGTGCCTTACATGGTTTAAACAAACAGAATAGATAGACAACAGCCACTCCTGGTATTAAAAGTCCAGATATTTTTAACTCAAAACACAGTTTCACCATGTGAGACAAAGTGTTCTAGCAGACAGAAATGGTAGAGTGAAAGCTTTTGACATGTAACAACTATACTTGCATACGCCTGCTCCTGATATCCTTCTTTCTCCTGGGGGAAGTGAAGAGGACGTCATGAAATTAACTGCATCTTAGAAGACAGCTAGTAACGCACTCTTCAACTAACCCTATTATCAATTTCCATATAACCCATTCTAGCTTATCTCATTATCAAACATCTTAGTGACCTCTCAAAATGAGAGTCGGATCTTGAAAGCCAAGTGTCCCTTGCAGGTACATATATTCAAGTGTATTTATTCTCTTTGAGAGATATAATCATCATCTAGGCTTTTTACTAGTGCATAAACAGGAGTGGAAAAAAAAACACAACACTACACCTTTTAGAAGAGAAATATCTTTAAAGAAAAAATGATACATCAGGTCAGGTACGGAATTGTAGTGCTCCTCGTACCTATGGGACATGACTGACACCAGTTATGTACCTCCATCCTGACTCTATCTTCAGCACTAAAATGAAAGCAAAGCTTAAAACATAACTTAAAAATAATGCTTCTGTTTAAATACTGGCATCCACCATTTTGCAAGTTGTCCAAGCACATACACAAGATAGTTATTATTTCTTGGATTTTTCAGTTGGTAACACATTTTGCTTCTAGACTGGAAGCCACTCCTGCACATCAGAAATTTTTAATAAAAGCCTGTTTATTACATTGCCAAGTCATATTTCTTTGGAAAAGTTTGATTTTAAGTCATCATTTACTTTAAATATGCAGTATACAGTTTTATAGCCATAGTTCTATAATTAAGAACTGAGTTACTCAGGTAGTCAATAACTAATAGTACATTTTTCCTTTTTCAAGGGATTTTCTACTCCAAATTTTGGAACTAGCATGATACTCCAATACATATGTATATAGCTCAGTCCAAAAGTTATGCCTCTTATTTATTTCCATGGAAACTAAAACATATATAAAAAGCACAATTACACTGTCTAATAGAGAAAATCCTCAGCAACAAAATGCTATTTTTCAACACAGCCACCACCATTTGCTGCCCCAGTGATCAAAAAGAGCCTACATGTTGTGCTTGTAAAAACCTACACCAGGTAAGGTGACCCACTGTCACCACTGCTGGAAAACACCACCCATCACCTCACCATGCTCACATATACTGTTTGCTCTCCATAAACATTCAACAAGCGTCAATGAACATCAGTGGGTGTAATTTTCCTGCATGGAGAAATTCAGTTCTGCTCCTTTGCTTCATAGGCACTTTCACATCAGACACTATTTTATCAGAATGCCTTTCTGCCATCATCTGTCATACAGCAACATAATGCAAGAGAACACTGGTGGGAAGGTTTCAACCTCTACTGCCATACCACCACCATCTACTACTGATGTCACGGGCCAACATAAAATAGGAGGCATTACTTTCAGATTAGCCCTCATAAACCCAGCACCACATACAATATTGCGTGATTCTTCAGGTCACAGTATGACAGGACTCTGTAGCGTTGCTCGATACATGTATACCAGAAGCATATACAGTTTGAATAAACATATTACTGTATAACTATAGCAAACCAGCAAAACTTGTCATTCGTTTGCAAAGCATGCAGAAGCAATGAAAAAAATCAGACAGCAGTTCTGCCTTGATGGACAGGTACTACCTTTAGTACACTGAGTTGCCTAAAAGAATTCTTCCAGAGGCTATATAAAGAAGCAATCTCCTTTTGTGAGACTATATACTCTGAAGTTTTTGCAATACCTAAGAGCAAACTAATTGAGGACAAGCAACAAAACCTATAAGCCTTCAATTTCGCAATACAAGTTCGCTGCTTTTACCAGCTTTATATTTCTTCAGCTGTGTCAATCTCACTGCTATCAGGAAAAAGTTTTATATTTCTAAGCATTCAAGTGGAACACCGTATAGTATACTACACAGAAATGAGTTAAGGACATTGAAGTTAACTACTGTAGTTCAAAGAAAAAAACAAAACAGGAGAAAGCATAGTGCAAGATGAACTACTGAAAAAAAATAATAATCTTGAACAAGCAGAGAATTAAAGAGTGACCCAACAAGTAAAAGATGGGTTAAGAAGAAGTATAGCTTGCATTATTGACTTCTCAATATACTCATCAAATTTCTGGCTCTGTTTCTCCCTCCGAATAAAGAAAATACTGAAGGGCTTAACGGTAATAGCAGTAAGTTAAGCACTTTGAGTATACAAATAACTTTTTAAAATCCTTTCACAGTAGAAACATAAGCTTAATTTCTTTTATTCTAGCTTTGTCATCTTAGGTCTTCGTTAAGCACACACTCACGAAAATAGACTTATATAATAGACCACTGACCTCATGAATTACATAAACAGATTAATTCTGCTTGTGACATGAAACACTACTGCAGCCAGCTAGCTGGGGAAGCAAGTCCGTTTGACTATTCACATTGTTGAATTAAGACACAGGCTTAAGCATATCACTGGCGCTTAAACCTTAGTCCTCTAAAGGATGATGCAAAATTACATTGCCAATAATACTCCAACTCAGGATCCAAGATTAGCACGGCACTGAGCCTTAGTTAACCATCTCTGCCCAGGGAACTGCTCTGGCTCATTTCCATGCCAATAGGGCTGGTCACAACCTCCTATCTGGGTAGCTGAGATCTTTACAAGAGTGCATTCAAAAACTGCCTGCAAAGCATTGTACCAAAACACTCAAAAGCATTTCTTCAGAAAGCTTATTTTTGCTCAGGATATCAAGCAAACTTGAGTTAATTACAGTTATTTTAAAAATTAAAACATATATATTAACCAGACACATTTAAACAGGCAAGCACCTGGTTGAACCATTTTGAAACATTTAAAAATGAGACACTTAATTAGAAACATTTTAAGACTGGGTCAGTACTTTTCAGAAATAAATTAGCAGAAGCAATACTACAGTTTCAATGCTTTTGACCAACCATGAGTATTAAGCAAATAGAGCGTTTGGAGTAGTACTATTTGCAATCTGTATGTTATATATAAACTATATCTCTTTGTACTTTTCACTACATATAAAATACTGTAAAATAGGATTTGCAACTTAAATTTGATGTCCTGTAAATTTTATTTATATTTTCAGAGCAGTGGTATATAATGACAGAACTTGTACTGAAAGCCTCATTTGTGATGTCCATTTAGCCAGAAGTACTAGACCACATGTTTGGAGGCCATAAGGAATGCGAGAGGCCCTCTGCATCTGGTTCTCTTTATGATCAAGTTCTTGCTGGTTATTTATACGTAGACTTCAGCTCAGTTTCAGATAAAGTAACTTCCTAAATTAAGATGAATTAGATAATGATTATTTAAAAAAAAAAAAGCAATCTTCTTTACAGATGGTAAGAAATGTAGGATGCTGAGAAACTTTGAATATCACCACATGTGAGCTTTTGCTGACAGAATTGAGACAATAGCTTAGTCAACACAAACGCCCATATGTCTAGACCATCAAGTAGAGCCACAATTTGCACATACAGCATAAGTAATCTATCTTATCCCAAACTGAGCAGACACAAAAACATTTTTGACCAGAAATAATTCATCTTATCCTCATAAATACATCATACTTTTTAAGTCAACACAGCTTCTCCACTGAATATGGCAGCAGGATTCGTATTCTCCCAGATGCCTACAGATTCTATTTTTAAAGATCTTTTTCAGCTTTCTCAGAGGTATAGTATCCAGTGTTCATTTGGCATGGTGACTGCCACATCTACTTTCAATATGAAAGATTATGTATTATGTCTGCAAGAGAGTAAAACCAATAAAACTTCAATGACTTTAAGCAAGTAGTCTTCTCAGTTTAAAAAACTACAGTTTAAGCACCTATCTTTTGCTGCGCCTCCAAGTCACTGAAAACAGTTAAAAAGGTGTAAGATATTTACTGTGAATACTGGTATTTCCTTTGATATATCAGTTACCTGGTATATCTTTTCACCTAATCTTAAGCTAAAAAGTTTTTATTAGGGTACTTTTTGCTTTCTCGCTAATGGAAAAAGCTCATCTGCAGGTCCACATTTGCCTCCTCTGGTTTGTTTAGCTTCCACAAGTGCAGCAGTTTGTTAGTCACAAGACTATCCACAAGACATCAGCATATGCAAATCTGACTGACCTTTCAAAATATTCACTCAACTGGAACATATAAATGCCTAATGGAGATTTTCACCTGTAAGCAATGAATAAAAAACTGTTTTTCTTCAGCTCAAACAGCATATCAACTAGAAAGTTGTAAACAATTCTAAGAAATCTGTAGGTTTTCTTCATCTGTTATCAATTAATAGGTAAAGAGAAGCAAAAGTTCTTAGCAACTAGAGCTCTGAGGCCACTGAAACTATGAGCTGATCTCAGAAGCTCATAATTCTGTATCATCCATCTGTTTTGGCTGAAGTTTTCTATACAAAATGTCAGATTCATGCATTTTTTTGGAGGGAAAGAACAAGGAGATCAGGGATAACGGTGATGGAGTACAAGATTTCAGCAATAACATCTCAAACGTTTTTGAGGTTACAAGAAATACTTTAAAGCCATTAAAGAACAAAAATCTTAATTATTTTGTTAGGTTACCGTAACAAAATTGACTACAAGAAGTCTCAATTTCTTGCTAAAATCCCTAACCCTGTACACACAAAAATATTCAGAATTCTCCCCTTTTGCAATGTCTTGTATATGTTTACATTCTTGGATAAGTCATCTTAAGCATAACTAATGTTTCCAATGTCAGCTGAAGAAATGTTAAAGAAATTGTAGAAAAGAGAGAACAATTAGCTTCCTAAAGCAAGCAGGGCAAACTAATCTCTGTTGCATTGCTAGTATTACGTTGCTTTTACTTTCTGTAAATACACTCTCCCATTTGAAGACCATCCCAAGAATGTTGTTAGGCTCTTTTTACTTAGCTTTAAGTTCTTAATGCCAGTTTTATTACTTAACAAATAAATGCTAGTACGTAATCTATCACAATGTTTACTGCTTCCTCATTTTATGATTCTGTCAAGAAGAATTAGACAAAATACAACCAAAAAGCTCAAAAAAGAAGCTGACAGGCAGAAAAGCAAGACATTGTCATTTGGAGAACACTGATGGGATTTAAACATACAGCAGCAGATCCTGGGGTCATGCTATCCACTCTACCTGCAAAATTAAAAGATTTTGACCTTGACACCAAACAGCATGAAGCCACAAGCCCCAGATGGTAGTGTTCTCTGGAAAGCAAAGATAAATTGTGAAATGATGGAGAGAGCCAGAGAGGGGAGGAGGAGGAAAGGACAGGAGGTCCTAATTCAGAACAGTGGAACAAAAGACAGCATGCTCAAAGGAAGCACATAGATTTTAAAAAGTCTTAAAATTTTGCAACAAAAGTTAATTTTTTGTTAAGATGTGCTTTTTAGCTTGAAGATCTTTCCAGCGTCATTTTTTTTTTAATATTTGTAACAGCACTTCTATGCACACTAATGCATTTGAGTTTCCATAACTCAAAGCACGTTTACAGAATATGCACTATATAACATGTACACTGAGTAAGTGGTTTAGAAAACAACGACCTAACAGAGCAACCTGCTAAGCAATCCCACCACTTCCATGTGAAACCAGTAAAGAGCAACCCTTGCATTTTCACCACTTTTGTCATTGGAACTATATAGTTTTTCTCCTAAGCTTGTTCCCGGTTTCATCACTTCACCTAGTATCTCGTTTTCTGTCTTCTTCAACCAGCTATTCTTTCTCACATTTCTTACATGCTACGCATTCTTTTCTCTTTGTAACTCATTCGCTAATTTAAGCTTCTCTTGCAAGTGCTGCCTGTATTTCAGACTGCCTCTTTTTTGTCCTGGGAAGCAATCACGTAACTTTGAAATACTTACTCAAATCCCACTTTCTTTGGCTGGCTCTCTATTTTAGTTCTCTTGTTTTGCTGAAATTAAAAATAAGTAAGAATCTTGCAGCTAAACAAAATATACAACAATTATTACACTCAAACAGTTTGTTTAAAGACCAAGCCAAACTGCAGAATCTTTGTAAATGTGACATCTACTATCTTCCTTTGTACTGAAAATGGTTGATTGCACAAATTTTCAGTTTGAACTTATTATAGATAGCCATTTCCTATTTTCTTTCAACTTCACCTTCTGAAGTATGGACACAAGCCCTGGGACATGCTGAATATACAGACTCACTTTTAACCATTAGGATACAGAGAGGGAAAGAAGAGAAGAGGTGGGAAAGTCCAACCAGGAATGATATGATACCTATGTATCAATTTTGATCAGATCCTACAGATCTATCAGATCTACTGCTAAGGCTTTGCAAGCTCTTACACAGACCTTCACCACTGCCTAAATATCCCAAGGATGATGAACTACTATACATGAATCACACTATAGTTTCGCTTCTTGAAAATGGTTACCCCACTATACATCACAAGTGAGGAGACCATGATTGTACTAGCTGAAGCTAGCACAATCTTTTAATGGGAGAGCACCTGTGATTTTAAACAAAATTATGTTTGAACACACAGTGAAAGATTTCAATGCGAAAACCAAGAAAAATATAGTCAGGAAATCCTGGGAAGGGATTATGCAGAAGGAAAATGCTCCTCTGTTGGAACAAGAAGCTTGGAATCATTTCCTTGAGCTGGTAGAAAACATAGCACAAATGGGGCAAGGGTCTATCCAGTTCTAGCAATTAACAGCCTACAAGGAACTTCTCCTTTTGCCTAATATGTACATACATTCACACTTTCAATACCAGGAAGGTGGGCTTAATCATCATAATCTGAGAAGAGATGATGTTACTGGAGAATCGCTCTAGCAAGTCAAAGATGCTGAGCCAGAAACCACTCGGGAATAGAGCCATTGGTATAATCTTGATTACTTATTTAAAACAGTCTTGATAACTTTATATAGCCTTTATAGCTCATTTCAACATAATTGACAGTTTTTTCAGCAATGAGGATAACCCTCAAGAATTTGGGGAAAACAAACAACTTTTTACCCTTCATTAAATCTAAGTATGCAAATACCATCTTCAAAAGTCACAGACAATGAACAAGCATTATCCCAGTTATTCTAAAGAAAAAAATTCAAGTAGTAAAAATCTTTCTCTCAAATCACCTGTATAATGAAATAAGCCATCACTGTCTCAAACTGCTGGCCCAGTAACTTTACAACAGACACATAAATTGACGTCATTACAGTAAGACAGAGGTTATAAACAGTGACTTTATGAAAGACGACCCCTTGCTATCAGGCCAATTAAAAGATATGCTGAACCAGTAGCATGACAGTAGCTAAGGTGTTGTACCATTGTAAGCCACAAATCCCTTTTCTTTGCTGGAGAAATGCAACTAAGACTCATTAACAGAACAAAGAATCATCAAATAAAATAACTCTGACTTCAGCACAGACAATTGTTTCTCTTAAAATGGAGTTGACTGTGTTATTCAGATGGTTCACAGAAAACAGTGCAGTTTCAAAATGCAAAGATTATTTTGTGACATTCTTAATATATTATTTATTTTCAAAATATGTGTTTTAATAACATAACTTTTAGCATAATGCTACATATAAACACTGGAATCTGCTGCTGTTTACAAAAACTGTGGCATATAACACTACAGAAAATCCTTGAGACAGAATTTACCAAGTAAGACAGTCTGTAAAAGAAAAATACTTACCCTCAGCTTTTCAGTGAGAGAGGCTAAGGGTTTACATTGCCTATTTTGTGTTTGCCAGTAAACTGACATTTAATATTTTGCTAATTTTTCTCCATCAGATAAGTTTCTTGGCAAAAAAAAAAAGTGATACTTTCATCTTTAAATGTCAAAATTTCCCTTACTTTTTGGCTTGGAAACAATGCAGGTCTATAAAATCCAACTGTAGAAGACTACAGAATCTCCCCAGCATTAATTATGCTTTTAATTAAATTAAAAAGTCTTCCCTACGTGACCTCCATATCAGTCCCATATGTATACAATCTATTCTCAGGCTCGTCTCACAGGACAACAGACTCTCCATTACAGAACCAGACCATTTTCTCTTTTGATGCATCTGCCAAAAGGCTGTTTGGAATTTAATTGCTGCCATTATTTCTGAATTATAACTACAGGAACAGTTGTTTGTGTGACAAATATTCTGCAAACTTCAATTTTAATTGCAACAATTATTGTAGGAAAAGAAGAGAAATACAGTATAGGTTTTCGTTTAGCTCTCTGTCTTTAAAAAAAACATGCATGATCTGCTTCATAATTAATTTTTACACATCCAAAGCCAACTACGTATCTGAATGCTAAATACTGTACACACCTAATTTAAAATTTACAAAAACATCTGCACATGCATTTTACGTATAAACAAACATGCACGCAAACTTTTTGAAAGACTAAATATTCCTAAGAAACATCAATGAGCTTATAAAGATTTATATTGGTGGAGAGGGGAAGGGAAAAAAGGTAGTTATTGGAGGATGCAAAAAGAAGAGACAAACTGCAGCAGCATGCAGCACTGCATACACAGCAGGTGAAGAAAAAAAGAAAACCGCCACAAATATTACTCATTAATCTTCTTCTCCAGACTGAATAAAACAAACAGATCTCCAAAACTGAACTGGACAAAGTGCAATTAAAAGGCAAAGCACATAGCGGAAGATAAAAGCTGTAAACAACATAATGGAGTCCTTATGTGAAATTACGTTTGCGAAACAACTCTAGATAATGTTCCTCTCTTTTTTTCCTTCTGAGAAGGCACAGCAGCACAGTCTGCCACAAAGCATGAGGGACTGGAAATCAGCCACTGCACACTGATGAAACAGAAGATAGATTCCTGATAAGCAGCAATATTTCAGACCCTAGCAGCATTTCTTAAAAGAACCCAAATGGGAATAGGTCAGCTCTGTCCCTCTGCACAAGCTTTCCTCAGTGCAACTTGATTCATGTCTAGTCTTGGCTTGGCACATTTAATTCCATCAGCAGAAACAGTGGGAGAGTTACATTCATCTCTCACTAAAAACCCCAGAGAACCTTGCACAAGCCTCCTGTGTAGAGGTCAGTGAGGCTGTGGCTCATGAGAAGACAACTGCTGGGAACGGTACTAAGTGCCATGGACAGGAAGAGCTCCTCAAGGCCAGCCATCATTCCTATTTCCCTGGGAGGGCATCCCAAGACACAGGAAACCTCCTTCTGTAGATCCAATGCTGCCATCAGCATCAACAAGGCTTCCATACAGGACAACCAATAGCTTCATGGTGTAGCTTGTTCCACCACAAGCAATCAAGAAAACAAGCTTCAAATTTGATCATCAAGATTACACAAGGGTTAGTTAAAAATAAGGCTGGTACAGGAAAAAAAAAAAAAAAAAAAAAGACGAATCACAGACTGGTTGAGGGTGGCAGTACCCTCTGGAGGCCATCTGCTCCAACTGCTGCTCAAGTACAGCCACCTGGAGGAAGTTGCTAGGGACCACATCCAGATGCCTTTTGATTATCTCTGAAGAGACCTCACAGCCTCTCTGGGCATCTGGTGAAAGGATCAAGTTCTCATCCATTTTTAAAACAGTCAGGCAAGAGCTATTCATGACAAGAGCCTTACAGTAGCAGTAAGGTCATGCAAGTTATTACAAATGAAGCCTCACTGTAAAATCTCTGGTCCCTGTATCTCTCAATACACTTCCCAGGAGAAATATACAAGGGGGCTGTATTTCAGGTACCACTCACTTGGAGACAGACATTCAACTGGCATTTATCACAGAATGATGGTTTCCTACCAAGCAAGGAATAAGGGTATAAACAACTAATGAGCAGAATGGATTCATCCTTAAAAGAGAAATGTTAACTTAATTTCTTTCCTCTTTTCAAAATTAATTTAAAGCTGAGATATAAAGCATCTCATTCCACTAACAAGGTATTTTGACAATATATTCAGCATTCCTCATTTTGAATTCTTACTCAGAACTTTTAGCAACCTAACTCATCCAAGCTGTCAAAGCCCAACAGCTTCCTCTGCAATGACTATTTCTGTCCTACTCGGTGACTCATGTTTTAATCTAACATGCTGAGCAGCTGTCTAATGGAGAGGCGTTTGCTCCTCTCCTGCCATTAATTACCTGTGCATTATTGAAAAGGGGCCAAAGCCCATTCAAGTTTTTTTTTTTTTTGTACTGTGCTTACCATTCCACCATGCAGACGTCACCTCTGTTACTGAAAAATCAACTTGACCAAGCACCAGTAAGCCACATATCTCCTTCCTCCTCTTAATTGATTTGTTCTACTCTGCAGGAACAAGCATTTAATCAGGTGTCTTCCAGGAGATACATCTGCAATTCTATTTCTGGAAAAGATTATCATTAAAAATTGAGACTGTAACATGTCCAGGAATCACTGGGACCTCAGTAAATCAGTGCCTAAGGACAACGTAGGACTTCCAGTGCCTTCTTGGCACTGGAAGGTGTTCATGCTAGATCCAGTCCATATTTACTCCTCAGTATCAAACAAGATGGAAATTAAAGAAACATTATTTCAACCTCCTACACATTTTTAATTCAGGATTACTGCTATAAATCAGATCTTTTCATAGACCAATATTTGATGTAAACAAATTCCTAGTAGTTCAATTTTCAAAGCTAAGAGCAAGTCAGAAAATTCCTCTGTAAAAATTCATTTTCTGATTCAAAGGTCATTTCTATACTGAAGTGCCATCTGCTCATGTTGCAACGAAACTTCTTATTTTCCATATTTTAAGTCAATGTCATTACAAAGGAAATCAAAACATGAAAAATAGTTAAAAATGTAATTTGTGAATGCTGAGATACGTTTTCAAAAATCATTGTAAAGACTTGTTTTGTAGACCATTATAAACTAATTTTAAATTGGAATTAAAGCCTTTTATTTCAGTTCATGAAAAAAATCAGAAACTTAACGAACAACTTTAGCACCTGATTCTGGCTGACAAGATAATCTCAGATGGCAGTAGTGCACTATGGAAGGGACAGACATGGATTACTCCATGAGTAAATACATAAAACAGGACAGAAGAAAAAAATATTACTTTTAGACAAGAAAAAAAGTAGAAGAAAACCACTGTGACTTCTTATGACCACCTGAATATCTGGGAGCAAGAGCTGAGACTCAAAGGACACATTACTTGAAGTTTCACATTAGCTACAAGATCAAATATGTCACTTTTTAGACATAACAGAGGTATAAGAGAGCAGCACTAGAAATGGTAAAGCTATTAAGCATTACTGGTTCGGGTGACTTTTTGTGTTGCTGTTTTTTCCTTATTTTATTTGAAGGTCTCCCGCTAACTGAATAATTCCAGTAACCTACTGTATAAATCTCAGTTTATCATAATTTGCCTGTAAATACTTTTCTTAATCTCTTCATTTACATATTTTCCTTCAAATCTACTTGATGAGGAAGCATCAACTCTTAAATGCTACAGAAAAGATAGAAAAAAATTGCTGAAATGTAATGCAAATACTTATTCTCATATATCTGTCTATAGATTCATCCAACTTTTATTTCTAGGGCAGTATTACTATTTTTAAAACTGCTTGCTAAGACAGAACAGGCTGAAGATGCCTGTTCTTTCTTAGCTCGCTCATGAAATTTCACCAAGCAGCAGCATTCAACCATAGCAGGGCCACATTACTGAAGTTCTCATTACATTCAAGCTGGTGCAGAGTCATAGTTGATATATGAGCCCGTCACTCTCAGCATTGATTTGCAGAGCTCTCCGAATGTCTCTGAACAGTACAGTACCCTTAAAGCATTTTTTCCTTCTCTCTGCCGCACATCATAACTCAAATTGTCAAGTCTTATTTAAATTTCTTCGTTACATTAAAAATATTCATCATGTAGGTCATTATGCGTAGTTATGCATCTTCTTTCCTTTTAAGAAATAGCAAGCAAAGGAACAGAAAGAACAGCTGAGGCAAGAACATAAATCTCTCATGACTGACATAAGGAGAAATATTAAAGGAAATACTGCAGATATATGTTTTGCTGCTAAATTGATTAAGAAAAGACTTTCCTGTATCCCATTGTGGACACTGCTCATGTAAGCAGAACAAGGATCAAGGTCAACAAATCTTTCAGTAAACTTCATGCTCTATAGCTCTCTTCTCTCTGTAGACCCTTATACAGAGTAATTGTCTCATCTGCAGGTAAAACACACACCAAGTGAGCACTCCTATTTCTTTTAACATCTTATAGCATCTCAGAAAAACATGCATGACTGTATATACTCATAAGCACAAAACTAATATTAGACAATAAAACCATTTTTCAGCAGAAGAACAGCATGCAAATCCACATGAATAATTAATCATTTGGTAAAATCCTTCACTGACAGAAACCACAGTTTTATTCTCTATCAAACAAGTTATTAAGCAGCATACTCTTCATGGGAGGTAAGGAAACTGCCCACGCAGCACACTCAGCAAACTTGCATGTGCCTGCACTACATCTTCACTAAGTAATCAAACACAAGTATGTCTTGTCAAAGGCCAGATGTGTTCAATTGACAAAAAACGCTCTACTCAAGAAGGAACACAGAGCTAGTGGTTTTTAACTACTAGTATAAATTTTTGCCCACATTCATTACTGTACTTGGCATGGGAGGGTGCACTAGCAAATAAGGCCCAAGGCAAACACAGAAACTAAGCTATGGGGTCTCCAGATGTATTATTGTTTACAGCCATTCCCACATATGATTTTGCTTACGAGGGCATTTTCCTTACAAATTTTAGTTACTATAAAGAGTAAGGATTGTGAACAGAAAGAAAAATTTACCTGCTATTGTCACTCCACAAAAAGAACCAGCCAACAGTAACGTGAAAGTACCTTATCTAAATGTTTACCACTAACTTTAGTGTGACTAAGTCTAACTTTAATTTCTCTTCATAAATGGAAGTACCTGCATTTCAAATTCTCTCCCTAAAGCAATTTCAGGATAGTACCAATCTCTTGCTTTTGCAAAGTTCTACTTCAGTCCCATCTTAAATAGTTCCACAAGTGTTCCCTTCATTTAAACAGCATCAAGATTAATTTTTTTTCCTTTGCATTCAAATATCCTTAGCTGCTTTCTGCAGCTAAGAATCATCCCAAATCCTAGGTCCTCATTAGCAAGTTTCAGTTTTTCCCAGTACTTCACAACTGATGATTAGTATGTCTTACTTAAAAGCAAGCAGATTTAACAAGAATGGATTCCCAATATCTGGATTACTATGTTTTACTCAGGAGTATCAGCACACTCAATGAGACTTTTAACAAGTGTCATTTAGAACTGTATTTGAAATTCTAAAATTTCTAATATTTTCGATGAAGAATTTCAAAAACAGAGAGAATGGTCTATTATTTGAACCACAGGAAGACATACTAAACCAGTCAACCTACTGAATGCTCACCTACAAGTTAATTACAGCAGAAAGTACTGACATACAAATAAAACAAAAACGCAATGGTAATTCAGAACCATCAAGATACAACTATTCCTGAACTTATCATCATGAGACTACCTCACTCTTCTTTTCAATATATTGCTTATTCTTTTTAATTAATCACTTTCACACATGGTGAGACTGTCAAACTCTGTGACTTGCTTTTCCACATTGTGCAGATGAGGATTTCTTCCTCTGAACTAGTTTTTAGCTGGCAAAGCTTCTGAATCACTTTCTCTTCCAGTTGGTTGAGCACCAGCACTGTAGCTAAGAGGAACACTGTCGCTAAAGTCAGCAAGAAAGCAAAACAACATGCATCTCCACTTCAGTTTGGCTTACAGAGTCATGCTCTCATGTATAACTTGTCCCTACAGATGGGCTTTATCACCAGAAGAGGCGAATGTCTCCAGTTCAGTCTTGGCTGTGTTTTTACAGATCCTCAATAGAATCTTACAGACCCATAAGCAGAGAATAAGACGCTTCCACTGCCTGACAGCAGGATCTTCCCCTTAGAGAATTTGTTTTCCCAACTGGCAATGCAATATCAGTTTAGCAGTAAAGGTGACAGCTCCAGCACACTTTCATTTCCACTTATGGCATTGGCACATGGTTAAAGAAAAAAAAGTCACTAAGTAATGCCTTGCCCCTCATTAATACGGCCCTACAAAAAATATGACTCAACAGCACACAAAGTAGTAGGAATTCAGACAGAAAAATGCTGCAAGGCTATCTCAGGGTCAGCTACACAACCTCAACAGCCAAGCCAGATGCTTCATTTATATAGCACAAACCCAATAGAAAGGAACAATTTAATAACTGTGAAGGTCCTTCTAAGTCAGGATTGCCAGCAGAACAAAGATTAAGTAGTTTCTCCACAACAGAATTCATCAGCATTTTTGCTTTATGATTTCAGTCACCTATGAAGAAAACCAGACTTAAAACCAAAGTCTTGAAGTGACATCATAGTGATTGGAGTACACACTCACTTAGAAATACGCTGATAATTAATCTCATGAGAAAATTGTTTTATTTCTGTAACAAGATAATTGAAAACTGGCAGTTATAGTTAAACAACATTATATCAGTATCTAAAAATAATATTCATTTGGTAGCTGATTGGCACTTTCTACAATCTACCTTCACCTAAAATCTCTCAAGATTTTTTCATTTTTGTGAAATCTAATTGAAAATAGGCTTTTCAACTTCGTTGTCTGAAATTTAGGAATAAGCATCTAAGTGCAGGCCATCATTTATATCCTTGATATGTAATGTCATTCATCGCATTTGCTAGATACACAGAAATCAATACAATACATATAGATCATAATAGACTGAAAAATCAGAATGCACATTTTATCCATAAAAGGAGGTAAAGCAATTCAGGTAATCTAAGACCACTGTGTGGTCTGTGGGGTTTTTTTTGTTTGTTTTCAAAAAAGAATTTTAATGTGAAGGGAGGACAACACTTAATTGTTTGCCACAGGCAGATTTGAACACTTTTCTCCTACATATCTCAGGGTTTTTTTGTTGTTGTTGTTTTTTGTTCCCCCCCCCCCATACAACAGACTGCATTGCATGGTTCAGAATATTCAAGTGTGGGAACAACACATCTTCTGAAGCACAACCAAGGAGAGCAGTAAGAATAGCTGGAGCATTTAGAGAAGCAGTGCTTGCAGAAAGGGACCTAGGGGTGCTAATGACAGCCAAGAGGGCAATCATTTTGGGGGTACACTGAACACATCATAGCCAGCTGGGCAAGAGATAACTATTACATTTCACACAGTAGCAAAAACAGATAATGATGCATTTCTGTTTTGAATAAATTAATCACAAAGAATTTTCCATGCAGTATGTGATCTCTGACTAAATATTGCCTTGCTTTGTAAACACATACACAGAAGATTGAAGGAATGAAGCTTTTTTTTTTTTTTTTTTAAATAAAAAGAGTTAATGATTGTTTTCCATGAGATATCATTGCCTCCAGAAATCATTTCGTAGCAGAAGGCAGAGCCTTGCCAACTTTGCATTTTTGCCCTTACGCAGAAGGCCATAGCAAACTCTAGGATTATTAAGGAAGCAGGGATCACAATGAGCCTCTCAAAGTTTTCCTAAGGATATGACATCCTTAGGATGCAGTATATTTAAGCTATATAGATATATATATTTATGTAGAATTTCTACCTTTCAGGTTTTAAAAAGGAATAATCTCAAACATACATTCCTCAGTGAGACTCTCCTCTTGCTTTTAAAAAAAATATTTCCATTTCCACCAGGTCAAAAAGCTACTTTATTAAATTGCTTGCATAATAACACTGTAAAGATATGAATTTATGATGATGCAGAATTTTCCCAGACAATTTGATTTTCGGGAAGAACATCAAAAGATGACTTATCTCTAAATATGACCTCAGCACATATTTAGTCAGTCAACCACAAGAAATGAGGATACTGTATTTCTGAACCACACTTTCCGACAGTCTCAAGTCTACCAAGAAATTCTGAAGTTTTTTTTATGCAGCCAGAATTTTGAGACTTAAAATAAGCTTAAAATACATATTTATTCAATATCCTTTTATAAGCAGCTTTTTTACTTCCTAATAAGGCTTGCATTTTCACAACCCCATGATTGCCTATCAAAATAACTGGAAAAAAACAACTTAAATATTTTTGAGAAGTCTTAAGTGTTTTCATTTGTGAATGAACATTTGACTTCATTCCAAATAAAACATTTTAGGCAACCTCTTTATCTAGTTATGCAAGTAAAGAGCAGCTTGTATTATCTGAAAGTTTACAAAGAAGTCATTTAATATTATTGCAATTTTAATGCCATTTTTGAAGCAATTACTAGATCAAGACCATTCGCTGTATTCCTATGAATCAATAAAACCACAAAAATCCTTTATAAATATTCATAAATTCAATTATTTCATTCTTAAATTGGGCAATTAAAATTCTCTCAACCTAACAAGCTACTGTAATTCTTCCTAATTATGTGGCAACAAAAAAATAATAATAAATATATGGAAAGAAGCTAAAGAGGTCCCATCACTTTTCTCCTCCCAGATATACCAGAGTTCCCCCCGAAAGGACTCAGCCTATAGAGAGAGGGAGAACAGAGCAGCATATATTCTCTTATTCAAATTTAAAAAGAAACAGCAGAACAGACAGCAACCAAAGTTGGGCCATCTTGCCATAAATCACAAGGATGTGCAGTTTGCATCCATATGCACACCGTATCAAAAGATCCGCTCTTCAGCATTAACTTAGTTCTTTAAGTTCTCAATTCACCATGACACTACAATACCACAACAAGGACTTTGTCCAAACAATTTTAAAGTCTAATGAACTTATCCATACATAAAGTAAGAATGTTTCAAACTCTCTAAAATAGAAATCAGAGGTAGTGGAATGGTGCACTTCACTCTCAACAGTCCATACTGTGCCTATTCATTATTATTTGTGTTGCCTTCTAATGACACAGCTTTGCCAAGATGTTTTGATGCTTCTTGCACCGCACCACAAGAGAAGGAAAAAAGCACAAACAGCAGCTAAGTGAAATGCACACTTAGCATAGACTCAGCAACTCTGAGAAGACAGCTCCCTAAAACTTTTGCCCATGAAGAACTGCAGAGTTTGTTACACACATAGCCAAAGGAAATATACAAAAAGGAATCATTGTACTCATCAGTAGAACTATGACCAGAAAATATTTACTAGTCTCTTCACAGACAGGTTAAGACAGTACCCTGTCAGGTTAAAAACTACCTCTGCTGTAGGATCACTGTGAGGAAGCTGTGTGACAGCCCCTCAGGGATACTACTCTCTTTGTTTCTGTTGTCTGTTATGTTTTAGAGACAGTGAGGTTGAAGATACAGTTGTTCACTCAGATACAAATTCCCTACCTGCATAATTTCACTCCTGAATTACTGGAGAAGGGAACTTCTGTTGCACTCTACACCAACAGCTATACACACAATCGCATGCACCATAAAGCAATACCGCCAACCCAAAACCAATCCTCTGCTTTAAGATCCATCATTGCCATGCTTTCCACCTAAACGCAAGGATGAGGAAAAAAAAAGTACATGCACACACAATCAGCTAACAAAGAGCCTTTGCTTTTCATGAACACTTCTGCTGCTTCATGAGAGACCAGCAAGAATGCTTTTATCTTGCCTAGAACACTTCTGAAAGCAAGCTCATCAAAACTCTGCTCAAGTTTGCAAGCTCTGCTCACAATAAACCCATCATATCAGTCTGTATTGCTTATACTATCCACTGAAACTTAGGAAGCTTAGCCTTAGACAAAAAAGGTAAGGCAATCCAGAGTTTTTGAATGGAATTTGGAATGCACACTGAGTATTAGAGTACCTCAGATTAGCTATAAAAAAAAGTCACAATTTAACTCTGCAGCCTTCTTACAGTCTTCAATTTATCCTTAAATTAAGCCATCATTCTATCATCACGTCAGCTTCTTAGAAAAGACTCTTAATGCTCAGTCTGAACTGTTTCCTGTGGTAATCCACTGCAAATACAAAATTCTCTTTAAAAAGAAAAGACATTAGTACCAAGCATTTCAAAGGATGAATAAAAGCAACTGACCTAAAAAGACAGAATACACATTTAAACCAGAAATAAAACTATTATTTCCCTTATCTTCCTTAGTTTTCACGGCTTCAGAATACAGAGAACAAAAACCGAATTTCTGCTGAATTGAGATTTTGGAAGGACCAGAACTTTTATTCTTCTGATTAAAAAAAAAAAAAAAAAAAAATCAGCAAAGAATCAGAGTAAGTGATACTATCGCTTCCCAAGTAGCAATTAAAGCTTTAGTTTCAGGGTGAATAACATACAGCTTCTGACCTCCCTGTCCTTGTTATACAGTAACAAAAATATTGTTGAGCTCCAATAAAGATAGTAGCATGGAAGGTCATCCAAAAATTATGAAAACACTCAGCTGTACTGAAATACAGCAAGACATTCATCTGTTTGCTGGGGGGAGCAAATTATTTCCTAATATATATTAAAACAGAAGACATTGTTTTCCATGTACTCCTTCCAAAATTCTTCTGCTTTCTTCAACTTTTATTTACAGGAAATGAAGGAAATGGAAAAATTATAAAAATAATAAATGAAAACGTTTCACCTTCAGTTTCTCCCATTCACCACAGAGGTACAATGGGTTGGGTTAGAAGGGACATTTAAGATCTTCTTGTTCCTACCTCCCCAACATAGAGAAATCATATTCACTTAAAAACATATACATATTCTTCTGTAATTCCCTTGTTTATAAATACAACAATATCGACTAGTATTTTAGACAACAGTTGAGTGAGTTAGCCTGTGGCTGACAATACTGCATCAGGCATGCAACGGATTCCTGGGAAACTACAAAAGTAAAGGAATTTAATCTCTTCACTTTCTCTCATAAAAATGAAATGCAGATCATTTCCACCCATTGACCATAAAATCTAGGTTATTAACCTTTGCTAAGAACCATTATACCCAGTTTTTGAAATAAAAAATACATAGAAGTAGCTAATGCAAACTACTGCAGTAAAACACTGAAACCAGTTGAACTATCAAAATGTATATCTATTGAAGATTTTTCATATGAACGTAGATAGCATAGTCCACTGAAACTATGACAATGAAAATCTACAGTGGTCACTACAATTCCATTCCTTCAGAACATATCCATCATGCACGTGACCCTTCAATCATTTGAAATGCAAAAAGTTTAAATCCAACCATCAAAGAGTTTTAATTCTTACCCCCATCAACATAAATTCCAACACTAATATCTCATAATTCTCACCTTAAGCTACCTCTCCCCGTAAGTCCAGTGACGGAGTTAAACATTTGAGCGCTTATCAACTTTGTCCAGAACAGTACTGAAACGTAACATAAGGAATCTTACACAGAAATGATCATTTAAAATAAAAGTATCTGTTGACTCCTAACATATGGCTTTTGTTGATCACTGGAGGAAAATACACAGCTAACAGTAATGGCTATGTTGAAAAAGTGTTCTGCAGCTGAGAATTTGCTCTATCAAATGGTGTTATTGTGCTCTTTGTATTTGTTGCAGTTTCCATGGAAATAAATAGCAGGCATTACTTTCAGAAAGTGAAATACGTATTTCACTTTTTACACCAAGAATTGCAAAGCAAGAGAAGCAAAAAAGAAAGAAAAACAAGTAGCCCAATCTAGGTATGCCCCACTAGGAATTAAGCTAGTGTCTTGTAAGCAAAGAAGGGTCTGGATCCAGAATCAGAGGAACAAACTAACCATTTAAAGTCAGATCTCATTGCTTTGTTCACTAATAAAGGGGGAGGAGGGAAGAAATAACTCTTCTTTGCTAGTAGATCTTTAAAATACATAAGGAATTTCTGAAGAAGGTAGAAACATTAGGTTTCTATTTTGAATGTCACAGATTAGCAAGTCATCGTTTTAGGATGACTGTTTCAGATAGAACCAAAGGTCCACGTGCAGCACAGAATCTCATTTCTGTCTGACTCAGTCTGATTCTTTGCAAAAACTGTGGCACAGATATAGAGGGATTCTCCCACTAATGCATCATTCCAACACACACCAACCTGTGCCTTAGAAATTTCCTAAGGCAAAGGCCATATTTGTTTAAAAATTACAGATCCGCTGTCATGCCAGTTTAAGACACAACAAACCTGACATTTTCTTTCCCCAATGCCTTACCTTTAACCTCTCATCTTCTTATGTGCAAGTGACTATACAACAGCAACAGCATTAGAAAGACAGGATCAAAGGGCTTGCATCACTCTACTCAGCTTTCAGAAGACTTATGAAGTAGAGATCAGATCAGACAAGTCAGATGGTACCTCTGAGGAGGGAAAATGCCCAAAAGTCTAAGGTAACACCTGTCAGTGCAGACCTGCCAGTCCATAACACTTCCAAAGCTACACAGTATTTTGAATCCTGTGCATATGGACTAAAATGAATAAATAAATAGAAAATTACCAAACAAAATCCCCTATTCATGTTATTATCCTCCTTGTCTTTCCCTTTTTCTGTCTTTCTTGCTCACACCAGAGTTCAGACACACAAATGAGTTGCCATCCATCAGCACAGCTCTACCACAACACCTCTGCAATTCCTCCCCATCTCTAAGGCCTGGTGAAACATAGCTGCTGAACACTCTTCAAGGTTGCTCAGAGTTGCCACAGAGCATGGCCAGGATCAGGACCACACCTGGTGACTTTTTAGGAGCCTGCATTATTACCCTGAACTCCAGTTAGACAGCATAGCTATCTTTGCACCCAAGAGCAGCTGTTCAGCAGCCCGAGAGCAGACATCAAGAGCAGCATACATGAAAAAGACAGCTGCTATTTGGGTGAAACTTGCCTGCTACTCTTCAAAGCTTTGCTAACTTGCTTCTCAAGTACACAGTGAGCCAGAGGTGGTGTCTTCACTTATGATTTTCCTTCCATCATTTTAACCAGTGTAAATTATCACAGATGTAATAATTCTACTGTTACAGGAACACAGAAGCAAGGAATTTGGATTTGACTCTGTAACACGCAATCTGAAATATTCTGCAGCATCTCAGAATGCCTTAAATCTCTTACTTTTTGGTATAGTTACCAAGACAGGGAAGATGTCCGTATGCAGAACATTAAACTTCAAGTGAAAATTTTACTCCTTTTTTTAAACAAATTTTGCTAATAGGATTGTGATAAGATACAAAGTCTGTCTACTGCCCAGCTGCAGCTTTCATGGTCAGCACAGGACAGTTCCTCCCCACTTCCATTCCCAGTTTTCTGGTAATCCAGTAACAACACTTCAAGAAGAGAAGAATGCTGTTGTGAAGTTTCTTCTTCTCATTTATTTTCAACTACATACATCTCATTTATAACCTTGCTCAGATAACCTTTAGATTGCTGCTTCTGTCCTTTCCAATTCCTTCTAGCCCATAGTAGATAATCTCAACTGTAGATCTGTTTCGCTTGCAACAATGCTTTCCCATGGCCACAATTCCCACATGAAGCATCTCTGTAGAAGTGATATTACCTGGTTGAATTCAGTCAGACTCAGAATCTAAGTCATTAGGATCCAACAAAAAAAGCTTTCTTCAGCAAGAAAATAATACTAAATCTGTTCCTGAGGCTTCGAATACTGCAATGGCCCTCTTTCTGTTATGCGATGATAGCATTTTCCAGCAAGAAAAAAAAAAAAAGATACACAAAAAGACACTATTTATTAAAAGCCCCAAGCTGTTGGTAAAAAGTGTTGAAGCTTAAAGCATGAGACATCAGGCAAGAAATTTGCCTCACATTAGAATATATAAAAGCTGACAGCTTCTTTTGTCTTGCCAACTACTAGAAATACAATTTCTAGTGATTTTTTTTTCCCCCACAGGAAGAGTCCATTACTGCAAAGAAATATATAACCATATTCTGTTTAACAAGTGTCTTAGACCACGTAATAGTTGTACATAGCTGGAACCTAGCTCAACACTTAAATACTGTAGTTCTACCCTTTATACTTCTGCACAAAAGCCTTCAAACTTAATTCTCAAGTACACAGTCTGCATCACACACACACCATTTCTGATTCAAACAGTTAAACAAGGACAGATGCCCCAAGAATATCAGAGCTTCCCTCTGCATTTCCAAACATGTCTTACATTACTACAAATAAAAACATCCCCATACTGAGGAAAAATTCAGTGGCATTCCACAAGCAAAGACAGTTTGTATTCCTGGGCATCTTCCTACATTCTAATTATTGCTTCCTCTCAGTTTGCAAAAATAAGACGTTTGCCACAGTCATGTAGAAACAACAGAGAGCATACGTGTTTTCACAGGAGATATTCTTAAGAGTAGTTTTCATCCCAAAGTATGCAAGCAGTTTGCTAAGATGCTGAGTACCCTAACTCATAACTAAAATGCAAATAATATTTTCAGTGATGTCAGAGTGTTCTGGTGTAAGATTCATGACAGTTATGAAATTGTGGGGATTCAAAGTTCACAGGTTCACATACACTTTTTCCTGGGTAACCTACATATACAAAGTCACATGTGACTTGTAAGATTCCAGTTCCGCTTCAGCTAGAAAATGCACCCTAATAAATTTTAAGGCTGAAAAACGTCAATACATCCTAATTTTTTAGTTACCTTACTTCTGCATGACAACATATTCCGGAAGTACATGTGAAACAGTGATTATTGAAAGCTTTGTATAGCATAAGATTAGTGTAAAATTAACTGTTAACACTATAATAATAGCAGTACTAATTCATCCTAACCATAGCAAAATAATCTGAACAATCCCACTAACATTTGTTTCAAGCTGAACATCTTATTCTGAACATTCTTGCATGATGTTGAACGTAAGTGAAAAATCATGTCTCTCAGATGCAGAGGGAGATCTTCTCAACAAGGCAGTACAACAACAACAAAAAAATGATAGTAGTTAAAGATTTAGGTCAGTTTCCCGTTTGAGCAGCAAAAAAAACACACGCATATCTTGTCCATGATTCCAATAAATCAGTGATGGGACTCCCAGTGATTGAATCTCAAGTTACTGGAACTTAAACACAGAAGGCCAGATAGTGGGAATAGATACTCAAGTCAAATGGCACATGTGTCAGGACGCAGAGTCCTAGGACATGGGAGCATGCAGCAATGCAAGGTCCCTGGAGCAGCTGTGGCTGAAGCTGTCTCTCCCATCGGGACAGCCTCCAGCTGCAATGCAGCATCAGAACCACATGGAAGACATCCATGGATTCCCCATCCATGTGGATCCCTGATGAGGAAAAAAATCTATTTTGGTATATTCCAGTCTGCTGAGATCAGTCTTTCTCAAGTAAATTTTTGAATGCATGGGCAAAAACAAAAGTTGCAGAGATCACTCCTATCCCTTCCAGTTCAGAAGAAATAAGCCAACTGCAATTGCAGGCTTGCCTGTGAACTGGGCCAGAATAATAGATAAAGATCATTAAACAAAGTTATCTTGGAGCTTTAAAAATATTTTAGGCATTGTGAAAGAAAGATACATGGTTTTGCTTTTCATGAATATCTAGATATGAAATTAGCATTACTGGGAAACAAGCAAGATTGACTATTTAAACAAAGCTAGTTGTAGCTTTTAAAGATCAGATGAACTCCGTAAAACCCCATGGTCAGATCTTTTTTTCCCCAAGATCTCAGCTTTTCTTGGAACAATAAATCAAAATGATTGAACCATTGTTCTAAATTCCTCTGTTTATCATTAAATGAATTTAATCAATGTCATTTGCTTGCATGAGCTAGAACAGCCACCTGCCATTTCTCTCGAACTTCCTCCAAATGCTTCATGCAATTTTGATTCTTGAGTAGCAACAGCATTTCTAGACTCAGGGCTTCTCACCATTTGAGTATAGCTCTGTTAGTTGCACTGCAATGATGGGCTAAGGAGGATGGAGAAAAAAATTACTAGGCTAAATGAGTAGTCCCTTCTCCTGTTGTAAAAGAGTATGACAATTAACAATTCCCTGCTGAAATGGCAGGAGATGTACAACAAATACCCACTCTAAATATCAGACATCAGGAAAAAATGTGCCAAACTTCACCTACATGCCTTATTACGTAGTACTACGTGAAAATAAATCATTAAATGAAACCCAAGGAGATCACCAACAATATTAACTACAGAACTATCTTCAGATAATCCAGCATTCCCCGCTTAATCCTACCTGAATTAAATACCAACTGCAACAGAAGGACTTTGTAGGACTCTACAAAGCTTTCATCCCTCAGAAAGCTGACTGTCAGAGGCATGGAGTTAAACAGTTTGGAACTGGATAAATACAAATTACTGGATCAAGCAAACTTGTATTAACAATGAGCTTGATTTTTATTTCTGCCTATCGATCATCCTGGTAAAGCAAAACTTTAGCCGAAGTTCTTCAAAAATTCTTCAAACTTCAAAATGACAACAGCACACCCATCAAACCTGTATCATCACCATAGAGCGATGATATTGATGGCATAATCAGCTTGTCAGTTCCCCTTATATAACAGAATAATGAAAATTAGTATTAATAATGAAAATTAGTAGAATACCTAATGCAACACAACACGACAATAAACTAGATAACTGAGTAAGAAACCAACCAGCTGACCTGTCCCTCATCCATTCCTGCTTTTAGTCAAATTCAGTTAAATTTCTTCAAACACAGAATCATAGAATTGTTTGAGTCGGAAGGGATCCTTAAAGATCACCTAGTCCAACTCCTGAAATATCTGTATTGTTCTCCCAGAAAAATCAAGAGATGCTCTAGCAGCAAACACCAGTGCTCAAATGTTTTCTCGATGTCAACTGACATATTCTCCCCTAATCACTGGATTTATTTTCCCTTTCAGTACCGTTCTCGTGAGACTTCACATTCCCCTCATCTCTCTCATCTTGAAATGGAGTGACAAGAAAATTGAATCTGCAAATGTAATTTCTTGCAAAGCTACAAGATTTAGATAGTACTAAAAATAGTTACGGAGTTGTTTTATTTTTATCACGGGCAGGTGTAAGAGATTATTTAATTTTCATTGTCTCAAAGCTTGCTAGGGACACAGATGAACAAGTCCAGGCAAGTCCCGGGCAAAGGTTGTGAAATCCTGTTTGGGGGACACAGGTGGACAAGGTCGGGGCAAGGAAAGAGAGAGAAGCAGCAGATTAATAGCTGTGAAACGGTCTTTTATGTGGACTTATCTCAGGATGATGGCCATCTCAGGGGGTACTCACATGACTCTTGCTCAAGCGCCCAGGGATGTCATGTAGGCAAGAGAATAAGTAGGATAAAAGAGGAATTGAAAACCATGAGGTTTAAGGTTTTCTGGCAACAGATTCCTCATGAAGAAGAAGAGGTTTCTGCCATGAGAAGCCTCATGACGTGCCTCTCTCCCTCCTGGACTTGCTCTGCCATGATGCTGAAGAAGTCTGCCATCCGATTCCTCACTACGGAATTCCTGCGTGCTGACGGACTCTCCTGGGCCTGCTATCTACATCCTGCTGCTTCCTCCTGGATTGGCTCCGTGACTGCCTCCTGCTACCTGTTTGCTGCCCAAGGCCAGCCTCACTGCTGATCCCCTCTCTGCTGCTTCTGCCTCAGACCTTCGAAACAGCGTGCAACGGGACCGCTGCTGGATCCTGGTGGTGACTATCCCCGCTTTATGCAATTCTTGCTTCTTTCCTATCTTTTCTGTTGCCCTCCTTCCCTTCCCAATCTCCCTGATTAGGATTTATAATAAACTGGTTGGACCAACATTTCAACAGTTGTTTCTTAATCTCACGTTGGGTATACAGATATTACAAGAACCTCCTCTCCCTCCTATAAATTGGAGCGAGACAGCAGGTTCGCCAGCATAATTTACATTCATTTTGTTGTTTGTGGTGCAATTTTTTAATTAGCAGATTAAGACTTTCAAAAACATATACATGCTTGGAAAGCAGATGTCCATGCTTACACTTCAGGCTGTTTCATTGCTGAAAAATATCTCACTGAAAACATGCAACTCACACTTCCAGACGCTACCAGCTCTTATGATGCTCCCAGGAAAGCCATTCCAGTGGATCACAGCAGAGAAGTGTCAGTCAGCCATGTTTGACTTTTTGGGGGCATATACGAGCTACTGAACCTATCTGAATTTGTTTGGCAAGGATTCTCCACATTCACACAATTTGTGGGGTTTTGGAGAAGTTCTCTCTCCGATCTTACAGCCACGCACAGCAGTTGCTGTTGATTCATGTATCATCGTTTTACAGGAGGTGGTTAAATACACTGTTTCACATTTTAACATACAGCTACAAGGGCATTATTAAGACAATGGGCTGAATTCCTTTCTTGGGAACTCCTGCCATGAGGCAGGAATTGTTCCTGTGGTGTCAGTCTATTTGCGTCATCCAAGTAATGGTACAAATGTTGGTCCAGAGTATCACTGTTGGCAAACTGACAGAATGGGAACAACCTGAAGTGCTGTATTAGGCTTTACCACCAGAGCTTATTTTCAGCGTCATTGATTTTCAAATTGCATCAAAAATGACTAGCTGACTGTCCAACGTGTGAAAAGTCAGTTCAATTAAAATGTATTTAAGTTGTTATAAGAAACAATTTTATATGAAATACCAGCAAATGCTGTCAGATTTGCATCTGACATTTGTCTAAATCCACTACCAAAAAAAAAAAAAAAAACCAGCATTCATTTTACCATTTTATTCTCAAGATAAACTACTTCTTCAGCCAACAGAAACTCATTTAAGATCAACACTGACAGAACATTCATTTATACAAAACTAAGCTTCCAACATCTACTTGAGAAGAGCATTGGGTAAGAACTTCCAGGCTGTGTATGCAGGAAGATACAAGGAGAAAAGCAAATCATTAGCCTGTTGACTGCTCAATTCTTGCATCTCCTTTCCAAGAATCTGGTGCCAACCACTCGTAATATAACATCCTCACAGCTTGAGAAGTGTTTGAACTAATCCATGCTGTGTACCCAAATAACTTCTAAAACTGAGGAGGGGTTTTGATGAAATAGCAAGCATAAAAGCTCATCATAACTACAGAGTTCAGAAAACAATGTGTGTCTAATTTTTTGCACATACTGGAAGAGATGGGGAGAGAGCAGATTTATTAGGACTGGATTTCACCTCAGTAGCTGTAACACGAAGGAAAGCACAGCAATGACAGCATAGTAGCAAAGTCTTAGGCTACAGCAAGTGAGGATATGCTCAAACATGGTAGCTGTAGACACAGAAACAAAGGAAAGAAGCTGCTTACCCTTGGAAGGCCTCAGGTAGGCAGGCACCTCAAGCAAGACACCCCCTTACCTCCACTGCCAATCCTTAAAGGAGGTTTGGGAAGGGGTGGATCCTGGCTCCACTCCCTTCTGGTCAACATGGTTGGTCCTGCCTTCCTACCAGGTGCTCAATCAATGTTTCAGGTCATGACTTAACATTCCCACCACAGTAGCTATTATTTGACACCCACTGAAACGGCTGCATGGAACAGCACGTCTCACCTTCTGTTGATGCTTAAGTGTATAACAGCCATTTAGTTCTACAGGACACCATTTGAATTAGGTTAAACTCATTTTTCACAGAAACTCTGAAGTAGCTGAGGTAATGGTAAGTCAACAGCAATACCACAAATTCTTGGTTTCCCACCTTATGTTCAAAGATCAAAGTACTTTTCAACAGACTATCAACCTACTCCAATGTCTTTATGGAAGGAAATAAATTTTTAGCCTTTTCATCTATTAAACATGTTAAACAAGTCTCAGAGCTGATTAATAATCCCACCACAAAGAATTCCAGCATTGCTCATAGCCAAAATAAACAAGCAAAAAAGCTTTAAGCAACCCCACTGCAGGTCATCCTAAAGACAAGGATAGAACAGTTTGCTGCCAACAGCTTTACAAGCAGTTATAAGGCTTATCCTCCTCAATTAAAGGCTTTTAAAATTGCTGATAGAGAATGTAAATGTTTTTCATTTAGTAATCAAATCTTTAGTAAATGTGCCCATGACCTTGTCCATGCTGACTTTTCCAAAACACAGAAGGTGCCTCACCCCACATACTCCAGTGCACAACCACTGAAGTATGTTTTGTTTTGTTTTTTTTTAATCTTTACTGCTTCCAGTTCACTTCCATAAGAACATCAGGAAAGAGACCAATGTATATCACGTGTCAGGAACCATTAACTTCTCAAATACCATGTTTTGTGAATATTTTTGAAGCAGAATTAGGCAAAGTAATGGTAATTAAATCCCTGGCCACCTGGATCCTTTCTCATTTGTGAAGAGAATTATCACAGCTCTAAAACTAAACCAGAGAGAGAGAAAAAAAAAAAAAAAAAAAGAGATGCAAAAAACATTCTACTATCCTGCCATTTTGCTCTCTAGACTCTTTTCTCTCAATACTTCCAGTCTCAGCTTAAGAGAAAACAGTCAACTGAATAAGATGTGTACACGCTGTCCCCACCGCATCCCCAGTCTTACCTCAGTGTCTACTCAAGTCAGTAACTTTTATAGAAGCTTTTGCTTTTTAGTCTGAACTGAAAAAAAATCTCCATAAAAAGTACATTTTCTCTTCTCTACGTTTTCTATTCTACAATACAAAACCAAGTCATTACAAAATTCACCCGGACAGTATGTTTTATAACTCTTCTACCATGTTTTTTTCACTTGGTGTTTGCCATACTAGACATAACACGTAAAAGGGAAGATGCAATCAACAATTAGATGAGAGAACACAAATTACACCACAAGCTCAGACTGAAGTATTGTAATTCTATGGTTTCACAGCACCAAGCTTTGTTAGTGAAAGTTAATACTTTAATTGTAACCATGTTGCTCTAACTTAAAATTGGATGGAATGGCTAAAGCCTCGTTTCATGTTCTGGTACAATATCCAATTGCTCTCAGATGCGACTATTGTGAATAAAAAATTGAGATAATTGCTATGGAGAAATATCTCTTCCAATCATAAATCAATAGGAAAATAACAGGAAATAATTAAACTCGAAAAGGCATGTTAGACAAAAATCACTTCCCATAAAGATGTGATTTTTATTTGGTGAAGCAGAGAGAGAGGAATGTTCTCAGGCTGTTTATCACCCTCATTCTGGAGTACTGCTGCAACATTTCTTCTCATTTTACTCACATTTTTACTGTTTTTTCTCCCTTAATTTTTATTTTTATCATTGCTTCTGAAGCTGATGCATAGCGGTTTATACTTCCTCTGCAGTCTTCAGTTAGAGAAAGAATACCTACTGTAACAAAACTGATGATACTAGCAGCTGTATGAAACTATTTCTGTAACACTGAGTGATACAGCCTAAGATGGAGACTCCTACTTGTAGCTGTTGCTGCTACTGCTGTCCCTATGTTTATACAGCACTACACTATTAAAGCAGGCAGCACAGCCTGTGGCAAGTAGGACAGGATTTAGCTCTCATTGTTCTATAGGTCTCTTCTGAAAAGACAGACAAACCTTTCACAGAATCACAGAATGGCTTGGGTTGGAAGGGACCTCAAGGATCATGAATCTCCAACCCCCCTGCCACATGCAGGGCCACCAAACTCCACATTTAATACTAGACCAGGCTGCCCAGGGCCCCATCCAATCTGGCCTTGAACACCTCCAGGGACGGAGCATCCACAACCTCCCTGAGCAGCCTGTTCCAGCACCTCACCACTCTCATAATGAAGAACTCTCCCCTGACATCCAACCTAAATCTTCCCTTCCTCAACTTGAAACCATTTTCCCTTGTCCTGCTGTTATCTACCCTTTCAAAGAGTTGTTTCCCCTCCTGTTTGTAGGCTCCCTTTAGGCACTGAAAGGCTGCAATGAGGTCACCCCGCAGCCTTCTTTTCTCCAGGCTGAACAAGCCCAGCTCCCTCAGCCTATCCTCATAGAGGAGGTGCTCCAGTCCCCTGATCATCTTTGTGGCTCTCTTCTGGACCTTCTCCAACAGCTCCCTGTCTTTCTTGTACTGGGGGCTCCAAACCTGGACACAGTACTCCAGATGGGGCCTCACAAGAGTAGAGTAGAGAGGGACAATCACCTCCCTGTCCCTGCTGGCCACCCCTCTTCTCATGGAGCCCAGGATACCATTTGCTTTCTGAACTGCAAGACCACACTACTGGCTCATGTTACATTTCTCATTCATCAGGATTCCCAGGTCCTTCTCTGCAGGGCTGCTTTCAAGAACCACTCCATCCAGTCTGTATAAATGCCTGGGATTCGTGCACTTTGCTGTGTTGAATCTCATCAGGCTCACCTGGGCCCACCTTTCAAGCCCGCTGAGGTTCCTCTGAATGGCATCCCTTCCTTCCACTACGTCAACCACATCTTCTTCCTTAAAAAGACTGCTAGTCTGCTACACAAGAAAACCATGAAGACTCACTGCTAGATCATTTGAAAGTTCTTCTTGAGTCTTACTGGAAGCACTACGCAAGCATGAAGCATTATTGCCTTCTAATAGACATGGCAAAATCACGGGCAAAGACAAAGGAAAAGCAGGAAGGTCAGTATCAAATTTTCTATTTACTCCTATATTTCAGTAGTAGCTGAATTGATGGGAGAACAAGGGATACCAAACAGACAACCCCATGACCTTGCAGACCAAATTAAGTAACGCTTGAATAGCCCCAAGAACTCCCTACATTTCTTCACCACTGAATAACTTTCTTCCCCCTCTATACAAAATGAGATATAATCTTCCCCCATTTGAGTTAAGATACACAGAGAAAACTGTGCCAGAAATAAGCCTACATCATGGTCTTCTGTAGTCCTGTCCTCATGTCAGCTCTTTAGTTTGGGGGCTGAACAGCTTTGCCATCAGCTGACAGCAGCTTGTCCATGCTCCTGCAGGACAGCCCAAATACCCAAGGGGAACAGTGTGTCTCAGTTTCTGAATCATCACAAAAAGTGAGTTTAAAACACTGAAGTTTGTAAACAATAAAATCCAATGTTCAAATAAAACTTGGCTGTTAGTTATGCTGCATTAACTAGTGCTTAGCTTCCTCAAATATATTTAGAATTCTCCGTTTCCTTTGATTTCTTGTACTGCAAAAGCAGACAGTTACCTTAGATTATTCCCTGCTTGCTAGATAAAACAGCTCCTAAGGAACAACAGTATACGTTAGGAAAGTGATAATTAATGTCCTCTGAAAACAAATACAAGGGTTTGTCAGAATGAGTTTTGTTATGCCCTGGTGGAAAACGCTGGAAAAAGATTACAGAAAAATTCTCCTGAAATTATTTGGGCAGTAACTGAGCACATCTTTTCTGATGATCAAAAGGTAGTTCTTAGCAGCTGTAAGTGCTTTCAATACTTAAAACCACACACACAGAATAGGGGAGAGAGGACACACCATGCTCATATTCCCACCAAACAAAACTTTACCAGCAAAAAAAAAAGTGAATCCACAGTATCTTAGATAAGAAGCTAATCACAAATCTCTTGTAACAGACTTAAAGATGACAATAGTCAGAGAAAGAGGTTCTGATACAGTTCAGTGAGCTGGAACACACTGCTCCAACTGTGAAAAACTGAAAATAGAAAAAGCCAAGAAGATTGAAGTAAATGTAATTGCCTGCTGAGTGTTTAAGCTTAAACACTGTTTCAGGTATAATGATTTCTAGAGATTACATTACATTGAAAATTATAATAAAAAATGAACTAACAAAATGAAAAGGCTTTTGCAAAACCTGTGCCACACTTAAAAATAAATGTGTTAGCACTGGCCTGGACCTCAGTTTTAACATAAGCCCACAGTTTCACGTGAAACAGTAGGAATGCACAATAGATGTGAACTACACAGAGAGCAAAAGGTGGATAAACATTCATTTGCTTTTACAATCTCCAGAAAAATAACTGTGACCTCCTAAACATATGAAAGCTGAACAAATGCACCTAATGCTACTTAGATTAGCAAACATGGCATCAGAAAGCAATCTATCTACACCTGTGCACCTTTAGCAACTCCTCACTCATAGCTTTACTCTTAACTTTATCCCAGTATTTCCCTTCTTGATACAAATAACTTTCATTTCTCTGTTGACATATTACTAAAACAGTTAATCCTAATGAAGAGTAAGCTACTGAAAGTAAGAAACTTGATCAGGCAGATGCATCTTGTTTACAAAGGTCAGCTCAGAAAACTAATGTACCTGATGCCCATAAGATCTCAGAAAGCAATGCAAAGATCCATACATATATTTGTATCACTTGAGATAATCATACCCAAATTATCATAAACTAGAATGAAGTCTTCATAAAGATCAAGTGACACAAGTGAATTCCCAGTTCTCTTCTGCCTACATGGATGCAATACCAAAATCCCCTTAAATAGTACCAATAGCCTCTATGTTGAAAAGAAACTTTCAAAAACATTGAGTGAAATAAAAACCAAATACTGAAAACTTAAGCGTGCAAGTAAAATAAGTTTAAACTTTGAAAGGATGACTAAACAACAGATTTTGAAGAGATAGACCTGTTGAGATTTAGACCTGTTGTTTCTCCATTACTGATTTGTATCAATTCTGCATGGATCTAAAAATGAAACAGAACAACACCTGAAAAGAAGGTAAGGGCAGCATAACTTGTGCATAAAGAGGCACACTCAGCTGATCTGCGTGAAGGCATACGACCTCTCCAATGAGCTAGATAGAAAGAGCTTTTTAGATCACCCAAGAACATTAGTGGTCACAATTCAGTGATAATAAGGGAATAGCTTACCCTTTCTGAGGAACAGGACTCCCTTAAAACTCCAAAAGGAGGCAATCTCCAAGTAGAGATGCTTCCCCTTTGGTACCCAGACCTTAAATGAGGTAAGGGAAAGGTGGACTCTGGGTCCACACAGGTGGTCACACAAGTGAATTGCTCGCACCTGTGCTCCCAAGGCTGGTCACACCCCTTCACCAGGTGTTCAATCAGTGGTTCAGGCTTTAAGCTAACAGTTCCCATACAGAGCTCATTTACTTTAAAAATAGAATCTGTTTGTAAGAAAAAAGAATTAGCAAGATTAAAACTACTAAGAAATAATTTCAGAAAGACAGAATTTCTCTCTCTAATTGCTATCAACCCATATGCAGTAAAGACAAAGCCCAGAAAGCTGCTTATGCATAAAAATTTTTGTACAACAGAAAGATGAGGGAGATTGCTTTGTGAGGTTCGTGAGGATCTTAAGTACAGCTGACCCTTTCTCAAAAGTTTATCAACTCATTCATCAAAACACAGAAACCTTTTTTTCCAGCAACATTCTGTTCTACAATTACTGAACTGCTCTAGAAGTTTGTCACATTATAGTTCATTAAACGTGGCCGGATTTTGCCATACTGTTATTTCAGGACAGTGGTTGCATATATACTGTTTACATACATGCAAGGATCCAAAATTATAAAACCTTTAAAATGGCTACCCAGTTTATTCAACACCAAAATCTCACCTTTTTCTTATTACTTGATAAAAGTTTTCAGACACATTCAAAATGTTCATAAAGAGTTAACTGTGACATAGTATTAGAATATGTTATTTTGTGCAAAACACCAAATCTGCACTTGGTCCCAAAAATAAAAAGCTTGTCTCAGGTTTGATTTCACTCAGTGGAGTCACTCTGTTTTACAGTCTACATGCTAGGGACAGATTTCATTCAGCGTTTTAAAAAGTTTGTGTAGTTCTGTCCATTATTATGAAAAGAACTATAAACACATACAAAAAAAAAAAGGGTTCTTTATCCATTAAGTGTCTCACAGGATTCCAGGCCACCTCCTCACACATGTGTAAGCAAAGGCTGAAGAACTAACAAAAACAAGGACTGATTTTATCTCAAGGTTATGGAAACACCATTAGACCATAAAACCATGGTGTCAAAAATTTATCTTGACGTTTGAAAGAGTCTCAGTGGACTTAAAAGCTTATCATGTAATTAACTGTAGATAAGTCTGTTTAATACTGAGGATCAGAATTTAAAAACAGCCACAACCTTGATAAACAGCACATTAAATACACTGGAGCTTCCAAAGAGTGATCAGATAGCAAGAACGGGAAAAAAAAAAAAAAAAAAACTATCTCCAACAACAGTTGCTACAAGAGCAAATTGTCTAGTGAGAACGGTGCAAAGCTCTAAAAAGGAAAGCTACATTACCCTTCTGAAACACATTCCCATCCAGTTCACTTGATATTTTCCGCATGAACTAAAAATACACTGGGCTGAAATTCTGTCCCCACTTAAAGCAATAGCAGAATTTTCTTTGATTTTTCACAAGATTGCACTCAAGGGGACTCAGCCTACTGAACATCACAAGAAAGTAAATAAAACTACAATTAATTTTCCACAAAGACAATAGCAAAGGACAGCAGAAACTGAGGATTCTTTAAAAGAGGTTCCAAAAAACTCCTTTGACCTAAATCAGGTTGGAGAGCTTCCAATAACTATCTGGAATTTTGTCATCTCACTGCAGGACGGATTTTCTCTCTTGTCTTGATGTCTGTTTATTTTCTTTCTTGAGGATCCAGCACCAAATAGAATAAAAATGACCTCTGATGGGGGTTATTTTGTAGCATGCAATGAAAAAAGTAATCCAAAAAAGTTCAGTAATAGGCACCTACTGAACTTGAAAGGAATGTTGGAAGAGGTTGGGAAAACAAGATTACATCTTGAAATCATGTATATGTAGTATTTCTTTATTCTACGACCACACAGAGTAGTCATCACAGCTGGTCTTTTTTGAGGGTTACACTACATCAGTCTTCTATCAGAGACCTTACAATTCCAACCTTATTTAGCTTGGGAGTAAAAAGAGGGAGAGAAATAAAGATGAAAAAAAAGAGGATTTTTTCGACTAACACTCAGCTTATCTCCCAAGAAACATTCTATAGAAGTTGGATAAATATAATGCAACACTCATCTGACAATCAAATTGGGACAGCTGTAAATTACCACACTGAAAATTAGACAGTGATATCAGAGGTCTCCAAAGGCATTGTGCCTGATAGGAATTCAAGCAAGATGCTCGCTTTTTTTAACAATATGAAGTAACTGTGGCCATGGTAGGTCTGTGTCATTTGCTCTACCTTTTTCCTTTTCTAGGGAAAATTGTCACACAGACTGACTGTTAAATGAGCAAAGGAAGAAGGAAAGAAAAGGACTTCAATCACTTGATCACCTCTGAATTTATAGAATTTAAAAAGAAAGAAGCAACAACTTGAAAACTTGGTACTTTACAGTGCATTCAATAAGTTCCAGTGAAAATACATTGAGTTAAAAACATCTTTGTTTTTTTACATAATGGGGCAAACGTTGTCTACATTAACTACTCATTCTACATTCTCCAGTTAACAGGATCTGGAGCTATGAAGTCCTACCTTTCATTCTGCCCTTGATCCTCTCTTGCATCACTTGAGTAAAATACACAGGAAGGAAGAAGATGTGCACACAGGTAGATGCTTACGTATACATGCACATCAAAAATTCTAAAAGCTTACATATTTCTCCACCAGTGCTCCAACATACTGAGCAATCCTCACACTGCTTCTATAAAGCCACCACATTGTCCAAATTCAAATGTCTCTCCCACGGTTGAGAATGTGTGTGAAGTTGTGAGCTAATAGTTCATTAAAAGGAAGAGTTATAAAACTTTCTCCCCCATTGTGCAGCAGCTTTGTCTCTTCTCTGCATATGTCACAAACAGTTTAGCTGAGTTTGCCTTGTCCCAGAGAACAAATCTGCAACTACTTTTGATGGGAAAAATTCTTGTAGTTGGGCTGTTGGGCAGATTAAGTGTGGGGAGAGGTCAACCATGGTCCAGAGCCAGAATACAAACAACTCACAAGTGGGTTGAGGGAAAGTGCAGAACTCATAGTTTCTTCCCACTTGGTTGGCTCACTTCAATCTAACACAACTTCACTGAGAAAAAATAAATTTCTATCAATTTCTAAGCAAAAAGAGCTTAACAATGAGCTGAAATTACCACCGCTTATCACAGGTCATAACAATGTGATAACAATGTGACTAACATCTTCATGAGAGTCTACCAAAGCATCACTCGTATTTCATCTCACATATTCAGTAACGACCTAAAAGAAATCAATGAAAGAACCATGGCCAGTATCCTAAGCTTATTGTTAAATGGAGGGCAACAACATCTGTAAACAAATTCTTACAAGCTATAACTCAGCTTGAACCAGTTAAGCAATGATCATTATCTGATATCCAACCTTATCTTCATCTGTACAAATACTCTAAACTAGTTAAGACAGAGCACACTTCCATATGAAATTCATCTGGCAAATCAGATATGCCAGGCTAAGACAGTAAAAGAGTCTGACTAGAGACTAGTTCTTGCATGTTGTTTTTTTTTTCCCCTATAAGTATAGTTCAGCCTGTGCATTTTTTCAAGGAAAATTGAAACCTTAAATCATAGCAGTCCAATCACTAATAAAAATTCCAGATAAACAATACTGTTGACTGTATTACTCCTGTTACCCACAGCAAAAGCAGATTCCACTAGCGTGCAAACAGACCAAAAAAACCTGCATTTTTTAATTTCAGTAAAAGAGGCTCTCTTATTTGAACTAGAAGTAAAACATAAAGAGTTTGATTCTTTCATAACAAAACACTAAGTAAAACTACTGAAGTATGCATGAGTTAAATCTTATGCTAGAATTTAACAATAAGAAATTTTAAAAAATTACTCGAGTTAAAACTATGAGCATTCTCCATATGACATACTTCTATTTGTACTTCTCAAGTTAAATTTTCTAAAGTGAAAGCAATAAGGGAAAAACAATTATATTTATTTAGTAATGAAACAAACATTTTGTATACTGTGCAAATGAATTTCAAATACTTTATCATGTAGCATTTTAGAACAGATGATCAACATAACCCATATCCCATGTGGGATACACCACTGCCATAAACACCCATTAGCACATATTACTAAATGACAAAACAGACTGAAGCCTATCTAAAAACATAAGACAAAAATTTGTAAAACGATGAGTGATGCTATATGCTCTTCATTACCATTAGAAAAATTACATTGGTTGATTTATTCAATTGTGTGGGTTTTTTTTTTTAAAGTTTTTTAGTTCAATGTGTTTGTTGTTGTTTTTTTTTTTTTTTCCAAGTACATTAACATGATAATTTGAAAAGGGAAAAGGAAAAAAACCCACTGGATGCTACTTTCACTTTTAAGTGTTATAATTATATAAACCTACGCTTTTTTGTAAATAGTGACTGAAAAGAAAAAAACAGTTTTATTTTGCTAGGTTAAATATCACATTCTGGATGCATCCGCTGAACTCCTGCTCAAAAATAAATCAAGAACACAAAGAAAGGATAATTTACGAGTTGTCAAGTAATCACATTTTAATACTTACTTTTGTGAAGATCTGAAAAAAGTCAATTGCAGGTGACAAGTGAGATGCATCCTGGATCTCTGCTCTCAGATACAGTTGCAAGGTATGTGCAAGGTGCCTGAGGCCCTCTTTCATTTCTTCACTTAGTTGTTCAGCATCTTAAAGGGAAAGGAAAAGTATACCAAAGTGTAAACAGAATCTTTCACCAACATCTTGAAAATGTACAATGGCAGTTGTACAGTCTAGACATTTTCAGTTTTAGAATTAATCTTGGCAGAGGGCAATTTTGAAAGAAGGAAAACATTTATCTTTTTTGGTTTTTATTTTCCTGACAACTATCTATCAATGCAAAGAAGAGTTTATCACTTTGCTACTACCAAATGGCATAAAGAAAATGGTGAGTTAAACATCAAAAGCCAATAGAGAAAGCACATGCATAAACAGATGTAAGTCATTAGTTACAAAAAATAGGCATCTAGGTTTGTAACATATTCTCCATCGATGCATTAGAAACACTTTTATTCTGGCAGACAAGTAGTATTCTAGAGACAGAGAGAGTTTTGTACACAGCAACTGCTAAACAGAATGGATAAGAAGGAGTATTAAGCAACTATAATTCCTATATTAAATAATAAAGCACCATTATTCATCTTTGCAATATGTATCCTGAAAGAAATACAGTAACATGTTTTCTAATGAAGAGACCACCCATGAATCAGGTCAGTGATAACATGGAAAGTGAAAGTCAGCTACCCTGATAAGTTCAGTATCGTCTTACTAACTTGTTCACATTTCTCTTTTCCTGCCAGTTAGCACAAAGCAAATGCCTAAATGGAGAATGTGAAGACGGACAGGTTCAAGAATCAGCCATAACAAAAGACTAAGAGGATAACTGTGCACTACGAATTAACTTCATCTCTGCACAATAGTAAATTATTATTACATTTTTAACATTTATCTTTATTGAGAACAGAAATAACCTTTCACTAAGAAAAGTTCTTCCCCATACTTTAGATCCAAGACTGCTGATCTCATGGAAGGAGGATTTAGGATTCTCTTTAAAGCTACCTCTTATGACTCACTTAACAAGAGGATGCAGTTAAAGCAGACGCCACTGGGTTTGATTAAACAGCCAGCTAATGTTACAGTTCTCAAGCTTCTGTGTTCTATCACACCCAGCATCCCTGAACTTGAAGGCTCAGGCTGTTCTGTAGATACAAATCCAAGTACTGCACAGAGTTTCTTCACATACAGCCGCCTTCATGTTCTGCGCTGCCTGTTCCCAAAGCAGTCATGCAGTCCTTGAAGATGCTTCTTACAGCAGGGTCACTGCAAAGACCTGTAGCAAACATCTTAATGTACACAGCAACTTTATGAAAAGTTTTGAAGGCACTTGTCTGGTACAGTAAAGGTACTGAGAAGCAGTTACTGCAAGAAGTTCAGTCTCAAGTGCATCATAGTTCTGCAAGACAGCTGCTAGAGTGGGAAAACACGGATCTTCAAGCAAAAAGAAAACTGGGAAAAGTCTGATAGAGACCTTTAGAACAAAGTTCATTGCTAGAGTTGGTGAAGAATGAAGGCCACGTCAGTGTGAGTGTCCTGAATCCATATTCCTAGGAGTGCAGAGTTTCAAATAAGTAAATGGTGGACGCATTTTTTTTAATGGAGCCAAGGGCTCTGAATTCTACACTGAAAGCCACACTGGGAGTCAACAGTTTTATCATAGGATTCATTGGGCCATAAGCCTGGAAAACACACACAATATCACCATCCTGGTCTGGCAAACCCACAGCTGAGGTCTCGAGCCAGAATTCAACATCATGAGCTGTGCCAGCTGAAAATAAGCAGAACCCCTAAAGCAGCACTGAGCAGATGCACTCAGCGAGAGCCATGTTTCTACAATACAACAATGATCCAAATTTATCTTAAAATGTAAAATACCGGGTGCCCTGAAGACACATTTATTCACTCTACACTGGCGTTCAGTAACTGAATTTACAAGGGCTGGCAGAATGGTGCAATCCTCAGTAGATGACACCAGTGTCACACCTGATGCCAGAGTACAGTGAAAGTGACTACGATGGAGCTTCCACTTTACACACAACACACTAGTGAGCTGCTTTCATTATCTCCCATGAATCCCTTCTGGCAGAGCACTGTGTGCTACGTGTTTACTAGAATGAGCCATGGCTATCTACCAACCAGACACCTTGCAGGGGAACCAGCTGGCAAGCAACAGCAACTGTTTCCTTCCAGTTTGGAATGGGACTCCTTACCTGAAAACTCATTTGGAGCCACTGAGGACCATTCTAGTTAGCTGAAAGATGCAATCCTACCAACACACCGTATTAGAGCAGAAGTACACATCTTCATGCTACACACTGCTATTATATTTGTTTTCCATTCCAGTATGAGTTAACCCTTTCTTCAAGACCTGCTCCCATTCCAGGGTTTAGACACTGCTATCTAAAAGCCATACCTGGGCTTAGTCAGCCACACTCAGAGCAGGCAGGGGCCCCAGATACTATGGGTGGCCTAAGACTGATCTCCACCAGGGTCAGGAAGGACAGGGAGCTCTCCCACAGCACTCAGATTCAGCTCCTCAGAAAGTCTGTGTCACTCATCCAAAGGAACACAGAGATAAAGCTCCACATTAACTGGCACAAAAACTAGCTAACTGAAGGATTTGCTTTTTTTATAACTACTTCACTGCATCTTAACAGCATGGACATTTGAGGGCAATCTTGCAAACCTGAATGAATGCACAAGGACAGAAAGGCAGATGTATGTACTGCTCTTTCCAACACACAAAACCTCCAGTATAGAAAAGCTTGAAGTCAAGCAAAGTAGCAAGCTTTTGGATGACTGGAAAACTCAAGTTTAAAAAAAAAAAAGTCATAAACATACACTTGTACTTGCTGTGTAATATTCCTTTCACACCGAAGAAGCTTTTACTTTCAATTGTGTTATTTCAAGAGAGCAGTGAGTTTTGAACTTTCTTTATGTTATTTATTTTAAACTAACGCAAACTGCAAAATGGATTATGATAAAGAGGCAGGCATGATCTGCTTTGCTATTAGCAAATATTAGTACCTCTAGAATAGCAATAATCTAAGCAACACAGCTTAAATGGACACTGTGGCATAGGACAGATATGAAAAAGAATACCAAATCCAATTGGAACACCAGGGAGAATTCTGAGAAACAGGAACAGAATGCAAATTATTCAAGCTGGACTCTGTTCATTGGCATTAGAGCTAATGATCTCTGCAAAAAGTCCCATGAGATCCAAACAACCAAGACCTAGTTTTCACAACTCCTCATGAAACCAAGGCAAAAAAAAAAACAAAGTGAAATAAAAATGTGTGAATGTTTTAATTGTGTTTTTCTAAGAAACATTTTTAATGGTAAAAACTGAGATGTGGGAGAGAAAATGTCACAAAAGGCTTATGGAAAGTTTTCTAAATCAAGCATTGGGATTTAATTACGCAGCCTGACAGCCTCTGATACAAATATGAGTAAAGTAGCAAAAAATCATCCAATTGCACCACGCACAAACACTTGTATGCATGCTGAGTCTTGTTAAGTGTAAGCAAGGTTGATGTCTACATCATTTGAATTACCTTAACACGCAGCAAGTCAGGAAAACCATGGAAGTAACAAACTGTGTGATTAACCACAACTAGTGAAAGTCACCATACACACAGACACATCTCCTACTTAATCAGATAAAATGAATAAAAGCATACAGGTCATCCACGCTGGAAATCATCCAACTCTACCAAGTAATACTGAAAAAGTAATACTTTAAAGAGACTGGGACAGGGTAGTGACAATAACAACTTTCAGACCTTCCAGACTTTGAAAAGATTACAGTGTTGAAACAATACTGTGTCATACAGACACTTCCTGAGAAGTTATTTGCCTCAGAGGATTAAATCAAATTCTTTTCCCTATAAACTTAGAGCTTTAATGAAAAAAAAAAGACTTTCAAATATATTCCACCAATATTGAAGGAAAATATACCTCAAATCTTTATCAACATGATCAGTAAAATGTGCAGAAATAGGAAGTGTCATGAAACAACAGAAGTAACTGTTAAAAGTATGACAGTAACTACAAGTTGTCCCATCATACCACAGCACTCTTTTGGACCATTCTGAATGAAAAACAGTAGAGACGGTTCAAGTTGTATTAAATCCAAACCTCTGAATAACTCTAAAAAAAATTGAGATAATAAATACTTTTATGCTATTTTCTACAAAATCCCTTCAAACAAGACACAGGATTCAACCAAGGATGCATTTCCTCCTCTATAAATCTTCAAACTTCAAGGTACTGCAAAATCTAGAAAAAAAAACTTCGTTTATCAATTATCAGCTTTACTGAGAGATTGTAATGAACCTCCTCTCCTACCCAAGCAGCTGAAACTTGCAGGAGTACAAAACTATTTTTTCTCCATTGAAAAGTCATGTTCAAGCAAACATGTATCACATCTAACTTTTAGATGTATTTGCTTTTTCTGGAAGTTATTTTGAATCTGTAAGCAATAATAGTATTTAAAAAAAAATAAAACCACTAATGAAATTTTTCTGTATTGAAACGGTATGTAAAAAGGAAGATATTCAGTTAACTTTAAAAGCTGCATCAGCAAAATGTATACTGCAAAATGAGGAAAAATATTCAGACTAAATAAGGTGGAAATTTTGCTTGAACGACACATGGTTTTTTTCCCCGTCAATCTTTGAACATCAAATTCATTCCCACAGAGGTTTAAACACAGTCAGTTTTGCCTTTAATTTAGACTTTCTTGCCATGTTCTATCATTCTGTGTTAGCAGACTTTCAGAAGGCAAGCTGCAGTAGGATAGGATGGCCATTCTGTAAAACATAAAATGGAAGCATTACTTGCAATACAGTTGGCAATTACTTACTTGACTGAAGATCTGAAAAAGAGTAGAGTTTCTCAGAAAGGCATGCTGATTGCCTAAGCTGTAGAGAAAAACAGATATTTAACACTTACACGGCATGTTTTATCTTGAAAACACTCTACAAAATTGATTATTCAATGTGATATGCCTGTAAGATAATTAGGTAAGGGTAACTGCATCAACATAAATCTGGTCAATCTATACTTTCTGTAAACTATCATAAAATACTACTTAATTTCTGATGTTGTGACACTTTCTACTAGTATATTTTCTCGACTTCGGCAGTTTGCCCCTAGTAATTTACTGTGGCTCTTCATACTGTAATTGAAAGCAATTTATGAGGTTAGTCTCAGATTTCACGAGACTATAATTAATGTACTGCATTTCTAGGTACATATTTGCCATTTAAAAACCATCATGCGCGCACTGTTCCCAACAATGTATAAATTAAGATATTAAATTACATTCTATCATTCAGACCCCAACAAATGAATACATTTTTATTCAAGAAAGACAGTATCATGTCAGGGTCAGAAAAAAAAAAAAAAAAAGGATTTATAATCTCAGTCATCAGCCTATTGATTGAACAGAAAATTTAGTCTGTGTAAGTTAATCAAGCTGTGGGAATGTCAAAACCCAGAACTTTCGAGAAAAAATTAGGAAAAAAATATCTAATTGAGATTAAGAGAACCCAACATTAAAAGGATGATATGGTGCACTCTAAAGAAAGGGCTAACAGTACATGCTTCTCTTTACCACTCATATCTATATTTTAAAAAAAAAAAAAAAAAAGTTCCCACTGAAGTTGATGGATGCACCAATAACTTTGATAGTATCAAACAGAAAACAGGGTGTTCTATGCTTTCCCTCTAGGCAGAAATAAGTTTAGGATGCTATGACAGCCATAGGAATACAAACTTCATAAACAGACCTCTTGAGTTTAATTATGTCCATTTCAGTTCCTCTTGAACCTTTTCACACTTCTGCAAATTAATCAGTAATATTTTAATGCAATATGCAGTCCAATTTTGTTCAGCGATCCTAGTCTCTTCAGCTCTCTAGCTCTTAATTACATTAAAAATGTAGAGTGAAAAAGTATTAACCTGAAACTATTACACTGAATATATCTAAAAGAATGTCACTTACTAGCTTAAAAACAATCCTGCCGGCAAGTCTGACAGAATCTGGAGGAAAATTAGGCTTGACATTCCGAAGGCACTTGCACTCCCGCTTGTGGTCCAGCCAACCTTCTTTCTATCAATTTAAAAATAAATAAATAAATGGAAGAGTAAGAAAAACTTCATGTTATTATTATTATAGATATAATATATCCATATATACACACATATTCCTTTATATACACATTGTTTCACTGTGGAAAGAAGATAGGGAGCTCCCTACTCTCAAGATTAGAAAGGGTGCTACAATTCCCTCTGCTATCCCAATTCTGCCAACCCACACAACACCCTAGGCAAGAGTTTACTCAGAAATCAAGAACACAGAGCCCTTTGGATTCCATCCACATCATTAAAACACAGCTGCTCTACTCTACCACAATAATTAAGTTTCCCATGTGGCATAAACTGCCCCCAGAGATCCTCCACCTTGTTGGATACTAACACTCAAGGCTGGGAGGACTAACATAGTATCTCCAAACTGCAGAGATTAGGAGTGGTTTAAATAACCAAAATTTATCAAAACAGAGAAAGGAATCAAGATTATTATAGTTGCATGTACCTGGACCTGAAACTTTGTTTCATGGAGCACCTGTCAGCTACACCCACAAGGAGAAAAACCGCTACATCGATGAAGAAATGGAATGAAAAGGGGAGGGAGGGAAACTCCTTGTATATTGAAATATGCCTATTTTCCTTTTTTTTTTTTTTTTTTCCCCCCACAAGCTAGTATGAAAGACAAACAACAACGAGTCTTCAGCAAAGAGAAAATCATGTTGGAAGACAGGGGCAATGTCTGACCAACTTTTTTTTCCCGGAGCTACTTGCTTTCTAAGCCCAAAATTCTGTTCATGATTAACAAAATCTCCAAGCTCATCTCATTAATACAGTACATCTTTACATTGTTAATATATACATATATTCATAGTATAGATCTGAAGACAATGAGCTATTTTTCAGACATTTTTATAAGCAAATTGAAAAAACAGAACACTAAACAGCTGTTACAGTGATAAGAACTGAGAATAAAATAGAGTTTCTGAAGGTGACTTCTCTCACAGATTAATTCAGTGAGGAAAACAAAAAATGAAACTCAAGAAAACCAGCTACTACAAGGTAACTGCCACATAGGAAATGACAACGTCTAATAAAAAGCAATTATACATTCAGCAATAAAAAATAGAGGGAACATCTGTCGTATGTACAAGCGCATATAAACACTACAGACACTGACATTTGAGTTATAAAGATTACAGAGGTCATTATGCAATTTTATTTTTTTTTAAAGCTGTGTTTATAAGGGAAAACATTTCAGGTGGCCAGGCTTCAGCATCAGTAGCACTCATTCTGTTTCACTGTGGGTTTTCCCCCCGCCTTTGGCTTACATATAATAAATAAATTGTATTTTTTATTTCTTTTAGTTGCATAGGAGATTTGTGGTTTCTTTTCCTATACCCATAAGTCAAGAAAGGAAAAAAATGACACCAAGAAGGCATTAATCCAAATATAGTTAGTGTCACATGCTGTCTGACAAATAAAAGCCAAGAATCTACTGCTCAATAGAAATATTCTTCTCTAGGAGAAACAAGGTCACACTTGTAAATGTCCCGATATCATTCTCTGCAATATAATTACATGAGCATTTTTCTACTGCTTAAACTAAAATTGTTCTTTGGAGCAAGCCTTTATCTGTCGATTTTCATTCCTTACATAAATTCTGCACAGAATTTCAAGTATGCTGAATGTGACACCAAAATGATTAATAGCTTACCCAACCAATAAAGCCCTAATGAGACAAAACATACAGCACCACCCAGCATAATATGCCACACTTCTCAGGGATGCATTTCCCTATGAGAATAACACTGAGACCAGATGCTCTCTTCTAAGCAGTGCTTGGCAAAAGCTGATGCCAAGAAGAAATTGGTGGGATCCTTCTGCAGGAGGGGTGCTGGAATAGGGACTGCTGCTCACTTCCTCCCAGCTGACCAGGGAAGAAGCAAAGCTCCAAATGCATCAAGTATGATGAGATCAGAAGTATTTCTTGTTGCTATTCAGACAACAAACAGAAATTACAGAACTACATGTAACAGTTAAGTCCCGTGACCCTACTTTTAAAGGCAGTCTCTAACGACACTTATTGGTGGGCCTATCTTGGTGCCACGGCTCTGAACTCCATATATCCTGGCAGGGTTTTTATACCCCCTAAATGGCACGAGTACAGACACTGCCATGGAGAGGCATGGTCACCTGGTCTGACCCTTCTCCCTCCCAGTCAGGGAAGTGCTTCCAGTTTTTCCAACAGATTTTTTTCCCTCTTAGAAATGAACACTCCCACAAAGAAGCAAGGGAGGACAAATAAATACTGCACAGCAGTGGCCACCGCTCCTCCTCCAGACTTCACCGCGTTTAGGATCTCAAAAACAAAATCCTTCCTTTTACCTCCTCCCAAACCAGTGGCTAAGAAGGGAAGCAATTGAAGACTAACACTAAAAAAATAAAATAAAATAAAATAAAAATTAAAAGCGGGATTTTTAGTTATTTATTTTAAATTAAATCACAGAATCACAGAATTGTACAGGTTAGAAGGGATCTCATTGAGTCCATCCCCCCTGCCAAAGCAGGCTCCCTGCAGCAGGCTGCACAGGTAGGCATTAAATGAAGTCATTTCAACAGTTTTTCAAAATGACACATTTTGAATTCTGCCTAAAGTGTCCCACTTGTCAGGGATTATCATCTACATCACTTGTCCCTAAACTGTAGGATGCACCAAATTAATAAGCGGTGCCAGGAGATCACAACAGCGATTATGAGGAGAAGCAAACATGGTCACTCCGTACGTTTGGAGAGACACCCATCAAACTAACACTGCTAGAAAACAGCACTGGGAAATTAGGCAGACTAGGCATGAGCAGGTGAGAAAGGAGCTGCAGCAGAGAAGTGCTGAGAAGGGGCAAAAGTAAATGAGGTCCAACTCAAAAACACATTTCAAATCAAAAGGCCTACATATAACATACGTATAATAAGCCTTTTGACTATTATATGATCCCAAAATGAGAATTCAATCATAAAGATCAGCCCAAAGGATCTTTTCCAGCCCTACATTTCTAATATTTCTTTTTTTCTAAGTGTTAAAAGTGAAAGCTAGCAGCTTCAACTGGCCTAAGAGATAATAGAATTCTGAAATTTGACACTGTACACTTTAAATTTTTCATCTTCAACATTTTCTACAAGCTAGAAATTCCAATTCCTCTACTGTTTTGTTCAGAACTTCTTGCTCTGCCCACATAACTCCTTGAAGGATAACATTTTTCAAGGTAAGTTCCAAGAGGTTAAATATCTTTTTCAAGGGTATTTCCTCCCCTATAGGTTAGCACAAAGACACTTTTTATTAACCACTTGACACTTGAAACCAAGTGAAAATTTCTACAAGATATTTTCAGCCTTAAAAATAGCTCATTTTAGAATCATAGAATCCTTAGAATTTGAAGAGACCTCTGAATGCCATGTAGCCCAACTCCCCTGCAATGAATTTTGGTCTGTCCTAAAATAGAAATTCCCTGCTGAGTGTACTTCAAAGTTTCATTCACAAAGTCTACCTTTATCCCAAATCCAGTTCAGCTACTCAGTTAATATGGGGTTTTGGTGTGTTTCATTGTGGTTCATCTTTGAAAGTCAGATTTTTACTTCAATTCTGATTTCATTAACTGTATTAATTGGAAAACTCCATAAAGCTAACAGTCTTAAGCCTCAGTTAAGTGTTTTGTATAGTGGGATTTATTTAATACACGTGAAAAATTAATCAAATCATTCTGCAGCTAAGTGTAAATTGTAAATCCAACAGCACAACCAATATTTCTAAGCTGGTCTGTTATTTACAAAAATAAAATAATCCCGTTTTGCCAATATTCACTTTTTAAATGTGCAAGCCGCAATTTGAGTCAATACCCTGCTGTTTATTTTGTTCAGCAATTAGTTCAATTGTAAGTGCACATACTAATGAACTGCACTGCAGCTTCAGAGCCTAAGTAGAGCGCAAAGCCCTCGCCTTGGCCGAGGAGAGCTCCACTAACAGCTGTTCTAAAAAGAGCTACACAGTAGTTTAGACAGCTTATTGAAAAAAAAATGAACTAGGGGACAGTACTCAACAGAAAACAGATCTGCTTTGTCTCAATTTTACCCGGATCGTTTGCACAGAATTGTCAGTCTCAATAAATTCACTGTTTTGTCCAGATAACTGAAAATTTTTTCAGTTGTTCTCAATTGCTATCTACTACCAAAAGAGAATGGGTGATATTAATTACACATTAATTCTGTATAACATTAACAGCACAAGATGCTGTGAGACAGTAAATACACAGCATGTTAAGTGTCAATTACTTACAGCAGAACCAGCCCTGTCTCCCTGAAATCAATACCTACAGCAGTGGAAGTAGGAAACTGGAGATGGCTTAAAGCATAAGAACCCTAGAGCTGGAAGCAAAAAACAAGAATATTCAAGATAACCTGAGGCTATCCAGTGTGAATCCTCAACGCAAATTCACCTAATTGCTTTCCCAAAGGCTAAAACTCCGTTTCCTAGTTTTGTTGCTATTACACATAGGTGAGAAGAGGCTATTGCATTACACCTTGTAAATTCACTTGTGCAGGTCGGTGCCAGCATAGGGACCATGGTGTCTCATTTCACATTAGAGAGTCATCAACAGAAGCTTTACCAATTACTCTCCTGACACATATTTGTTTTAAAGTTACCTTACAAATAACTCTGGTCTTCTATATTCTTCAGTTATATTTTCCTTGTGATTTCCTATAATAAATCTCTTTGTGGCACTATTATTGATGCTACAGCAAGCACCTAATGTACGTTGCACACATTTGCTGTACAATGAATCAAAATGTCTTATCTTCCTCCTTTCCCCCTCCATATGTTTTAATCCCCAAAAGAATGGGTTTTTGCATGTTGAGAGCATTGCAAATCATACTGAGGCAGAATTGCTTCTAGCATCACATTGTAAAGGATCAACAAAAAACACATTATATAAGGGGACATGGCACACCTAAAGTGTAAAAGGACCACCTGAAGGTCAAAGAATTAAAAAGTTAAATTTCTATACCTGTAATAGAATATCACTACTAGTCTTTATTAACAATTAATTGTCTTCCTTCATTTTTCATTACTTAGACAAGCAAACAAAAATAACCATGCAAACCTAAGAGAAATTATGCAAAAATTAAAGGGCTTTTTGTTTTGTTTTTTTTAAGGCAACCTTCATGCTTTGAATTTCAGATGTCTGGTTTTCTGCCAAGTCACACCTTATGCAGTCATCTATTCATGTGTGACTATTCAATACCAAGTCCTGCCAACTTCTGCACACAAGTTTCAGTGACAATATCAGACAAACAGTAAAGCTAAGCTTTTAGGGTTGAACACTTTTCCGAGCTGTTTCAAACACCAGAATAATAGGATAATTGGAAGGGATCTCTGGAGTTCTCAAGTTGTGAAGTAGGATTAATTCTGTGGTCAGATCTCACTCAGTGATTTATCCAGTAGGATGCTGAAGACTTCCAAGGATGCAAATGGCACAATCACCCTAGTCAGCCTGTTCCACTTCTTGGTTGTCCTCAGGGTCAAGAAGTTTTTCCTTACACATCTGAATCTCTTTTCCTTCAACTTATTTCCACTGTCCCTCATCTTCCTGCCATGCATAGTTGTAAAGTGCCTGGCTCCATCTTCTTGATATCATCCTTCAAGGTACCGTTTTGTCCAATAATGCCTCTTACCTGCAAATTCTCAAATCTTTCTTCCTCTTAAAACAAATGGGATATATACTTTTCCACAATAAAAATTATTCTTGAAATACAAATGGTTTTACTGCAGAATAGGCTTAGAACCTCCAGTCTGCAACCAGCAAGCTGCAGAATCCTCCCTCTCCCTCTAAGCACAGCCAAACACCACACATTTCATCTTAGTTCTGTGTCACAAATATAATCTTATATTCGTAACTGTAAGAATAATCAAAATAAAACAAGGCAATACACTCTCTATCCATAAACGCAAACCAAAAAATATAGAGGTGTGTCAATGTGGAAAATTCATGGAGACCCTGTAAATTAAGTATTTAAATGATTGTTTTTCTTCAGTATTTTATAGCTGTAATTCTTCATCTTACCTGACATGATTTACCACAGTATTTAGCAACCTTGCACTGAGAGCATCTGTGCAGATGTTCATTCCTGTTAAGAAAAAAAAAAAAAATCTGTTAAAAATATGAATAGAGCTTTATATTTACCCTTCTTACATAACTGGCAGTTTTCAAATATTAAAAAAAAATAAAAATAAAAATAAATAAAAGCACCTGGAAGGAAATAAAAAAAACTATAATGCACTGCAGCCCAAGAAGAAATTGTGCATTACATAAAAAGCTGTATTCACATTCCATTACTCATATGACTTACTATACATGGGGCCAACCTAAATTAACAGCAGAGATATCAAATGTGACTTTTTTGTGTGTGTGTCATACAGCTATAATCCTAACGAGTTTGGGTTTTTTAGGTAACATTACATCTGCATGCTTATTAAGTGTCTTGAGCATTGTTTTCAGCATCAGCACATCCTAAGCAAGACCTCATTGTCACACTGCAGTGATGACATCAGATTATAACTTCATTATTACTGAGTCTCAATGTGACAAGTCACAGCAGAGTGGTGGTCAGTCAGATCAAACTAAAAATGCATTTAGAGGTGAAACAATGAAAATCTAGTGAAAGCTAGGAGGACAATTTTCAGAGATGCACTGCACAATCCAAGAGTAAAAAGTGTCTCCATCATTTTCTGATGCTGTCATAGTTTATAGTTATCCAAATTAAAAACAAAATATCACTATAGTTTTATAAATTTTCAGACATTAAATATGAAAACATACACAGAGAACATCTTACACCTCAAATACATGAATTCAAGAAGAAAGATTTACTCTAGAGCAGAAGAAAGGAGACAAAGATTTTGACGTTCCTCTCCCCTCAATTTTCTGTAGAAAGTACTACATACAGATCATTACAAAGAAGTAACATTCTTTGAACAGCTACTGTATGAAAACCACTATTTGGCTGCACAATATTTCGTAGGCATTCCTGCTGACTACCAAGAGAATCATATCATAGAATCATAGAAAGGCTTGGGTTGGAAGGGACTCAAGGATCATCGAGCTCCAACCCCCTGCCACAGGCAGGGCCACCAACCTCCACATTTAATACTAGACCAGGCTGCCCAGGGCCCCATCCAACCTGGCCTTTACCTCTAGGGATGGGGCATCCACAACCTCTCTGGGCAGCCTGTTCCAGCACCTTACCGTTCTCATAGTAAAGAAGTCCCTCCTGACATCCAACCTAAATCTTCCCTCCCTCAACTTAAAACCATTTCCCCTTGCCCTGCTATTATCAACCCTTGTAAAAAGTTGATTCCCCTCCCATCTGTAGGCTCTCTTTAGGTACTGGAAGGCTGCAGTGAGATCACCCCACAGCCTTCTCTTCTCCAGGCTGAACAAGCCCAGCTCATGTTAAGTTTTTCATCCACCAGGACCCCGAGGTCCTTCTCTGCAGGTCAATTCTCAAGGACTGCTCCTCCCAGTCTGTACATATACCCAGGCCCAAGAGAAATACTAATTAGAAGTATTTCAAATACAAGCACATATTCTGCTATTGCCTGCCATGCTAAGCAGCATGTTCCATCAAGGACATGAAAGACTCATTTTTAATAAATGACCCACAAATTCTTTCTAGATGTTTTGCAATTAACAGCACAGATGAACACTTTGCTGAAGTTAGACATTTCAAATTAGTGAAAGATGACACGACAAGAATTTCAACTTCTTTACTCATTGCTTTGTTCTTCCTGTAAATCTGCCAGTGAACTTTTCACAACACATTAATCATAGGCAATGCTATCACCAAAAAATCTGCCCACCAAACTGTGAAATAAAAATGAAAGAAAAAGAGATAGAGCTCTGGTATGCTGCTTAGCTGTTCACCTGCACAGCTGTAGTCCTCAAATCTGCCACTCTGCAGTGTGCCTGTGCTCTTTGCCATAGTTCTGTTCTATTCAGCTTCACAGAATCACAGACAACATGAGGGATCTTTCAGCCTCTCCTTTTCCAGAAAACTTCTTTAGTTCCACCATTCTACATCTAGTGGACTCCATCAAACTTCTCTTTATCACCTCTTCCTGTGGAATGACTTAGCAAAACATTTTCAAAACCAAACTTTTTTTTGTTCTAAATGGTATCCACCTAAACAAAGTGAGTTAGGGCTTGGCTAATACAGCATTAGCAATTTCAGTGACACGCACATTAAATTACCAAAAAGGCCAAGCATCAACAGGCAGAAGACATATTCTCAAAGCAGAGCAATTATAACTTTCTAGAGACATTTTAAAGGAATGGATGCCCATAAGTAATGTAGAACTCTCTCGTACAGATTCCACATCCTTCCATCAGTCTAGATCAGACAACCTCAATAAACTACAAACACACCTTGCCACGGTCTGTTTTTCCCAAAAGATGCCATGATTTACTATAACCACTGATGAAGTAACCAACACTGGACCTTACACCACAAAGCACCAAGTTTCTTCTGCACCCTCTGAAGTTTCAGTACTTCACAGGATTAGATTCCTTATATCTTTCACCACAAAGGGTTAACAATGCTGTAGTAACAAACAAATATACACAGAAATCTAAGGACTATCACTCTAGATCTGTTTTTTTTTTTTTCCAGACTGACACTACCAGTCAGATTACTTGAATAAGATGATTCTTGCTGGCACTGTATAACAAATTAACAATCCGTTCATCTTTTGGGGTTCCTCTGAGTGACAAGTAGATGTAGGACACCACTTACAGACCTGAACAGCATAACTACTGACGAAATGGTTGTTTTAAATTCCAGTCCTCTCCCTCCTGGATGAAAAAAAATTCCTTTAGACCTATAGCATCCATGAATCTTGCAACATGGCATTTTAAATGTAAAAAAAAAAAAGCATGATTCAACACACTTACTCTGAATATAAAGAATTCAAAAATAAGATTCATGTATATATGATTGATGCATTTTAGGACATTTTTAAAAAATGAGACTGTTTGCCTATTTTATTCCAGTCCTGCATATTTTATTAACGTTACAGAGTACTGAAACAAAGTCACTGTCAAATGCAGTATCTACTGCATCCCACCAGTGTGACCCACCTGATTCACAGACTGCAAAGGCTGCCCAGGCAGTGCCAGCACAGTTGGATGCTACCAGCACCACACCCACACCCTTACAATATGCAAAACCTTACCCTTCTGAAAGCATCAGATGAGCAGTTAATAAGTACAACCCAACAACAACAACCCAGTGAATGAAAGCACTTTTGTTTGCTGGGGAAGAGCCTAATACAATTATAAAACACAATGAAACCTAGCAAACACAATTAGGCTACTTAATTTATAATGGAAATGCATCCACACTTCTCTGGTGATTGCAGGCACTTGACTTTCAGCCACTGCTCACCAGATGAGCACAGTATTTGATTACCAGGCTGTGCTCACCTCTCCTTGCTGTACAGTTTATTCACACTTCTGATGCTGCCACAGACTGCAGGATGAAAGGCCAATCTCACATGAATTCCCTACTGCATTTTTGTAGTTGATACTGCTTTTCAGTTAATAATCCAGCTCTATAATACGTGTCACAGAAGAGATGCTCTTTCACATGCACACCATGTAGAACTAATTTCCTGAACAAATTCTTAGGCCTTTTATTCAGTCGAACACATCAAGTGCATGATGCTTACTTGGATTTTTCTGAGTGCGTGCATATCAGACCCATCACAGAGTGAGAGAAATCAATACCCACAGCAAGCAAACATGCCATTCATCACTTTGCTAACACAGTTTGGTCTTCCAATAATAAAAAAGATGCTTATAACAAACTGCATTTTTAACTTGGTTGATCTGTGAGCAGTGGGTTACATGTGGTGCAATGACCACCTACCTTACCATCTCCCAGCAGATGGAGAACACCACATAGCAGCAGAGCTGTTCATGTATGTGGGCACTAGCTATGCTGGAGGGCATCTGCAGCACAGCAAAAGTGACAGTACAGCTCTGGGGATAAAAGCAAAGGGTACCATAGGAGGACTTGCGCAAGGGATAACATGCACAAGGCCTGCCAGGCATCTGCACATCCCAAATCCAAGTCCTTGACAAGCAACAAGAGCACCTACCCAAAGCCCAGGCACTATTACATGGCTCAGTCTATTCCAGAGCAGCTTCCCTTCCACTTCTCCCCTGGTCCCAGACATCCTCTGCCATTACAGGCAGCTTGGCAGTCAAGGAGCTGCTAGTTCCCCTGCCATCTGATCCTCTCCGTACACAGGTGTAGGGTCCCACTTCACCCTTGGAGCTTACACAAGAATGATATGTAAGAAGTGTTGGAAATCCATGTTCTACAAAGTCATACAAAAATGCCCCATATTTTCCACTTGCATGCTTTACTGTGTTGAGAAAGCACATGAATTACTTTTCTAATGTAAGAGTAGCACTTGGGGGAAGTGGCATTTCAAGGGGTAATTAGAACATCCAATATTTAGAATTAAAAGGCAGTAACCACAGCTAACCATCAGACTGATTTATTTAAGTGAAAACTAAGAGAGATCTTGTATATAAGAAAAAAATTATTTCCAAATACAAGCAACCACTTTACCAGCAAGGCTGATGAATAAAATAAATGCTACCACAAACAAAATCAACCGTTGCATGCAAGTACTGTGATCATCACCAAGTAAGAGCAATGATGCAAAACTACAGGAAAGTTTGGGTCTGAAAGCACTGAAAGTTTGGATCTGAAAGTAGACAACTACTTAGGGTTGCCTCCTAAACCTACTTGCTTTGCAAAGCTACTTTGACACTTTCCCTCAAATCAAGGGAATTTTTATTCATTTTTAGAGCTTGCCTGCAGACAGCATGCCAACATGCTTTGCAAATTTAAGGCTTAAACAAATTAACTTCAGTCACACAGTACATCCATTACACCTTGGAATTTTAATCAAAGAAAAACTCTGAGGAAAACTACAATGTTAAAAGATCATATGTACAGCTTAAAAACATGCTCCCAAAAAATTGATGTGCAGTACTTTGAAAGCCTTGTTTCTTGAATATGTGGTTACAAACCAGTGAGGCCATATTACGAAGTATCCCATCTTCTATACTCCCTTTCAAAAATGACAAGTGCATTGTCCCCAGGTCAACATTCCACACATGCACACACAAAAAACAGCTTTTACTTTGACATATCATACTATTACTGCGAATGTTTTTTTCCAGCTAGCATTTGCCTCCTGTAACACATTGATTTCAAATTTTCAGTGAAATTTAAACCTCTCTGACCCTCTAATAGAGGAATACCTTCACCAGCCTTTTTCTTTCTTGGCTCTTTTCTCTCTTGCCCATGTTTATATTTGCAGGACACTCATTTTTTAAGAGTCTCTGCAATCCTCATTTAAACATTCCCCTTATTTTCTTTTCCATTTCCAAATATGAACCAAAACATCCAAAAATCCTCTCATTCCTAATGGAACACAATCTGGAAAGCACTGAATAAAAACTGAAAGACTCCAAGCAAAGAGCTTGTACTAACATGGCACTATAGTTGGGCTCAATATGGCATACCATTTCTTGAAGATTTCAAATTTGGCAAGAATAGAAGCCAAGTTAACTTCTTTTCACCTAGTTTTACTTGTATGTTGAGAACTCACAAAAGTTAAGATATAAACACAGATTATTAGAACACAATAGCAAAGTTCACTCATAAAGTCTGTTTACTTATAAGCTGGAGAATTCAAAAAGCTAGAAAACAGAAAGAAATGCAAGCATATTTCAAATCATACAGCAGAGAAAGATGATGACAAAGAGAAACACGTTGACCCACGTATGGACACAGACCCTAGAGAAAACATCCAATTTCTTCTCTGCTCAGGGGTCATCTGAGATGAGAGGTCTTGCAGTGTCCAAAGGATTCTTGTAATGAATTGCATTGCTCATAAAATCTCACTACAGACTTTTCTAATAAAATAATATAAAAATAGCTCCTGATATCAGTAACTCCACTCCCACTTCCAGACAATCCTTTAGAACAGAATGGCTTTCTACAGTGGAATTGGCCAAAATGCTGCAATGACTGATTCCAGAAAGCCTCTGCACATCTGGATTGTTTATACTCCCAAACAAATAGTCAAAGAGAGCCGGAAATCAGCTACACATCGCTTTATCACACAGACTACTCTATGTACTCTGGTGACATCCTATGGTTAAAAGTGTAATAGACGTTTCTTCAGTTGCAATGATTAGTCACTCTAGTTTCCCTTTTCCATTTAATCAAGATTACAAAAAGTCAAAAAAGATATACAAAAAAAAGTCAAAAAAGATGTACAATGCCTGTACAACTATAGTGAGGCCGAGATGTTTTCAGAAAAAGAAAAGTAACCATAATTTGACAGACAAGAGCACTACAGCTAAGATGCCCAAAAGCACTCACTACCTATCCCACATACTAATTTGACAGTAGGGAAAAGCTGTATAGTGTTCACGTTTTCCAAATTTGTTGATCTTCAAGAGAAAAGCTTAAAAAAAAAAAACAAAAAACTATCAAATTCAGAAGTGCGCTTTAGTGTATTTTAGAATACAAAATAATCACTAGCCTCAAGACAAGCCTTCCTTGTTAAGAATTAACAGTTAGACCAGGAGGGCATGTAACACTGGTACTCAATCCAAAAACCTCAGCAGCACTAAACGATACGCTTTAAGATGTGCACACACTTACATATTTCTGGAAAATGTCAACCCTCCCTCACAAACTATGTCTTTGCTTAGTACTGGTACATTTCTGACAGCAGTCAACATCTACACAATAGATATTTATTCCAGTTAAGGAAGTTTCAGAATAATTTAGTATCCCTCAGAAATTACTCTTTCTTTTGAAGACTGATCATGATTTTTACTTGGAGAGGAAGAATCAAGGGTTTTTTTTCTGAAGCTATTACTTCCATTCACGGAATTCATTTTTAAAGAAGTCATGGGAATTCCAATATACAACATGCTTCCATACACGTAGCCATTGGTTCTCCTCTTTTTCCTTACAACATTATTTTATAGTAAACGATGAAAAAAGAAGGAGCTGGAAAGCCATAGTATCTGTCATGAGAGATTGTCATCTGCTTGCTTACTGAGTTGGCCCAACCACAACACATCAGCACACACATTGTCATTTCAAAAATTGCTACTGGTATGGAAGAAGTTTCAAAGAGGAATAGATACTTCAATGAGGTCTGAGCTAATATGAAGAATTATAAATTGATGTGCATTGACTGTTGGCTCAGCATGATTATCCAGCTAAAACTGTTAGGGTTTTTTTTATGTGTGCGTATTTTTTTTTAAGCTCCAGAAAATATTATGTTTACATCACTATAAATCTTCAGTTAAATCTCATTTTTTCCATGGTGAAGAAAAGTGAGCCTTTAATCATCGTACTGTAGCTTTAGCAACGGGTCATGAGTGAAATCAGATTACTTGTTTCAGTTCAACAAGCATGGAACGAGACTTTGTAGAGTAGGGTACAAGAAAATGAGAAATACATTTTTCCCTGTTAGTAAAAGGAGAGACTGAAGGTTTATTATGACACGCAAAAGCTAGAAGAACACTACAGGTTTTGTTAACACAGAGCAGAACTGATATGGCTTGCAAATAATAAATTATTATTGCTGTTAAAATTAACAGCAGCTACTGTTGTTAAAATTAACTTACTTTTAAATTACTGCTGTTAAAATTAACAGCAATACTGTGTTGTGCAGAGTAAGAGAAATGCCAGCAGCACCTGTGTGAAAAACATGAGCCTTCAGTAATTTCTAAAGTGAACCATGTCCCAAACCAATGAAATGAGAATGTCTCTTCTTTTGTGGGAGAAGGAGAACCAAGCCTGACCCCCCCTCCCCCCCATTAATTACAAATAATAATAATTTGGAGGAAAAAGAAAGTTTAATAGGCCAAGGACTGAAGGATCAATCCGTGCCCCAACACATACACTTTTTAAATGATTTTTCTGCATCCCCATTCTAAACCGTGACTTAGGTGATAATCAGCAGAGATTCGTCCCAAAAGAAACAACAGAAATTCCATCACCTACCTAACTGGGAAACTGGAAAGCTTATGTTCATGAAGCTTCCACAAACTTGGGGTGGAAACCTGGATTATTCCATTATCTCAGTACTAATCATTCTTGTAAAACTCAGGAACTTTGAAAATGTCTGTAACTGAGTTACAAATACTAATTTGTGTTGGCAATGTTGAAGACAGAATTACAAACAGATGCTCTAGGTTTTCCTGAAAAAGTAAGTCTCCTTCCGAACAATTAATGATACTGCCAGAATAAATAAATACGCAGTCATCTGCTAACATTAAGTATATATAAGCTCAAAACCCTAAACCAAAGTACACATTCTATGAAAACATTAAACAGTTAATAAGCTAGGCATTGCCAAGTCAATTGCTTTATGTCAGTAAAAGAATATTCTATGGCTGCTTTACAGCAAAGAGAAGATATGCTCAATAGTACCATCACGTACCAAAAAACTACATGTGGGAAGAGTACCACTGAGACATGAACCCAATAAAATACTCAAGGAAGAATGATCTCATTATCAACACATTTTCATACTACAGAAGGTGTCAAGGACATTGACTTTGAAAAGAAAATGGGAAAGAAAAAAAAAAAAACAAGAAATGCAAACATTTTCTAAAACTGGAAAGAAAAACAACTTCTAAATTTAGTACACCATTACATTTAATTTGTGGAGCATTAAAATAAGAATAAATGCACCCGAAACTAATCTCAAAAAGACAAATTGGTCATCTTATGCCTAACTAGAATTCTTCTGAAAAAATAAGCCAAAAAGCAGCTGATGAGCATTCCTGTATGGGATCTGCATATTTTTATAAAGAAGTTACTCATTCTTGTATCTTTTCGACTCTTAGACTTTGCTCATTGTACAAAATGCAACAACGCAGCTATGTCTTGAGGAAATGAAGTTCACAAATATTTATTTATTTTAAACTGTTTAGGTTTCTAAGATGACAAAAACTTTATTTACGAAAGCATAGTTAGGGTGCATATATCTAATCATTTACACATTTATAGAAGAAAACATTTACTGGGTGAGTCAACAGCTGCAGTAAAAGCACCAACTACAGAAATTATGTAAATGAAAGGAGGAAAACCATAAATTTCTGGGAACTAAACTGTTGTGTTCTCAAACACAGTACTGAAGACAAAACTTACAATGCCATACAGTGCCATCCTCTTGCTCAGCAATGGATTTCTTTAATACCACTGAAGTCTTTGACGTTTCTGCCAACAGTGACAGCATAGGGTGAAAGCAGTAACAGAAAAAAAAATGATACACCTGGGTGAGTTTCTTCCAGTGAAGAAACTGCAACATCCCGTGCTCACCATCGCAGTGAGAGGACTAACTCCAGCAGAAATACTTGCATGTTGCATTACTAAAGCACACACGCAGGTAGCCTTTTTAGGCTTTTCATCTCATCTCATTTGTATGTTATCCCATAATAACAAAATTTGGCAAGACGGGCTTCCAACAAAATAACAGTTGTGCTGTGTTTGCACGCCCTGTAGGAGCGGCACAAAACCAGTGCCCTCACTAATGTGTATAAATGACTGCCTGATGGCTGCACAGATGTTCCACTGTGTATTTGTATGGGCACTGCGGTCATTTTGAAAAGCCCTTCCCCAATCTGTCACAGAGTACCTGTTCCTAGTTTCCTGACCTGGGGAATAAGATTCACCACCACATGGGTTATTGATAATTGCCTCACGCTCAATCTGTTGTGAACGAAACACACGTTATCACTGCCTCACTTTGAGGAACAGCCGAACATTAAGCAGTTGGAGAAGCGATGGTAGTATTTATGCTGCTGATAAGCACTGCAATTTAATACACCTTAGAGCTTGCGCTTAGGTCCTTCTATACAAGTCATGTGGCCTTTAACAAATGATATATATTTTCCCCTCTAACGTGGCTTCAACCACACTGCCTGTGAGCACTAATTACAGAGTAATCAGTGACAGTCCAAACTCCCCCTCTAAATGGTTTACAGAGAATAAATAACAAAAGGCCATGGCAAACAGAAACAGATTCCCTTAGAATCACAGTTTCTGGTTTTGCATATAACTGCTTTCTAACAAAGATGACAAGACATAATCCACTTCAGAATTCTTTTCTCTCTTTAATCAGATAGAAGAACTGGGCATTTAATGTACACATATAAAGGGGTTGAATGCCAGGGTTGCCAAAGGTAACCTTGATGTAGCAGCCAGATGATGGATGATCATGAACAATAAAAAGACATTTCAAAATTTAAGATCACAGAGACAGACAATTGTTGCACATCACTGCTATTTAGACATTACTCCTTTTGTGTACAATGACATACTGTGACGCAGAAGTCAGCAGGTCAACAGCACCAACTATAACACACAAAGCTGTTCTGTGTCACTCCAACATAACATAAAACCATAACAGCAACCACGTCCAGGAAATTATTCAGTATTTTTTTTTTAAAACATCCTTTTGCTTAGTTTCAAAATCATACGAGCTGTTAAAAATATACCTTGAGCTCTTAACAGCAGAAAAAGATGAGACAGTCTCACTGGTATAGAAAGAGAACTAATTTTGAAAATGAATTTAAAAATACAGTAACATTAGAAAACACTATAAAGTCTCTCATGGTATATTTTCAAGATCAGAAATATTCATGGTGGTAAAATTCAGCTCTTTGATGGCACTTAATGCTGAAAAATATTGTTTAGTTTCTCTGCTTTTTAAATATCTTCATTATAACTTTTCAAACATTGTACATTCAGGAGATTCTGAAAACAAAAAACCATGCACAATGAACCTTTTTCAGAATATTTCACCATTTAATAAATTATTAAAGCATCATCAACTTAATTTTTGGTTGACTCAACTATTAAAGCAAAAAATGTCCTGAATACAACAATCTCAAAAATAGAAAATGGTATGAACAATAAAATGACATTACAGCCATTTCTAGCTCTTTTGCAGCATCATCTGCTCTACCCCCACTCCACTATGACCGCAACTAGAGCTGCTGAATGCATTACAGCCATGGGGCAGCTTACCTCATAGCAAGCATAAACCTACCGCTTGTCTGCCTCTGCTATGCATCTGTGAGGCCCCACTTGCTGTCCTGCATCCAGGTCTGGGTCCCCCAGCACAAGAAAGATATGTTGAAGTGGGTCCAGAGGAGGGCCACAAGAATGATCAAAGGGCTGGAGCACCTATCCTATAAAGTTAGGTTGAGGGAGTTGGGACTGTTTAGTTTGGAGAAGAGAAGGCTCTGGAGAGACCTCATTGTAGTCTTCCAGTACTTGAAGGGAGCTCATAAAAAAGGTGTAGAGTGAATTCTTACATCATCTGATGCTAACAGGAGAAGGGGAATGGTTTTAAACTAGAAGAGGGAAGATTCGGGTTAGATGTCAGAAGGAAATTGCTTACTCAGAGGGCCTGGCACTGCTGCCCAGAGAAGCTGTGGTGCCCCATCCCTGGAGGTGTTTAATGCCAGATTGCTCAGGGCCCCGGGCAGCCTGAGCTGGTGGCTGGCAGCCCTGCCCATGGCAGGGTTTTGGGGCTGGGTGGGCTTTGAGATCCCTTCCAACTCAAACTATACTATGATTCTATACTTGAAGTTAACAAAGACACAAAGGGTTGCAGTAATACTGAGGGAAGACAGAAATCCCAGTGCTTGCTTTACCAGGATTTGCCCAGCAGTTATGGCCTGGGCAGCAGGATGTTGATTTGCCAGAAGGAGCCCTGCACTGAAAAATCTGGAGGCATCAGCCCTGGTGAGCTGAATGGTAGCTCATGGAGCTGCAACCCCTGCCACTGTGGGATTGCAGTGATGCCTGCTGTGTGTTACCAACAGCAATTGCCCCTGGCCCTGCAACTGCAAATTGAAGTGGCTGAACCTCACCTCTCCATCAGTTTCAAGAGTCACAAAACCTTGACCCAAGGCAAGGAACAGGCTTTTAATCCTGTTTGTTAAGCAGATGGCCACACAAACTTGTTTTGAAGGAAAACAAGATAGATTACATCATGCATTTCACAGACTATTACACTACATCTCCCTCATCATTTAATTTTTCAGATGCTCTGTCATTCCATTAGCATAAAATTGGAAAGGAGAAAAAATGAAATAAAAATCTCATCAAGCAACCTTGACAGCTACAGTTTCCTACACCACTTATTTCAATGATGTGTTCCTTACAATGCCACTGTTTCCAGCAATATCATTTAAGTAGCAGTGGGCATCAAAGAACTTTAAAGGCAGTGGAGAAGGGTAGGCAAGTGAAGAGGTGAGGGAAGGAGCAGGAGCAGCAGATTGCAGGCAGGTCACAGCTCAGAGCCATGGGCACTTCAGTAACAAAAGCGATGGGGACACATAGACAGGAAAGGGAGAGGGAGGGAGTAGCAGCATCTTGGCACAGCAAAACACCAGCAGCCCTGCTATGTCCAAATGATGAACGAGCAGAAACCAGTGTCAGATGAAGCACCCAGCTGTCCTCCTGGTTATTTTTCCTTCAAATCTATATGAAGATTCGGATTTCACAGAAACTGACAATGAGTCAGCTACATGTGACAGAGCCCAAACTTTTGTCAGAAAAAATAGGTTGATGATGTCACTATCTGTCCGAGCACTGAAATGATCTGCAATTAAACCGAGTTTTCAATGCAATTAAAATAGTTTTTGTATCGTGTTTGAGTACCTGTCTCAGAATGATTTAAAAGAGACAAAGATTATTTACATATATTTAGATCTGGAAGTGATCTTGTGGCACTGAGAGTTTTTTCACATTCAATATTTTAACTCACTGGCATGTAAGAACCTCTCTACCATTCAACCATAGTTAGCCAGAAACAGTGTATTTAAAAGCTATAAAAACAATTTCAAAGGCAGTCCTTTAAAACTGCCATTGAAAATGATGCACAATTTGATGCCCTCCTGCTTCTTTATCCACCTAAACACAAGATTAACAGGATAAAATTGGCTCAAAACCCAAACACTGAATGATATGACTCATTATCATCACACCTGTAATTCAGAATTAATGAGTTCTGCATGAGTTATATGGTACAGAATAAAAACTATGTTATATTCCCTTTTTGCTACAGGGATTATTACTACGGTAATCTTCTAGTCATACAGTATTAATCAGCTGTAAATATCAGCTGCAGGCACAGACACTCTGGCCAGTAGCCTCAAAATAAATCAGCAGTTTTTTCTTTTAACTCTCAAATTATTTTTCAAGGAGAAAATGCTGTGCCTTTAGACTATAACTTGAACCCTTTTTTATTTATTTATTTATTTATTTATTTTGCACTGATACCAACAAGTAGTCATTAATAGTGTAGTTTTTGTTAAAAAAAAAAAAAAAAAAAACCACAGCCATCTCAACATTAATATACCTGTATTATTTCTTCTCAAAGGATTTTTCTCCCTCTTTTAGGGGATCGTTTGGCAGCAGCTCAGCCAACCCACTAAAACTAAGATTTAATAAGATTTAATATGGTGTCTCATCTCATCCAGAAGATTGTGATTAAGGTGGGATTCCAAAGACTCACCACATAGAGCACTCACTACTTAAGAGTCACCAGAGCAGGTTGTCAGACAACCATAGCCCAGAAGAACAATACAAGGCAATTTATTGAGCTTTCTAACAACAACTAATCAGCTACTTTGAGGCAAAATTAGGCAAGTTTCTAACAGTTAATAAGCACCATGGATAAAGGTATTTGGCATAGATGTTATTTTCTTCTTAACTATTTCACAGTAAATTTATGCAACAGCTACTGAAGAAAAGCAAGTCAAAGAACAAAGAGAAGAAATACAAACAGAGAAAGATTTAAAGACAGGTATAGTTCACCACTCTTGGATCTAGTGTTGTCTGGAGTTTGTGGTCCTGATATGGGTAAACGTGTGTGTTCTGCATTATATAGTCTAGTTGTCTGGGACCACCCTTCAGGGCAGCACCCTACTTGTGTCGAAAAGATTCAGGAATTTCTGATGAGTTTCTGGTCATCATGGACACCCTCCTCTCTTTTCTGTTCTTTATAAGCCATGAGGGGACATGAGAGGAAGTGAAGGTAAATATAAGCCCATCACTCCACCTCTGCAGAGTGAGGTTCCACAGACCTTACAAGCTTCCAACTTGGATCCTTAAGGCTCCATTCTTCCATTCTCACCATTGTTAAGCTTAGTTATTGTTTGAGACAACAAGTTCCTTGTACAGTCCTTAAGGCTCCATCCTCCAAAGCCCCATTCTGTCTCAGACCTATGGCATTCAGAAAACACATAACTGTCTTTTGTTATTGTTTTATTGAACAATGATAGTATTAAGAAAGAGCCCACTGAGTAGAAAGCAAAAGTTTCTGATCACTGATACCCAATTAGGTTTTTGGAAGAATTACTTGTGAACTTAAAATCACCTTGAAGCTTATAAATGTCTTAAAAGATTGTACAACCAAATCTTTCTAAAAGGGCAAAGCGCACGGTGACCACTGTCAAATTAATCGTTCAATCAAGAAGCAGTAAGTAAAAGGAGTTAGCTCTGTTCTGCTCCATTGCATACAGTTACATCTTTGATAACTGCCTCATGGGAGTTTATGGATCCTCCATGACCCCTGCAGAAACTCAATTGACTTCTTCCCTGCAAATTCTATTAGAATCGGTCCCTGCATCGCTGCTCACAATAATCAAGAACAGAGAGCCTGATTTATGGATAAGCATTTCGTTTTAGTTTAACTCAATAGAATATAAAATAGATAAGGTTACGAGATAGCTGTTTAAAAAAACAGAAAAAGGAAAAAAGTCAACTACATCCCATTCTATATCATATGCTACAAAAGAAGTTTTAAATTTAAAAAAACACTAAAAAAAGCCTATACTGGAAGTCCTTCAGGAACATGGGGAAGGTGAAAGAGGAAAGTGTTTTGCCTGTATATTGGCCTTTTCAGAAGTACCAAGATCTGTACACAAAAGAAATCATAAATGACTAACAGTCACACTATTATGGCATCCAAACGTTCTGAAGTTCACCTACAGCAAGAATCATCTCTTTTACAGAATGTAAAGGTTCCCAGTAGGAGCAAAACTGATGAATTTAAGAAGATGGCGCATGTTTACTAGTAAATTTAACAAGTTTCATGGGTTAATCCTTCTTCAGAGATCTAGTAGCCCCAGTCAAGGATAGAATAGTTATTTTTCATTTCCTTAAAGTTATAGCAATACTAGCTATAAATATTTAGCACTATTCAACTACTCAGTTCAGCTTGTAATTTCAAGATATTTGAACTGACCAAAGAACATAAAATATTTATAAGAATAACAAGACATCTCATAACAGAGAACACTGGCACAGCAGAGGCATTAATTAAACTTTGGATATTTCTTTTTTTATTATCACTTTGCTCCAAAATTTCTATAGTTTGGATCCTCCCACCAAGAAGGATCCAAATAGTTTCAGGTATAGAAACTATTTCCATCATTATAAAAGCTGGAACAAAATCTGCTGGAAATAATTATCAAATGATGAGCAGAACAAGCTTATAGAAAATTATCAGATTAAATTACTTAGCCTAATGTCATACTTGTGGCACGTGGGACAAAGAGGGAAAAAAAATACTTTCTTTTTTTTTTTTTTTTATGGTCATGAAAGAGTGACTGAAAGTAAACTACGAGAATATTAAAAGTTTGGGAAGTTACAATAAAGGTTTAGACCTGAGGATGGGTCAGCTTAGGAACGCTTATGCTTAGGGAAAAATTCCTCATTTCAGCGCACTTTGGAAACGATTTAAGGCCATACACAGATAATCAGATTACAAAGATGAAGATAAACACATGAAACAACAGTGATTCCAACACAGAAACTCTGGAGGAATTCAGAAGCCAACACAGAACCTGAAGGGAATTTTGAAAAGTCAATGCACCTGCAATGCAAATCTACCTGAGCTGATGGGAAGAGCCTTCTATATGATGACTCTCCTATCTGATGGCAGAACGCCTGTGCTGATTTGTTTTGAATCAATAAAGCCTCCAGCTCCCAGCATGTGCATTACCTACATTGTAATTGTGTCCAAAGCAACCTATCTCCCCACTGTTACAGAAAAACCCACATACTTCATTAAGCCGGTAATTATCTCTACTGCCACTAACTTGGCCACTGAGCCAAGATGAGTCTTGCAACAAAGGCTTTCTTCACTGCAGCTTTAGGAATCCAAAATTCATTTCTTGCAGTTTTATCAGACAGATCTAGAACTTGGATTAAAGATGTCAAAAATGAGATTCAGATAAACACAGACTGATGTTCAGTTTATTACCAAAATTTGCAGTTCTCATACAAATGTAAGCGCACCCATCTCAAGAATTTGACATTTAGCCTTCTCACAGTGATACAAAAAAGACAGATAGACAAATCCCATTCTAGGACATCTGACCAGGACACTGCAGCTCATTCCTTCCTTTGGCAACACATAAAGACACTGTTCTTTGTGAAAAGCTTTTCTTGGATGAAACGCTTCTCTCCCTTTGCTCCCACTCTCAGTACATGATCTGTACAGGTATTCGCATCGCGCCCACCCAAACTACACCCACCACAGCAGAGCTGCAGCACATACAGCCAGCGACCCATCCCACCCCATTCCAAGAAGCCTCCAGGGCTAATTTCTCCACCTAATGCTTCTTCCCAGCAATTTCAAGCTGTGCATCCCAGCAGCTGTGCGGAACACAGAGGGGCTTTACACACCCTGATCTGGCAGAACACATCTCCATGTCACAGCACTGGACCTGCTTGTGCAAACCAAGCAATTAACAAAGCTCACGCGTGCATTCCAAAAAGCAAGCCATATGCTCAGAAGAAAAACATAGCTGGAAGAAAATCTGTGGAAGTAATTAAAGTATGCAGGTCCTAAAGTAGGCAAGAACTTATGGAAGTTGTTACATCAGCATGTTTTTCAGCCCATGCAAGGTACATTTAGTGAGACTGACTCCAAGTGAGATTAGAATGGGAAAACAAGAAAACCTTACATATTTTGACATCTTCATGCATCTTCATTGCATTAAGCATTCGGGTTGGATCATTCTAAACAATACTCACAGCACATAAACACAAGGTTACCATAGACCGGGGGTAGGGGAAATCAACTCGTATTTATTTTAAATCTGTCTTGCAGAGAATACTTATGGGAGCTTATTATTAACCGTACTTAGGAAATACACAGCTGCCAAGCCCACAGCATAGAAAATATTTAACATATTTGCAAACCTTATCATTTTAATCAGGATAAAAAACACATCCCCTAAAAATAAGCTGAGATCATTTTGTAAAAAAACTGCCCAGTGTCTATAACGCTGTCATTATTATAATCTTTAAAAGAATATAAAATTGTTCTAGTTCTAAGATTTACTGGTGCCCTATATCAATTTATTTCGGACAGTTTATATGATGGCAGTAGCAGTAGCTGAATGTTTTAAAAGTGTCATAATTTGTCACTTATTGTCACTGCCACATTTAAAATAATCGTTAGAGTGATTACAAGGTTAAACCTGCCTTGTAAGGAAAAAATCTTGCTTCGGTGAAAGAACTCTAGATTACACTGATTATGAAGTCAGTCATCATGTTCTCACAAAGATAGTTTTCTTAACGAAAGGAATTAAAGGAATACTAGATCTGAATAATTTCATTACCCTGGATTAACGCACTTCACTCAAAACATGGTGATTTTATTTTTTTCCTACTATGATGAGTGCTCCCTTGAAAGTTTCTTCATTTGTAATGACAGATGGCTTTTCATCAGAAACTACAGAGTTTCAGGTCTCTTTTTTTTTTTTTTTCCTGCAGAACTGTATTTGAAGTGACAGTTCCATAGCAAAAGAAATTCTAATCCTTTGGTATCAAAGTTTAAATTTCACTCTTTCAAACTAAATATATCTTAATTAACCAAAAGCTACTCATGGGACTCCAAACCTATCTCTTCCCTCTAGTGGAACAACTCCCATAGTTCAGCCTAGTAAAATCATAGCATGGGGCAGCAGGGCTGCCTGTAATCTCTGAATAAATTTGCATATATTTTTCATTGGTTTCATAGAATCATAGAATGGCTCGGGTTGAAAGGGACCCCAAGGATCATCAAGTTCCAACCACCCTGCCACAGACAGGGCCACCAACCTCCAGAGGTTTGGATTATTCTACAGGAGACAAAAACATAATAGTTCTACTAGGTTTAAAACAAGATACACCTAAAAACACCTTAAAAATATCATAACCAATTCTTGGAAAGAAGGAATCATGCAGCATCAGATACAGCTAAGGTAGTTGTAAAAGGAAACACCAATCAAAGCACAGGTTCAGGACTATTTGCACTTCAAGAAGCACATGTCCAACATTTGACTGATTGAAAAACCAAGGTTTAAGCTCCAACAAAATAAAACAGGGTTTATTTTATGTTTCTTGTTTACCATTAGCTATACCTGCAGTTTCTGGATAAAAAGGGGAAAGCTTTGGCTTTTTAACCACACTAAATCTGAACAAAACAATAGTTCATCTCAGCTTGCCTCTGGGCTGCCAGCTGTTTCTGGGCCATGACTCACATCACAGTTCTTTAGCTGAAGTTTCTAACCCAGTCAATAAAAAAAGTCTCCTTAGACCTCCCTACAGTTACATCCTTTGTTTAATTTCTTCATTCCTCTAATACTATTTTGAGTGTTATCATTGAAGGCCAGCAGAAACTTGCAGCTACTTCACAGAATCACAAGAGTTGGAGAGGACCTCAAGAGATCATTGAGTCCAAGTTCTCTGCTAAAGCAGGTTCCCTATAATAGGTCACATAGGTAGACATCCAGATGGGTCTTGAATATCACCATAGAAAGAGACTCCACAACCACTCTGAGCAATCTGTTTCCATGCTCCATCACCCTTACCATAAAGAAGTTCATCCACATGTTAGTACAGAATTTCCTGTGTTCAAGTTACAGGCCATCACTCCTTGTCCTATTTCTACACACCACCAAGAAGAGCTTGGGCATATTTCAGAATGATGCAGCCTGCTGCAGAGGGACACGCATTGGTGTGTGCAGTCCATCTTCATTTTGAGTGCTCTGCCTGCTAAACGTTCCTGGATGCTATTTCAGACAACTGGAAATCAATGCAGTGAGCAAAGACTGATGTAACATTCATGTTGTTCTTCTGAAAGACGAGCTCCAGAACTGGACTTCATCTGACTTTCATATGATTGTAAAATAATGTTGCAGGGTGGAACAAAAAAGCTGGAGTGCTAGTTGCCCACCTGGAACTTGCAATGCCCAGAACTTGCTGAAATCAGCCAGCTTACTTGGTTATCATCAGCAAGCAAGCACACCTAACTTATGTAGCCCTCAGCACTCAGGTCTTCTGCATACCTGCTCTGGAGCCACACTAGTTTTAAAAAATTAATATTAGCAAATAATTGCCATGCAGCAACAAAATGTAAGAGAATACTGGCTAGAAGGTTCAATCTCTACTGCCCTACCACCAACATCCACCTCTGATATTATGGGCCAACATCATAAAATAGGAGGCAATACTTTTGGATCAGCCCTTCTATATTTCATTTGTTTCATGAACAAGACTGGCCTTTGTGTCACTTTAACTTAGTTTCTCCTGCACTTACAGCATATAGCTAATAGAAGGAGAACAATACTCTCCCCCTCCTTCTAATTTGCTGGTTAGCTGCACATACACCAGTACTCTTACTGCACGTTGCTGCTTGCTCTTCTCAACAGACTAGGATTTGTTAACTGTCACCATAGAACATATGATGCTGTATCTTATTTCTTGATGCAAAATAGTCAAGGAGAATGTCACTGCGGGGTAAAAAATATCCCTGAAATGCAAAACAGAAGCTCAGTGGAAGCTCTACCCTTCTCTGTGGCATCCTACCAATACTTTTTCATCTGGTTTGTATGACAACCGTGAAGAGAAAATAGCTAGAAATGATACTGAACTGACTTTGGCAGAAGTTAAGACAGAACTGTTGTAAAGTTCAATTCCCTTAAGATACATACATACAGAAGAGATCTGTCAACAGACAGGAAAACAGCTGATAGACTTTTTTTTAATCACTTTCTTTCTACAAGTGTACATCACACAACCAGATAACTGTCCCACTGTTGTACTCTATAAACTTTAATTCTGAGCCATCAAAACCTTTTCACAAAAATCTGTTATCTCGGAAATGCTCACATAGGCATGAACAACATAAAACATTCAGTTATTCACAGCAACTACAGCTGATATCAATAGATTTCAAGCACCGCCTGTTACAACTGAACGGAGGAGATTGCAATACTGCCAAATATTTTTTTTTAATAAGATCCACAATTTAGATACTTTTGAGGTCCATATTAAAAGAATATATGTAAATTTTATGTTCCATACCACATTTTCAAAATGAAGCAGGCTTTGATTTCGTTAAAGTGGAATCTGCACAGCTTTTTCAGAGCCAAACTCAATGTTCACGTTGTCAGTTCATCATCATCATTCTGTTTGTCATTAGCAATTTCATTTCTTGGCTGGTAAGGTAATCACCAAAAGCATCAAGCCCCAGTAGCGATACAAAGCAAATACAGATTTCTTTTACACACACATACACATACACACACACCTTCAGACTATAGCTAGCTTCTACAAAGCACTGTTGAAGAAAGCACTGTAACCAAGGCCAAGATTAACGACCTGCTCCACACTTCATGATAACCCACAAAGGAGCCAGTGGACCTGGTACAACCTCAACCACTGCTGGCTGTGGGCCAACACCCTACCTGCAGTCCCTGGAAGCAAACCAGCAGGAGTTGAATACTTTTTTCATATTCTGGATCAGAAGATCATAACAGTACTTCTATACAATCAGAAAGTTATCATTTAAACAAAACTTAAGCTAAAATGTGATTGACGAAGTTTCAAGAGAAAATTATTGAGAGCATGATGGAGGATATGCAGAGGATATCTGATGATCGTAGCTTATCTTTTCCATTGCTGAAACCCTCACAACACTTGGGGAGTCAGAAAAACACTCTAATGTCTTCTGTTACCAAAAATGCTCTAAATCTCCTTGTATCACAAAATGTTCTACAAAAAAAAACTCATACGAACAAAAAATGAAAAAAAAATGAAAAAAGCCAAGAAAAGTTAACATGCCTTGAACGCATGCTGTACATAAATCAGGCTTTAACATCAAAATTTGATTTTCTAAGCATCAAAATTCAACTCCCAAGCCCAAACTTTAACCAAAAGTAATTTCAGCAAAGAAATTGTGTAATACTCCTGTGATTCTGAAAAATGCTGCAGGCTTACTGCTTCAGGTCTTCTGCAAATAAGAATTTACCAGGGAACAGCAAACAGGCAAAGGGGTTAAATAAAAATGTAATAATAGCACAATAGATGGAGATCTAAATTATTTATTATCCTTGTGCTGAGAATGTGGATTTCTCATAATTTCACCAGTGCTGTAAGAGATGTTCTGAATTCTCAGGAACTCTTAAAGTGTGGTTTTCTAATTACCCATATTCGTTGGAAATGAAACAGCACATGTATGCATTCATTTCCTGAAGTCTGAGATCAGATCCTGTCACAAATAAAGAGAAATTCAATGAAATGAGGCATCTTTTCCACCTTACGTCTAATTCCCATTCACTCCAACAAGCATGTATACACCTCCCTACCTTCTAAGATCAGACCTTGTGTTCACAGGAGAAGAGCTACAAACATAAAACTCACTATGCAACTGCAAATGTCTCTGAAATAAAGTATAACTTCAAATTTCAGATTAGCTGATGTAGATGGAAGACATCAGTCAAACTTACAATTGTGTGCAGAACCAGCCCCTATTTTTCGCATTCCTGCTGCCTAAAAAACGTAAAGCTAAAGACAGTTTAATTTTGGTAGTTTCCACTTTTGCTGCTGCTACCAGGTATTTTTTAACTGAGCACATAGACTTCATTGATTATTTTGTCTTCTTCCTCTCTTTTTAAAACTCACCTATCTACACTCACTGAGAGAAGCTCAACACCCATCAAGAAAGACGGTGCTGTGTATATCTTGGGTCTTACAATCCTAAGCAATAGATCAGATGAGGAAAAAAACCCATAAGGTTTATTATAATAATAATTCTATTTATATACATAGAAGAAGCAATTGAGGTAATAGATTAAAATGTTTGCAATTTTGAAAATGTTAGGCTTTACATCAAGAACAGCACTACCATAAATGTAACAGCTTCTCCTTAAACAGTACTAGTGTCTAAAGATCTGTCTACTAATTGGACTTTACTACACACACTATACCTTAAGCACATACAACGTACAATATGCAGCAACAACATACTGTGTTGCTTGTGCAATGCTCTTCTCTTCCCAAATACAGTCCATTAGCAGATTCCTAGATTCCTGATAAGATCAAAAATACCCAAATAATTTAACACCACAAAAGTGAGTGCCATATATAAATATTCAGTGTCATCAACACAAAGGGAAAAAGGATTGCTTCCATACCACATTTCAACATATAAGATTCGTGTACTAGTTAAGAAAAATTAAACTTGGTAGATTTGGTGTAAACCAGGCAGAAAAGTGAGATCTATTTAACAGAATCTTCTCTGTTGATTTACCATTCGCATCCTTGAGTTAGCTTCTAGCTCGTTATCTATGTCTACAGTATGTTGTTATATCCTATCTGAATACTATTTTTCCATCTGGCATTGATCTTTGCAGACAGCATTGGTGAAACTGAAAATGCAAATAAAAAAATCCAAGCTCCCTATTACTACTTTTAAGGTCTATCTGCTTTCTTAATGTTGAGTATCTAATGCAAGTTCAGGGGGAAATGTAATATACAGCAACTATAGACAACACTAAAGTGGGAGGAGCTGTTGACTCTGTTAGGGATAGAGAGAACTTGCAGAGATCCTGACAGACTGGAGGGCTGGGCAGCCACCAACCACATGAAGTTTCACACGAGCAAGTGTGGGATTCTGCACTTGAGACAAGACAACCCGGGCAGACATTCCTATAGGAAGGTTTCCTTCAGAAGCCTGATATTGAAGCCATTACCACAGAGTTTCATGATAAATATCAAGTTCCAAACTGATTAGAGGGCCTACTACCTACATATATTGTATTGTAGTACATGTTGCCAGCAGTAACTTTACCATCGTATACAAACGTACACCATATTTACTTGTTAGTTAAACCATCAAAAACTGTAAAATAAAAAAATCAAGAAGAAATAATTGTATGAATTTTTTTTTCCTAAGCTGTTTGGAAACAGCTTCTCAAAAATAAGAACCAAATTACTTAGACAATTTTCTCTTTATTTCAGCTACAAAGTAAGCTTACAAGAACATACTGTTCTTCCAATGCAGCTTTTTTATTATATAAGAAGCACACACGCATTAAAATGGAACAGAAACAAACAAAAAAAATACTTTCTTGGAAATTAGTAATTCTACTAATTCTAATAATTACTAATTCTAGGAGACATAAGAGAGCATCGCTCTGTCTTCATTAAAAGCCCTGAGAGCAGATAATTGCATGAGTAAATGCAGAGATTTTATTCCTCCCAATTGGGAACTCGCACCCTCAGCAGCTCTAAACACAACATGCACATATGAAGGACTTGACTTCATAGGTACAAGCCTGGGAGAAACCAGAGGTCATTTATTTCCACCAGCCAGAACAATTAATAAAGAACTCATCGCGAGATGAAGTCAAAAATATCTGTTCATTTAAAAGCTACTGAATGTTTGAGACAAAACTGGAAATATTTATCAACTGTAAAAAGTTTCTAATCCCATCTGCTTCCAGAATGGGGCAGGATGGCAGTGGAAGAAGCTTCTGTTGCAGAGACTTGCGGAGTCTAGGATGACATTGCTAAGTCTGCAACGACTGATTAAATATTGTCTTAATGGCAAAAATTCTACACAGTGAGCTTACATGTGCATTGCAGTTTGTAGTTACGTTATTATCTGCAATAAATGGGTAAGCATTCATTAGGTTCTGTGTGGAACAAACAACTGGCAAGCTATTTCATACCTCAAAGAATTTATTGCATAAGAGAGAGGTAAACACGCAGTGCAGGTGACTTTGTAGCTAGAAAATAAAATGAATACTTAACGATGCTGTTCCCTTCCAGCTGTACAGCAGCTTGATATTGAGATGTCCCAACAAACGCAGTTTTAAAAACGGATGCCAAATCCCCACGTGTCATCAAGCAGAAAAGCAAGTATAATCTTTCGATTAATAAAATACAGATATTACTCTCCAGTACAAATTATTTTTTTAATTAAAACTGAGATGAACATAGGAGAACAAGCACCAACAGCATGCTTCTCAAGCAGCCCTGACTACAAGGGTCATAAACTAGTGTGTGCACAGACAGTTAGAGCTTATAAGGCTCCATGGGGGGAGGTTAAACAGAAGATAAGGAAATTAAAAATTAATAACTCCACAGTACAGTTGTTCTGAACAGACATACTCCCCAAGTCACAACTCCCACGGCAATCTCTAAGGACAATGCATTTGGCTCCATAATTATTTCTGAAGCACTTGGGAGTTCTGTAAATTATTTCATCTGTTCCAAAGCAGACAAATAGAAAAGGGAAAGCTGGGGGAAAATGTGACCAGACTCTTACAACAGCTCTCTCAAAAGAAAAAGTCAAATTGCTCTGTATTTTCCATACACAAAACACTGACACTGCTGCAAGGTACCCATTCAAAGGCAGAATACATCTTTTAATAGTTCAGCTCCTCCTGGCAATCAGAAAGAATAGACTAAAAAAATCAACTCTGAAGGTGGATATTCAAGTATCATTGCTAACACTGACATCCATTGCTATTGACCACTATACCCACACACTCTTACACCAACAGAAAGCATAACTTGATGCTCCTCGCAATCAGCCCCAGCTCTGTGTCCCCAGCTACACATCCAATTCTCATGCTCCCAGCCCACAGCTTCCTGCTTCCCACGCAACACCTATGTCAGGCTGCACACAAGTTTTCAGAGATCTTTTCTAGTAAGAAAACATGTTCATTTTATATGCCTTTATCCTTTCCGAAAGAAGCTTCTCAGCTTCGGAAAATTTAAGCAGAAATAAGGAATCTCTTTCCAGAGCTGTATTTTCCACTTCCCTTTTGTTTTTGTAGATGCTCCCATAAGCTACATACAGGGGCTGAGCACAGTCTTGTCAACCTCTTAACTCCCCATGGGAAATACAGATTGTACAGGACACCTCAGCTGAAGATTTACACATTCAGGCAAAAATCAGATAGCATGTTTCATAACCCTTCACACCACACATATGTTGTTACTTTAGCTTCCAGCCACTGACGTTTGATTTGGTAAGCACTTTGTATCATCAGTGGCAGACCAGTATGTTTAAAAGCTTCCAGGTTCTTCTCTTTTGATCAGTTTTTCCCTGAGGCGTTTAAGATCCTTTCAGCAGCTCCCAGGTTGTGCCTACTGAGCCCATCCCAGGTAAACACTTCTTCACACTGACATTTCCTTCAGCCCGTTCTTATTCAGATCTCTGCCCCCTTCCCTGTTCTTCCATAGTATCAGTTAAACCTCTTTCCATTCTACACATGCTATTTTTCCTTGGCTTAAGGACAAGAAGGTTTCACAGCTTCTGAAACTGGAAGGAGCCCTCATATGATCTAGCACAATAACATTCTGATCTGGCAAATTGCACACGCCATAAAATTTCACACAGCAAAGCTTTCAGCTCTGGCAGAAGTAGGACACATTTTAGCAATTTTAAAAAGCTCCATTAATTCTAAATGTATGAATAAACCTGTTGGTGTTTGGACTTTTTCCTACTGGTATCAGAAAATGTACAGCAGATTTGCCTTCTGTTGCCTATAATCACTGTTTAAGATGCTCACGTGGGCTACAGATGACATACTGCCCGTATGGTGATATAATATACATTTGCACAGTTACAATATTTTCTATTTCATGTATGAATCATCAGCAGTTTCTGAGCATACAGGTGAATATATGAATTATAAACATCAAAGATCTCTCTCAAATCCATAAGCCATGAAACACCTTATTCAAATTCACAGATGAAGCCTGGGACAAAACAAAGACTAACTCTCCAGACATATTTCTGAATACAAGGTCATCTCTCATCTGTTGCATTCCTCCTCCATCCATTAAAACATAGCTATCAGCTGAAAATATCTTCAGCTTCACACAAGAATAAGATCAATTAAGAAGAAGATGAGCACTACCACTTATCGCTTCCTCCAAGCTCTGTTCAAAGACTGTCTATAAAGGCTTTGTCTGGTGGCAGAAAGGGAAGAAAACGACATCAACCCTTACAAGTGGAAATCTTACAATGGCCTCTCCAGACAAAAAATACAAAACCAAGCACAGGGGCACTGAGCATTGCAACATGAATTTCCATAAGGGCGGTAAACAAAAACAAGAAGGGTAAGCCTTCTCTGAAACACAGGATAAAATAAACATCATAAAAATAAAACTTGTCTTGATAATCCCAGTAATTTCCTACAATGAAATGTTAGTTGAACACGTATTTCAGCACAGATACACATAAACACAACATCTTCAATGCATTTATTTAATTTTAAAATGAATTTGTTAGTCCAGAATCCTGTAAGGTGGCATTCACTGAGCCTGTGTTACACTTTACTGATGTACAACAGGATTTCCCAGTCACATTTTTCAGGAGAAAGGTAAGTCCAGTAAAACAACCCTACCCAAATTTCCACAATGTCTTCAGAGGATTATTTTACATATAACGCTCAGTCCATCGCACTCCGTTGAACATTTCACCTAAAATCTAACTGAAGTAGTTTTGGCTTATAGAAACCTGCCAAACTACCTGAGCTACCAACCACATCAAACAGGGTAGTTCCATGAAAATGACTACCAAAACAGCAAAGGCCATTAAAGGGCAGCCAAACACATAAGAGCAGTATGCATACTGACCGCCTGTCTAACAAAATGATAGGTCTCTATTAGACATGGCAAGATTAACTTCTTCCCATAATGGAGATGCTAAGGACCATTATAATTGTCTTCCTAGTATTATGCCTGACAATAACTTTATCTAAATCTGTCATCATGTGTTTAATTTTAAAATTAAAAAGTTTCCACACCTATTCCATCTGTTGTAAATCAACAGTAATTAATAAGACAATTTTAACATGACAAGCGGATACCAATCACAAATAACCAAGTATTTATTAAAACACAGTCACTTAGGAACTTAAATCACAGAAGACAAAGTGGTCATTTGTGCCATTTCAATTTTTCTTCTCCTTTTTAGTCTGGTTTTGCTCCAGCAGAAATCTGGACTAAGATAATTCCAGCAGCTGGAAGGACGTGCAGTCAGTGCATCACAGAAGTCAAAGCAAACTACACAAAGTACACAGACTCATGGCAACATTCAACCAATCCTTTCAATACCTGGACCAGAGTTTAATCCCAGAAAATCTCACTTTTTGTCAAAGAAAATTACACTGCAGTGCAGGAGTCTAGCCCAAACCTCTCTCATCCCATGAGATGGTTAGTAAAGGCACAATGACCTGCATAATAGAACCTGAATTTACTCCCGATACAAGAATATTTTAGGTCCCCAAGAACACTGAGGACAATGTGAGGAAGGGGAAATTGCAACGAAATGGGGAGGCCAAAATTTATCTCTCAGTATTTGTCTAAATACTGGTAGTCTGCATCCTTCTGACCTTCATTTCTAGAAGCATGCCTCCAAGGGTGAAGTTTCACCCTGCTGTAATATTTGGAAAACACTGAGATTGACAAATACACTGCTGTTGCTTTTTGTTTGCCTTCAAAAAAGAATGGCTCTACAGCTTGAACATGCGTGTTAAGGTGAGCTGCTTTCAAACTTCTCTTGATGAGGAAATAAAAACAGGTTTCTGGCCACTGAACGACTTTACAAAGGAAGCATACATAGTTTATTTCACACTCAGCTTTAACCAAGACACAAATGTTTCCTCCTTCAGGGTAATGCTCCTTCAAAAAATCTCATTTGAATTACACTTGCATTATTTGCTGGGATCCTTCCCACCAGCAAGAATGCCCCCACCACAGAAATCATCTCTTCAGGTCACTTAGCATACATTCCCAGCAGTTACAAAGGCCAGACATTACTCATTTGAACTTCTGAATTATAAAAACAGGCATAACAATCATGTTTGTACTATCTCTTCCTTCCCAGTGACTCTTGTGTTCTCTTCTGCATATCACCCTCACCTAAAGGGTCCTTGTGGACACACTTGCAGCTCCTTCATCCACTCACTGGCACCACGTGACACAAGCAGAGCACAGCCCCACATGAGCACTCAGGCAAGCCTTATCCAGCAAAGCCAGAAGCTTTATCTCCTACTTGCTGATGGCAGGATCAGCTACTCTAATGCAAAACGTCAAAGGAGATAGATTATCTACATCCAAAAAAAATTTCAGTCTTTAATTTCATTTAAGCTTGAGCAATCAAGCTAGTAACAGAACTAACCCTGAGCTGAAGGTGGGCAATAGTTAAGGTAATAAACAGAAAAACTCAGTATTTTGTAATCAGGGCATTACTGCTTGAGTCAGCATAGGAATTACGCACTGGTTTTCAACAACTGTGCCATTTGACAGCAGCCCTACAGCCAACAGGATGCTCTTGGGCAAGAGACAAAATTTCATCTTGATCTCTAAGATCTCTGTTCAGTACACAGACACGCTAAGAATTACAACCACAAGGATTAAGCATGGGCTCTGAAATCAGTAAAACCAATGGCAAAAAAAAAAATTATCTCAGAAAAGAAACTCCCATATAGCCAAGACATGAATCAAAAATTATAATTTCCTTGGTAATAAGAAACAATTCAAAATGTCTGCATTGTTTCTTCCACTAAACTGAAGCTAATGGTAAGAAATAGTTCTGGAGTAGCAAAGCACACAACAGAACACAATACAATAGAAAAAAACACAATACAATAGAAGGAATAAATCTCTGGGTTAGCCAGGGCTGACCTAGACTAGAAAGCAAAAAAATCCTCCTCACACTAAAAACCCAGCTGATCCTGCACTCCTCAAAGCCCACCTTCTCCTGCAGACAACCATAAGAACTCAGAAATTTTCTTTCTGCCCCTTTTAAGGTTTCATTTTCATTTCTAGCTACAGCAGACTAAAGGTAAGCCACCACCACAAGGAGCAGCCCTGACTGCCTGATCTTCCCCTTTCCCTTCTGCAATCCCTTCGGCTCCCTTCCCCCACGTGCAATACTTTGATTAAAGGACACAGAAATGTGTTTATATATAATTAGTAAGCTACGGCTTATGTCAGTTCAGTTCTCTATATTGGTGTTCTCTGTATCAGACAAAAGCAAAGCAGACAAATGAGAAGCAAAAGGATGATGCAGCATGAAGGATAAGCCCTTTCTAGCCAGCACATCAGGGAGACCACCTGTGCAGTCCCATAACCACATCCTGTTTTAAACCCTGAGCCAAAGTGCAGTCATGTCAAAATTCTGTAAGCCTCACCTATGTAATTCTGAATAACCCAAAACAACCGCAGCAGTTGGTTATGAACACGACTGTAAGTGCTTCAAGGCAGAACAGCATCACATCATTCACTTCACAGCCACAAGCACACAGTGGCTTTGGAGTACAGTCACAGTGGATGCAACCATCAGCTATTAATAAATTCCAGTGGCTACAGGCAAGGTATCATTCAGTGTTCTTAAAGAATTTAAATAAGTTCTCCGATGCAGTGTAAAACTTCCAGCAATTTTTGCAAAATGAAAAAAATAAAAATAAAAATAAAAAATCTCCTTCTCAGGAGATACATAGTAATAAAATTAGTCTCAGATATTATGTTCACCTGAAGTTATCCATATTTTAATCATTTCTGTATTCCCTTATAGCACTGGTTTTAACTATGCACTTGCACTTCTTTAACATAAGAAAACGAGTACTAAATGAGTACTAATCCAAGTCATAAACTCATTTTGGTGGCTCTCATTTACTACCAGCAGAGAACGTTCCTGTGGAGGATATTATTTAAGAAACTAATATTATGGGCTGAACTACGCAGAAATGAAATATAACATCAGGTGTCCATAGCAGACACACGGTGAATTCAGAAGAATTTACAAGACTGCAACTTAAATTGTCGGCCATTGCTTGACAAAGCAACAATTGTTAGACAGCTTTGAAGTTACAGATCTGTATAAGTGTGAAAACTATACTTGCAGAATCACAACATCAAGATCTTTATGGACTTTTAAAGCACATCTAAGCTTGAATTTTGATATTCCATAAAATGACAGACACAGCAATAAATGTTTGATCTAGTCAAACACTTTTAGTAACACCTCTCTGTTTTCTGTTTCTACTCTTATATTATGGACAGGATCCAAGCCAGGTTGGCAGCAGAAGGCAATCACAGCAGCCTTGGGACTGGGGATGAAGGGAGGGACGTGGGCAGTGAATACTGAAACACTGCCAAAAGGAAAGGAGGGTTTACAGCAAACTGAATACAAATGACATTCCCAAACCACATCTCTAAGAGGTGGAAAAACAAACAAAAAACCATAAGACAAGAAAAAGGCAGCCCACAGGATATGTTTAACAGGAGCATGAGAAACTCCCTGGCCACCCTGAAGGTTGCTGAGGGAGCAAATCACAAGGCGAGCCAAGAGTCAAGAGTTTGTTTTCAACAAGCTAGCAGAGTCTCAAAGCTATCTCTGCATTAAACAGTGATGAAAGTAGTTTCTGGAGAGAAATCAGTAGGCAGCTTAGGTGCTATGGCCTCACGCATCAGTGAAAGTCTCACACACGCTAAACTTCTTCTAGCCTTGAATGCTTCCAGGGAGGAGGCCTTCACAACCTCACTGGGCAACCTGTTCCAGCTTCTCATCACTCTCACAGTAAAGAATTTCTTCCTAAAATCTAAATCTAGTCTAAATCTACCCTCTTCCAGTTTAAAGCCGTTTCACCTCATCCCGTCACTACACTCTGTTATAAAAAGTCCCTCCCCACCTTTCCTGTAGGTCCCTTCAGGTACCGGAAGGCCACTATAAGGTCTCCTGGGAGCCGCCTTTTCTCCAGGCTGAAGAGCTCCACTTCTCTCAGCCCGTCCTCGTAGGGAAGGTGCTCCAACCCTCAGATCATCTTCATGGTTCTCTTGCACTGGATGGTTGTGATAATACTACGCATCACAGAAGCAATTTTTTTTTTTTTTTTGCCTTCTCAATTGACTTCCATAACAGACTGGGTATAGAGTTAATACAAAATCTGGAGGTCAGACTACACAGTGCCATGGGTACCACGCATCTCAGGGAGAAGTCAATCAGCAAGGATTAATTAAATACACAGAGGAAGGAAATTTTGCCAAGCACAGAGATGCTACTTCTGCATTCACTTCTCAGATAAGGGAAATCTTTGAAATCAACATGAAGATTTAACAACCTGAGCAAACTAGCACCATCAATCCAAACGTATTAAACTCAGGGATGATAAATCAGTGCATGTAAGCAATCTTGGCAATGTTATATCTTCCTACATTAAAAGCCAGTACTGACTTGTGATTATTTTGTTAAATCAAGAAGTAATACGCAATATCCAGACTTTAACAGAACCTCTAGTCTGATCAGCTAAATAAAGCTGATTCTAATAAACCATAAGATTAAACAAAAGGGAATATTAAAAATAATAGCAACTAATGAAAGAAAAATAGGTCATATTAGTGTTTGCCATTAAACTTAAAAATTTGGGTAGATAGTTGAAAACCTTGGTGTTTTCTGATACAACCTATAATCTCATGGGACATTAAAAGCAGAACTCTCAATATACACATAAAGCATTCCAGTGCTTGCAGTGCTTCTATTTTCTAAGAAAATTAAAAATTACCATTATCACACTCACTTGACTATAATAAATGTAAGCCTGGCTTCTAATCCCAGTAAGACAATAGACCATAATAAAGAATAAGATTATTAATCAATTGGATGAATAAAGCCTGCAAGGGAAAAGCAAGCACAGCTCCCATGAAGGAACAGCTTGCCCAAGTTTCATGAGGACATCCATGCACAGATGAGTACATAATTGTGCAAATGCTAAGAAATAATTCCATTCCAGGGATGGGGGGGGTGGGAGAGGGGAGGGAAAGTCCCTTTAGAGACTGGTAGCCAGGTAAAGGACACAAAGGGGAAAGTCTTAACAGTCAGTTTCCAGACGAAAGAGAAGTTATAAAAGTTTCCAGGGATCACTGGCAACTAGCTTTACTTAACATCTTTATCAGTGTCCAACAGAACAGAAATCACAGTAAAATCCTGGTGGGATTTTTAGATGAAACTGAGCTTTCTTTACATAACTCCACCCCCTGCTATAAATCCGTACTGAACAGTAATGTCACAGAATCTACCTTAGAGAGACATGGGAGAAGCCATACAGAAAATCTTTGATTAACAGGAGAGAACAAATCTTTTCTGTTGCTTTCCTCAGCAAGATGTTGGAAAAAGATGTTGGCCAACCAAATCTTTCCAGACTTCTATAATGACACAAAATGGCATATCTGCAGCAAGGCATCACCCCTTCATGCCACAGATATTCTTTGACAAAAAGCTATGGCCATGCAACACTATGTCATTTGTTCTCCTAGGACACATCCTGGATGCACATGCCCTACTCAACACCACAGCCCCACGCTGTAAGGACCAAGACAAGGCCCCAAAGCATGTCAGAGAAGTAACACAAGTCTGTGACCCTGTGTCCAGGGTAGACCATGCTGCCTCCCCCCTCACACTGTAGAAACTAGACACTGCACATCAGTATCAATCGTCAGCACTTCACATAGCCAAAAGCTACAATGCTGTATATATAATTTATATTTAACAATACACATAATAATAATACAAACTGGCACAGAACTGTTTTCTTCAGAGTGTCTGGTATGATGTTATGCTTTGGTTCTAGTAGAAAAACAATGCTGATAACACACTGATGTTTATAGTTGTTGCTAAGCAGAGCTGATTAGAGCCACGGCCAATCTCAGCGAAGGGCCCAAGGATCTGAGAGGGAAAAGAATTAGAACTGACTTAAACTGGCCAGAGGGTTATTCCATACCATATGACATCACTTGGAAGGAGTTTTGAAGGGGTGGGAGTTCACCTAGCTCTCTTCTACTGTTCAGGGGCTCAACTGGGCATCATTTGGGGGTGGTAATTACTTGTGAATCACTTGTTAAATACATCTTTATATATATATAAATTATATATTATTATATATTATTATATATTATAATATATATATTATATTATATTATATATTATATATATTATATACACACACATATATATTTATTTATATATACACACGCATATATATACATATTTATATAAAATGTTATATAACACTTTTATACTTATTCTAAAGTGTTTTAAAAATATATTATTATATATAATAATATTATATATTATTATATATAATATATATATTATAAATATATATATATATATATAAAGTTTTGTCTCAACCCAGGAGTTCTACTTTGGCTTTTTTTGGTTATTCTCTCCCCAATCCCACTGGGAAGGGGAGGGAATGAGTGAATGATTGTGTGGTGCTCAGCCACCTTCAGAGTTAAACCACAACAGAGACAGAAGTCAGCATGGAATTACTCTTCACAGTATAAGGATTGTATTGTATGAGATCGATAAATGCTAAATCACTTTCAAGAGAAAAAAAAAGTTTGTTTTTTTTTTTTTCAAATCGTGCTCCTGTACTGCCACCTAGAGATCAGAATAAAAAGTATAAGTTGTACCCAAGGTGAGTTACCTGCAAAGGACCAGAACCATCATCTAGTTCCAACCCCCCTGCTACATGCAGGATCACCAACCAGACCAGGCTGCCCAGAGCCACATCCAGCCTGGCCTTGAATGCCTCCAGGAACGGGGCATCCACAACCTCCTTGAGCAACCGACTCCAGTGTGTCACCACCCTGTGTGTGAAAAACTTATTTCTATATCTAACCTAATATCTAACCTAAGCCTCCCTTGTCTCAATTTAAAACCATTCCCCCTTATCCTATCACTATCCACCCTCATAAACAGCTGTTTCCCCTCCTGTTTATAAGCTCCTTTCGTGTACTGGAAGGCAATGAGGTCTCCCTGGAGCCTTCTCTTCTAAAAGCTAAGAAAGCCCAGTTCCCTCAATCTTTCCTCACAGGAAAGGAGCAGTTAACTGCTTTTCTCATATCTACCTTTCATAAGATCTCACTGCTTATTAAATGCAAACCAGATCCATGAAATACTTCAATTCTACTTCACAATTAAGCAGGTATCGTCATTTCTCTAACTTCCATATGTTTTAAAAAAAATTAAAAGGACCACCTATGTGTGGATATATGTATCAGTAACTGAGTAAGAAGCCTTTGCCTGGACAAACAGGAAAGTCAGCTTGCACAGTTATGACCCACAGACTTTTTCCAGCCACTACACATTTTAAGTGGATGCAAGAATAGTGAGAAAATACTTTTTACCATTCTTAACTTATAGTTAACCTCTTAATTTGAACTGACACCACTCTTTCATAAATAAATATATACATATATGTATGTTTTGTTTTGTTTAAGACAAACGTGTAATCGCACAACTGCCCACAGTACCTCAGCCGGCAGAACGGCCGCTCCTCCCCACAGCCCTGGAGGCACGTGCCGGGCGTCACCGAAACACTGGCTGCATTTTTGTATTCTTAGCGCTGAGCTCAGGCGCGAGCGTGCCCAGGAGCACGCGAGCAAGCGATTCTCCGAGAGAAGGGGGCTCTCATCGTTATTACTTTAAATTGCAGCTGAGAAGTACTGTAAGGACGGGAAGGGAGGTTCTGGGAATGCGTAAGCACGACGGGAATCAAACGAAACCAAATGAAAAGACTACTGAGGTTAAATTCCCTCTTTTCTTTCTGAAATCCTCCTCTAACCCAGGTAAGGATCTGTGGAAAGAACACTTACACACACCCGCTCCGTGCCCCCGCCCACGTGCACCCACCGTAGGCGGTACCGACGCACGCGACCCGCACGCACACGACTCCTCCGCCCCGCCCCGCCCCCATAAGGCGGGACAGCACAGGATGGCGGTGCTGCGTTCCCGTGGCCGTTCGTACCTCTGGAAGCATTGCTCGCACACACCGCCCAGCTGCTCCTTGGTCACCACGTAGGCGAAGGGCTCGGCTCGGTAAAGCAGCTCTCCGGGCCGCACCCGCCGGCGGGAGCGGAGTCCGCTGCCCTTGCCCGGGCTGAGGAAGCGCTCCAGCGCGGCCTGCTCCATGCTGCCGTCGCGCCGCCACCGAGAGGAGGGAGATCTTGCCCCCACCACGTGACCCGGCGCTGCCGCCGCCATCTTAACTGAGGGCAGGGGCGCCCTCTGGCTGCTTCCTGCTAACGTTGTCAGCCCGCGGTTCTGAGGAGCCCTCGGGGACAGGGGGCAGCGCTTTCTCTGGGTCGATGCAGTTTTCATCCATTTAAGAGTTCACCTGCTTTACATTGCGCAGATGAAATGCGCTGAATACAGAGGCTTCATCTGCTCTTCCTTGTTGTGCCTATAGAGGGAGTGAGTGCTTCCGTTTTGGAAAGGAGTGTCTCGCCAAAGAACTCAGACATAGGCCTAGCAGTTCTCCTTTTCAATTCTCAAATGTACTCTTTTGTTCTCAGTAACAGCTGTTTTACTGCAGATGTTTTAATTCAAGCTACAACAGGGTGCTCAGAGGTGATACACATACACAAAATACTGCTACTGTGAAGAACCGCAGCAGATCAAACCGCAGGATTGCCACAGAAAAATGTATCTATTTAGACTGATTCATTTAAATACTGCAGTGGTGTAATTCATTACCAAAAGAACTGATAGCGATCTGTGATTTACTGAATGTGAATTACTGTGTTTACCTTTAGTTTCCCAAGAAAGCTGGGAAAAAAAAATAGTTCTCAAAAATTATTACAATATTAAGTTATCACCTCTGCTTGTATGCATTACTCCTTCCTCTATTTCAAGTTCCATGTTTCCTTGTATATTCTGTTTTATGGAGTTTCTAAACAGGTATTACCCAAACCCATAACAAACAAGAACAGTTGTAACAGAGGTGAATTTCTACCTCTTGGGCGGATAAACTTAAGAGATGAATGGTCAACCAAAATAAAGAACGAACTTCAAGTCTTATGAACAGAGGAAACACTCAGGAAAGAGCTAATTTGAATATACAAGATGTATTTTTCATTATTTCCCTGTTGTCCAATTCAGGTTTTCTCACTCAAACATCCTGTAACACAACTCAGCTACTGTAGCAGAAACCCAGGGATGAGTAACCAAAGAATGGGACTCTCATTAGTTAGGCATAAACCATACACTGAAATAAACTAGAGCAGCCAAAGAACTTCTTTGATCTGTATTTCAATTGATAGGACAATGAGAGAATAGTAATTGACATTATGTGGTATAGGTGAGTTCTGAAACACAGCACGAATTACTTTACTGATGCAGTGATGGATATGTCAACATTTGTAGGAATGGGCTGAAAAGCTGTTTCTGGATATCTGTATCTACAGTTTACGCATAGGTTACCTGTGCAGGGCCACTCAATGCTCTTAGAGCAGTGATGAAGAACTGACTGTTCGACTTGGATGCTTTTGGAAATGACAGTCAGTATTTTCTAAAATGCATAATGATATTGTGGCTATAAATGGTAATTTAGCACTTGACTATATTTAATTGAATTAATCCCTTTTATTATTACAGCTTTTTTTTCTTCCCACAAGACCAAGTCATCCACTGAGCTAGACAGGTCAGACTTCCCAATAGCTGTATGAAATGCATGACACATTCTGCGCAGTTGCTGCTGCCAAGGCACGTACTGAAGACACTGTTGTGGGACATACCACTTAATTGCAGCTGATGCTTCTGAATTAGTCATATTTCCTTAGCACCTGTATATGAGAGTTTGTAGTAGAAGTTCGTTATTCCCTCTCAAGACAGTATATTTCATAACATGAATTTACAAGAATTGCAGTAATGAAGTGACATAAGCAGCTCAACAAATTCTGTTATTTAGTCATTAATATGCAATTCCCATTTCAACTGGAAGGGAAAACTGGATTTTCTTTGAGCCAAATAAAAAAATATTAAGTTATAACAGTATAAAAACTGTTATCACTAAAGGTATGGAGTAAATATCAGATTAGTTGAAAGCCTGTAAGCAGAGACAGATCTCTTATGAACACAAGAATCTCCTGCTGATGTCTCTTCTCTGTTTAATGCTGTCAAACTAGTTAAAAATTTATTCTGAAGTGTAGTATTAAAAAAAAAAACCTCATTGCAAAAGCACTTTAAGCACAAATTCATAATAAATTCTACTCACAGGCAGATTGATTATCTGTTAATTCTCTACTATGAACTTCACAATGTTTCTACTTTTATTTGAACATTCCCTGCCTCAAACGCATTCACTTCCCTCAGATGAAATAACAAGCTTCTGAAGCTCATCTCCACATAATTTCCTAGAAAAAAGACAAAAGTTGTAAGTGTACGTTATATGAAAAATATTTCACAGCATAGTTACAAAAAAAAAAAAAAAAAACCTGTAATCTCCCATTTTTACAGAGAAGAATGAGTTAAATGGTCCTTAAAAATGTTTTGTCCTGCAATTTCTGGCAGGAATCATGGAATATTATTAGTGAAGTCTTCCAAAAACCCTACATTGCAAGCCTTTGAAACCTGATTTTTGTAATTTAAGCTGTTCTGGTACAAATGGTTGAATATTCCTGAGTTGATTTATGGATCACTTGCTGGAGATCTACACAGAATCAAGCAAAATCGCTGCCAAGTCAAACTGGCTGATGGCTTCCTCTTATCTTCAGAGTGTGATTCTGCAGCAGAAAAGTAAGTCTTTGCATGTGTCAACAACACTGCAGCTGAAAACAGGGGAATGCTACTACTAATGGTGACATCACATGTTTGCCATCACTATAAAAATAATGTCCAGTAAACGAACATGAAGACAATACATTTCTGCAGGACTGTTACTAGGAGCAGCCATCCTGGAAAGCTAACTTACAACTCATTCAAGTTTATGAATCATTCCAAACACTGCACAGAAGTTTTAAGAAAACAGATAATGCTGAAGGTCTTCTTAGTGCTTTATCACTGAGATTGAGTGTTAAAGTCTTGATTACTTTATGAGTAATTGGCTGTTCCATTTGCTGTATTGCAGCTACTCCTAATTTCACCTAGCTTTCCTATGGTTGCTGTGCCTTGTGATCTATCAGCTGAGGATAGCGTGGGTCTATTTTTAGCAATGACCTGTAAAACAGCAAACAAGGAAAGACGCAATAGCTATTGAACCAGGATACAACATGAGTGAATAAGCACCTCTCACTGACTTGCTGTTCTTCTTGGAAAAGTCACTTGTTATTCCCATTCTCTCACTTTTTCTTCTTTTTTTTTTTTTTTTTTTTAAAAAAAGACAGCTTTGTTAATTAAAGACTTGCAAAACTTAAATGGAGTTTTCAGTCTACAGCCCCATAGATTGCAGTTAGAGTGCCAGAATAATTGATTCAGCATCCTTCATCCTTCTCAGGAAACTTCAGGTTCTTCCTATCACATGTACGCTTCTTAAATGACATCAGCAACCTATTTCTGGAATGTTGGTGCTTTCTACCACTATAGTCATTATCACCTCTAAGTCTAAGCTGTAATTAGAGTCTCCAATGCTGAACAAGCCTAGTAGCCAGTATATACACATTCCACCTTACCGACTCCTCATCACATCACCTTCTGTGTTAACCAGAACAAGGTCAGAAACCCTTCTTCTCGATCAAAAGTGAGCTACTGTCAAATCCAACATGACTGATCTCCTAAGTCCAAGCATCAACATTTCTCAGTAACTGGATGGCATTAGAACTAAGCTTTTTTCTTTCTGAATTTGTGCGCGCTGAGATTTTAACATAGTTAAGTAGTAAAACCTTAAGCAATTACAATTCTGAGATTTTCTCTACAGGCAGGTGGGCAGCACAAATGGGGGACGGGAGGAAGGACTTACTGCCCTTGAAGTTACAATCAATATAAAAACAGATACATTGATGCCTTACTGTGGTATGCCAAAAGCCCTTTGTCTCCTCTTCTAATAACTAGTAGTTGAAGAGCTGAGGCAATACTTAAATGGTTGCACTTGATAGATGTCTCATGTTTTGGAAGTTCAAGAATGAAATCAGTCAACAATAAAAAATAGTAAAGAAAATTCACACAACACGGGAAATAACTGACTTTCAATTACGTATTGTATGTATGTTGTAACCATCAACTCAAAGATAACAAATTCAAAGACAGCAAAATGAAATAAATCTTCCCCAAAAGCTAACAGTTAACTACTGTGGCTTTTAAATCTATTATTTTGTATTTCTATAAATTGTGTTGTAACGCAAAACTATATCACATATAACAGAATTGTGCAACATTTCCCAATGTTAGTGCAAATTTCAAAATACTTTTTATTACTCACTGTATCAGGCATGTGAACTCACAAAGTAAAGCACTTTCAGAGATGGGAAACTTTGCCATCCCATCATGATAGGAAAGCTAAACAGTAATGCTCATTGAAGATTTTGAGTTCAACTGGTACTTGAATACCTCCCTATCCTGCACCATTTCCCTTGATCAGTTTCTGTATTCTTAGCCCATCTATGCTGTAACAGTACATGTGTTTATCAAGCAAAATATGAAAAATACCCACAAAGCAAAGGATGCAGCCTGGGCTGTCTAAAAAATGCTGGAATAACCCTCATTACGTATTAAATGTAGAGTCCTAACTGCATAATCCCTCTACAAGTTCATCAGAAGCTCAGTGAGAAAACTGTTCACCGCTGTCTTTACAGACACTAGAAGTGAAATTTCATCTTCACACTGAAGAATATAGATAACAATAAATCCAAAACTGTTGTGTACACTGAACAGCTCAAAAACATTATTTAACCTCTTGATATGAAGAAGTGGTTTAAATTTTTAAGATATCAAATCAGAAATCTAAAAAAAAAAAAAAAAAAAAGAATTGTGAAAATATTGCCTATAAATTGCTAAACGGTCAAGGGGATACACTTACAGACTCCTACTGTTATCTTGGGAGTTCTCTGCATTCGCTCTGTAAAGGCTACTGGCCTACAGCACTTAAAAAAAAAAAAACACATTTCTTTTTTTCTTCATTTTCTTTTTTGTTCAAGACACTAAATAAATTTATATAAGACCACTGCTATCTATATTTTACATATTGAATATTTTCCCTGGTACGTTGCTGCAGTAAGCTACAAACATTTTATTCAAGGAAATAAAAATAAAAATCAGGCCAGGAGACACTGCATTCCTGTTAACCAGCAGATAAGACAGTTACCATCCACTGAAACTGATAAGAGGTAGAATTGCTTCTGTTAAAGTCAATTCATAATGCAAGTTATCTCAACTACACACTAAGATATCTAATCAGAAAAAAGCCATAGATCTTCAAGATCTACATCATAACAGCAATACTGCTCTAAAACAGAATGCTAATTAAGCTTTAGCCTTTCCATTAGTTTTATCATACGAACATGACACAAGACAGCAATTTAAAACACATACCTGAAATTGTAATAGTGCAGTAGTGACCAGCAGCCTAGCTAGGAGAATGAACTGAAGCTCCTTGAAATCAGTTTTCCTTCTGTGCCAGGAGCTACAGGAAGACTTTCAGAGCTCTAAAAAGAGGCGAATGCCTGTCACATATGCTTCCAACTATACTTAAGAAATACAATTTTCTGTTAGCATTGCTTTGGTGGTTGTTTTCCAAATCCTGTAGATAGCACCCTGAGAAAGCATTTTATTCACTCAGCATTTTATTCTCCCAGAGGAGACAATGGAGAAAACAGAGCGAGTACAGCCTGTCAACACCATCAGAAAGAGACAGAATAATCACGTGTCAAAACAATAAAGGGAAAAAGAAACAAGCTCCAGTGTGGAAGAGTGTGGCTAAAAAGACAATTTTAATAGCATGTCATCTTAAAGTAAGGTTTTATATACACATAATACATATTAAACAAATTTATATTGCGAAGGGTGAAGTTAACAAAATTCTTTTTCCCAACCATTTCTACAACACTGAATGAACCGGTGACTTGGATTTCAGACCAAAATAAGATAAAGCCCATCTTTATACAGGTACTTGCATTAATGGTAAACTACAGCAGACTGCCCAGTGTTCAGCCATTTCAAGTTTTCGAAAGAAAAAAAATGCTATTTTGTTTTACCCAACCATAAATACAACAATTTTATTCAAAACTCTATTGATGTTTTACCATGCTGTCATTACCTTGCATTTATTAACCCACCTCTTTATTATATTATTTTAGACTGCGAGGTTTTTCAGAGCAGACAATAGAAGAGATTCAGTGGTTATACAGACCTGTGTATTTTGTGAATCTGCATTCCAATCACACACACTAAAATACCAACCACACACATCACTATTTGGTCTGTTATTTTTTTCAAGTGCTGTAAATACACAGTAGCATAGTACTAAGTTCAGTTTAAGTGGCACATCCAAAAGCAGCAGGTCACCAATGTGCTCCCGGAGAAGATGCAAAGTTTGTCCATTCTGGATAGGATTGCAACCAAGTTAATTGTAAATTTCATAGTTTCATCACATATAGAAGGGCTCTTTTCACTTGTTTATTTTCCTGTTTGGACAGGAAGCCATCTAGCTAATAATACCTCGATTTTATTCAAATCATTTCTTATTACAGTAATCTTCCAGAAGCAATGATGATCTTCCAAAAGACAGCAGCTTTAGATTCACAAGTTTATGTTCCTTATACTTTCCAAGACCTCATCATGGAACCAGCTTTCAGTGAACACACTAGAGTTTTGCAAAGCACAAAACAGACGCTTATAGTCTTCTGGGTATACATTACCAGTTTCAATGTAGTTTGGAATTTCTAGAGCTTTCAATAATTTGTCAGCATTGTCCAAGCTCCATGAACTGAAACAAACAAAGCAAAAGATGATCACAAAGGAGCACTTATTCCTGTGAAAAATTAAAGAGCAAGAAGCACTATCTGAAGATCAATTCCATCCTTCCACAGCTTCAAGAAGTTAACAATTTCTTCCCAAAAAATGTTATTACACAAGATATTTTCAATCCATACTGCAAACAGAAAGAAACTCCTACTAAGACAACATGCAAATAACAAATAAAGCACCCAGAAGAGAGAGAATAACAACATAATCCACCTCTATCTCAAGCTGCCTAAATTAGCAACAAGCATTACAGAAAAAAAGGGGGTTATTCTTCCATGTGCAGGAAATGAAAGCCAAGGTCATTTTCAAGGAAGTGCTTTGGTATAGCATGATTTAGCGTGGCTTACACCTCCCAGGTATTTTCTTCTATATATAAACAGATCTATAAACTGTTTTCACATCATTTAAATGAAAACTAGACCTTTTATAAAATGTGCATACACATTAATTATTTCTCATAAAAGGTATCTAAATATACAGAAGATGCACATTAAAAGCCTTCAAGGTTAGCTTCATTGCCTGGCTGAAAGATAGAGGGGAGAGCAGGTACATCACTGAGCTTTAAGAAAGAAATCCATTAAGGCTTTTTGCACTTGTCTTTGCTAAATGAGTTACTGGGATGTCTTAACTTTTTTGTTTATCCCCACAACACCTATCCAGAAACTTACATCCATAAACCCCTACTAACAAGTGAGACGTTATTTTCATCAACCAATGAACTCAATACGTTAGAGAGTGCAAACATGTCTCACTTATGGGAACAGAAATCTAGTGACCATAAAGCAAAGCTCCAGTGTTGTATCAAAGAGAATAATTAGAGAGCTGCATAATTGGTAAATAAATCTAAAAACTGATTTTTTAATTCAATGACAGAAAGCCATTTGAGGACATCCCTACTCAACTTTCAATAACCTTCAGCTGATTTCATTATAAGAAATATCAAAGCAATGCTAATCTAAACGTCTTCTTCAGCTTTTTAATTTTTATACTTGCAAAATCTTGGTATTTTTTAATGTCTAAACAGAATGAAAGTTTCTTCATTTGAAGAAAAGACGCTTAATGCAAATCTGTACTCTATATACTTGTCTACCTTCTTGCCAAGCCTCAAAATTGTGAGCAAAGACCGGGAATAGTACCCAAAATAGTGTATTTGGGCCTGGAAAGATGAAGTTTTCTATTCTGTGTATAGATAATTAATAAAGAGGTTCTATTTCAGCCACAAAGAAAAAAAACAGAAAGTGTATAGAAATTGTTTTTTTTCCATACTTACTTTAATCTATCAATAAGTTTAGACCTGGGTTTAGTAAGACACTGCTTCACCATGAAAATAAAGGTAGCTGAATTAGCAGGCTTCAAGCCTCCTGTAAACAGGTTTTGCTGGGGAGTCAGTCGTACCAAACATAGATGGTCATTTGGCAGCCTCTGCAAGAAAAATGAAATAAGTCCCTGAAAATAACTTACTTTTAAGGCGTCTGTCTTTATCTTAGATAAAGTGCTTCATCTGTACCAGCAGTAACATTTCTGAAAGGCTTTTACAAGTCGTATCAAGGTAATTCCATTGGATGCCAAGGCTATAAAATTTCATTCTGTAACTAAAATAGCTTCACAAGAAAGGAAATGAGAAATCAAACAGATACGCTACAACTACTTAAGAAATAAAAATTTGATTTTCTTAGTGGAAACAGACAACACTTCTGATGCACCTACATGCCATCTGTGACTTTTAGCCAGAACACTTGTTAAAAAAATACAGTTTGCAATCAAAAGAGATCTGTGGGATCTGTCATGAAGTTATTTTTAATCTATATCTAAACGGTTTATCTGCATCTCTAAAAGAAGAAAAAGGAATACATTGCTCTTACCGTGCTCTTTGGAATTGCCAGTCGCCCATTTTTCAGATTAGTTAGAAATGATGACCAAGGTTCCTTAGAGAGGGAGCAAATACATTACAGAATTAAAGTGCTTTGCGACAATTTAGAAAAGCATTTATCATCAATACTATCAAATTAGAAATTTACTCCATTTTAAACTTCATTCAACAACTTCACTCCAGAATCAGCTTTAAACACATTCAAGGAAGACAGCGTAAGAGCAGTGCGTGTCTATACAACAAGTCCTTAAGCTCCCCAACACATTTGATAAGGTATGATATTTCTCGACTAACTGGAGAAGCAGGCCTTCATTTCATGAGAAGCACAGAAACAGAAAATATTATTTCTACTGAAAACTGCTCAGGAAGGCAAAAGCATGCATGAAGTCAAAATACAGAGGACATGAAAAGAAGACTGAGACTGGAAGGACAGTCTGAGTCTCACACAACACCCAGCAAGGCTGAAAAGACTCTTCTATATCCCAGTCTTCAGTAGTTCTCTGACTAATCTAAAAGCCAAATTAGCTTCCAGTTAGTTTACAATAGCAAAAATGGTATAAATTCCTTTCTCTATACACAATTACAGCATTAAAACATGCCCAGTCAGTACAAAAAATTTACCATGTGCAGTAGCTGAATGTCACATCCCGCTTGCCAAAGCACAGAAAGTGCTTGGTAAATTCTCAATTCCCCAGGCTTTGCTGTTAATACCTAACAAAACAACAAAGCAAGAGCATTTTAATTTCAAAAAACAAGTTTGCTACTTCATCTAAGAAAAATCCTTATAATTTTAACAAGTGGCAAGAACTTCAGAGTTAAATCTAAAATTTCGAAGTGAAGTCTAAGTTGGCCTCCAATCTGTGCTATTTTTGTATGTCTTACTAGAAAGCACAATTAGAAAACATTCTGGCAGTCTAAGTATTTCTTTGCAGTAATTATTTGGATAACTGAACTGTGTAGGAATTTCCAGCTTGTACTGTACAAGGCACAGGCAAGTTTCAAACAGAGGAGAAACGGGGATCATATTTTGTTTTAAAACTGCAACGTAAGTGAAGTTTACAGCTTCTTTCACACTGGTAGGAGAATATTCCTAATATGATACACAGTAAGCCAAGCTGACCATTAAGCAGCTTGCAGTCATCCTCTCGATATTACAGCAGCACAGATTTGACAACTCTTAGTGTTAAAAAACAAAAAAACACAAAATCAAAAAGAAAATTCTCATGGTTATGTTCAAATAGGTCAAAGAAAGAAGTCATAAAAGAGAACCAGAGGAGCCCACTAGAAGAAGGTTCTCACTGCTCTTACTTTGGTTCTCAAAACTCATTTAAGAAAACTGAAAATTCTTTGCTCAGAAGTCTGGCCATTAGAAAGATAACAGATGGTATTTCAGCAGTATCCAATCTGACATTTTGCAAATAAATATACTTGGGAACTTAATTTTTTTTTTTCCAGTAGGGTGTTAAATGTTAAACAGAATACAGCCTGTTTAGGCATACCTCAAAGTCTTTCCTTACCTCAAGTAATCAAAGTTTAGTGCTTTATGAGGCTGTTTCATAAAAAGAAAAAAGTTGCCTTGAACTAGAAGTACAGTTCTGAAAGACTGGGACCGCACAAATTATGAACATGTAACCCAGAAAGCTACTCTCCATTTTAGTGTACACAGCTTCAGTAAAAAGGTGTGCAAATCATTCACATTTTGCCTCAATTTTTTGCAGTACTGCACGCAAAGCTGGATCAAGAGGACATGAAATTCAGCTTGCTATTTAGTAATTCTGTATCCTCTTCAAGAGGCCTTTTGAATTCCCTCTTCATTAACTGTTAGCTGCTACTTGCAAAAAATTTTGTTGCAAAAGCACCACAGAATGCCAGCATCCCAGAAGTTACAACAAAAAGCAACTTTTGCTGCTGCATATCCTTCACAAGGACCAACCTTCACATTTGAAGGATTTATGGTTAAGTGACAACAGACCTTTCCTTTTTTTTGCATGTGTGTTATAAATTCATAAAGAGAAAAAGCAGGAAACAGACAAGATTTTAAAAATTCTGGCAGAAGAAAAGAATTCCCTAGCAGAAAGGTTGACTACATAATGTTTTGGTGTTCTCTGAAGCATCACTTATTCTCTACTACCTTTAAAATCTCTCGCACATACCTTGTATTCTTTTTCACTTATAAAGATGTTGAGTTCTACTCTTCCATATCTGTATATGGAACTGCATTCATACAGGATAAAAAGTAGCCTCCAAAGTGTGTTCCTCTCCTTTCTTTGTGGAAAGATTCCAAAAATTTTCACAGGTACATCTGTTTCAATAGTGTGTAAAAGTGTCTTTAAAATTTTACAATAGGTACCAGACAATCTCATTTATGCTAATGTGTACATTACAACACAACAAGGGAAAGATCTGTCTGCTCATTTCATTCAAGAACAAATAAAATTCAAGCTTTATTCAAAGCTAAGCCCTGTGGGCATTAGACTAAATCTTTATTATGACAAACAAGTGAGACTTCATTTTGCCATTTCTTGAAGCTACAAAGAACCTAACTAAATAAAACTGAAAATTAGGAAATAAGCAAACAACATCCACAAATGCAACAGCTATGTTAAAACAGGACAGGTACCTCAAGCAAGTCCCAAAGATCTTGCCAAAATGTCTATGCACCCTTCAGATGTATTTGTAATGTGTGATCGTATACACCTACCTGCTCTCCAAGGAACTGCTGCTATACCCATGGCTTCAAAAAGTTTGTCAGAACACACAGCAGGTGGTTTCACTGCTCCAGTAACCAAAGGATCCAGTCTGAAGAAATCACCGTAAATTACCTTTAACTGTCCATCCAGGCTATTCTCTAAGGACTAAACCAAATTAAGTTTCAGTTGAAGAAATCCGAATGCAGTAAGCTGCCTTACCAAACACTCAGCCCAGACAAAAAATTACTCAAGCGCTACAGAAAATAAATATCCAGTGAGAAAGAGTCAGGTTTCAGAGCTGCTTCCTATAACTGACAGACAGAATAGCTTCCTTTATTACGCAAGGCATTTCTCTGCTGCTCAACTGGAGCTTTAAAACCCTCCCTAGGCAAGTAATAAGTATTAATCTGCACTATTAATCAACCACTACATTTAAGTGATTTACAACTGAAATCTTCATATATGCAGAGAATCATGCATAAAATATGACTCTAGTGCACATTTTAAAAATGTGAGAGTCTTTACTTCGTCATCTTTATTGTAACACAATCCATGCAGTGCAATTTCTAAGGCTCTGTGTCTGAGAACATTTGAAACCATGCAGTGCTAAAGTGAAGAGGCAACGCTTGTCGAAGTTCCAGTATTGCCAGCCAACAGCAAGGCAACAGATTAAATAATACTGCGAGATTATAACCACACTGTCTTCATAAATTTTTGAAAGCTACATGCAGGCATTCTGCCTAAGCACACACTGCTACAATGATTTTGATGAGTGTTAGCCTCTACTATTTATATGGAACTATTCACAGGGAGACAAACTCGAATGCATACACACATACACAAGATGACAGATGAACAGGATATAAAATAGATTGTTAGTAAACATGCAATGTAAAACCAAACAATACTTAATAATACTCAGCATCATCTCAGATGTTTCAAGTAATGATTACTAGCTAGCTCCTTTTTGATCCAACAGTTACTATGTATTTCTTAGTTCATATCTTACTTCCCTCTTAGATCTTAGATATGGGATACCACATCAGATACATACCTGTAGTTTTGAAAGGAAAGCTGGGTGACTCTCTAGAGCTACCACTCTGACACCTGCATTGAGTAGAGTCCGGGTCAAGACTCCAGGACCTGAAATGATACAAAATAAATAAATAAATAAATAAATAAATAAATAAATAATTTTTGAAGTGATTTTCTTTGTGTTTTTCTCAACACAGCCCCTGGATCATGTCACCTTCAATAAGGAGATAGCTCACGTTACCTAAGTATGCTTCAAAACAGTTAAAAAACACATTTACATACAGCCTTCCTCTGATTACTTGCTGCATTACACTGAGGGAACACCAGGCCTATCTCAAGTTTTTCTGCTGCTTTTTCTTTTGCCAACTGAGTCACATTTTGAAACCTCACCCACATTATCCATACAGGCAAAAGAGAACCATAGAATCCTTAGGGTTGAAAGGGACCTCTGAAGGCCATCTAGTCCAACTCCTCTGCAACGAACAGGGACACCACAACACTGTGGAGCTCGTCATGTCCCTCCTGTAAGGGGAGGAAAGGGCTGACCAGATTCGCAAGCGTAAAAGCATTCGGTAGCTGCAGAGGGTGAGCTCTGTGAAGGGCCCGCAGTCTGTGGCTATGCAGAGGCAGCGTCAGCCTACAAGACCCGACGCATCACCCAGAGAAGGGCTTAAATCCCTACTTCATAGCGAAGCAACTAACGGCAGTGACTCGAGCCCCAGGCAAACACTCACGCTCCCCCCGAAGCTCCGTACAACCCAAACGCCACATCCACACCCCATGAGCAGCCCAGCCTCCCCCGCCGCCCCCCAGAGGAGAACACACGGGAACCGGGCAGGGAGAGGCGCGCGGCCCCGCAACCGTTCCGCGACCCGCACCGACTCCGCAAGGTCACCGGGACGCGCCGAGCCCCAGCAACGGTTCGGGTGGGAGCGGCGGGCGGCTTACCGGGCGCGCACTCCAGCACGACGGGCTGCGGGCCGGAACCGGTCTGCAGGCAGCGCTGCACGGTGCGCGCCAGCTGCGGACAGGCGATGAAGCGGCCGCAGGGGCCGCCGGCCTGCAGGACCTGCTGCTCCGCCTCGGCCGCCTGCGGCACCCTCAGGCCCGGGCTCGGCCACCGCCCCGCGGCCCGCCGCGCCGTCGCCCAGCACGGCCCCGGCCCGCCCGGCAGCGGCCGCAGCCCCGCCGCGAGGAGGCGGCCGCAGCCCACGGCGCCCGGCAGAGCCCGGCCCGCCCGCATGGCGCCCCGCCACCGCCCGCACTCCGAGCCCCGGCCGCGATCTCCGCGGCAACGGGGAGCGTCACTTCCGCCTCGGGCCGGCCTCTCTAGCGCCCTTCCGCTCTATCGTCGGCGAGAGGTCCTCCTGGCCGCCGTCTTCTCTACGGTGGCAGCCCCGAGCGGCCGGCAGCTGTGGAGCGAAACGGGGAGAGAGAGAGAGAGAGAAAGAAGACCCCCCGGTCCCCCGACACACATACGCACACCGCGCTATGTCGAGCGCCTGCTCCTCACCGCCCTCAGCGGGCGCCTGAGCCGCAGCCGAGACGAGGTGAGCTGGGGGGGCTCGTCCTCGGGAGGAGGAGCAGACAGACAGACAGACAGACCGGGAGCAGCGAAGGGCGAGCGTCGCCGAGGGCGGGGGGAAGCCGCCGTCTCTCCCCGCGCGGCGCCCGGCGGGCGGAGGCGGCGCGGGAGCCACCGCGGAGCTCCGCACGGCCACCCGGCGCCGGGAGGAGAAGCGGTGAGGCCGCTGCCAGCCGTGCGGGGGGTGTCTGGGGCCCAGCGGAGCCCCGCGCCTCTCCCGGAGCGGTGCCGGGCAGGGCGGCCCCGCCGGCTGCGGGATCGCTGTGGCCCGTTCCCGGTGGGCGGCTGTGGTCAGGGGGTTGCTGCAGCCCGCCGCGCCGGTCGCACGGAGCGTTGTGTGCGTGTGTGTGCTTGTGCGTGTGTTTGTGTGTGTCCCAGGAGCTGCGTCTTTCGCTTGAGCTTGTCTCGGCTTTCCGACAGAGGTTGATCCCCGCGGCCGCAGCTGAGCGGTCAGCCCGGATCCCGCAGCAGGTGCACCGCGGCGCTGCTGAGGACGGGCCCGGAGCGGCCTCCCCGCTCGCTGTCCGCTCTCTGACAGCACCGGAGGTGGTAATCCGGAGGCAGCGCCGGTTCCCAAATGCTCTCCTAAAAATGTGTGCGTGTTGAGTGGAACTCATCGCATCCTGCCTTCACCTGTGGGCAGGTGGGCGAACACTCAAGACACGGAACTCTGGAGAGAGACCCACTGCATGTGGGTCGTGCAGGAGGTGACAGGGATCTGCGACCACGGAACAGAGCAGTCTTCAGATCAGTGGTTCACAAAGAGACACGCTGTGCGGTTGTGTGCAAGTTCTCCATCTTCACAGAATCACAGAATGGCCCGGGTTGGAAGAGACCACAAGGATCGTGAATCTTCAACACTCCTGCCACAGGCAGGGCCACCAACCTCCACATTTAATACTAGACCGGGCTGCCCAGGGGTTGTCTTCACAGATCTCGTTTCCCTATTCATAAAATAAGAAATGAACACTCATCCACTTACTGAACAAAGTGTCATTCTGTTTGATGTATCTCCACCCCACGGAGCTTAGGACACAGAAGTGTGGTTTTCCTATCTTCTGTCTGCCAGATGTGTGCCCAGGGGCTGGGCTGAGATGTGTGAAGCCTGCAGACCCTTTGCTGACTGCAGCGCTTCTTCCTGTCTGCAGTTTATTTTTAAATACTCTGCTGTTTGTACTGAGTACTATTTAATAGTTTTCCTTAAGGGAAATGGACGGGATGATGGGATAGACTTCGATCCATTTTTAAACTGGACTTGGTGTTTTAAATAGACTTTTTTCCTCTCTTACTAATTAGTCTGTTAATTCTGTAATTTGTAGATCTTTCAGAACATCAAAGGGAACTTGGTTTTCCTAGACAATATGGTTAGTAATGGCCTAATTCAGCATTTCTTGTTGAAGTTTCTTGGTAAGCTATGGCTTACTGTAGCTACTATACCATCATTTTCTATACCATAGCTTCAGAGACTAAATAAAGAATTTTGGAAATATCTGTTGCCAATCAGCTGTCCCTTTGTACATATTACTCGTGAGACCACACCTTGGATGTTGTGTTTGGTTCCTACAGAAGGGACATTGAGTTGCTCGAGTGTGCGCAAAGATAGTGAGGAAGGGATGAGAAAACAAGACCGACAAGGAGCAGCAAAACTGTTTAAATCTGAAGCTGAGGAGGCTGAGAGAAGGCCTCACGGCCCCCTACAGCTGCCTGAAAGGAGGTCACAGTGACGAGGTTGCTGGTCTCATTCCTTGGGTGACAAATGATAGGGCATGAGTCAGTAACCTCATGTTGCACCAGGGGAGGGTTAGACTGCATCTCAGGAAGAATGTCTTCAAAGATAAAGTGTCCAGGCATTAAAAAAGACTGTCCAGGGAAGTGCAGGAGTCCCAATCTCTGGAGATATTTAAGAGATGTGTGGACATGACACTGATGGTCATGGTTTGGGATTCGGTAGGTCAGGCTGATGACTGGACTTTATGACTTCAAAGGTCTTTTCCATCACAGATGTTTTTATGATTCAAATAGCCTGGAGCATTAGGGTCTTCTTTGTATGGGCTGGTCAGAGAGCAAACTTAGTGTTTGCTAAGTGAGGCCCAAAGCTATGCCCTGACATTCTTTAAAACACTAGAAACTATTTGTTTTTCTCCATATTTTCATTTAACTTAGCATATTACTTGCCTACATTTAACCACAGATTGCTACATTATACATTTATGATTGTCTTTTTTTTTTTTTTCCCTGATAAAGGAGCCTACCCTATTTAAATATACCAAATCTTGCATGCATAGAAGACTACGTGACTACCTCTTTCTGACCTGGTCATCATCCTTGAAAAAACACTGAATCCTTAGGAAAATGGTAAGCTCTGTACATCTCTTGTTTAAAATTACAATGCAGAAAATAATTTAATACGCTAATGTATATCCCAGAGACATTTGAACAATCAAGTTGGGGTTATTTGTAAGTTAACAGCTGATCACATGGCTTATACTTTCTAATTTAGCTATTACCACAAACAAATATTTGAATTTACAGACTTATGTCATAGGGCCATATGTCTTTATAATTTCAGATCATTGTTGGTTGCTCTGAAATTGTTTCCTCCTAATTATTGTTTTTTGAAATAGAGAACAAATAAGAAGCATTCCAGTCTGTTTCAACCTAAAGAGCTCATTACTTGTGTGGGTCAAGAAGATCAGTAAACGAATGCTCTTCTTCTCAGTGGTTCTAAATGTCTTTTGCATTTACTTTTGTCTCCAAGCAAGGTTTTTTGTTTATTTATTTGTTTTAATTTTAAAGAGTTAGTCTCTTAGTGTTATTTTGCTATGTCAATATTTACTACTCAACAACAGTAAATATTGACAAGCACTTCTGAAGGGGAGAATTGCCATAGTATAAACATATTGATCTCAGGCTTTTCAAACTCTTATGCCCACACTGTATATACAAATTCAGAAGAACTTCTGTCTTGTACTAAAACAATACATATGTTAAAGGAAGTTTGCATGATCATACTTTTTCTTATCTTGGTAGCAATACTCATCATTTGACTCTCCTTGGCTCAGAAGACGGATTGTTTGCTAGCTTTATTTCAGAAATTTTCTTGTTTATTCATCATATCACATTTTGTCATTGCATCATTGTAAGATGTAATCTTAATCATATTAGCGTCAGTAGTATGAAAAGAAAATAACTTGCTGTGTGCTTGAATTGACAGAAATAACTCTATGCCTTACTGAAATGCAGAGTCATTTCAGAGTCACAGAATTATTGTTTTCACTTGCACTTTACCTGGTCTGTTTCATTAATCTTGTTGTAATACTTCAGATGGTGACCAAGGAAAATGATAGATGAGTGGTAAGAGATATCTTCAGAAGTGCTGTAAGCATCTGCACTCATCAAATGGCAAAATAGTATCAAAATTTTGGAAATAGGCCATAGGAATATATATATTTTTAAATTGTTGTGTAGTCTCATTGTTTTGTCTTGTTCCCTTGTCATCACCACCCCTCCGTTGCAATACCATACTTGCACCAAAAAAGGTCCCAGAGATGCAGTAGCATTTAATTCTGTGCCACAATTTGGTTTAAGATACAACCAACAGGTAACAAACTTTGTGTTGGAAATCTTCCAATTAAATGAAAATTTGTTCCTTATAATGAGCTCAGTAATTTTACATTTGGAGCCACTATGCTTTATAAAGCTTGACTTACTGCTATTTTATGTGTAATCTGTTGACAGCGAAAAACAGCTGGGCTCTTGGATTTGAGAGATTCAGTTTTGTGTTTGTTTGTTTGTTTTTGCTGTTTAGCCAAATTATTAGTAGTAAGAGAAGTAGTAAGAGAAGTGTCCGAGGTTCCTTAGAAGCTTGTCTGCTACATGTGACAGTATAGCTTCCAGCATAGCATTACAAACACATAAAACCTGATTAATTGGGAATTACTGACCTTTAAAATGAGCTAGACAAACTATGCAGATCACTAGAGAGTTCCTAGATACTAATTAAGTGAAGCAATTAAGTTATTCTGAGCACTAGGTGCACACTCATGTATGTGACCATAAACTTCCTTGAAAAAACTCTGTTAAATCACTTTTCTTTGGTATTTTTCTATTGGAATAAGTTTGACTTTTCAGCCTGTCAAACAGTGCAGCAAAGTTCACAGCTGACAACAGAGCCATTCAGCACAAAAATAAACATTTTTAAAGGAGCTGATGACTTGAATTGTGTCCCTGCGGATGTTAATAACAGCATCCACATCATATTTTGCCTTATAATGAACACTAAGCAGCAATATTTTTAACGTTTTCAGTGGCATGGCAAAGGGTTCTGTGGTGTGAAGACTGTTGCATAAGCTGTGTATTGTATGGCATTCTGGCAGGGGTACAACTTTTCTCACTCTGTGCTATATCTGTTCTCCGTATACAGAGAAACTCAGTCCCTAAGGCTATCAATCTGGCATCTTTCATCTGCATTAAGTTTACTGCAAATAGTTTCTGTGTGCATGCAAAAAAAAAATGCTCTAAAAACCTTTGCAGGCAGGAATAAAACATTCAAAAAAAGTGCATCTACTGCTTACTTATCTCAGAGTTCCTTGTTACTGAATCCTGACATGTACACATCAATACATTCTGCACTCCCAGATTCACCAGACCTGCTTTGTGCATATATATTCTCACAAGTCTTTAGTTTGAATACTGTGACAATGCTGTCTTGCTCAGGAGTCTGTCATGCTGAAGGTTTATTTTTAATCCTTTATTATTTATTTATCTTTTTATTGTATAACTGTAACATCTTTGAAAATACTTTGCTAACTTATAAACAAGTATAGAGAAGAAATGATGTAGTTCTTAAATATTTCTATAGACAATTTTGGTGTGTTAAACACTTGGTTTTTAGGAACAAAATTTCTTAGGAATATTTATTTTTTTCTGCTGTTGTTTCAATGCACTGCTTCCTCTCTCCAAACAGAATGACTACCACATGAGCTTATAATGTGAGCTTTAACACTACTTTTCACTATCTGTGGGGCAGATTTTCTTATGAAAAATATTACACTGCAGGGAAAATTGAGACTGGTTCACAATACCTTTGGCATTAAAAATAAATTAAATATGGTATATATGTGCAATTACAGCATCTGTTAGAAAGACTTATGTTTATTTGAAGAATGTCATTGAAATTGAAAGCACACATTTTGGAAGTTCTTTCTTAATGGTTTTAGCATCACAGGATTGTGTGTTTTACTTTTGCAATTAATGCTTCAAAGGAGATTAATTTCTCCAAAGGCAGTAACAGCTGCACATGTTTGCATAGACTTTTAAAATTGCTGCAGCAATGAGAGTTCTCCATCTTCCTACTCTGTTCCACCATCTTGATACCTCTCATATGTTTGGGTGTTTTGCTGCAGACAAGATAAAATTAACACATCAAATCACAGCATCATAGGGGTTGGAACAGACCTCTAGATATCAGCTAGTCCAACACACCTCCTAAAGCAGATTCCTTACAATAGGTTATGCCCTTTAGATATTTGTAAGCACTAATAAGACCCCCTCTCAGTCTTTTCCAGGCTGAACAGTTCTAGGTCTCTCAGCCTTTTTTCATAAGGGAGATGCTTCAGGTCCCTAGTCACTGTTCTAGCTAATGGTGAGGTCCCACCTTAATCTCATGCATAAATAAAACCTAGTAAAACTTGAAATCCAAAACTTTTCATACACTGAAGGGGATGATTTTGTATCTGAAGTGCTGAAAAAGCTTGTATGAAAGAGTGAGATTTTCATCCAAACATGTTTTAATAACATATTATTCGTTCCCAGGCAAACCTCTTGTATTTGGCTGGTGACTGAGACATACTCTTGTAGTAATAGTACATTTGGAAGAGTAGATTATGCCTAGCAGTGTATGTTTATCATTGTTTAGCAAAGCTGTGAATAAGCAGCATGACTGGGAAGCTTAGAAGTTGAAAATAGCATGTAGAACTTCCTCTCAAAACCACATTATGCCAGCTCTTTTAAACTGTAAAGATCATAGAGTCGCTTAGGTTGGAAGAAACTAAAGATCATCTAGTTCCAACCTCCTTGCCATGGGCAGGGCTGCCACCCACCAGATCAAGCTGCCCAGGGCCCCATCCAGCCTGGCCTTGAATGCTTCCAGGTAACTTCTGTAGGCATCCTGTTCCAGTGCCTCACCACCCTTTGAGTAAAAAGTTTCTACCTAACATCTAAGCTGATCTCCCTTCTTTTACTTTGGAAAAACTTCCCCTTGTCTTATTACCATTAGATAGTGTAAGAAGTCCATCTTCCTCTTGTTTATGAGCTCCCTTCAAGTACTGGGAGACCACAATGAGGTCTTCCTGGAGCCTTTTCTTCCAGCTCCAGGCCTGGATGCAGTACTCCGGTTAGGGCCTCAAAGGGACAGAGTAGAGAAGGACAATCATCTCCCTCTCTCTCCGCTGGCCATCTTTTTATGCAGCCTGTGATACTATTGGACTTGCAGGCTGCAAGAGTACATTACTGGCTCATGTCCAGATTTTCATCCACCAGGACCCCCAACTTCTTCACAGTTTTGCTCTCAATGAGTTCTTCTCAGTATGCAGAGATATCCAGGATTGCCTCAACCCTGGTACAGTATCATGCACTTGGTCTTATTAAACCTCATTAAGTTCATGTTTGCCCACTTCTCAAGCCTGTCCGGGTCTCTCCAGATGACATCCCTTCTTTCTATTGTATCAACAGCATCACTCAGCTTGGTGTTATCAACAAGCTTGCCCACAATGCACTCAGTCCCACTGAGTGTATCATTGATAAAGATGTTAAAGAGCACCATACCCCAGACAGACTCCTGAGGAGCACCGCTTGTCACTGACTTCTACCTGGACGTAGATCCATTGATCACAACCCTCTGGCAGTGACCATCCAAAACAGTGCTGGATAACCTCCCCCTTTCCCTACACTATATATTTCTAATTTAGAGATGATTAGAAATGAGGATGGAGTGGAACCATGTCAGAAGTTCTGCAGAAGTCCAGGTAGACATAGTTGCTCTTCCTTTGTTCACCAATGCTGTCACTCCATCACAGAAGGCCACCAGATTGGTCAGTCATGATCTTCCCTTGATGTAGCTGTGCTGGCTGTCTTAGATCCTCTTCTCACTTGGCATATATCTTAGCCTAGTTTCCAGGAGGATCTGCTCTATAATCTTCTCGGGCACAGACACGAGGATCATCAGCCTGAAGTATCTTCAATGACTTCAATGTCAGAAAGTACCAAATGACCAAGCTGCTCACGCTCAGATGTTTTGTGAATTCAGATATTAGATAAGCCACTCCTGCTTCTGTGTACAACTTGGAGAATACTGAAATTAGCATGTTTGAAAGGAGTGAGACCTCCTAAATCGTGAAATAGAAGCAAAAAACATGTAGGAAGATAATTTCATGTCTAGTACCTTATTTCAAATCAGGACATAGGGCCAACTGAAGAAAGTTAATGAGATTCTCTCAGACAGAGGCTATCCAGTAATGGGATTGTACCTAAGGCTATCTTGTGAAATGGTAAACCACTAATGAGCTTGTGCTCACAGCATGGTAGTATTTTACTGCAGGGATGTCAGGCTGTAAAACTGAAGTATTTATAAGTTGTTGGTTGTTTTTTTTTTTTTGCCTTTCTTTAGAAACAGAAGCATTCCAACCACTAAATACTGTGCATAAAACACAATACAGAGTAAGCAATTGTAGAGAAATGGCACTTTCACAAAGGAACTAGCTACTGCACTGTTTCCTCTCACTCATTACATATTCATTTTAGAAATAAATACAATTGTTCATTAAATAAAAATCAATCATCTTACATGCTGTAACAGGATAGAAAGTACTGCAATAATAGCAGGGTGGCAAAGGCTTTGGCTGCAGCAAATGGGAACGAGCCCAAATACAGCAGCCATGGATATAGAAATAAAGGAAAAGAGCTACTTACCTTCAGAAGGCCTCAGGTAGGCAGGGACCCCCCCCCCCCCCAGCAAGAAATGCCCTCACCTCCACTGCCAACCCTTAAATGAGGTCTGAGAAGGGCTGGATCCTGGCTCCACCCCTTCCAGTCACTCAGGGGCATTACACGCACCTGAGTTCCCCTGGGTTGGCCCTGCCTTCCCACCAGGTGCTCAATCTCTGGTTCAAGCCCTGACTTAGCATTTCTGTTATAAATGCATGCAGAAATTAATTTGCAATAGTAATAATTTGTAGTATACATTTCATTTTGTATTGCTATGCTAGTTTTCACGTTAGTCTAGATTAATTTGTGAAAGGTTGTTGTCAACATGAAATGAGATAGTAACATTTCAGTGTTGTCTTACAATGTACTTCCACGCTGGCTCTCACAAAGATCATCACATTTATTTTTCTTTTAAGAGATAAATAGGTTACATTTTGTCATTCTTCAATCTATACGTTTTCTGCTGTTTTCCTTTTTTTTTTCTTTTTATTTTTTTTCAAAAGGCAAAAGCCTTAACTCTGTAAAAATACCATGTTTTAGCAGAACCAAAATTTTGTATTAAAAATAATAATAAATATATATGAAAACAAGAGACAAGAGCCCTGCAACAATAGAGAAAATTAAATTCCCTTAATCCTAGGTGCTATCTCTTTTTTTCCTGTCCTCAAAATTAAGTCTTGCTTAATTTCTTCTTTAAGAAGATGGCAAATCCACATCTCTAGCCAGCCTGCTTGCTTGTTCATATGGCAACCTTTCCAGGCTGAGTACCTGTTACCACATCTTGTGCTGTCCCTTTCCCTCTAGAAGTTTTACCTCAGATCTTTCATTTTTTTCGTCCAAACAACCGTATTTAAGGTAATGTTCCCTTAGTAAGGATTGATGAAAGGAAGTCACGGTACACATACACAGAAACGACCAACTAAAAAAGTTGCTGAAATTATAGGAACTACATGAGAGTGAACACTGAAGAGTATGGCCTTTTTAAAATGGAAGTTGATTTACTTAAATAAGAAGTGTGTGCCAGGATATTTCTACAATATATATACTGTCTGTATTCAAGCAAGCATATAACTAATTTCTTCAATTTAGATTTTGTCTTTTAGCCACTTGGCAAGTATTTTCCATCCTATTTTTATTTGTAGTACTGTTATCATGATTATATATGCTTAATGTGTGCAACAGTTTGAATTGAAGCACTTTCATTCATCCTCTCTTTTTATTTGAGGTCAGCATGATTCTACCCATTGTTAGCTTCTATGTCATAGAATCATAGAATGGCTCAGGTTGGAAAAGACCTTAAAGATCATCAGGTCCAACCACAACCTAACCATACTACCCTAACTCTGACAACCCTCCAATAAATCATGTCCCTGAGCACCACATCCAAACTGTTTTTAAACACATACAGGGATGGTGACTCAACCACCTCCCTGGGGAGCCTATTCCAGTGCTTAACAACCCTTTCTGTGAAGAAGTTTTTTCTGATATCCAACCTAAACCTCCCCTGGTACAACTTGAGGCCATTTCCCCTCATCCTATCATCTGTCGTCAGTGAGAAGAGACCAACCCCGCTGTCGCTGTAAGCACCTTTCAGATATTGGAATAGAGCAATAAGGTCTCCCCTCAGCCTCCTCTTCCCAGACTAAACAGCCCTAGTTCCTTCAGTCTCTCCTCATAGGTCCCCATATTTTCCAAGCCCTTCACCAGCTTTGTTCCCCTTCTTTGGACCTGCTCAAGCACCTCTATGTCCTTTCTATATTGAGGTGCCCAAAACTGAACACAGTACTCGAGGTGAGGCCTCACCAGTGCCGAGTACAGGGGCAGGATGACTTCCCTAGTCCTGCTCACCACACCATTCCTGATACAAGTCAGGATGCCATTGGCCTCCTTGGCCACCTGGGCACAGTACTGGCTCATATTCAGCCGACTGCCCATTAGTACACCAAGGTCCCTTTCCATCAGGCAGCTTTCCAGTCAATTCTGGACAGACAGTAAGGGGAGGAAGTACGTACTTGGGAATCATAGAATCACCAAGATTGAAAAAGACCAAAAAAGCAAACTTTTTTTTTTCCGTAGTATGTTTTTGCATACCATTTCTTTCAATGGCAAAACAGCAAATAGAGTAACTGTATGTTAACGGTCTTTTAAAAATACTTCAAATAACTAGTAGATTTAATTCCATTTTTGTAATAACAGCAAAATAACTTGGAAATGTGTTGAGCAAGGAGGAGAAAGTGGAATTCCTTCAAAAGCTCAAGAGCAGGACCCATCTGAATTCTTTGACCTAGCTCTTTTTGGGTTTTCTCTGAGTTTTAGTAAGTAGATTTTAAAGGCTGATTTTATTTGGAATAGTATTGTGTTTCAGACAATAAACCAAAAAAAGTTGTCCTGCATTGGCTGCAAAGGCTGTCCAGTGTCTCAGCTTGAGGACTGTCATTTTAGCCACAAGGAAATGACTTAATATTTTCCATCAAAATGTTAACTTCCTCTGTATAAAATGTCATTTATCAAAAGCATCTTTTCCTCATTTTGCAATCTAATAGGAAACACCTTGTTTAAATGTTTCTGTTTTCCCAGTGATAGCTGTTGAAAGGAAGAGCAGTTGCCTACTGATAGATGCAAAACAGTGGTAGAACATCACAGGACGTCCTGGTTTTTAATTATTGCTGATAAAACTAATTCCTCATTGGCTTTGGGCAATGCACTCTAACCTCTTTTATTTGATGTACCATTCAATCCATGAGCTGAGTGGGGCAGCAATAAATACTGTTCCATGTGCTAGGAAGAGTAAGAATTAAACCTCTCAAGTTTAACATGGTATTTGGGCTTTTTTCTTTTTTTTTTTTTTTTTCCAAATGATTTAGAACAGTTACCATCAATGACTGTTACTTCTGTGTGTGTGTCTATAACAAACATATTCTGGTTCTGATTCTTACAGGAATAGTTAAGTTCTGTTCTCCTTTTAGCTCTTCTTTTCGTGTTTAACTCTTGAAGAGAAAGGGACTTGAATAAGGAGCATCCCTCTTATGGACAGATACTTTCTTCACACGAGCATCTCCTCTTGAGATCCCTTCCTTGTCTTTCTGGTACTTGAAAAAAGCTGTTTCTCTTGTTAGTTTGACAAAAGAAATTACAACTTGCATCTTTCCCACTTCAGTGTACAATTAATTAATCTTCTAGACTGAGTTTTGTTGCTTTTTTTTTTTTAAGATGCACATATGTTATAGGGAAGGCAGTACTTTTTTGTTGGACAGGTATGGCTGGAAATGGCTAACAAACTCTTCAGGTTGGAAGCAGAAAATGAGTTGTACTGACTTTGCTTTTGCATTGCCCATCTGCTGGTGGCTCATCAGCCTCTGTGTGCTTACAAGGAACTCTTAGAGCATTCTTTCTGAAAACACCATGGGCACCTGGCACACAGTCATTCCAATTCCTAACCTTCACAGAGCATGTACTGATTGAAGTATTATCTAAGGGCAGGTGTAGCTGCCCATGTCTTGCCACTCCTGTTGAACCAGTAGAACGGTATTTGATGGAGTGACCCAAGAATACCTCAGTGGAGGAGAAGTAAACTTCTGCTAATAAGGGGTTGACTACTAAAAGTTATTTTAGCACACTTCCTGGCAGCTGTTATCTCAACAAAATGTATGCTGTGTTAAGAAGGAAGCGTTTTAGCAATAAACTCAGGAATACTAACAAGTTGTGTCAGGACAAGTGTAGAGGGCAGTCACAGAAGGGCAGAATATTTGATATAGTGAAGAAAGAGGAGTGGATTGGTCAGGACTCTGTCCAGTTGCATTTTGAAAATCTCCAAGGATGGCTACTCCACAACCTGTTCTGAGTAACACCTTTCCAGTGTTCAATCACCCTTACTAGTGAAACTAAGTTTTATGTTTAGTGTTTCTTATATTTAGCTTGTGTCAATTGCCTCTTCTCCTTTCTCTGAGAAAGAGAGAGACTCTAAGAAGAGTCTGACGCATCTCCCTTACTTCCTCATTTTATATTTATATATGTTGATAAATTCTCTCTGAGCCTTTGCAGGCTGAACAATTACAGCTCTCTCGGCCTCACCTCCTCTGACAGATGCTCCAGACTCTTAATCCTCTCTTTGTCCCTGTCCTGGAGCTGCTTCAGTATGTCCATATTTTTCTGCTAAAGGCAAGCCTAGGACTGGACCCAGCAAGGTGTATCTCACCAGTGCTGGGTAGAGAGGAAGGATCACCTCCTTTGACTTGCTTATCATAATGCAGCCCAAGATGCTGCTGTCATCTTTTCCATAAAGGCTTCTTGCTGGCTGGTGATCAACTGCTGCCTGCAGGGACCTCGAGGCCATTTTTGCAGGCTACTTTCCGTCTGGGTGATCCTCTGTCTGTACTAGTGCATGAGGTTATTCCTTCCCACGTGGAGGACTTTGCATTTTCCTTTATAGAACTTCATTAAGTTCCCATCATCCCATTTGTTTTCAGCCCGTCAAGGTCCTTGTGAATAGCAGCACAACCTCCCACTGTATCATCGTCAAACTTACTGTAGATTGACTTTCTTATCACCTTGGTCAGTAATGAAGGGGTAAACAGTCCTGGCTTGTTAAGTTACAGAGGAATGCTTATTTATTCTCCCTGGCATTTTTTCATTTTTATTCTGCAACTTGAATTCTTCTAGCAAATAAAATGAAACAATATCTTGCATATTTAGTAAATGTGCATTTTAGTTATTTCAGTTGTATATTCCAGAACACAGTACCTAAGAATTCGGTGAAACAGTTTTCCTAAAACGCTTTTTCCTTTGAAGGAAAGGATAGAAAGCTAACTTACGAACCTTGTCAAAGCTCTTCCATACTACAAGACTGCTAGCCATTTTTTTGCTTTAATTTTTAAAATACTTGAGACAAATCTAAAGAGATGTATGTAACAGAGCTGCATTTCATCTATAAAGTTGCTAAGTTAAACCAGCAGTATTTCTATGCTTCTAAAAGCTGAGGAAACCAAATAATAAAGTCCTCTGTAAGTACCACATAACTCTGCTACTAAGAGTTATGCTTTTTTCTTGTAACTGTGTGCTTAATTGCAGCATTGATTAGGGCTGCATGTTCACTAAAAGGGAAAATTGACCCCTGTTGAGAGTAGGTGGTGGATCTTTTTTTTTTTATTAGCAAACCATCTGCCTGTGTATATACTGAAGACATGTTGGATGTTCTCTTGAAAATAAACTGACAATCTGAGTTAATAAACAGGTTCTATTTGCATCTAGATCTTGTAAAAGAATTAACCTGTCTACATGTTTGTTGTGGTGCCATGAGTAACAGAAATGAAAGTTGTTTGGCTTTTGTTTCTTCCTGGTTTATTTTTATTTCAGACAAACTGATCTTATGCGATAAGAATGTTTTTATTTTGGCCACGGATTTAAGAGGAGGTGGTGCTTTTTGTTTATCTTTTTGTTTTTCTTGTTACTTCAGTTATAACACTGAGCACTGCTGTGAAGATCAGCTATGCTATTAGTCATGTAACTAGAACCACTAATAATTGCATGAAGAACAAATTTATAGATTATTGTTGTATGTAGTTAGCTTTGCTTTACAAAACTTCCAGCAGGGCAATGGGTTGCTGTTTGAAAGAATTTCCCCATGCCTTTAAACTATATCACTTTGCTAATGTGATTCTTTATTGACTGGAATTAAGCATGAGCTTAATTATAGCACCATTTATAAATGCTTCTTCTGGTTTTGTATTTTAGGTCTAAAAATATCTGGAAGGGGATTAAGTGGTTCAACAAGTAACGCTCTGATGGACGACAGAGAATTTCCACCAAATGATCTACAAATTGACTCGAAGGACAGTCTTCCTGCTGACTATAGGGTCGAATGTTTGACCTCTCATTTGGTTTCTACAGCTGACGAAAATGAAAATCAACTTGACAATGATGGGAATGAAGTTTTGACCAGTAGTAGAATTGCTATGGGAAGACAGAATGAAGGTGAGCAGGACAGCATCAATAATAATGAGAATATGGACAGCGGAGACTGTACCCCAGGCTGTAAGGAAAGTGAGACTGAGAGGAGATCTGTGAATGTCCATATGGACCCTCAGCTGGAGGAAAAGCCTATCACAGAAAAACAGCCAGGTGGAAAAAGAAGTCCAAGAAGCAAAAGAAGCTCCGGTAAAAAATCTAAAGGTACTTTCTAAAAAATATGTTTCTGTTCTGTTTACTTAAAAAAAATAAATCTATAGTTTTAGTCTGTGAACTAGTAATAAAGATAGGTTTTATGTGCCATACTAACTATTTTTAAAATTCATTTAGCTTTTTTTTTCTACTTCAAAATTACTAAATCAGATTAAATTCTAGATGTTTTAATTGTATGTATTTTAATTAATCAGCTATATAACAAATGAAACACATCATGGAAGGATGAGTTGAGGAAGTACAGACTTTCAGTATGGAAATTGGGCTGACTTCCAAATCTGAGTAGCCAGAAATTCAGGCATTATGTTATTGCTGAAGTGCTCAAGTGCAAGATTTTGGTGTCTGGACACAGATTCAAGATTTTAAATCTTGGTATGAATAATGTCTAGACCTGTTGCTGTCAGGATTTAAAGCTCGGTATGTAGTCTTAGGATGTGCATTTCAAGTAATGAGTTGTTTAAATATGTTTTGATGTTACTTCTCCTTAAATTTTTTACATCTTAATTGGGGAAGGAATATGTAAAAGTTTATTACGTGTCCTTTTTTGAGATGTTTCTTCCTTTTCAGAGGAGTAGGATTTGTCTGCATCAACATGCATATTAGGTTTGTGCCATAGATCATAAAGCTTATGTGACATTGTGCTACAAATACATTAATTAAATTCAGTGTGTTTCTTCCCATCAGTATCTTTGAGAGTTACTTGGAACTCTCAAATTGAGTCACTCTTGCTTTTTTTCTTTTTTTTTTTTCCCCTTCTAAAAGCTGAGAAAATGGGGAATTAGGGGAATAAAAATAGTAGAGTACAGTTTTACAAATGACTTGTGTTTTTATGGCCTAATTCTGAAAAATGATGATCTGAAAGGATTGCAAAATATGTAGAGCAATGAAAAGGAAGTTTTGTGTTACATGTTTTTACATACAGGCAAGATCTAGAAGAGAAAAATTATGTTTTCTAGTAAAGATAAGAGGATACCGAAATATGTAATTGTGAGGAGAATTGCTCATTAAGTAATGCAGAACATCAGTGAGTATATCTTTCAAGAGTAGATTTGATATCTAAAAAGAGAAGAAAATAAAACAAGAGATTGGATGAAGTAAGTAATTGGATTGGTAGCAGCAGGGAAATTGAAAAAAAAAAATGTAATGCAGATATGTAGACAGAAATACTTGAAGTGTGATGAGAGGAAGAAAAGGAGAAATTTACCTGAACATTGAAAGCTATATTTTACATGTATTCTGTTTCCATTAGTTTGTACTCTTGCTGATAAATGCAATCATCTGATGCAAAATACCACAAAAGCAGCTATGCATAATAGGTGGCACTCCTAAGGTAAAAAGCAGAAAACTGAAATACAGAAAATTTCCGGAAAAAAAACACCTAGAGATGCAGAATACAATAGAGAAGAATATCCTGCTTGGAAAGCTTTTATTTAAGAGTCTGGCTGGGAATAAAAGGTGAATCTCTATGAAAAAATACCTAGTACTTAGACTGTTACAGTAGGAAGATCAAGATACAAAATTATATTTCCCACTGACTTTCAGATAATGTACATTCAGCTTTCTAGTTCTCATCACACAATGGTTCTCCTGTTTTCACATAGCACAATGACTATGTCACAGTTTCTTGATGTTGCAAATATTTTTATTTTGGTGAGAACCTTCCTTTTTAATTTTTACCATCAGCTATTTTAACCAATTCCTCAGTATCCCTCTACATGCAAGAACTAAACTAGCTTTCTGTGCTTTATGCCACCTCAGGGAAAGAATAATCAGAAAGGAAGATCACTGAATGGGTGACAGCAGACAGTCACACAAGCAAGCTGGAATCCCAAAGTTAAAATTTGCAGGGCATGTATTATGGTGATATTTTTTTAATTTTTATTTTTAGTTATTGAGAGGTCATGGATGAATTGGCTTTGACTCGTTGATATAGAAGAGATCACTCTTTCAATAAAAACAAACCTATTATTGTTGCTGTTAAATATTATTATTCTGGAAAATGTGATTTTTGGCTTAAAAACATGTTGTCTCTATCAGGTCACTTGCTTGTAACTAAAGCAGTGAAAGTGGAGTATGGAAAACCACCTTTCATTTATTCAGAACGTTTTTCGAGCAGCAAGTTGGTGATCATTAGAGAAGTCAATCTTCCTCTTGAACATACATTTTTATTTTAGAAGAGCACGTACTTCCATTTGCAGTGTGTTTGAAGCTCTCTAAATATTTTCTTACAATGCAAAAATAGTTACAGCTACTTGATTATTACATTTCTATTTGCATTGTGTAGGAGCAAGAATTATCCTAGCTTCTCCACTCAATAGACTGAGATGCAAAATGAACAATAACTCTAGCTTTTTGAATATCCACCTTCTTGAATATTCTGTCTCTGAGAGCAGTCAGTAAATGATGGCTAAAAAAGAGCATTAAGAAAAAACAAAGAGACTATGCTATGGATATGGTTTAGTGGGGAAATATTGGTGGTGGTGGTAGATGGGCAGTTGGATTGTCTAGGAGGTCTTTTCCAACTGTGGTGATTCTGTACTCATTCAGGGCTTCCCCAAGTGAGAATTGACAGAATTAATAGCTTACAGTGAATTTATCACCTGACTTGCAGTTGCTTTTTGAGTCCACATTAGTGCCTTGGAGCAAATAGTTCCAAACTTTACTGTGTACTGTATAAAAAACCAGCCTCTTTCTGTTGCCTTAATGCAGCAGTAAGCAGAGTGAATTGACAACTTTATTGCTTTTAGGTCCTGGTTTTTTAACCACATATGTTTGGATATTAGTATTAGTTATGAATAAAATGCCTATTTTAGGAGGCCACTGACGATTAAAGATGCAATGTAACTTTAAATTGACAAATTTAGATTTTGATCATTATTCATTATTAGGTTCCTTATGCTGAATCGTGGTAGCTCTAGTGAAATAGAATGGTGATTTATGAAGTGTGATTTGATTTATTTTTTGTAAATGTGGATCTTAAAGTGTCCCTGTTGTCTTAAAAAAAATAAAATTTTCCAGAAGATCAGCCCTGACATAACTGGTAACTGCATATTGTATCATTACATGGTATAGCATAACATGGTGTCTTGCATTTGGTCATTTTTCCCAGTGTTAAGTTCTGCAACACACTCTTTTCCTGTAATTATTCAATTTATTTCACAAAGTAATATAAAAATGGGGAGAAAGTGAAGTGCTTGGGATAGACTTGGAGTTACATTAAATGAAATACGTGAATATCAAGTGGTCAAATTGTAGGAAGGGCCATGCAGTATCATTTTACTTGTTTGTTGTGATAAACGTGATTTTGAGCTCACTCACTTATAGTTAGATCTTTAATAATCTGTTCCCCTACAAAATGTTCCTATTGTCTGAAAAAATCTCCTCTTGAAAATGAAATATTTGAAATGATTTTTTTTTTTCCAGTATGTTTTGCAAAGTGAAAAAACCTTCCACCTTAGCCTCTCAAAGTATCAGACATATACATAAGACACCTGTCTTTAGGAAACAATTAAAAGAACACCGAAAAACAACTGCTTTGGACATTAAGATTGGATTCCAAAAGAAAATGATGCTTTGTGCTCTTAAGAATATGGAGAATAAGTAAATGAAGAGGGATCTTAGCCCATAACACCTTCATGATAAAATAACATTACTAAATGTTGCAGCCTCGGGAAATGTTCTTGGTTATGTTGTTACTAAGGCGCAAATATTGTCTTGTATTTAAAATAAAGCAAGGTAGAATTAACCTGAATGACTGATGCATTGTTTTAAATCCAGTGTAGTAAATCAAGGGCAGAATTGGATTCCAAATGAGTGACAGCTCATGCAACTATATGCAGGAACAATATGCAGTGTCTAACTATGTAGTAGAAGTACCACAACAACATTCAACTGAAGGGGTTTTGTGGTAGTTGCTATTGAGCATATTTCGTGTTTTGATATGACAGCTGATTATAAACTGCTTATTAAAGTGCATTTTTAAGTTACTTTTTTCTCCTGAGATAGGTTTGCTAAAACACCTCTTGTGTTTCATGACCATGTGCTGAAAAATGTATGCATCTCTTCTTAAATATAGCCTTCATTCTATCTAAAAACACCTCCTAGTTTGTTCCTTGCACCCAGTTACGTCTCTTGTTGCATTTGGTCCATAGCAAGCACGAGTAAATATTGGAAAAGCAGAGGCATACATTAATAATGAAAAAGCAATGTTAAGTTACACCCATATTTTGTCTGGCAATAAGCCCTGCAAAAATAGCCACCCACAGAGATTGTTAGGACTCCTGACCTGGATAGTTTACAATAAAGAGTTTATAAATAACCAAAAATAGAATGGAGCCTTCCCATGGACATTCAGTGCCTTTCTTAACCTCTAAATCTTAAACCTGGATCATCACTGTAGGTTTTCAGTTGCAGTGAACGCAAAGGAATTTGGAATATGCTGAGTGCTTGAGCTGCAGGAACAACAGAATCAAAATGGTTACAGAAAGCGGGGCTTATTGTTGGAAAGGGGTTAGCTTGACATGGTGCCCCTGTGTGTCCTGCTTTTAGCTGATGAGTTCTCAGAAATGGGTGTAGTTTGGAAAGAACATGCTTACCATGTTTATACAGATTTATTGCACAAATCTCAGTGTATTTGAGTTTGTCTCATCTGTGCAAGTTGCTTTTTGTATTTTGTCTAATTTAATTTCAACAAGTCTTTAATTTCACATACATATTTGCTGGGACTAAAAATAGTCATGGTGCTGTCACTGGGTTTTTGTGGGGGTGGGGGGCGGAAGGTTGGTTGAGCTTTTGTTCTTCTTTTCATTTTTTTCTTTATGTACTCTTTTATTACGCTTTACTGCTATACAGTTATGTACAGTGTTGGGCTTTTCATTAATCAGTAGGGTACAGTTTTCCTGCAGCAACACTCAGAATGTGTTTTCTGTGAAATAGCAATATTTGCTATTTTTTTTTCTTCAAATTGAAGATGTATTTCACAATTTCTTCCAAAATGGAATTTGCTCTTTTCAGAAATTCTTGGGCCGAGTGTACTGCTTTCTAAGAACAAGATGCACTTCTATATGGAAAAAGCAGTGTCAGTCTTGGCTGACCATGATCTTTAACAGCTAACTTTAACTTTTACTTTAGGCCACGACATACTTCATTCATAACATGGACATTATTCACTTACAGCAATATCACATTTGAAATAATGCTGATATTTTAACAAGTACCTAAACTTGATAATTCTGTAAAATTGTCCTCTCTAAAGATATCAAATACATGTTGTAATTATAGAAAAATAAGTTGTTAATGAATTGAGGAATCAATTGTTTTAAGACTGGGTAGGTACCTACTCTTTACTAATACAGTATGTTCTTTAATGGCAAAGTAGCCAGTTTTGCAAAAATAAAGCCAAGCTTTGTGCTAAAATGGGTTCACTTAAAGGAACAAACTTACCAATGAAAGTGTTTTCACAGAGCTTTATAGTAGTATAAATGTGTCTGCAAGCGATCCTGTCTCTTCATACCCCTCAGAAGCTGTGTCATAGCAAAACTTACAGCACAGTCTTAATCTCGTTTTGTGGTGTAATCAGTTCCTGAACTTTTTACGGATTCTTACAGGAGGAGATAACTAACAAATCAGAACTGCCCTGCCAGTTTATTTAATTCAGTACCTTGTCTCTGATAGAGGTAATGGGAGATGCTATTTAGCAAGTGTATGCAAGCCTGACCACTTTCTGCAGTCTGTTCCATGTACTTCCACATGTTCTGCAGTGGTATTATGGATATTAGTGGGTAAGCCTCTGCCTATTTGTTTTAGTACCCATTTATGAATCTTTTCATTATCAGTTTCTCCTTTTCAACCTACTGCAATTGATGGCTTATAGTTGTTGGCAGGCACTTTAAACTCCCATTAAAAGTATCTTGTGCTGGCTTAACTAGTGCAAGGTTGATGTACAGTCCACTCAGCTTGTTCTGCCTCCTCTACAATAGTCTGTCTGGTCATGCACAACTTTTATTAGAGTTCTTTTGGCAGACAATGCTCATATTCTAACGATTCCACAGAGCTACCAATGACTTTAAGTTCTTTCCTTAATTTTATTATCCAGTTTTGAAATTGGAATTGTACAGGTGTATAATCAATGAATATACAGATGTTATAAATATGAAATAAACAAGAGAGTTTGGTTAAGCAGGTTATAATTAAAAAAAGATAATAGATAGAATGCTTACCCATATCCTGGGCTCAGTGCAAAACTCCAAAGGAGGGATCTCCAGAAGAGATCCTCCCCTAGTGGTAGTCAGATCTTAAATGGGTTTAGGAGAGGCGGAGCCAGGCTCCATCCCTTCCAAAAAAGCACAGGTGAATTGTCTTTACCTGTGCTCCCGTGGCTGACTCATTGCTCGTCTCAGGTGATCAATCAGAGGTTCAGGCCGTGATTCAGCAGTTCCCATACAACAGCTAATAGTTTAGTTTTTACCTATGCTGCAGCTCATCAGCCACCTTTTTGTCAGCTCAAGTTCTTGAGGTCCTTCGTCCTTCTGGAGTTCATTACCATTCATGCAATATTTGACTGCTCCAAAAACCTTTGTCATTTGCACAGTTTGAGATTTCATTGGCCATCTTTGAGTTGGAGAAGGAAATACTCAGTAAAAACAGTCCATGAGTATCCCACCACTGACTTTTCTCTCTTCTGAAAAGTGACCATCAAGCCCTACTCTTGCTTCCAGTCCTTCAAGAACCTCTCCTCCAAGGCATTGGTAACTTTGCATTTCTAAAATAAAATATAGGATTTATGCCCTGAATTTTTTTCCTGCAATATTTTTGTGCTGTCACGCTTTACATTATACTTCACATACATTGCTAGTCATTCACCTGTGTACCTTCCTTTTTTCACTTCTGTAAAAGTGATAGATAGGCAGCAGTGGATTGGGAGGTACTGGTTTTCTGCCTAGACAGAAATTCTGTTCATTAAATTCCTTATGTTGTTGGTGCTAAAGGGGATCATCATTACTGGCTCATCTCCTGGACTCCCAAACAATCTTGCTATTGAGGGATGTTTTTACTTCCGCTCAGCAGCACAATCCTTGCTAGTGTCTGTGTTCCACAGAAGAATTCCCACATCATCTGCTTCTTTCTATCCTTTAAGTTCCTGTCATCACTGTGAAGAGACACTGTGTTGTCATCCAAAGAACAGGTTGAGTTCACCTTCTCAGCAGGAGCCCTTCCTTCCCTGGACTTCTCCCTTTACAAGCTCCTTAGCAGGCATGAAGACGCCAGCCAAGAGCCTATGTGACAGTAGCATTCTCCAGGCATTTGTCTCAGCAAGTCAACAAAGCTCTTTCCTGGAAGTAGGTGGCCACCACCAGAGTACTTACTCAACACAAAGCACTCCCTGCCTTTCAGGAACTCACGATTCTTTCTTTTCTTCTTTCAGTCCATTCAGAGCAAAACTTTTCACCTGTTTTAAAACGGAAATTTGGTGTCTTGGGTCTGAGCTCCTAAGTATTGATTTTAGGTGCTCAAGATAACATCAGCCACAACACTTCAGTTTGGATTCCTGGTCTCTTTTTAATCATTCTAAAACAGTTTAAGCTAGGTGATTTTTTATTTCATGCCAAGTTAAAGTTGAGTCCCAGTTAGTAGTGTACAGAAATAGCTGATGTGTGTCACTATGTCTTTCCAGGTAGGTGAGCTGACATTGAGACAGACTGATTGCAACTAATTTTGACAAAACCAATATTTTATTAACTTGCAGGACTATTATTTAAGATAATAAGATTTTATTCACAGCTTTTGTATTGAAATTTCCTAAAAATGCAGGTCAGCATATTTTTTTTAATCCTAACCTAAGTACTTGTTCTTTTTAAAGGAGTTCCTTCAGTGGGAACCACAGCAATCAAGGAGGAAAATACTCTTGTTACACATACAGATTCTGTGCATTCTGAAGGTGCTGTTGAAGCAAATGAAAATTCTCACCAAAAAGAACAAAAACAAACGTTGCAGTCCCTTTTCTCTTTGCTCCGTGAAGAGGTTGAGCAGATGGATTCAAAGACACTGCCCCTGTGTCTCCATCAGGTACTTCCTATGATTCTGGATTGCTGCACACTTTGTGATTGAGACTTTTTTTCAGTAGGAAAAAGATGCACTGATTCAACATATGTCAGTATTCATATCTGGACAGTGTATTTTCAAGTTTTGCTGTTTAACAGAGGATGAAGGCAAATATGTCCACTCTAATATATATATATTAAATTATAAGCTGTCTCAGAAGTACATTCTGAAGGAAACTCTCAAAGACAGGCTTTGCATGATATGTAGGACACTAGTGGAATATTTAGGACACAGAAATGCAAGATAGCTGATGTCTAAATCACATTTTGTACCTGAAATTATTTTTGCTACTGCAGACTTCTTCCTAGCTTGAACTTCATGTGTGAATGCTAAGATTCAAGGTTCCTTAGTATATACTTTTTCTAGCACAGTCACCACATCTGCACTACCGAGGGAAATACAGTGTAATTTGAAAAGCACACTTTGAAAAGTATGAGGCTAGGACTCGATGCACTATTAATGCATAGTTCTGTTGTGTTGGACTAACAGTGGGCTGGAAGACTTTTTGTTTGGCTGAAGTAACTCATAGGCTATAGAGACATGATAGTGTCTGACTTGACTTAGTTACGTTGTCCTTATTGTGGAAAATTGGACCACTGTAATATTTTAAATATTTTCACTTTGATGGCACACCTGCATTCTTATTCTCTTTTGACAGAGATGAGAGATGATGTTAGGAGAGGCTTCTTTTTCATATCACAAGTTCTAGATGCTTGACATTTAACATAGGAGGGGTTTTTGTTTTTTGTTTGTTTTGTTGTTGTTTTTTTAAGATTTGTGTGAAGTTAAGTGAAGTTATTTCCTACTGTTCCTTAATTTATTTGAAACTTAGCATTAAGGTTAACCATTTGTACTTACAGCCATGTCAAATTTGGTGTTTGTCTATGAGTCAGTACAAAGGTCTACATTGGAAAACAATACCGTTAGGGCAAGACTTTCAAAACTTGACAAACATGAAGGAGTGTCATTGACCGCAGTAGAGATGAAATCTGCTCACAGCTTCATACCTGAGGAAGCCAAACCCTAAGGCAAACAACCTTTTCAAAGTCACACAGAAACTGTGACAGAACTGAAAACAGTCTGGGTTTCCAGATTCAAACATGTCAACCAAACACATTCTCTTTCTTCCTAAGACATATCAAGCAATTTGTATTGGGATGTTTGAAAAACACATTTTTACTTCTGAGGTTTATATTGCATTTACCAACAAGCACATCACTATTCTTCTGATTTCTAAGAAAAGTCTACCTACTTTTCTGGCAAGCACAAATAAGTTTTTTCATGTTGTAAATTTCTAAGACTATTTGTCAGAGGGGAGGGATGGTCTTTGGTAGAGCTGTCCTGTTGCAAACCCAGTTTTAATTATAGAAATGTCAGTTTTAGGAGGAAAAGACTCATCTTTGTTCTGTCATAACAGCAACAATTCTAATCAAACAGCTGCTGTCTGGCTGAACTGTATGACCTGCTCTATTCTGAAAGAGCTTCAGATTCCAATGTGCTATGCTTTGGGAAATGACATAAGAAGCAGAGAGTCTTTAGATCTTTTTAACAGAGAAGAGTAGCTTCATGAAAGAAAGTGGAAGAAGGTTCCTGCAGTGCTATTGTCTGGATTCTGCTGGTGAACTGGGAGTAACAAAAAAAAAAAAAAAAGAAATTCATTCGTCTCATGTTTATCTCATGAATTTCAAATGCTTAAAATCTGAAATGTTGTAAATGGGATATAAACAGGAAGCTTGCTGGTATATCTCTGATCTTGCTGTAGGTGTTACTTTCAGTGTCTTTGATCTAGAGATTGTTGTTTTCTCATTAGTCAGGAAGCCTCTATTTCTCCATTTTATCACATTGCACTGTAATGCTCAGGAGAGCTCGACTATGATCTTAGATCATGGTCAGTAATAGAAATAAAATTAATCTATCATTAAACACAGTGCTTCTGTCATTTTATAACTTTCTAATATAATCATTTTTAAAAATTGCTGAAATAAATGTTGTTGTAACAAGACAAAACCCAACATATATTTGAGCAAATTCATTTGTGCGGGTAAACTTATGATATCTTTGTTTGATATTCTCTTTAAGCATCTTTCTTAGAATAAGAGTACGTGCATTTAGTCTAAATATTTCTATTCTCTTAAAACTAAATATGAATCTGCAAAGCAGCCATTTAAAGCTATAATGAAAAGTTCAAATTATATCCCTGCCACTCTCATAAAAATGAAGGAATGCTAATTTTCCTGGGGTTTTTTTTTTCCTTTTCAGATAGCTGAGACCTATTTTCAAGAGGAGGAATGTATCCTTTTACCTGTAAAATTTATTATGTGATATTAAAATAATCTGACACGATAAAACAGAAAATACATACTTTGACATTGACTCACAGGTTGTGGGTCAGGGTTAAAATAAGCGAAGAGCAATAATTTACCCATGAGTGAATATACAGTATGTAAGGAGTTCCTCCCTAATCAGACGGCTGCAATATAATTTAAGTAATAAGTCCACTTTCAAAAACTGTGCTGATACAATTGTTTATAGTTGTGCAGAAATGAGGAAGTAAGAAAATGTTTTTAAAGGACATCTGTTTTATAGGGTAAAAAAAAGTTTTGTTCAATATTCTAATAACTGAAAATATGTCTGATCTAGATAGGTTTTGTGTTCTGTTGTATCAAACAGGGCACTGTCATAGTAAGAACAAGATTATCACAGTTAGACTGTGAACGATTAGTGTCTAAATTAGAATAAAAATACCAAACACATTGTGCTAAGGGAGATCAGTAACCTGCATACAACAGCAACATGTTCTTTGTCAAGTGCTAATTATTCAAAATCATGCCAAAGTAGTTTGAAGAACTGTCACAGGTTCTTCTGCCTCTAGGACCCAAGTGGTTACTTTGGTTTATTCCTAGATAATGTAAACAAGTTTGGTCAATCAGTTCAAATAGTCAAACTGGTAATAATTAAGATATTTCAGTAATTCTGGGAGATAATAATTATATTAAACCTTGAAATATATATATATATATTTATTATTTTTTTTTATTTTTATTTTTTTTAATCTGGTCCAGCTATTTCTCTGTTTGCTTTTGAAGAAAAATGTTCAGGCTGTAAAAAGAAGAGGAAAGTTGTAAGCCCTTCATGTGTATATGACTCACTGAGGTGTGTCATGAATTTAACAAAGTCTGTGCATACACGTTATTTATTATGTAATTTGTAAAAAAAATAGGGAGCATGTGGGCAATTATAATGATTAAAGAACAAAGCAAAAGAAACAGTTATGTATCCTTAAATCTTGCCAATTATATTTGGCAATGGTATAAAAACAAGGCAACAGCGATAGCAATGTTTTAAAGGTAATATGTGAAATTACCCATCATTGTCTTCAAAAACATCCATCAGAAAAAGGAAAAAAAAAAAAATTATAGCACAAATTAGCAGAATAGAAAAGTTCTGCAGGAACATTATGGCTATTTGTGGAAAAATACACTCAACCATAAAAAACATCCATCAGTATGATAGAAATCGCTCTGGGCAGCCTGGTCTAGTGGTTGGCAATCCTGCCCATGGCAGGGGGGTTAAAATTAGATGGTCTTTGAGGTCCTTTTGAGGCCATTCTATGATTCTATGATGAAATACATTTTCTCTTTCATAGAAATTTTATGGGGGAGCCTTAAATTTATATCTGATCAAAGGATATATTTAAAGTGCAATATACACCTGACATGTGGAATTCAATACCACAGTATAATACATATTTATGAAGGAAATCTCCCCTGTACTTGCAGCCATCAGTTTCCCAAGGTTAATAAAGAACTTACTTGATCATGTTACATTGTGTTAATTATTCATGATGGGTATTTTAATTCATCCAGTGTAGAACTGCCTATTTAACAATAATTCAGGGTTGTTGCTGTGATCCTCTAAGGCTATCTTTCTGATCTCTGTTACTGTTCCCAGTAACAGAATTCTTGAGGGCAAGGAATATTCTTTCTGTTAATATTGTTGTTTATAAGCCATGCCATTTATATGGTGCATGAGCCTAACAAAAATTACAAATGCCTCTTATGTTTTTATAAGAATTACTTCAATATTTTAATTAAAATGAATAATGGAAATTATTTTTTCTATATTATTAATGTTTGTTCAGAATACTTCTATACTCGTTGCACTGTGTAATTAAATTCGAGCTGATAAACGTGGCCTTAAACAGAATAACAAACAACTCGAGTTTGATGGAGCTAGAAATACCCTCCACTATTACAAATTATAAAGATACATTGTACAAATATGATGATAACCCTAAGGGAGAGAAAGAGTTCTTCATGGAGAAAAAAATGAAGCAGAATCTTTACGAAGAAGAAAGAAAGTAGTGCAGCTGTCCAACAGTGTTGAATACAGTGGTTGAATAGGGGAAGTGTGTTTTGTGAAGTTTCAGCTGTTGACGTTTTTTTGATACTGATCTCCAGCTGATGAGTAAAAGGAGTTGTATTTTCATTTAGTTATGTTTATTGACACATAATTGTATTTCTTGAGAGATGTGTACTAGCATTTGTATCATTGTTTTGCTTTTCACTTCCAAGAGCTTCAATTTACCTTACAGTTGTCAACAAAGTAAAGTGTTGCTCATCTCTTTTCTAGAAAATCTTCCGTTGGCTACAAGACATGTGAAGAGGTAACTGCTGAAAAGAATAGAGTTTTCATTTTTGGAACTTATCTTTGTTCTTATTTGCTGTATTCATTTTCTCCCTTGCACAGAGATCTGGATGCTAATTATTGTTCAGTCTGACTTAATGGTGTTTCAGATACATTACGATTTTCCATTCAAATATGATGTCAAAAACAAAGAAATAGTAGTATGTCCACATGTGTGTGCATTTTTCTTTAACCAGCCTTTAAGATGAGAAGGCAATGAAGTTCATTCAGCTTGAACGATTGTATCATGAACAACTGCTTGCAAATCTTTCTTCCATACAGGAGCAGTGGGGTAAGTACAGGCTAAACTAATATGATAGTAGGAAGAGTTCACTTGTTTTGCCTTTGTAAATAACAGTGTTTGTTTTGCGAGCTTAAAGCCAATAAGCAGCAGAAATAGCATTTATACCCAGATTTCTCTAGTTTGTTATGAGAAGAATATTCCTTCTCTGGACCCCTTCATGCATGTTTCATGAAAAAGGTGCCAATAATTTATTCATTATATATAAGCCCTATAGCTTTTGGGAGTGTATTTTTACTTCAAGTTTCAATCTGATGTGATGTAAATAAAGCACCTTATGGCAAAATACGATGCTTTTTACACAGTCTAAAACAAGATTGTAGAGCGTAACAGTGGAGTAATTGATAATTTTTCCCCATCAATTAGTTTAATGTGCATGTTTTATGATAAGCAAATATTACTTTTGTAATAGTTTGGATATTTGAATTTAATTCAGAAAGAAAATGGAAAGCAGCAGTCTCTAGTCCAGATAGAACGTTGAGGAATTCAGCTAAAGGACTGAGTAGTGAAGAGTTGGAAAAGCTTACTAAAGTTTGTTCTTCACATCAACAGTAAGTATGATGTTACTTCTTTAGTGCTAACATGTTAGTGTAGCTGTTGTCTGCTTACTATTACAGTGTGTTTTAAAACGGTTGTTTAAAATGGTCCAGACCCAAAATAAAATCTGCATCCCATTGCCTTCAGTGAATTTGATAATATAAGCACATAAGAGATTATACCCAATCCCTGGGTCCAATTGACCCAGGGAAAGATCTGATAGTTCATTGGTGAATGTCCTACCTGCTAGATCTTGAGTTTAAAGGACAGACAGAAAAAATTATACTAACTGCCACTGAAAAATGATCAGCCAAAAGGCACTCTCAATCAAATGGGGAGAGAAAACTTCTTCAAATATATTTGCATGGGCTTAGTCAGTCTGGATACAACAGAAGACAAAATACTCCTGTTGTTCTTAGGGTATGGTTTATCTTCCACATTTTTTTCCTGAGTGATGTTTCAGAAATTGGAAAACTCCCAGGCTGACCGTCAGAACCCAGGCTGAGGTTATTTACTTTTGTTTGGGAAGGAATTTGCAGAAAGCATAAGCCTGCATTTCTGCAAGAGGAAGAGGCAGCTCTAGCACGGCAAGTTTACTGCCACTGCTGCTGCTTCTGCAAGGTTACTCTTGAGTGCCTGCAGGGTTTCTCAACCTACGTTTCATTATACGTGACCTTGTAAGCTCACACAAAAATTAGGACACAAGACTATTACGATTTATGTGCTGCAACTTGCAGCACCTCCCTGGGCAATGAATTGTTGCCTTGTTAAACATTACTCAGCTTTCTCCTTCTAATTTTTTCCAAGCAGCCTCACTTAAATACAGAAATTCATTTATGTAAAGTCATTCGTAGTCCTGAGGAAGCCTGCAACTTGAGAAAAAATTAAGAACTGTGTTCATTTGCCGTGATTAGTTCTCCATATTTAATATTATCACTTTTCCAAGCTCTCCAGGCAAAAGCCAATTTGCTTTTCTTGTTTCATATTTGTTTTCAATGTTTTAAGATCACTTTATTTTGAAATTAAAATGATACTTTAAGCCAGGATCTTCGAAAATATGAGCTTTTTGTTTTTGTAATTGAAAGTAATTTACACGCTGTGCACGAATGTTTACACAGTTTGCAAAGTCCTTACGATTAACAGTGCTGACACACCTGTGAATCCCAGTGGAACCAGTGGGAGCTCCTATATCATACAATACCCAGGAAATATGTCCCAGTGTAAACAGTCTAGAGGGAGGAAAATAAGGGTGAAAGGTGTTTTTTTTTTTTCTTTTCTCAACGTCTGTTAAAGTGATCAGAGTTTTTATACTAGTAGATATTGCGCCCTTACATTTTTTAAGTTGGCAATGTTTTCTTTTAGCATGAAGTTGTACAGGAATTTAGATCACAATATCACAGAACTGTAAGGGTTGGGAGGGACCTCTGAAGATCATGGCTAAAGCAGGTTGCACAGGAAGGCACCATGATGAGTCTTGAATATCTCCAAAGGAGACTCTCTGAGCAGCCTGTTCCAGTGCACCCTCTCAGTAAAGAAGTTCTTCCTCATATTTGTATGGAACTTCCTGTGTTGCACTTTTTGCCTGTTACCCCTTGTCCTGTCAGTACACGCCACTGATTTCAATGATATTTGTTATAAAGAATGCTGTTGTTGAGTAGTGTGATTTATGCCTTTTTTTCTTTATTGCCACAGGCCACAGGCGCCCAAAAATAAGGTAAGCAGCCATTTCTGTATCTTCTGCTTTGCTGAAGGTTGCTAATAAACGTATTTTTAACATTATTTTAGTTTTTTCAGTTTAGTAGAGAAATTGTTTGAAGCACAAATGTTTCAAAAAGTCGTAGTATTCCTGTTTAAGCCCCAAAATTACAGGAAATACCGTCATATTTTACAGCCAGGAGTTGCAGAAAATACATCAGAAAGCGGTTGTTTGCTCAAGTTAATTGGATCAGAGAATTTAAAGGAAAGAGAAGCTGCTGCTTTCAAATCAGGTATGTGTGTATACGTACATGCATTTGTTTGGAATAATATCTTGTAATGATGTATTCGTGTAAATACTATATAAAGCTGTTTCATTTGAAGCTACTTTTGGATTACCACAAATTGATCCATTTTTTGTGTATTTTTTCACAACAATTGCACAATGGACATACTATGCAATTTTAATTAGTAATTGATATTCAGAAGTGTAGTAAACTAATTCTAGCCTCTATCAGAAAAGGTTTTTGTAGATGAGTATGCATTTATAGCAGCCTTCCTAAGCTAAAATTTATGTCAAACTAGAGATAAGATACATGAACAATGACAAATATTCTAAATTGTGGCCATTTGATATATTTAAAAGTATGATATACTGATTATAAGCCACATCTTTCTGTAAACAGAACAGAAAATTAAGGAGCTTGTGGGGAGTCTAGAAGAGCAAGTTATACTTCAGCTAATTTTTTTCAGTACATGCTTTTATGTCAGTTTCATTTTTCTTCTCCTGCCTTGGGGCAGCAGCTGCTTTATTTGAGTAATGTGTTGGAATAATCATTGAAAATTAGTAAATTGTTGCAGTGGAGACAGAGAGGAAAAGAGCATTGTTTGACTACTATGCTACACTTCATCTTCTATCTCAGCTTAAAATGTTTTTTTTATGCTGTATTCAAGTTGCCCAAAATGGCCTAAACTGAGGACATTTCCTCAAAAACAGATTAACTTCTCGCAAGAAGAGAGTTGACCTAGATAGCATCCAGAGGTCCCCTTCAATATAAACTATTCTACAAGTGTATTTCATCCTGAATCCAGAAAGTTCTGAGAATTTGGAGTTAATGGCAACTCTCTAAATATGTGGATTCTTCTCATCTTCATCTTCTTTTACTGTGACCACTATATTGCCCCTTCTCTGTCTTTGTTCATGTAATCAAACTAAAAACAAAATACAGAACAAACATGCTCTACAACTCAGAAAGCAGATCAAAAAGACTGAATGCTTTTTTAGTTTTGGATGATTGAAAGAACATGGAAAAACATTAGACACTTGCAATTTGGTCATTGTTTTTATTCCAAGTAGGAACAACAGCTTTCTGGAGAGCAAAAATTCTGAACTTTTGAAACTTGTGAGTTAAGTATCATTTTGTTTCATTGTTAAATCACAGCATCTAGGCATTTAAAATTAATGTGTAATTAATTGATGGTATAAATGGACTTCCTAAGTGTTTTCAAAACATCATCAAAACCCTTGGGTTCCTCTGAAATGTTTGTGAATTAATAAGATTATATATATCAATAGAAAGCTGTTCTAGCAGTGTTAAATTCTTTTTCAATACAAAGTTAGGAATATTTCAAGTGTAACTCAAGATTAAACGCATAGGACTTACAAGAGACACCTCTCACAAGGTTAGTATGTTCTTGAGGAGGCGATGACTCCTTATCCTGGCTGATCTCTTGATTTGTAAAGGCAGTGCATCTTTTAATAAAAACAGTGGTAATGCTGCCCCTCGCAGTGTCCATATGTCAGCAGCATGGGGCTTTTGTCACAGTTAGGATTTGTGTAAGGAGAATACCAGTACGAACTTAGTGCAGAAAATGAACAGAGATGATCCATAACTCTGGATTTGTATATATTTCACTGAGTGCTGCATAAAAAAATAGCCAAACTGTGGCTGAATTGTACAGTGCTCCAGTGATAAGGACTAGAAGCAATATTTGCATTTCATAATTCACAATTTTGTCTGAACTCCAGCAGAATCCTATGCTACTACAACTCTACAGTTTATAATATATAAACTAGCCACTTCAACATTAGCCCAAGTGCATGGGCCTTCTCACTGCAAACTTAAAATGCTTACCATCTCCTTTTGTGGGCTTTTTTTCTACCTCAGAATGAAACTTGTTTTGTTTTGTTTTTGTTTTCCTACTTTCTACATAGAAATGTATCTGCCAAAATGAAGGGTGAGCTACTGAACTGCTAGTAAAAATATGACTTACAGCAAGACAGGAAAAGGATACACTCAAGTGATTTGAAGGCAGTCCTTCATGTGAATTCATATTCTATTACTCTTTTCTCTCTGGAAGATTTTATCTTTGATTCTACCAGCAGAGAGACTGACCCATTTAGGCTATGTGTATATATGAAAGGGTGAGAATTGATTCATTCTATATTCATCAATTTATTTGGTTTCTAACTGAAAACTTAAATGACCTTGGTGTTCACTGAAGATAATCAAGTTCATGTGTCATGAAGCATTCTCTAAAGAAATGATGAGTTTAATGGCACAGTTAGCATCAGTTTGCAGTGCGTACACATATAGCCCAATTTCCAAGAGGGGGATAAACTTCTTATTAGTTGTCTTACGGTGAATAAGGAGGAGAGACAAGGATGGAGGTGTGTGAATTCTTCACAGGTAGCGTTCTCAGCGCTCTCTGCTAGACAGCCTTGTATTAACAGAATGAAAAAGTGGTGACTACAGGTTTTTGCCATGAACAAAACAAGTGGCAGTTTTATAGGAACTCTGTTTAGGAAAAAAAAAGTTCTAAATTGCTGTAAGTGCTTTTGCTGCTAAAAAATTTTCTGTAGAACCTTTGTTATATCTCTTACAGATAAAAATTGCTGCCATGTTGGTGGGTACATTTCATTTTCACTTTGTAAGAAAAGCATGTTCCCTAATTTAAGTCTGAGTATTTGTCTTAACTTGCCTTGAGCATATAGCAGGTATGAGTTGTCTTAGGAAGTGTTCTGAAATGAGTATAAAGAACATATTAAAAGGTGCTGAAAATTTGACATGGAATGTAGCAGTGATCATTACATCTCAATTCTTGTACCTCCGTAGGCAGATAGCAATGCTGGGATCATTTATTACTTTCTGAGGAATACAAGCCTGTAGAGCTCAAGGGCCATCTTTCACTGTAATGAGTTCGATTTAATTTCTGATTCCATTTAATCTTTGATGTTACAATTGGCACTGCCAACAAAGATGCCTATTGTAACGTAGATGTATTCACTAGGAAAAACTGACAGATGGTAACAAAATCTTGTCCTAATAATCCAGGCTGTGTTTGACCTCATGACCTATACGTGAGAGGCTCAGTATCCCATTACAAATCCCTTGGGCTATCTACTCATCTGTGCCTATTTTTCAAAAAGTCCCTGTCTCATAGCCATTTCTTCATTCATAAGCCAGGTTCTCAATACCCTTCCAAGTGTTAATCTCGTTCTGATTTTTGTCTGCATTTTAGATGGCTGGATATTCTTTTTTTTAATTCCCTAGCCTGTCTTTTTTATGCTGCTTTGTACTTCATTGTCTTTGAAAATGGGGAGAGTATGGAATTTAATAAAATCACTCAATAAAATGAATTAATGTGAACATTTCTTAAAAGACAAAAGGGTGTGACCTTGTTTCATGTAAAAAGGGAAGGAAAGTGCTCAGATTTAAAGTGATGTTTTAACAGGTGGGGGAGGATGAGGTTATCGTAAAGATCTTCAGTCATTGTCAGAACACATTCTGTTAATGAGGGCAGTGTTTGATCTCTTTGTTAATCTATTTATGAGACCTTTCTGCTTTTGGATGTGACCCAAAAAAATGCAAACAAGCATTTTCTAGAAGTAGGAATTTTTTGTTTGGAGCTACTACTATTACTGTTTTTATTAAAGTATGGAAAAAAAGATCATTTCTGTTAGAGTTAGCTGTGACTACTCCCTTCTCTTCATAATCATTAAGGGCAAGATTTGACTTTGAGATTCTTATAATGGCTAATGTCTAGTAATTTCAAGCACGACTCAGACCAACCATCTATTCCTTCATTAGCAGATCATATCAATGGTAGGTGAATCACAAGCCATGTAGAATTCCTTTCAGTTCTCTCTGAAATTTCACGAGAGAAATCAGTTTTTATTTGTATTGTAAATATGACCACATAAATAAGCTGAATCCCATTTTTAATATGTAAACTAACATCTAAAAAGGAACTTGTTACACAGTGTTACATAAAATATTATAACTGGATTTTTAATTTACAATTAATCAAAGGAGCTTGTTACCCACTTAAAAGAATGTAATTTAAAATATATTAAATTAGCATGATTTCAGCTTTCTTAAAGAACTAATGAGATCTTCCTGAGTGGTAGTAGATACACTGGCATCAGAATACAGCTTTCAGTAGTTATTAAGTGCATTTATTTGTGCTTCAGGCCTCCATAACGTGTGCCCACTAAAATATGCTTTAGAAGCTGTTCAGAAAGACATATTTTTCTGAAAGCATGGGAGTGACTCTCTCTCTTTTCAGGTGGACACTGAAGTGTGTGCTCAGCCTGTAAGAATGCACATAAACACTTTGTCAAATCGGGAGTCAGCTTTTCAGACTACAAAATTTTTATTTGCCTGGAGCACAGAGACCTGTCCTTTATGGGAGCACATCTCAAGGATTAGATTACAACGTTATCAAATCACAGTATACTCTTTCTGCTGATGCTTTGAATCATCTAAAAACACTGCAACTGTTTTCCTGTCGCACTTAGGTACTGAAACTTGTCCTGGCAACCGACCAAAGAAAGAAGATCAACAGCCGAGCTCCCGTCTTACCGGTGAAAAGCAAACTGAGGAGCAGAAGGAGGCGGTGAGTCTTCTGGTAGCTGCAGGAAAGGACCACATGGAGGAGCAGCACTGCAGTGCAGAATCAGCACTGGAGCCACACACCCAGTCCACAGGGACAGTGGGCAGGCCTTCTCCGGGCTGTTTATCATCGGGGGATGCTGGCAAAGATAACAGTTTGCTGCTGAGAGAAAAGCAGATCTCTAAGGATGCAGAAAAAATAGAAGAGACAGCTGGCAAACCCGGAGTAAAATTCTCTCCCAGGCCAATGGTAGACGCCTTGGTTTTAACAGATGCTGATTATATGCCTGCTGATTTGGTTTCTACTGATAAAAACGTACAAGCTGATAAAAATCTTCTCAGATCAAAACTTGTTGCTAGCTCTTCAGAAATCACTAGTGGCCAATTCGGAAACAGCGATTTAAACCAGCAACAGAAACGGCCCGATGATGACGATAATGAAAAATCTTCCCAGGACAGAACTGCTTCAAATGTATGCTCTGAAAGTAGTAAAGTATCTGAGCATGAGAGTACTGCCCATTCACGAGTATGCAAGGAAAAGCAGAGAGCACCAGGACAGGAGGAAAAGGTAAAAAGTGAAGAACAAGAAGATGTCTATCTCAGATTTTTAAATGGCAACATAATAGACACTGAAGAATCATTTGCAAACTTAGCAAATCAAGAAGAATTTGACGCTGTCCCAGATATTTCACCTGAACGAGCATCTTACAGCTCACTGGAAGCTTTATCACTAGATGACAGCTTTTCTTCTCTTGATGAACTTGCAAGAAGGATAGAGATTGCTGAGGTAAATATTGTGAATCCTATAAAACCCTCCACGTTATTTCATCGTTATTTCAAAATATTTTAGGTATTGCCTATTTCAAAATGTGTTCAATATCTCTTATTTCTTTAATCTGAAGTCTGTATGTATTTACTTGTTCTGAGTTAATTCAGAGGGAAAGTTCCCTTTTATCTGTTTGCATCCTTCTGCCAAGTGCTGCTCTGTGCATCTAAAAATTACATTGATTTTTACCAATTAGTGTGAACTCCATTTTTATTTGTAACATAAACTGTTAGGAGAGAGGTTGACAGTTCCTGTTAAATTATGATTTTATTTAAGGGGTCTACATAATACCTGTTTATAACATGGATTTTTTCTATTCAAAGAATAAAATTTACTTTTCCACTCCAACTAAAGGTGAGAAGAGCTGCATATGTAATAAACTCTATAAATGCATGTATGGGCTTTAAGTTTGCCAGGCTCAGGCAGTTTTATTGTTCAACCAAGCTTATGGAAAAACTTCTAAACCTGAACCCACCATAGGCCGCAACAAGGATAAGTGCTTCACAAGCTGAAGTGCCCTTCTGAGAACATATATATTAAATTTTATTGCTGTATGACTTGGTCAGAGAGTGTGTGATGCCTTCTACACCTTATCTCCTGTTTTTGTTGCGTTTGCAAATACTGGACTGTAAAAGCTTTCCCTTTAAATGTACAAATGGGATTATTTTGAAATTATGTGATTTCAGTTGCTGGAGGGGAAAGACTGAAGAAGGTGTCTTGTTGGTTCATCTCTATTTTTAATGCATTTAACAGTGCAACAACCCTTGGCAATAAAAAGTAACAGTACTTTTCTACAGATCAGAAGTTAATACATATAGATCAAGACCCATAATCAGCCACAGACTGCAGCCAAGCGGGGAACTAAATACTGGATATGCACATTAATGTTATTACATCTTTGGTAAAATCTCCAGAGCTAGAAACAAAGCATTTTATGTTGTGGGTTGTTTTTTTTTTTCCCCACCTAAGCAGCTTCTTTTCTACCTTGCAATATCAGGCATCCTGATCACCCCTATGACACCTTGTCTTTCTGTGGGATGTCAGGAAGCATGTCACATACCAAGACTGAAGGTCCTGTATACAAAGCTGGTTTTACTTCAGCTTTTTTGGATTCAGTGGTAGCTATACATGAGCTCTTCACAGCACATACATGTGGGATCCCACATATACATTAATATAGGAAATCAAACTTTGCAGTGAATCCACTGCCTTATGTTCACTCATTTCCAAGGAGATAATTGTTTTATGTAGAAAAATCATAAATTAACCCTATAGCTGCTATTTTTAAGTTGCTATGCTTGAGCTACTTGCATTTAAAGGATTGCATAGGAAGGAGCATATTGATACTGTTAGAATAGTGATGCTTCTATTGATTGGGCCAGTGGCCAATGACAACAGTCATTGCTTTACAGGGAATCCAGTGTCATTTCTAGTTTGCTGTCATACTGCTAGTACTGCCAGTACTCTGATGGCAAAACTGAGTCTCTAGAGAGGTAAAAAGTACCTTGAGTCTTTCCATAGCATTTTTAAAATATTTTTGCTATGTAGCTCATGATGTTGGCTGTCACTGCTGGGAGTCTTTTCCAGTCTTTCTTAGGAAGAGACCTGAACTGTGTAGGGCTGGGGGATTAAATCAGGGAGAAGCAAAGATGCATTCATTTTGACACCAATTAAAACTTGTGATATGCAATGCCTGGGCTTGTTTTACAATGCTTGATATTGCTAGGTATAGCAGGGTGTGTAGCCTGTATTGTTTCATTATACATTTATATTTTGTTTTCCCAGTTAATCTTATTGCCAGTCATCACCCTTGGGGGCTGCATTTCAGACTTGGTGTTCACCTGCAACTTCCTTGGAAGGCACCAGGAACTGGCAGAGCATGCCACCTCTCAGACATGATCACTATTTACTTACGCTGACTTTGTTTTAGTGCTAAAATAAGATTCTAATGATATTTTGACAAGCAGACTGATCTTTGCATCCAACAATAACATTTTTTCCTTTCTTGTTCTACTTGTCTGCCTTTGAAGTTGAATTGTTCTGATTGTGGCCATCTAATAAGTTTACAATGTTTTCTTACAATAATTATGAAAGAAGTACTACAAATGCATTGTGTAGACACAAGCAAGCACAACAACAACAAGTCCTTACATGAAATGTGCCAGTATGACAATTTAAAATAAAAAAGAAGTCAATCAATGTGACTACGATCAAACTTTTCCTGGAGCAAATAGTTACAAAATTGTCACAAGTAAGTTAGAAAGGAGGGCAAAGATTAAGACCGTTTTGAAATAAACTAGGTACAAAAATCATATGGTAGGATCAATATTATTCATTGGGGGGTGTAATAATTTACTGTAAATGGGAAAGGATAAGTACTTGTGTTGGAAGGGATTTTTTTTACCCCATATTGAGCACAGTTGTCTCACAGATTTCTGTAATTCAGATCCTTTATGTATGTCCCTTGCTTTTAGGCTACTATTTGCAATAATTAATTAAAGACCGAAAATCTACTAATTTTTTCTTCTGGCTTTAAATAACTTGAAAACTGAAATAGTGTTTTACATATTTTACAGTCAGTTGTTCTAGGTATTTCTCTACTAATACTATCCATGCAAACTTGTGTGCAAATGATGGAAAATCACTGAAGCTATATAGAAAGTGCCTTCATATACCTAGTAAAGAGCTTCAGAGCATATCAACAGTTGGCAGTGACAGATTTCAGAAGTACATGACAAAATGGCACACTAGCAATCACACAAATTGTAACCTCAGTAATGTAAGGTGTGTTTTGCCGTATCAAATAAAGCTTTATATCTGCGAGATTATTAGGGAAATGAATAAAATTTTGGTTTTTTTCTTAATGGCCAATTATCATTTGAAATTTGTTTCAGAAAGTGGAAGTATTGAGACTCCTTACCACAGTGTAAAGTAGTAGCTTTGGATTGCACTTTTTGTATACAAAGATTTCAAAATCTACTGAATATGTACTAAGTGGCAGCTGATTTGGGTGCAGAAATGAAGTCTTCACCTACCTGCACAAAGTGTAGAGACAGTGCTTTGTTGAGATCCCTTGTCCAATTGTATGGCTCAGGTCCTGTAGTTTTAAGTTTGCTTGGTGTCAACTGCAAGCAGATTTTGGATGGCTGTTGTGAAAGCTCCACTCAAGTAGTTTTATCGAGGCCAGCAGGACTGAGTAACTATTCTCAGTTACATAGAAAGCCCAATAGCATCCGTTGTTAATTATTTAACCTGGAATTAAGGAAAAAATCCATGTTTCACTACTGTCTGTTACCTGTAGCTCTTTTATGGCGCACAGCGCAGCCCACAGCATGGCCTGGTGCAGGCCTGCATTTTTCCTTTTGTGATTCAAGCCAAGCACAGGCTTGACTTGTGGTTAGCTGTATTAACCACACTTCCCTCATTAAATTCAAATTTAAATAATGATTTCTGGCTTCTTAAATTCCTCCTACCTCTGTTCTGCTGCTTTTGATGGCTGTTTAATTAGTGGGAGATGGTTCTAATGTAATCCTTTTCTATACTGCTTTGAAGTCTTTCTAAATGAAAGATGCAAGAAAAAATATTTTACTTACAGTTGTTTTAATTGAATGAGATTTTATTGGTAGTGAGATGGGCGCTATTCATACGTGACAGTCCTAAGTGCAGTAATGATATTTTTATGACTGAAAATCGAAAAATAAAATGTGGTATTTTTGTTAGACAGTTTTCAGCTGCAGTCGAGAATGTGGTAGAAAGAAAGCTGTAAACATGGCTTTGTGCAGAACTCCATATGCTTGTATTTGTATTTGCATTTTAAGAATAAGCTGTCCCTGAATAGGAAGCATAGCTTTGTAGTTGCTTTGCAGAACAAAAGGAAAATCTGGATGCCATGTCAGGTGAAAGGCAGATGAAATAATGTAGGTATGAACTGCATATCGTGTAAAAACATTCTGATCAAAGAGAGCTTTAAAAGTGTGATCTATGGCTCTTGCTGGGTCAGGAGCGTAACATTACCATAAATGATCGTGTTACAAAATCAAAAGCCCTGGCTCACTCTTTTTAAGAGAAAGAATATGTTTAGAATAGAGAAACTGTGCTGTATCATTTAAGTCTTTTACACCTAGAAGTAAATCCTGAAATGTTCATGGGTGCTGGCAGCAAAAGTAAGTGAGCTTCATTGTAGCAAGCCTTTTACATAACTGTAATCGCTGGGACACATTTCCAGGTAATCCCATCAGACCTAGCCCTCTGCTTTTCAGCATGGAGGAGACAGAGCCTGTGACACAGTCATACAAGAACTAGCAGGAGCCAACAGACAAAATGAAGTGTGTGGAACAGACTGCTGCACTTTACTCTTAGGAGAGAAGTAAAAATACCCCACTGCACCCAGGTGAGGTTCCCAAGTGCTATCAGAACCAAATGTGAGCAGGCATATCTGGCAGCAGCTAGTCTGCTGCGTGGGTGGCTTGGGAGGAGCCATTGATCCTCTTTATAAAAGCAATACCATACATAGAAGCTTAAAATAATCCACTCTTTTAAAGGACATAATGTCATGTTGCCCTCCTAAATAAATGAGTCAAATTAATGAACTCCTCCACAATCCCCCTTCCTTGTCACAACATGGAAGCACAAGCATTTATTTTCCGGCTGACCTGATAAATTTTCATGGCAGTTCTGCAAAGCTAATTCAATATCACCAGTAGAAGCTTCAACCCAGTGGTGAGAAGCATGCAGGCTGTTACTGCTGCTTCACTGGTATCACATAGCAGTCTTCCATACACTGATTTAAACAATTTCTTTTCACACTTTCACTACATTATAAGTACTTCATTGCGTTGTTTCATTAAACCACTCGAGCTTTTACATAGATAATCAAAAGGGAAAGTGAGTATTGAAAGGGAAGTGCATCAGAGATCAGTTTTATCTTCTCAGTTGCATTTTGGGAAAAATTTGAAGGCATTTACCCACAGTGACCAGCTCTGTGAGTTGTTGAGATCAACATCTGAGGGGTGTAAAATACCACCGGAGTGGATACATCAAATTTAATTGCCACACTTATCAGTTAAGTGCCAAATGGCACAGCTGGGGCAATGCCTATTGGATTGTGCTCTCCATTTCTGCTCAGCACACCATCTCTCTGATTGTAGCTTGCATTGATGCATTACATAAGCAAGTTTAGGATCGTAAGTTACGAAGTCACTCGTTTTTCTTGTTTCCACAACTCTTATAATTGCGTGGTCTTATGAATTGGGTAGATTATGGGATGGTTAGGCAGTCAGTTGTCTGCAACTATAGTAATGTCTGGAAAGTTGTCCCTTCACGATGAGTTTTTGGCTCATGTCTGCTACATAGGTGAGTCTTAGTTGTAGCACAAATGCATACAGTTTACTTTTGAATGTAGCAAAAGTTATCACTGATATACAAAATAGGTTTTAAAAGGGACCACTCAAATTTATGGAGAGATGGATAAGACTTCTTTTCAGAAAAGAAAGATTTCAAGTTGAGAAGAGCGTGGTGAGTGTAGAACTAAGGAATAGGATTTGCTTCTGTTTGTGTATCTTAGGTAGTACTTATGTCTTAGATAATGCTTAGGTAATATTTGTATCAAGCCTCTGTCTCATCAATAGATTTTCTTTCTTGCTTAAGGTATTGTATTTGTAATAACTTTAAACAATATGCATTCTCATTAAAGGGTCATGGTAATGAAAGAAAAACAGTAGCTGCTTTAAAACAGAATTGTGAAGCACACAAGCAGTGAGTCTTACACTTAGTTTAACCAAATGCTAACATTAGCATGTAGATTGTTACACCTGTGAAATATCAGGATGTTCTTGAACCCTTTCAGTTTGCTAAAGCACAGTCTGTCAGTATGTTAGCATGTTTGGCACATGATCCTGCAAACCCAGTTGCAGGGTTTCATCAAGTGACTCCCTATGGGCATCTGCTTCACAGCCGACATATACTGCTACCATGGCAATTTTAGCTTTGGTTTTTGTACCCAAGTAATGTATCCTGCAAATACAGTTGCATCCACTTTTAGTGTCTATAAACTCAGATGTTCCTGTACACTGCTCACCTAAGTTCTGCTTTTTGAAGACCTTTTCTTTTGTATAATTGCATCGATGTTTGGCAGAAATGGAAGAAAAATTGGATAGTTGAATATAATAAGTATAGTTCTGTACCTATAGCATGTACCTTTGGATTAATGTTGTCCCTTGCTTTACTGTTTCAACTCAAAGTGTTTCTTTTTCTGTTTCTCTTTTCTTTGACTTCAGAAAATTGGCTGATACTTTTGTTTGTAAGGGTCTAGTAGCATGGTATATTTGCTGTAACAAGGAAAAACATTTTCTGATATGTAATTAGGAAAAACATTTTCTGGTATGTAATTAGGAAAAATTACTTTCTGGACACAAACAGTTATACAAAAAAAGGTGCTTTGGTTTGTATTTTTAACCGATGAAAGTTTTGTTGGGGAAAATGGTAAGTCTTGTGCTTCGTTTAGAGAGTCAAATACCCAGGATAATCAGTACTAATTCATTTGGCAGAGGACCTTCACAGTGCCAATTCATGACAGCATTTTTAATTCTCCATTATCCATTTTTATTCTAATATTTCTCCTATTTTTCTTCCTATAATCAAAAGGAAATTATGAACTTCTCTTTGATCTAACATCTTAACATGGCTTTGTGGGAAGAAAAGTATAAACTATTGTAGCTAAATCAAATGAAGTAGGAAAGGAGTGTTAATGACTTATTGAATGTATCACTGCAGGGAAGCATTTTTGAACTGGTGCTTTATCTAGAGAGCTTATAACAATATGGAGCTGACACTTATCTGGAAGCACAAAGATTTCTTTTTCCCCTGATGTTTTTATTTGTTTGTCCTCTGCTATAGCCTGTTTTCTCCCTTGGGGAACCAATCACAATGCTGAAAAATTAATCTCACAATAAGTATTTGATAGGCTCTGCAGGATTATGTCTTTGGAAAGGCAGCTGTGGTGTCTTTGACCTCTTACTGTCCTCTATTGAGAGTGGTTTTGACTTTGCCCCAACCCACATGATTTCATGACATGAGCTTATGAAGGAGCTGATGTACAATTTAGATCATACTAAGTATTCATCGCATGTTTAACTTTGATAGTGACCAAAAGCAAACATTGTCATTCTTATTCACCTTCTAGACAGCAGAATGGTACTGCAGCTTTCCTTCATGCTGTGAAATTCTTTGTTCAAGAAGAGAGTTTCACAAGTACTGCGATGTTTCAGAAAAGCAGAGTAGAAACCATTTGTTTTCTATTTCTCTCATTTACTCCTCAAAGCCTTTGTTAAGAAGATCTTATGCTTTAATTTCTCACATCTGTTGTGCTAATCACTGTCAAATGGTTTTTGGTAATCTTTCCTGATAGATTGCCCCAGCAGAAGGATTGGTGTCTATACTAAAGAAGAGAGATGACAGGGATGGAAAAACAATTGCCCAAGTCCAGCAAAGGCAAACAAAGAGAAGAGTCCGGTTCCAAGAAATGGAAGACACTTTTGATCAAGGTATTCTAATACTGTTAACTCACAGCATGTGCTCTCAAGGTGCGAACAGTGTTGAACTTTTGGTTCTCAAGAGCTAAGCGAACGTTCACATTGCACCTTGCTTTTTTTTAAGTTGAAATGAGAAAAGGTTATCTAGTTTCAGTGGTCTCTAATAGCTGAGGCACTCTTGTGCTCTTGTATCATTTCAGGCTCAGAGATTTGGTATTTTTCTTTCATTTCTTCTTTTTTTTTTTGAGAGTTCTAGATTGCAAAAGCCTTCAATACTTTACTGTTTTGCCCTAGGATCATTTTAACTAAAGCCCAAGCCTGTTTTGCAGTGCTGGAGTAGTTTCATAATACTTCAGTACAGTCTGCTAGAGAAACTGAGCAGCATTTTAACACTCCATGACATGTCTCACACACCAAAAGGAAAATCCATTTGCTACCTTCTCATATTTTTTTTCTTGAAAATATTTAGAAAAAAATTATATTTAAAAATACAACTTCAGTAGCTTCCTTTTTTAATATTATTTTTGTTTCTGCATGGATTTAGTGATTCAGAAGGGAAGCTGATTTTCATTATTATCATTTTAAATCAAATTAAAAAAAAAAAAAGCTTCAGTTTTTCCCTCCGTTTCCCCTTCTGATGGGTGAAAGAGAAATTTTCTTAGAGCCTCTTCAATCTGACAGAAAATGCAGGTGTTGTTCATGCAAACAGCCTGTCAAGGAAAAGTAGTGAGGGTGCAGCAACACAGCTGCAGCATCCTCATCTCAATAAAGAGTCTTGCAAAGAGTTACTACAGATAACAGTGATGTAAACTAACCCCTCACAGTGGGCTTCTGTGAAGGTTTTGTCTTCACTCCTACAGTCAAAACGTGAGAATAAATACAATCAGTTCATCTGGCCAGTCAGTGGCTGTACAAGTGAAGGAAGAACGTTTACATCTGTTTTATTTTCAAAGCTTTCATTTCATTTCAGGTATTTCCATGAAGGAAGGCTTTGGTTGTACAATGTTCTCTCATTCAAATCTGTTATACTTCGGTGTGGATTGACTCTACAAGTAATACAAGCAACGACAGGGACACAGGTTGCAGAAAAGGCACTACATAATTACTTAGGTTTCTAAAACAAATCTCAGGTTTTCTCATACTGTCGCATTTTGAAGAGTTAATCACACAGCACCCTCCATCCCCTTGGAAGAAAGAGTGGGGGGAAGGAAGAAGGAAAAAAAAAAAAAACAATAGAGATTTATTAAAAGGAAGGTGAATTAATAGAGAATATTTAAGAGTAATTAATGAAAACGAACCAAAAACGAAACCGGAGGAGTGACTGAGTCAGTCTGAGTCTTTATCGGCATGCTCTTCATGGCTTGCCTCCCAGAAAAGATCAGAGCTCTTCCCCCATCACCCAGAATCAAAAATCACATGGAAGCTCCTGGGAAATGCAGAACATCCCAGCGTATCTTCCCCTTGGAGAGTCAGAATTCACGTGAGGCTGCTAGAGAAACCAGGAAACAGCTCTGCAGTGCAGTGTGCCTCTGCACCCAAATAGTCTGTCGCATGATGTCATGATACAGAATACTGATAAAACTATGGCACATACACGTTTGTGTTGCTTTGTCTGGTCTCTTATTCACCTTTTCTTCTCTTCTGCTCACAGATGAAGTAGCTGGTGGCTCCTGTATTTTGCTGATCCTGCTGTGCATAGCAACCGTTTTCCTTAGCATCGGAGGAACTGCATTGTACTGCACCTTTGGTGACATGGAATCCCCTGTGTGTAAAGACTTTGCAGCCAACATGGATTTCTATTATACCCAGATACTGCAGCGTGTGGAAGAACTTAAGCACTGGATTGCCTTCTCGTAGCTGAAATAGACTGAGACAACACACTGAGCTCACCACTGGTTGCTGGAGAGGCTATTAAAAAAACCTGTGATTTCAAGTTCTTTGTAACACTTGCCAACTGCAGGTGATGTGCATTTGATGATGTACTTACACTGTTACTTAGAAATTGAGAAAAATTCCCTTTTAGCAATCAGGTGGCAAACTGTTCACATCTTAAGCCGTAGCAGTGTGGTATGGGAGAATAACAAGTCATTCACTACACCCATTTAAGATTAGACAAGCAGCTTTTCAACAGCTTGAGCAACTGAAGAAGAAAGAAGAAAATTAACTGTCTTCTATATGCTCTCCCATTGCCACACATTGTGTAAGCAATCTCTGAAAGCTTAGTTAAAGAACAGCTCTGATTTAAAGCTGTTTGTGCAAAGGTGTTGCCTCCAACTATCATGCAATAAGTCTGTGTTTTATGAAAACATTATTTTTCTTCTAAGTCTTACTATTTTTCTCCATTTTAATTCTCCCAGTGAGCCATGTAATAATTTGCGTGGAGTGAGAAGAGTGCAGCAGCATTCACGGAGCCCCCATTCAGTGATAACAGGCCGACCTGCACCTTACAGCATATGGGGAACATCATGTGTGGGATAAATCTGCTGGCAGATTTCACATTGTTTCCTGGAACTTTACTCCCAGTGTTGTGCGGGCTGTTTTAGAAGGAGGAGGATAAAAAAGAAATCATTGGTCTCACTAAATGCAGAAAAAGGAGCAAGATGTTCAGTAAATTATTCACGTTAATAGCAGTGTGGCTTTGGCCAATTTTAAAGCACCTGGTTGTAGGTGTCAGGCTGGCTGGGATTCCTGTCCAGCTATGTCACTGGCTTACAATAATCACTTTGTGCCTCGGTTTCTCCTCCATAAATGGGGAATAATGATCCTTGCCTTTGTCTGTGAATACTTACTGCAATTAGGGCTCATGTCTGATTCCCTACACCCCGGAGGAGCACACAGGATCATTGGACTTAACGTACAGTGGAACTGATCCAACAGAAGGTGCTCAGAGGCTTGCCGCAGATCCGCAGCCTCTCGGTAGTCCAGGGCACTTCTTCCAGCAGATAAAGCACATTTGTATCTATTTGCCCTCCAGTTCTGAGACTTGTAAAATCTGCTCTCTTTTTCTACCAGCTCTACAAACACATTTAAATCAGTAAAAAGAGTCATTTTAAATGGCTGTTTCTATCACCTGGTGCTCAGCCCTTCCTGCGTGGTGTATGAGAGAGACACTGACGTGATGGTGAAGGTCAGAACTGGCGACGTAGGCCCTCGGTCCGCGCTGTGGTCTGAACACAGCAGATGTCCTGGCACAGAGCCTGTTGGCCTGGCCCTGCTGCAGGCCTTGTGTGAGACAAGTCCTTCATGCCTCAGGAAACAGCAGTTTGCAGGGGGTCCGCTTCACTCCTCTCCATGGTTTCCAGCTTACTAACGTACAATGCAGCACCTTAAAGTCGAGCTTATTTTGTAAACTACCACAAAGTGAAATCCTCGAGGCATCGCTCAGAGTTATAACATTAAACGATCGTGCTTTCTGGCATTTGCAAGCCAATTGTCCCTCTACTAGCGAGCTTGATTGTTCCTAATGCTCTGTTATGCTTTACGGAATTTTAAAGCAGAAGTTAAAACCATACATTTTCTGAAACAAACTGCACATATGATTTCTTTTTCAGTTCTCACTGCCGAGGCTTAGTTGATACTTTAGGAAGCCTCGTGTGGCAGCTCCTTATTAAACAGTAAATTTAAAATGCCTCAATTAATGACAACGTTTGTTTTCAGAATGTAAGCTTAAGAACAGTAGTTTGGTGTATTTTCTGCTGGTTGCCTCAGAGCATTGTAAGGCTGGACTGATCTAGAGGAGAAGGGGAGAGATGCTTTTGTATTTTAAAGAGTTACTGGCTGGTTCAGTTTATTATTTTAAGTCCTGGTCTATGTATTTATTTAGTTTTTATTTTGAAGAAAATCTTAATTTTTTTCTTTTTTGGTAATTTGCTCACAGAGTAATTAAAAAGCATGCATTCACTTAAAATATATATTTATAGTGATTGTGTAGTTAGAATATATTTTGCATTTCTGTAACTTCGCGTTGAGTGTTTCAGGATATTAAGTTTATTTCTAAAAGACAACTGTTGATTTCAGCTTAAAAATCTGTTTAAGTTTTTGTGCACTTCCTCACCAAAAAGTCAAAAGGTATATATAGAACTATTTATTCAAAAGTATATCAGATATGAAGATCAAAGATCTTCTACTTCTAGGTTCGTTTAATTAGAACTATTTAAAAATAATTATTTTATTTAAAACGATAAAGCTATTTAAAGTCAAAGCAATTTTTGATAAGCAGTTCAGAGAAAATCTGTGGTCTGAATCTTGGTATGGCAACTTTGTGTTGTGTTCCCAGTGCAGAGTCTTGCTAATATCAGCAGAACTGACAATGAGAAGATCATGGAAAGGTAGGGCACTTCTTCACCTGCACACACCGGAGGAAGAATGAGCAGCCAGGTGTTCCGTGTAGCCCAGCTGCCTTGTATTTGCACTGCAGTGTGAGCACCTCTGCAGCCTCCAGGCCTGTGCCCAGGTGCCACTGCTGCAGGATCTGTCAGGATCTGGGGGAGCAGATGGGGCACACACACACGGGCTGCCAGGCTCCTCTTCTGAGCTGTTGCAACCAGGTGCTCGAGTCTGGATCTGATTTCAATTGGCGTTCCTTTGTGAGAAGATGATGGCACTAATTCTTGCTTTGCCTGACAATTGTCAGTATGGTTTGCATGGTCTGCACTACATTATCAGACTTGTGGTGATCAACCATAAAAAATGTGCTTTGTTTGAAATCCAGAGAGCGTGCAGGTTGGCCAGGTGTTGGCTGTTCTGTGTATTCTGTTCCCTTTTGATTGCTGGTGGCATTGCTTCCACCTGGGTAGCCCCAGGGGTCAGAACCTTGGTCAGGGAAATCTAAGCTAAAAAGGGATTTGGACAGTTATCTTCATCTGAGGAGCTTGTGGTCAAGTAATGCTGAGCAACAGCTAAGACTGTTATAAGTAGGAAGAAAAGAGTAGAAGCTTTTTCCTTCCCTTTTGTGCATTGTAAAGCCATTTGCATTCAAGGATAGGTAGTTGTTCTGCTTGGCAGTAGGAGAAACAGACCACTGTAAAAGCATTTGTAGTCAGTAGGACAATTCAGGGAACGGTTCAGTACATGATATTAGTTAAAACTCATTTCTAGAAAGATGATTGGATGTCAGGTTGATTACTTGCCTTCAAAGGTAAAAGCTGTGGCGACTTACCACCCGCCGCACTCCATCAGAAACCCCATCTTCCAGTTTATCCTCTCAGTGTAATGATTTTAGAGAGATTCTTGCAAGGGATCAAAACCAACAAGGTTCTCAATGTGCATTCAATGCACAGAGCCAAAAAGAGTTTTCTGATGGCATAATTAGCACCCTCACCCCAAGCAGTGTGAAGTACACCAGGAAGAGCGCTGTGCTGTAGCATAGCTGTGCTGTACCACAGTCTGGTTCCCAGCAGTGTAGGTGAGGAAGCATTTTCCACAGCCCAGACATGACAGCAGAGATTTGCAATCTAGACACGGCTCATGTTTTAAAATGTTTTTCTACTATTTTGCTTTCATACTTGGAAAATGCATAGTGCTGGTGGCACACTGTGGGAAGTAGTCTGACCAAAGGGGAAACTCTTGTTTAAGGATTTCTTTGGGTAAAGGGCAAGCTTAAAATATCAAATGAGTGGAGTAGGTCAGAAGTCCGAATTCTTGTGTGATTGCACTTGATAACCAAAGGGGATGCTACCCTCCCAGGAAAATATGTTTGCCTATTTTGTACCATAATGTAAAGCCAAGACCATCTGAAAGGACTAATAACTATTTGTAACAAATCTAGCTTCTTTAGCAAAAGGAGTAAATAATTGTGTTTGAAACCATCACCCAAGCTTGTAATTTAAATACTGTAGCAAAAAATAAAATAAAAAGTGTCCCAAAGAAAATATATGAACCTTTCTGGGTACTGTGATTTCTAAATGTATGAAAAGACTGAGAAGGTCTGTGAAATTAAGTAAATGAGCAGCATCTCCAAAGAGAATTTCATGATATAACCAAAACCAGGAGAACAGATGAGGATAAAATGCATGAGGATTGGTTTGGATTTTAGCATGATGTAAGTTTCTTGAGTTGGTTGGTTGGCTCACTTTTCTTTTACTGGCTAACTGAAAACTCAGCCTCCACACAGAGCACTGTTTGTCCAGGACAGTGTGTTTAAATACTGAAATGTTGCCTTACTGCAGTGCTCTAAAAGATGTTGGATGGTAGGTTTGAAAAATGCTGGTCACAACCCAGTTTCTCTTTGAGTTCAAGTAAACTAAACTGACTCCAACCCGACCCAAGCCAGCCACCTCCTGTTTGCAGCATGCAGCACTGCCTTTAGCAGCATCCCCATTCCTCAACACCACCAAATGAGGCCACCCGGAATCTTAGACTGGCTGAAAATGTAGTGAAATCCTAAGAGGAAATGAGTCATTTTTATTCATGTTGGTTTTATTTTGCATTTTCAAATTGTTCTTCAGTGCCAGAAAGAGGGACAATTATAATGTGAAAAGGGAAGAGAGATTTTTGTAGAAATTCATCGGATCTTGTGAGGTAACATCTCATGTAGCTACCAGGGAAGCTTAAAGTATAAACTTCATTTAGCTTAAAGTAATGTTTTAATGTTTGTTTTTTTAAGTTAAAAAAAAAAAAAGGCTGAGATGTTACAGAACTGATGTTAGTGAATTTCAGCCAGAGGTCTGATTCTGCCTTTGGGTTCATCCTGAACTTGTTTTTAATGGAAAAGAGCTATAATCGAAACATAAATGTAAAACAAGAAGAATAAGAGACTGTACTGAAGCACCCAAAGTTTCAAAGGCATGTCTACTACCTCACCCGTGGAAGCAACACAGTGTTTCCTACAGGGCACCACTGAGCTGCTCAGTACATATTCTGCACCGGGAATCAAGCCACAGGAGTCCTCTGGGGATGTGGGAGCAGCAAGGAGACTTTCACATTGCTTTTCTAAGGTAGCTCAATTCAGTGCACTGTAGAAAGAATGCACTGAAAAGAAGAGAGCAAAAGGTTTGAATCACTAAGGATCCAAGCAGCAAACTTCAGTTAGATAGAATGTCAGCATCTACCATCATAGAAGTTAGCAGAATGTTTACAGTAGGTAGGAAGTAAGAGATGATTAGAAAGGAGAGAATTGTTTTTTTAAAAAAACATACACTGAGAATTCCTAATGATTAATCAAAGTTCTGAGGTTTTAAATAGAAGTTAATGATTAAGGGGAAACAACTTCTCAAGGTTGTACAAAGGTAATGGCAGTATTTTATAGGCAAATGGCAGCAGAAAGAGTATAATAAAGACATTTAATGTAAAAAGATTTT